>NC_134589.1:88430339-89037839 GCF_037038515.1 Microtus pennsylvanicus
GGAAATTCGCCTGCTTTCTCTGAGGAAGTATTTGGACCACGTCCTGGGTTACATTTTGTGCCATTGTGCCTTCATCGGTTCGCTTTTTAAAAATACATTTCTCTTCAGCTGAGTCACCTTCTTCCTCCTCCTCCCGACACTCCGGGAGCCGGAAGGAGCCCTGCCCCAAATCCTTGGCTCCTCCAGGCCAGATCTTTTCCAAATGTCAAACTCTTAGGAACCCTGGCCGAGGGAAGAGTGGGCCCTGAGCCTAATTTCTTTCCTCTAGTCTTTGCTGGTCTCAGCTTTACCATCTCATGGAGAAAGCTTGTGAGCTGCCTGAGCCGGAGGACCCTGCCCTGAGGTTGCTGCCAGGGGAGGGCCTGGAGGGAAGGCTTCACTCCCAGCAAGGTCTTACACTGCCTTATCAAGATGTCACACGTCTCCTCAGTGACCTGTGAATGCCCAGCATGGTAGAGCTACTCTGGGCCTGCTTGCTGCCCTAGTAAGGGACTGGAATTCATTCAGAGTCCACACTTAGTAGGTCCTCAGCCCTTCATGCCTACTTTTAATGAATGCCCACTGTGCGCCAACCATTGCCCCTTTCCTCTTTCTCTCCACAGCTTCGTAGCTCACTTTTGAGACTGGACAGTAGGACAGAAAACAGATAGTGTGACAGAATAAAAGGGAGGGCCAGCTCATCCTATGGGTGTTCTGAGCCTTAGGCCTCAGCCTTCCAAGACGGCCCAGAGAAGAGAGAGGTATCCTTTCTGTTGAATTCCACTGTGTTTAAAGAATTTCCAGTGTACTGTGACTTTTCATACAGCGGCGGTCATTTAAAGTCACGTTGCCTTGTGTCGGAAGTCGGGAGATGGGAGTAGTTGAGGAAACGGACCCAGAAAGTTCACCTGATTTACCAGGGCCGGCACCCTCGTCCGTCCGCATTTGTCCCAACTCTCATTTTCTGCTGTTTGTCCCGGGGGCTACCAGATGCAGGAGGTGCGGGGCAAGTGTGCGGCTGAACGGGTACCCTTGTCCATGTCTCCTGGTTCCAAAGTTTACCAGTAATTTAATTTATTTAGTTACATGCTTGTTTAATATTTTGCATGGGTGAGCACAGATGAACGGCTGTGGACGTCAAAGGACAACTCTTGTAAGAGTTAGCTCTCTCCCTCCAGCACGTGGGTCCTGGGTTCGAACTCTGCTTGTCTGGCTTGGCAGTAGGTGCCTTTCCCCACGGAACCATGTCTCCATCCTTCTACCTCATTTGAAGAAGTATAGCCCAGCAAAGTCAAACCACCAGAAAGCATCATGTCATTGTGTTGGGACTGGAACTTTTTTTGACTGGGAATTTTAGGAGTTCTGGAAAAACTCTACCACTCACTCTCGTACAGGTCACTGCAAAAATAGTGAAACGAGATAGATCCTGTCTTGATGGCATTTACGTCCTGTGGTTTTTACAGTACCAAGGGTGAACTCAGAGCATGGTTTGGATGGGAAGAAAATGCTGTGAAATCCACTAGCCTGTCTTGGGAAAAGCCAGTTACTGTGGAAGAGGAAAAGTCCTCAGAGGCAGCCATGTTCTGAGAGGCGTTGGAGGATGAGGTGCAGAGGAAGGGAGGGGATGGAAGCATTGACATGTAATCTTGTAGGGGACACTGGGGTTTGGGGAGTGGAGCTCCCAGTCATTCATTACCTCACACAGTGCCAGGGGACGAGTCTAATCGTCCAGACGAGCTCCTGCCATGTTCCTGACCCACGGAATGATAAGCCAGTTAGACTAGCCATCTGATATCTCCTGCGGAGGCAGGAGGAAGAAGTCTAGGGACAGCTCTTTCTGTCTGCCCCTCGGTCCTTCCTGCAGTCACTGCTAGTCAGGAGGGCAAGCAGGTGGTCCCTCTGCCCTTCAGGAGTGCCCTTCTTTTGGCATGCCTTTCCCCTTCCTTAATTTCAGAATCGTAAAACTTGTGGACCCCTTGTGTTGGAGAACAGGGCCCACTGATGACTCTTCTTAGCACCCATTGAGAGGCTGCCATCTCTGAGAGTTCCTCGGGGGGAGGCCAAGCTGCAGCTCACCCAGGCACATCTGATGTTTAGTGGTAGCGAGCTATGTGCAGACCCAAAGGAGCCATAGAGTCTGGGTCCCGTCAAGTGACAGGGGACATGGTGTTGGCATTCATTTCAGGCATTAATTCAAGTTGGCTCTATGACTTTTCTTCCCTTTGGGGAGTGAGTTTTTTTTTTCGTTTTCTTTTTTATGTTTTGGGAGTGATAAAACTAAACCGCTTATGCAAGCAGTGACATGGGACTCCAGTCCAAAGCTGCTGCTCTCTCTTCTCCGCTCACAAAAAAATAATTCACATAAAAACTGTTCTCTGGCCAAGGCTTGTCCCCTCCTCAGCAGGGGACTTGCTTTTTTTTGTTGACTTCAGCACAAATTTAGATTTCTCTCTCCAGATTTTGGGGTGTGTCTCTATATCCCTTGGGGACCTTTGTTTAGACCCAGGCATACTTGAGGCCTCTCTGCTTTCTTTCTCCTCAAGCCTAATAATCCAACTACGAGGGTTTAGGGAGGCAGCTGCCTTTCTGAATTCATATGTATGCATTAAACCCATGTGTTCATACCTGGGATGAGAGACATGTCAGACGGAGTCCCAGGGCAGCTGCCTGTCACCAAGGACGTGGGTGGCCTCATCCTGAGATGCGACCTAGTACGATGTGATTGAGCCTCAGTTTCTTTATCTGCAAACTGGGGTTTGGAAACGATATCTGCTAAGTGCCAGCAGAAGCAAGGGCACACAACTGGTCCTCAAGGCTTGGCATCTGCATGCTGAAGATGACTGTGGTGAGCAGTGTGAGCGGGTGGAGGGAGCCTGGGTCCTCAGACAGGATTGGCCGTGGAGTGGGATGGAGGAAGTACTCATCGTGTGTTCACACCAGCCAGCTGCCCCTGAGGTGCTTTTCTCAGTGGTCTGGGGGGGGGAGGTGCATTTACGAAGTCACCCACATGTGGATACATGAAACAGTTGCACCCTCCTCCTCACATCTGTCTGTGTTATCCAGCCCTTCAGTCTCTGCAGGAAGCAAAGGTGAGAACTTCCATTTTCTTCCCTGCTCTGCAGAAAAATTCTGCTGAGGCTGGTCCTATAAATATGAGTATAATTCTTCTTCTTCTTCTTCTTCTTCTTCTTCTTCTTCTTCTTCTTCTTCTTCTTCTTCTTCTTCTTCTTCTTCTTCTTCTTCTTCTTCTCCTTCTCCTTCTCCTCCTCCTCCTCCTCCTCCTCCTCCTCCTCCTCCTCCTCCTCCTCCTCCTCCTCCTCCTCCTCCTTCTCCTCCTCCTCCTCCTCCTCCTCTTCTTTTTTTTGAGACAGGGTTTATCTGTATAACACTTCTAGCTGTCCTGGAACTAGCTCTGTAGACCAGGCTGTCCTCTAACTCACATAGATTCACTTGCCTCTCCTCCTGAGCGCTGGGATTAAAGCATTGTGCCACCACCACCCAGTGAGTCTATTTATTCTTTTCCCAGGCCTCGTGCAAGGTAGGGGGCCTAGGAGGCCTCATCTGGTTTTGAGTTCAGACTCCTACTCTCTAACCACATAGTTATCTGTACCTGGACTCCTCTTCTTCAAGTTAAAACATTCATATTTGTTTGTGTGTGTGTGTGTGCCTATGAAAGCACCCCCCCACCCTATGTCATAGTGCACATGCGGACATCAGAGGACATCTTTAGGACTTGGTTCTCTGCTTCCACCAGGAGGGTCCCAGAGATTAAACTCAACTCATCAGGCTTGACAGCAAAAGCCCTTTTACTTGCTGAGATGATTCACTGGCCTCCTCGGGCTTCTTTGTCTGCAAAATGGGAACAGTAATTGATACTGTGGGCCTTGGGGTGGGGTAACGCTTGCTCGATGGCCACCGGGATGCCTGGCATGCAGTGTGGGCACTGTGGCCCTGCAAGCTGTAGTGAGGAAGAGCTCCGGTCTGGCCTTGCAGTGGTAGCCAAGCATTGTGAAGGAGCCGGCGAGCAACCCCGCATGTGCCAAGGCATGGAGCTGATGGCAGGGGCTGCAGTGCCAGCCTGAAAGAATGGGCGGCACGGGAAGGTGACAGCAGAGGGAGCTTTGAGAAGCCAGTGGGGATGAGGGTGGTTATTTCCAGGCCAGTGGCAGAGGATTCCTTTTCCTCTTTGTCTTGGTGGCCCTGGTGGGCACTTGGCCAGAGGTCCTGGATGAGGATGTCCTGAGAGGTGGGGCGGGGCTTCTTCACCTGGCTTCCCTCCCGCAAGTGTGAAGCACAAGCAATGCCAGCACCCCCGCTCCCCCACTCAGTTATCTCTCTTTACGCCTCACATCCAGGTGTCCCAGAAATAACACTGCTCAAGTGCAAGCCATTTATCTAAAACCTTTATTAATGCTTGAAGAAGAACACAGGGTGACAGTGTCCAGGCCCTGTTGTCTAGCTTTGTAACAGAAGCAGACGCTGACTTAGTAAGCCCGCGTGGTGCCATTCTTCCTTAGGAAGTGGATGCCAGGAGCACCGTCTCCGTGTTGTTGCCGAGATGCCATTAGCCAGGTTCAGAGCTCATGCCTAAGGACGGACTGCAGCCCTGGGCCAGTGTCTCCTTTTTATTCGGTTCTGGGTTGTCGGCGTTCTGCTGTCTTTGGCCCTCTCGTTTTAGAATAACAGGGCTATTTATTGATACAAAGGAGAGGTGTGCGGATCATCTCGTTAAGATTCGAAGCTCAAAATAAACACTGCGACGTTATTTGGAGACCCACATCCTTCCGAACAGGAAGGCTCCCAAGTAACTGCGTACGAAGCATGAAGCCTAGGGAGGACTGTTCTCAACAGCTGCCTCGCTTACATTTAGACTGGGCGAACGCCTTCAGGAGGTACACAAGAACCTGGACAATTTTGAGCAAAAGGACTCGAGAGATAAATATATTCTGTGTTTCTAATCACATGAGGGACCGTGAAATGACATCTTTTTTTTTTTAACTTTTGGAGGGGGAAGGGACGACAAAGGCATGGACATACACAACAGAGATCGGTTGGTGTGTTTGAAGGAAGCGAGTTTATGCCTTTGGGAGGGGGGAAGACACCGAGACAATAAATACAAACGACAAATATTTACAGCAGAAACAAATGGAACATCAGTAGGTGACTGCGAGACACTGATGAACTCAGTCCAGACACTGGTGACAAAGGAGTGGCCGAGCCAGGAACGAAGGACGGTGTGAGTGATGTAAGCAGAAAACAGTCAAGGTGCCACACAGACACACCCAGCACCAGTGCCACCATCTCCATGCATTTTCCGCGGCAGAGTCTGGCATGCTGGGCCTCCTTCCTTGCAGGCAGGATCGGATTAAAGGCATATGCTCCTCTATGCTCTGCAGCCCCACATCTTCCTGGGGGATTCCCAGCGTGTCACCAACCCACCCCTCCCCAAATAATTTTTTTTTTCAAGCATAGCCTATATGAGAGATTGAGACTGGGTCCTGCGCATTGAGACACCAGCCGAGTTTGTGGATGTGCTCTGAGAACGGTGGCTGTCCCTGGCCTTAGGGGCCTTCCAGAGAGAGAGAGGGTAGGATGCATGTTTCTCATCCTGCTCCCTAGAACATGGAACATGCAATGTACGGTCTGTGAGCCTGGGGAAGAAAATCTTAGTGGAACAGAGTCAACCAAGCCCTTCCATTTGTGTGGCGGAGGGCGCTTTTGTGCTGCCACGCCAGAGCTGGCTGGTGGCAACAGAAACCGTGTGACTTGCCGAATGGAAACTCACTAATCACTATTTGGCCTTTCATAGAAAAAGTTGGCCGAGCCTTGCTCTCAAGACCTGGTCCAGGTTACCCCCTACGCCTACAGCACCGGCTGCAAAAGCAGTAGCTGTGACAGCCCCAGAGGAAGAAGATCTTAGCGCTGCACTGACACGAGTCCCTTCTCTCCTCTTTGGCCTTCCTTTTGTCCACCCACCTCCTTCTTGCTAAATTTCCACGTGGGCTGTGGAAAGCCCTGTCTCTTGGAAATGAAGCTGTTTGCCCAAGTATGCAGAGGGTGGCATTCCCCAAAAGCAATTTCCTTAGTGGTCTCCATGCCAGTTTCTCTTCTCCCTCTTTCCGGCATGCAGAGACTGGTTTCCAACTTGGCCACATGGATTCAATGTACAGGCTCATAGGACTTGGTTGAGGTCAAGTTGAGATAGCGAAAGTCTAGAAAAAGGCTGTCAAGGAAGGGACCCCTGGTATGTGCTTCTCCCTCTGGGGATCTGTCTGTTTCGGAAGGAGAAGCCCATGTGGGGATACTGCTGTTTGAGCTCTTCTTAAAAGAGAAGTTACAAAAATTTACCCCCCAGAGGTGGGCTGGGGTTGATTTTCTTCCTGCTTTGAGCTGGTTCTGGTGACCCAGTTGTTCGATTTGAAAGTCATTTATTTAGATGCCAGACAAATCGTCAATGGATTTAAAACAAAAGTAAAATTGAGCTCTGAAGCAGTGGTCAAAACAGACAGCCACTCCTTCGGTGCCAGACAGAGCAATGGCTCAGAAATGACACACAGATAATGCAGTACCCCATGTCCTTTCCAGCAGCTATGAAACACAAGGTCCCAGGCACGACACTAAGCTTTGGTTTGGCATCGAGCATGGCTGAGTCCTGCATCCTCTCTGCTCCTCCTTTGCCCTAACAGCCACACTTCCCACTCACTCCTGCCCCAGAACCCAGCTACCCTGTTCCCTGCAGACAGCACTGGAAACTGTAGGGCAGGGCCTGCCTAGCACCCACGTGTGGCCCCTTCCCTCCCCATCTGACCTCCCCCCAACAGAGCACACCTTAGCCACCCACTAGCTCCCACAGACCGAAAGGGACAAAGCCACAGGCAGACTCAAGGCAACACTCCCATGAATAAGCTTACATAGGTGCCGATCCACAGGTCAGGCACCTGAGACCTCATCTCACCTGTTCAGACACCTGCATGAAGTCCACAATTCGCACACATCCTGCGTGTGACATCCCCTCTTTAATGTAAAATGTTTTGGAATGTCCATAGATAAGGAAATGGACGGCCTGGAGGAAACTTTCTTGGCCAGGTTTTCGTTTCACCTCCGGATGTCGGAATACTCGGCCTGTTCATCTTCCCACTCGCTGCTCCCAGAAGGTCCCTGGGCGCTCTGGCCACCTGCTCCGCCTCGGGCATGGGCATGTGGGTGGCTTTTGCTTCCTCGCTCACCCTTGGCGCCTCTGCTGGCTTCTGATAGGTGGTGGCCTGTATCCCGGTGGTGAGGCCTGGGTAGTTGGGCCCTATCTGCCGGGGGCTGATGCTCAGGGACCGCAGTGGGAGGTCTCTGTATGTTGGAGGTGCAGAAGCTCAGAATGGAGCACAGGCCTCCCCAGTTCTGCTCACACTGAGCCTGGACGCTGTGAGTGATGGCCTCCCTCACATCTTCCCCGCAGGTCAGCAGCAGATTCACGAGGTCCACATAGGGCCTAGAGATTAGAGCAGAGAGAGAAGGACTGAGAATGGAGCATGTTCTAAGGGGCCCTGTGACAAGAGACACTGCTTAACTTGGGTTCGGTGAGTGATCTTTGCAGACTAGGTTCCATGGTAGGGAATGGCATTAAGGCAAGTTCCTGCTTCTCAAATAGGTGTAGCGCTACTGACAGTGTTGATACATGGGAGGAAAGCGGAAGGCCAGGGCATTAAGGTAGGCATTTCAGGCAGAGCAGCTGTGTGAGTGGAGAGGAAAGCAAGGGTGTCCTGGGCACACCCAGGCTACAGGAGCTGGTGAGCTTGGCTGGAGTGGAGACGATCTTGGCCAATGGTGAAGGGTCTTCAATAGTAAATTGGTATGTGTATGTACTTCCAGTGAAGAACCCAGGAAGTGTCGGACTAAGGAGTTCCTGAGCAGCTGTCAGGAGTCCCCATGCTTGCCCATCACAGGTGGCATTAGTGAGGGTCTCCTGAGGTCACGTTCCCTACCTGTGTGCCCTGACTTAGGCTTACAACAAAGGGCCTTTATGAAAGTTGTTGGGTATGTATGCCACGGTCTGGGGGAATCTGAAACGAGATGCGCTGGGGAGGGCCATTGCCCTATAGTGTCATCTCCCTGTGGCTTTCCCTTTTCGGTCAGTCAGGGTCCCCATGTCCACAACGAGAGCAGCTCTCTCTGAAAGCAACACGGCCCATTCTGGTCTCAGAACTGCATCTCCACCTGTACCAACGACCTCGAGTTGTTTCTTAGCCAAATTGCTGGAGGACTCACTCCAGGGGACAGAGAAGCGTGCCCCCTCTTTAAATTGATGGGCCTACCTACGGAGCCCCCCTTAACTCTCACTGGCCTTTAAGATCCAAGAGGATGTGGGATGCTTTATGTGACTTTGTGTGGCTAACTAGAATTAAGTCCTGGACAAATGTGCCCATGACAGACAGCGCCTGCTTCCACAGGGAAATCGCTGTGGGATGTGCAGCCATTTATAAGGAGCAAAGGTTCTCTCCTGAGGTGTGACTTGAGACTTGGATGACCATCCTAGGGGTCTGTGTAATCTTTCTCTGCAGGCTGGCAACCTTGGCTCTGCAGAAGAAGCAGCTTATGTTCTAAGATGTGCGGCATAATCAATGCTGTTGTGGCCATTCACTCCCCAGGTTGGAACTGTCCTTACTTTGAGGACATAAGAATGAGGGATAGGGAAAAGGAAAGTCCCCTTTGGGAAATCCTAGGCAAGGGAGGCCTGGCCTGGGCTGAGGACAGGCAGAAGGGATGTTCTGGAGCTGCGTTTTGAAGCCTACTTGATTCCTTTGGCATCACGGTTTGTGCATGGCTGGTGGGCAAGGCGCTCAGCCTCTTTCAAGCAGGCCCAGGCTGCTGCTAAGGACAGTGTCTCTTGAACACTCAGAGGAGGAAGTTATAGAGAAAGGGATGCTGTAAGCCGTTCATGCCCCCTCCATACTTTGAAAACAAACGCTGCCTTAGGAAGCTCAAATCCACTGAGGCCATCTGCAAAATGGGAGCAAAATGTTTGGTCATTTGCTGGCTCTATCTGGGATTTCGAACTGAGTTTCCTTTATTCCTTTAAGTGTCTAGCTTAAAAGATCCTCCCAGGAACACACAGATCTCTCTGGGGTCTTCTCCATCATGGTGTGCGTCTGCCTTTGAACCCTGGACCTGTAAGATGGACACCGGCCTCCTGAGGCAGGACTAGTCCCCCTCTCCTCGGCTTGTTCTGTCTTCTCTCTCAGGGATGAAGCCGAGCCCCGTGGGGAGGGCGTGTGTGGCCAAGTAAATTAATCTAAGCCGTGCTTTGGGTTGGCACGGTGCCTTCTTAGGCTGCAGGCTGAGCCTGTCCGATGACAAAACCCAGCACTCAACTGAGTGTCAGCAAGGCCGAAGGAGGGGAATGTGTTTGAGGCTCCAAACCCCTGACGGCTGCCAGCACCCGGTGACAGGGTGTGCAGAGGCCAAGGGAGACTGGCCACAGCTAGGGGGAGGCAGATGATAAGGACAGAGTGGGGTGGGCAGGCAGCGGTGAGAGGGGCAGCTCGCGGCAGACTGGACCTTGCTGCCACCCCTGCTCTGGCAGAAGCACTGTAGAGGAATGGGGTGGTTTGGATTCTGCACGGCTGACTTCCTCCTCCTTAAAGGGAAAGGCAAACTTGGCTCACATTCTCTTGTTTGTGACTGTTGCCACACACTCTGAGATGGCTTTCTCGGTATGTGGGGGCTGAACGGATCCTTTAATCAGTTAAGCTGGTTGAAAAATTGGGAAAGTTCAGCTTGAAGTCGAAGCTGGGCATTGCATTGCTGCATGGTGCTAGGGGATGGAGGTTTTCAAGGAGCCAGAGCTTGGCACAAACTCAATGCCCAGAAGTCCTGGCTTAGCAGCAGGAGGAGGTCCCGCATGAGGCCTCCTGGCAGTGTTCTTAAGACACCCACACCTCTGCACAGGGTGGACCACCTGCTTCGGCAAAGCAGGCCAGTGTTGGCTGCTATTGCTGATTCTAAATGCTGTGGGAGACCCGTGAAACAAGAGTCCCTGGCCTGGAGGCCATGTTCCTGTGGAAGAGGCACTAGACATCACAGTGCGCTAACCCTCCCTAAATTCTAGGATGGGGCATGTGTTCCCCAAACCTGAAAGGCTTCCGTTTTCCCAAAGACCTTTCTTCAGAAGATACTCATACTCCACACACTCCAGGAATGTATCACAGGCGTATAGCAGGCCCCCAACCTCCCACCTTGAAGACTAAAAAGTCCTCTTAAATATGCCACTGAGATAGAGGTTCCTTGGCTGTGAACATGTGCCTCTTTCAAGAGCATCTCGAAGGAAGAGACTCTCATAGTACTCTCTGGTGACAATGAGGGAGTGATTAGGGAAAGGAAGAAGACCTTGTCACATGAGAAGACTCCTGAAGTCTTAGCAGGTCTAGCAAGAACAGGAGGGGCAGGGCAGTTGGCATTCTGACCGCCGGCCTATTCCTCACAGCAAATTTCATATACAGCTCCGTGCCTGCAGATTCAACTAGCCGAGCACAGATGGACGTTTCGGAAGCAACCTGCCTCTGTACTGTAGCAGACCCTTCCTGCCGTTATTTCCTAAGCACTGTAGACTAACAACTGCTTACACGGCAGCTGCTCTGTCTGTAGGTATCGTAAGTCATCCAGAGTAGATTACACCATCGATTTATCTGAGCCTTCCTCATTCATGGATGTGGATGTGTAGGGGAGGACCTTGAACCATCCCCTGTGGATAGTAAGAGACTAGCGTACACTACCAATCCCCAGGCCGCAAAGCGGGAATCAAACCTCACAAGGGAAGTTCTTAGCTTCACTAGCCTTCCCTATGAAGGGGAGATGCGAATTTCAATCTTGTGGCTAGTCAGAAGACAAACAGGGTAATCCATGCCCATGACCAAGGTCTTTGCACACCAAAGAGAAATAAAAGACAATTACTATTGTCCATGCCATTGTTCCTTTGTAAATATTTGGAAGAATGAAAATCTGTTGTGAAGTATTAGTATGGTCCAAAAACCAAGCAATACAGTCTTTCTTTTGGAAAGGTCTGGTTGCAGAATTTCACCATGAATAATTTTATATTGTAACAAAGTGCCACAAGCTACTCAAGGCCTCATAACTGAGAGACGAGATGGCTGTCTCAGAATCTAGGCATTAGTGCCGTGAAGGGGGTATGTTTGGTAACATAACTGGGAGAAGGTCATGCAATGAACTAATGGGTGAAAGTCCCTAAAATTGTGCTGATTTGGCCCAAATGAGTCACCATGGAAAGATGGAGGTGGCTATAAAGGTGGCAGTGGTTGGCACTGTCTACTATACTGGTGGCTTCCCTTTTTGTTCTATATCTCTGTCTTTGGGGCCTGTGGACCTCACTGCCATGTTAGAAACAATGGTGGATCAATGTCTTTTACCGCTCTGCAAAATCTGGGATCCTACAGCTGGGGTAAGAGCCAAGGAATGAGATGATTTGGCTCTATCATCTTCAAGTCCATTTTACCATGCCTGTTTAGCAGACTAAAGTTTCCGCTGTTTGTTTTATGTATTCTGCAGAGTTAGAGAAGGGACCTGGGGAGCTCTGGAAGCAGAAAAAGCTGATTAGATTGGCACCTTTGAGAGCGAAGGTGCTGTAGCCACACTGCAAGACTCCCAGCGCCTAGCTTTGCTTCACCCTAACTGTGAGTGCTTCGTGCTTCACCACAGCAGAGATCAGTTTTCTGTGGTGAGAATTTGGAGGCATGAAGGGTTGATGTAAGGAACGGGCGGACATTTCATGTAACACACCTGGCCTAGTGCCGAGCACCTACACGCAGGTAAATGTTAGTGTGTACCGGCTGTTGTACTGACGCCTGTGAGCTACTTGGATCACACAGCAACCAGGACTTGGCCGTGGGGAGAATGGAAAATGCTTCTGATAGTAGATATTTTGTACTTAGTAAAAATAATGTTTCTGTTTGCGGGGATTTCAAATTTGATGAATTTCTGGGGGTTTTTCTAGCTCTATGGGGCACACCACAACTGTATCCACTTGAAGGGAGTTCACCTCCAAAAGTAGCGTCCTCAAACACATTTCCGGCCCTCAGGACCCCACCCTTGCCAGGCGACCCTTCCTCCCGTTCTCCTGGGGATGAGGGTGCTACTCACTCGTGCAGCAGGAGGTCCTTGAAGTTTATCATCTCCACCATCACGCCGATGTTCTCCTGCGCCGCTGAGCACAGGTTGTGCTTGAGGTAGCATTCCCTCTGCAACTGGAAAACCATCTCCTTGATTGCTGGACACTTCCTGCTGATGCAGCCAAATCTGTGCCGCAGGGCATGGGCCTTGCACTTCAGGGCATCCTTGATGAATGACTTGCCCTGAGGATGGAGGACACAAAAGGGAGGGGGGCAGAGGAGACAAGGTTTTGTCACTAGCCAGGATGGCATGTGCCAGTCTCAGGCTAGCACAGGGGTTTTTGATCTTGGCGTAGCGAGGCTGTGCTTGGTTTGATGTGGTTCCAGGTGGGAGGCGACGTGACATTGCTGGCATCAGGCCAGAGTGGTTGTGAGCTTTGTACACGGACAGATCTGCCCCTCTCTTCCCCAGTTGCTCTTCTAGTTTCCCTGGAATTGGGGTGTCCTCCGGGCAGCTGGGAGGTGACTGCCTGGTAGAAAATTCCCTGAGATTGGCCCTAGCTCCTTTGCCAGTGTCAGCAAGAGTACACTTCTTGCTCACACTTCATCCTGGGAAGCAGTGCTCTTGGAGCCTCCCTGTTAGGGCCGGTGCTCCAGCTCATGATCTGTCACCTCTTTGCATGCTTCCGAAAGGAACATTCTTTGCTTTTAAACTGTTAGGATTATGGTCTCTAAAAGGTCCCCCCGGCATCTTGCTTGGCAGCATGTGAGTGGGGCAGAAGCATCAAGTAGCATCCTCCCCACTGTCTCAGAGGGGTGAGGCAGCCAGGCAGGCAACATGTGGCCCACAGTTCTCCTTCCTGGCACCCTTAGCCGATTGTGCCAAGGCCAGAAGGAGGCAGTTGTCAGGATGTGGGGGCAAGCTCCCAATTTTACTCTTATCAACCTCCCTGCCCTGGAGGCACTGTTGGGTATCTACCCAGGAATCTCCCTTTAATTTCCATGGAAACAGGCTGTCTCAAGAGCTAACCTTTTTTCTTTCTTTTGTTCTTTTCTTTTCTTTTTTCTTTTTTTTTTGAGGCAGGTCTGGAAATCACTGAGTTGAGAAAGTGAACCAGTTCGGGTCGGAGGTGGGAAGCCAGCCAGTATGTTTGTTTATTTTGGTTTTCTCTTTAGAAATGTCTACAGATAGTGTCTGATGGTTGAAGACCCACATGGCATCCTTGTCCACCCTGTGGCGCCCCCTTTTCTTTGACTTTCTAGCTGGGAGCCAGATGGGCTAGGGCGGGGCTTGGCACTTTATTAAGTAGTTACACACTGAGAAGTGACTTGAAAGGGATGTCTCTAACTTGAGAACATTCTCCTATTGGCTGAGAAAACAAGATGGATTTATGTGAGGGCTGTGGCAATCTGTTTTTTTAGTATTCTTCTCTGACATCCTGTGGGAAGGCCCTTGATACGCTCCTCTCTTCCGGATTTCCTATTGCGTGGCCTAGCTCCAATTTAGGGGGCAGGGGGGCGCCACGCTTTTCTAAGGACGGCAAGGAGTTCAAAATTCTCCCTCTTCCCTCCGTTTCGGCTTTCCCTCTGCTACCTCACATCCTCCACTGTCGAGGCTGCCACCCCGTCACGTCCCTCTCTGGTTCCCAGGCCTTGCTTTGTGAGGCTGTCCACAGGATGTCAGTGGATGGTGATGGGTGACGTGTCTAAATCACACCTCAGCTGTTGGCCTCCTCCAGACTTAGTCATCAGGCTCCATTGAAATGGAAGAGGAAATTTATGAGCTATACCAGCAGTGTGTTTGGACAGGGCCGAGAACCTGGGCAGAAAGCGGCGATAAGCCCAATGCTACATGCTACTGAAACACACATTCTGTGCCGGAACCACCAGCTGGCTTATAGGTGGTTTGCCCTGAGTAGCAACTCAACTTTACCTTGGCAATCTGAGGCGGATTCAGCTCTGGCTATAAGGCAAGCGAGATTCAGTCAGGGTTTGACTTTTTGGGTTGGGAGGGGAGACTCTCTCTGCTCCTTGCTGTTTGGAGGGCGTGAATTATTTATGCGGCCTGCCCACATATACACTAGAAGAGCCTTTGCTACCTACAGCAAGGGTCCCTACCTCTCCAGCCTTATCTTCCTCATGCACTTTTGGAGATGGGGTTCTGGTTGTGCAGACACTGTATTTATCACTGGCTATGACTTCGATGTCTAGCCTGCTTTTCCTATGCAGATACAGTGTAAGGATTTGAAAGGATTTGGCCCAATGGCAACTCCAGGAAGCAAACACACTGGTGCCCTTCTCTACAACTGCAAGTGTCAAACTGCCTCAAATAACAGTACGGGAAATGGATTAGCAATCTGTCCAGCCAGTATTTCAGCCATGCCACACCAACCCGGAGTATTCTTCATGCTATATGCTTTACCTGGGCATCGAATTTTCCAGCATTATGCAGAAAAGTCATGCAAATCCCATGTAAGCCCCGGATTTCACAAGAGTTGTTCTCGAAACATTCAAACACGCCACACCCCACGTCTCCGGCGTTGACCAAACAGTGCTGGATTTCCGCTAAAATGAAAAAAAAAATTACAAGTTTTCTGCCATGCTAACAGTAAGGGCTAGAGGAAAACTAAAGGGGAAAAGGGTGTGCCAATTTCAGAATCGAAGGAGGTGAAAAAATAGAATGTCATTATTTACTACTACTTACTGAAAAGAATTGGTATTTTTTTTTTTGTAAAATTAGCCAAAAAATAACAAATATCACAGTCAGAAGTTAGGACAAGCATTTTCCCCTCCCTCTTTCTTTCCCACTTTATGAAGGTATATGTGAGAATACTCAGTTTAAGAGCAGAAAATATTTCAGCTTTTGAAACCCACAGGGAAAAGTAAGATTTCCAAAAGACCGAATTTCATGAATTATACGGCCGCAGAAGCCACTGCCTTTAAGATCCTGCTATTTCCTTCCTGACCCCAGACGAAAGCTTCCAAAAAGCAACTTGAATTCAGCTTTATGATTCAACACCTAAAAATCAAAACAAGATTCCTATTAAAGCCGTGTCTCCAAACCACCCGCATTAAAAAATGCCAGGCCAGGGAGGCTGCGGCTGGCAACAGCCTCAGAATGGAGGCAGGTGGGGGCTGGCCTTCCACCCGCCGTCATTCACTTTGGAAGTTCCTTTTAATTAGGGATCTGGTGTGAGCTATCACTTAATCCCCTAGAATCCCTGAGGCCCAGGAGCGTGCTACCTCTTCCAAGATGTCCTAATTCGTCAGCCTGAAAGGACAGAGGAGCTGTCAGGCTGCGGGAGTGCAGTCTCATGCCCTCTTGGGCTCACTCAGTTCCACGATTTAAACCAACCGCAAAATTACAACTAGGAAAGTGTATTTTGGAAGAAGGGCGGGGCTGGAGTCGAAAAATCTGTATCAGATGAAATCTAGCGAGAGAGTGAGGGGCGTGTATTTGTGGAGGGGCACCTAAACCCGAGAGGAGGCAGGGCAGGCGAGGGACCCTCGACTGCGCGCCTGGGCAACGGGGCCGGGGCGGGGGGTGGTGGCAGAGAGAGGCTGGACTAACTCCACGCGTGGCCACGGACAGGACAGCGATAGCTCACTTGGGCGCCCCTGACCCTCATTTGTGTATTTCGACTCAGCCAAGGAGCGCACGCACGCCACGGCCGCCGCGTTCACACGGCCCCAGGGGAATAGCGGGAGTGGGGGCATAAGCAAGGAGCCGAGCGGCAGACACGTTTCTTTTTCTCCCGGGAGCTGGGAAGAAGGCCAGCCCCGTGTGCTGCACGCCAGGCTCGGCGCTGCTGCTTGCCGGTGAGCAGGGCCGGCGCACGATTTGGGTCGTGTCAACATTTCTTCCCTTGCTGACCTGACTAGGAGCAAGGGACCATGGAGCGTCACACAGGTACGCTTTGCGAACTCCCTCCTCCCAAGGAAAACTTCTTGATGCCATTTAACTGGCCAGCAAAGTTCTGGGATGTCCGGCAATCTTTAAAGGAAGGAGAGTCAGTCCATGCCAGACTGGCCGGCTTGGAAGAGAAGTTCTCTGAGCGCAGGGCGAGCTCAGTTCCGGGGACCCTCGGGGCCCTGCACAGGCTAACCTGGACAAAGTGCGTCTTGCTCTGGGCCTGGCACTCTTGCTGGAGCTGGCAGCGCCAAGCGCTGCCTCGTTTCCCCTCAGCCCGGGGGAGAGTAGCAACAAGTCCTGCCTCAGCCATTTCATCACCCTGCTAGCACGTGCGGATTCCGGGCGCTCGGAGCCCAGCCCAGCCCTCGCTTCTCTCGTTCTTCCCTCTGCAAGTCCCGAGCCACCAAGAGTTTGCGCTGCTCGGGGTGAGCTCGGGTCGCTGGGTTGGGGCTAAACGCACTAGGAGCGCTGCGGGCGTGCACCGTGTTTCCTCCCCGCAGCTCCCCGCTGCAGGGCGCACGCGTTTACCTGTGTTCTGCAGAGACAGACGGCCTTTCTGCTGGGAGCTCCTGTCTTGCGGACCTTCCGGAGGGTTCGTGGCGTCGGTCCCCCGCGCCGGGTCCAAGGTGGCAAACACCAAAGCCAGGGTCACAAACTGGCTCAGCCGCTCGGCACACATGGTTCTGGGTATCACCCTCCCTCCGGGAGACCTGGATTCTTTGTGCGCCCCTCCTCCTCCTTTTCCTCCTCTGCTGCTTCCCCCCTCCTCCCACTCTTCCTCCCGGCTCGCCCCTTTCCTCCTCCTCGCCGCAGCTCGGCTAGAGGTTACCCAGCGCCCTCCCGTAGCTCTCCGGAGAGCATGTGACCAGGCCGTTAGCAGAGCCGCGAGTGCCCGGCGATGGCAGGGATGGTGCCTCAAATATCCCTGGAAGCTCTGGTGTCACTTGAATGAAGGAGTCGAGCAGGTGTTGTCCCGGAGGCTGGACCAATCCGAGACCCCGGCCCGTTTGACAACACAGCCGGGAGGCGGGGCCTGCGCCAACTACTACGGGAGGAAGCGGAGCGCCGCGGCGAGCACCCCACAAAGTTGCCGACCTGGCGCCGGCCACGCTTTTGCGTGCGTGTGTGTGAGCGCGGCCCAAGATGCGTGCGCGTGTGCGGGTGCTCCGGGGCAATGGCCGAACGGAATGAGGAAAAAAACCCAAAGAGGATGCCAGTTCTAGTTGCAACGCGAAAACTAAAAAAAAAAGGGGGGGGGGAGGGCTGGGGTGGGAGAGAGGGCGGGGAGGGTCGGTCTTTGCTGGGATCACGTCCGCAGGGGCTCGCTTCCGGCTGAGAAAGTTTTCTCTTTGGAACTCAGTGACATTGTCAGCCCCGAAGCCTGGATAGATTGGGACAGATACCTGGGCACAGAGATGGTGCGAGCAAATTGAGCTCCGATGGGAATTCCTAAGTGTCGTGAGGCTTGGCGTTTACCAAACAGGCGCTTAAAGACAGGCTGCAAAACCCTGAAGCACTTGGCCCGAGAGACAGTCCACCTCCCACTTATTTCTGCCGGGATTTGGTGGGTCCTGCAACACCTGGGGCGTCTTGTCTCGCCCCTCCCCCAATCCAGACGGATTCCTGTCTGGGCTTCAGGGATCCAGGTGACAATCCAGACTTGCATCATTTCCTGGCGGGTCGCTAGGAGGCCCAGGCAGCCTTGGGTCAGGCGGCCGTGGAGCATCGCGTGCTCCAGAAGCCAGAGCTTAACAGACAACTTTAGGCATCTCCAAACACACGCTTCCATTTTTTCCTAAGCACCTCTCGGCCCAGATGGAAGGTTCCCTTTATTCCTCAGCTCTCTGATGCAAAAATAAAAGCAAAAGGTCCCAGGTTCCGGGACATTCTCTCTATACCTTCTTTCTCTTTTGGATCCCCCTCCTTAAGCATCCTGGGAATCAGATCGCCTTCAGCTGCTATCTCCCCTGCTGGAGGAAGCAGGGAGAAAGTTGGGCGCTGCTGGGAGCGCCTCTCCCCCCCTGCTGTGTGTGTACGTGTGCACGCTCACGTCTCCCTCGCTCCAGCCCGGGACAGGAACTGCTGCTCTTGGCCTCGTTAACCCGACGGCTTAGTTCGGGGGGCTAGCTTGGTGGGGGGAGGGTGGAGAGGCGAGCGCTGCCACCTAGTGCCACCTGGCCCTCATCCGGTATTGGCGCTACTTGCCCCTCCCCCTCATTCTCACCCTAGTCTTGGAGAACAGGTGAGCCTGGGTACCAGCTCTCAATCCACGTCCTCGCCGTACTCCCCGCTCGCCCGCGCACTCTGCAGTAATGCGCCTAGGAGGTTTCATCACCCACCGCCTGCGGCGACTGCTACCCTGGGCCTCCGCACCGAGGCGCACTCTCTGACTCTTCTGCGCCTACGTGTGACACGCCTGAGGGAGGGGTTGCAGAGATGGGCGCCCAGGTTGTCTGCCAGCTGCCCGCTCAGTTTTCCTGGGTGCCAGCTGCCTTCCAGCGAGGACATGGCGGAGGCTGGGGCTCAGGGTGACCGCCGCTTCACACTGGAGAAAGGAAGGGAGGAGGTGGGAATGGACTTTCCAGGGGCAGAACCTCTTGGAGCTTTTGTTCATAGTACCTCTCTATCTCTCGGGGCCCCAGAAAACGGTCACTTTGAGTGTCTTAGTCTTCGATGGTGGGAAGAAATTAGCCACTCATACCCAAGATTTTAATAGCAGAAACTTCCTTGTTCATTTTTTGAGGAAGGTGGTGGATAGTGGGTATAATGATGGGTCATCCTCATTGACCACCTCGCTTGTTTGAATAGTTAATTTAGCTTTCTTTATTAGTTTATGAAAAGAAACCCTTCTGTACTTCCTTAAAAGCAAAACAAACAAAAACATGTTGACCTGCGCCTCCCCCCCCCCCTTTAAGGCCGAAAATTTTCTGGGAGAGTCAAGCAGACCTCAGCCTTACTTAACTTTAGAGCTGGACAGACCTCTATGGCCTCTTCCACGAGCGGAAGTGGCACCAGAGAAACAGAATCTGGAGATGCACAGCGGTATCAGGAAAGCCAACTCGACCTGTTGCCGTGAGGCACCGCACCTGTCCTCAGAGAACCTGCGTGGTTTTAAAAAACCATCCTGAGGTTTTCAACTCCAACTTTCAAGGGAATTTCATGGTTCCCATCTGAGCCAATTGCTGCTTTAGGAAGAACACCCAGTGGCTGGATGTATGGTGCTGGGAGTGCACATAACACCCATGCTTGAAGGTTCCTTTCTGGACCAGCTGGCCAAGGCAGAAGCACAGACAAGGGTGTTCTTTCGCCCATCTCACCAGGGCTGCAGACTCTCTGGGAGGTTTGCTGGGCGATGCTCTGGGCCTTTGGACCAGGGCAGAACTAGGCTGGAAAAGGGCGGGGCACACACTGGAGCCTTTGTCGTGATCCCCTTTCCCCTGCAGATTCCCTCAAGCTCATCAGTCCCTCAAGCTGGGTTTGGCAGACGAGTGGAATGAGCTGGGTACAGTAGGTGACATAAAGCCAGCATGAATCGAGCACAGGTACTGCATCACACATCGAGACTGAGACTTTGGCGCCTCTCTAAACCAAATGTCCACCTTAACAAAGCCTTGGAGGAGCAGGGGTGGGCCAGCCAGTGCTGCACCGTGGTTCCAGCGTCTGTGGACAGTTTGAGACATGTAACTGCGGAGACAGATCTGGTCTGTCTGTGACACCCAGACTTGTGTGATGAGACCCCCCCCCCCGCCCCTTTCCCTTTACTGTCACCCTCAATCGTGTCCAAGAGTGAGGGTTTTGGAGAGGGAAGTGTTTGGGTTGAAAGCTAGGGAAGGGAATTGCCAAGTGGAGGCAAGGGAAAGGATGTTTCTGTGCAGTCAAACCGCACTGAGTTTTGTGTCAGGAATGAGTTGTCCAGTTTGGGGCTAAAGAGGGAGACCAGGCTAGCTAGATGGCTAGTCACGTGGTAAGGCCAGGCCATGTTGCCAAATCCGTGCTCACGGTGGAAGACCTATCATCCTGCTAGGTATTTAGAGACGTGATTCAAGGTGCTCTTTGATTGGATTTTCTTTAGGACTCAGAGAAAGCTCTGGGATGGGTACTGGCATTTTGGAACAAGACAAAGGGAGTGCAAAGGAATGGCTTGATCCCTCCAAGTGGGGCGTAGTGTCCTGCAGGACAGAAGGTAACCCTTGCTCCCGTGTGAGCATGTGGGGCCCTAGCAGATGGGATCTTTCTAGCCCGCAGAGGCACTGATTACGAGTTGACACAGGTCTCTAGTGCAGGCTTCTTGAAGGTTCCACAGGCCGAGTGAGGAACATGGCTTTCCTGGGAGCTCCGCCCCCTGCATGCCCTAGCCTATTGGGGCAGACTGGCTGGGCTTATGGCACCACCTTATGGCCAGAAGGGGTACTGTCTGACCAAATAGTGGACTCTATTATTCTTCCACCTGGTCAAGGGCCTGTGACACTGGGTGTCCCACTGTCCCTTCCCGTCACTAGTTCCTCACTAGCTCACCCTGGCTCAGCCAGCTCCCACAGGGATATGATTTAACTCCATGCCTGAAGAAGGACATCTCTTCCAAACGTCTTGATTTCCCGTCTTACGCCTATCATTCACAGGTGCCTTCTGTGCACCCTGCTTGCTTCATACTTGTAGGAAGGAAATCGGGACAAAAATGGCTAGAGGTAAAACTGGACCAAGTGACAAACTGCTGTGTCAGGCTCCCCAGATTCTCATAAGCAGAAGTCTCCCCTAAAAAGCCTTGATTCTCCCCTTCGACCTTTCTCATTGGTCGCTTTGTCGAGCAGGCTTCGTAATGAAAGGAGACTAAACCTTTCACGTTTGGGTTAGTTCATGAATAAATCTTAGGAATGTTTTCTGCTCCTTTTTTCCTGTAAAAGCTCAGGTCTTCAACATCTGAGTGAAGAAGACTTTGGGTCTGGCCTGGAAACCAACCACTTACAATATTGTTTTAGCTGGGCACGGTGCTGCAAGCCTTTATTCTCAGCTCCTTGGGTGACGGAGACAGGAGGATGGCTTGAGCCCAAGAGTTCATGGCTAGTTTGGGCGGTACCACGGGGAAAATGATGCTGAGTTCCTTAACCAGCTTTCAGAGTGCTGGAACACAGCACACTTGTGAACTCAGCACTTCTCATCAATCAGTAGTCAAGCAGTTCATGGATTGGCCAAAAATACAAATGTTACAAAGGAATTTTTTAAAGTCTCAGAGAATAAGGACACTGTATCCCTCAGTAGATCCATTTACTGGAATAACACGAGAAAACAGTGAACATCAAGTGTCTGCCTGTGGGCTGAGCTGTGTTAGGGCTTCATCCCAACGCCTGAGCAGTACCCAGAAGCCCTCACTGTTTTCTTTGGGACATAACTTTTTCTACCTTCTGTGTGCTGAGACAAACTCCGGGAAAAAATATCCCAAGCAAGGGGCTGCCTGGCTTTCGCAGCTGAGGCCAGTAGGGACACTGTGATGCTGGGGTGAGGCGGCACTCCTTCTGACTGGGTTTGGAACTCTGACTGAGAAATGCTGAAATTTAGAAAAGTCTTTTTTGTGGGCTTGTTTTCCACATGAACCTGACTTTGGTAGTCTTCAGTAAATGCTGAATTCTGTTAATGCACTTTAACCCTTACTGTACCCCAGGAGTCTTTGAGGGTTTCTCTCTCTCTCCCCCCCCTCTCTTTCCTTCTCTCTCTTTCCCTCTTTCTCCCTCTTCCCCCCTCCCCCACACAGCGGTTCTATTTTCAAAGAATGCTATTTCATGACTTTTCTTCATTTTTAGAAGTCTTCCAGAGACAACATTAAAAAAAAAAAAGACAGAGTGAAATCCATCCTGTCTTAAAATTACTCAGTAGAACCCTTGGCAAATCTATGGCTCTCTGCATAAATCATGGGATCTTGAATTTAATTTTTTTTATATCTTGGACATTTTATCGTGCTGGGAACACTTTAATTATTTTCACCAATTATTGTCAGTTATGGTAAAAATCTCTGAAGCAGGAAGCCATGGATGGATGTCGGGGGCATCTTGAAGGCTGATGCAGGAGGGCAGAAAGCAAGCCCTGCTGTTGTGTCCTGCAGAGCACTGCCTGTGTTCCCAGGAAGGTATACCGTGCAGATGTTGCTATCTTTGCAGGCGTCTCTCAATGAGCATTGCTTGCTTTTTCTTGGACGTGCATGTGTTTATTCAACTGTCACCTGAATGGTTTATGGGGCACACTTCTTTTGCTTTCCATGAATATAGTTGTGACCATAGAATTTCTAATTGTATGTGCAAAATGATAGAGAGGAACACTGTCAGGGAAATGTTCAATCGTCAGGCAATTGGGATTAATGTAGAAATGGCAATACCGTGTACTGGTAATGGTGATGGCAGGGTGAGCCGTGTCAGCAAAGGTCTAGGCTCTGCGTTTGCCCTGAAGCCAACCTAGATGGCATTTAAGATTCTGGGAGTAAACACAGAGAAGGAAAGCAAATGTCTTATTCCCATCCAGCTAGCCATTCAACAGGAACGATTTTATCTTAAAATGTTTTGCAACATAAACCTAAAATGGCCTGTCTTCCTAAAAAGAATGGAGGCCAATGTTTTTTATATCTTTGAGGATATTTACTTACCAAAATTTACTTGATACAGTGTAAAATTGACAATGGAGGGAGTCCAATTAAAGATGGCTGCAAAGGGATTGGTGACAGTACGGAGGTGAAGGAGTGGGTCCCAATGAAGCGCTCTCGTGGGTGTTTAACGTACAACGTGCTTGGTTACCATGGCGCCAATAGTGCAATGATTGTCCCCGGAACTGTAGACTGTCGTGGGCTATGGGAAGAACGGGTTTTGTGGAAGAATCAGAAGAATCCTAATTGAGAACTCATTTTCTCGAGATCTGAGATGGCCAGGAGGGACCTTCCCCAACTTCTGTGGAGCAATTAGATGCAGTCACATGACAGTGCTCATTCTGGATTTATATATTTTCAAGACCAGGAAATTACTCTGTGAAAGTCTCCCACATTTAAATTATTAAATTTTCTAATGAAGTTTCACTTCCTTAGGTTAGTCAAAAGTAAAAAATAAAAAAGACCATTTCTGATGGCCGTGTACGGGATGAGACCCACTGATTCTTGGGTGCATAAGAATAACACCGAAGCGAATACCCAGTGCACACTGGAGTCCTCGTGTCAATGTCTGTTTGAATCACTCATCCATGACCCACACATAGCATTGACTCTCTTCTTTGTCCATTTCCAGCTGCCTCAGACAGTCATCAGGCTGATGGCTGCTACAGCAGGGCGCTGCATGGGAGACATTTTACATGGTCTTCTGCTTATTCTCCTTCAGTGTTGTTCAGACTCCAGTGGGGACCAATAGAACAGGACCAAAAAAATTTGCTTTTTTTTTTTTGTATCTGGGATGGAACCCAAGGCTTTGAGAGTACTAATGATAGGCAAGGGCCCTACCCTAGAATTTTCGCAAGTAATTTTATGCACTCAAAATCTTCATTTTGAAGACGTTAGAACCTTATCGACTCTGGCATTTATTAACTCACCTAAGAGACTCACACGTGTCTGTGTACTCCACCTGGTGGTGTGTTCTGCACAACAGGGAGGCAGGGACACATTTGCAGCCCTTAGACTTTAGTGTGGTCATCTTTATAGCGGTCATCTTTATAGCACACATGGTAGGAATTTTGATGGGGAGGAACCAAGAGCATGGTAGAGGGACTCCTCAGTGGTGTCAAAGGTGAAAAATTTTAGTTTTTAATATCCATTAAAAACAGAATGTGAATCTTGAAAGATGGTTGGGAGGATTTAGAATCTGGAAGAGAGAGAGAGAGAGAGAGAGAGAGAGAGAGAGAGAGAGAGAGAGAGAGAGAGAGAGAGAGATATGATGGGCACCAGAGAAGCAGGAGTATGGAAGTTGGGAAACTGGTTGGTTTTGTATGGCTGAGAAGGCCACACTTGGCACTGGAATTTCCATTTAATAACCCATGACTTCTGAGAGAAGTGTTCTCCACCCACGAGGGCACCTCCATTCAATTTCCTGATCTCTCTTCAACAAACCTACAGAATAGTAGGTTCCCATATGGGTTTCTCATAGAGCCTTAGTTTTGGTTATACCTCCCTTCTCTCTGCCCTGTCACCTGCTTACACCTCCCCACTCCCAGCAACCTCCCCTCCACTCTCATGCCCCGTGTGTTCTGCTCCCTTCTTCCCTGAAGGCCTCGTCCTGCTCTCCCCTGCCAGGGGATTCTTTCTGTCTTTTTGGCTTTTTACCAGCACTCAATGCTCCAACCAAAAGTCTTAAATAATGAAGGTTGAGCATGGTTCCCTTCCAGGAAGTCAAGAGGATGAACTGCTATGGAGTCAGCAGGTGGAGGTGATGAAGATGCCAAAGCAAGGCTCCTTGGGTAGTCAGGTGGCAGGCGGGAGACGCAGAAGCAGCTTCTTCAATGAGTAGTCCAGAAAGAAGGTGGATGCTCCCTCCCCACTCCTCATACGCGACTGTCCCATCCTCCCCTGTCTCAGAATGCTATCCCCATGCTTGCTCCAGCACAGCCAAGAATCTTTGGTATTCTGTTCTCTGTGCCTTGTAGGAAGCTCATCGCCGTCTTTTCCAGAATGCCTACAGTGTCCGTCCTGTTCTCACCATTTCTGATTGTTGCCGAGTTGACCTGGATGCCCAGTTTTGGTTGCTCTCCTCCCGGTTCCTCTCCTTTCCCCTATCCTTGTGTGTCTTGCTCAGAGTCTGCCACTGCCAGCTTATGACCATGGTCAGGTTACTTAGTCTCTCTAGGCTTTAGTTTGTTGGCAGGGTTGTTGTGGGTTCCGTGAGACTTCATGCTTGGCACCATTGTTTCTCCCTTGATCAGGAGTGGTGGTTGTGACCATCCTCTGATGGGCCACTAAGCTGCCCTGGGCACTGTCCCACACCCTCAGAAGGTGGGGCACAGGGTCAGTGAGCTGCTGATTGCTCTCACTGTGGTCTGGTGGCTCTATCTACATGGGGAGGCTGGGTGGATTACCCTGGGTCAGGAGCTGTGTGGACCATGGTGGAGGCATGTCTTCCTACCTGCAGATTCCCTGTGTGCTGTAAGCTTGCCACATTCATGTCTTTCAAACGCCTCCGTGGGCTGCCATCGTAGAAGGAGAAATCCTTCATTTGTATGTGTGTGTTGTCCAAATGGTATTTTTAAAGATTTATTTCTGTGTGTTCATAATGTTCTTGAATAATGTTTCCATAAGTGCAGTGCGCAAAATCTGCCCATGTATATTTTCGAGTGTGATTGTCTTCAGCAGCCGGGGAGTCGCTTGCCAAGCTCTTCCTTGCCTTATGGTTTCCTGGGATAGTGACTCCCTGACTGGGAAAGGGCTAAGCCCAGGCCCCAAGGGCAGCACCCCTGCCAGTGTCCCCTCCCATCCCCCCCTCTCCATCTCTCTGAAGCAACTTGGCTCTTTAACTACACTCCTGGGTCCTCGGTCTCCATCACTAACACTCCGGATATCTGATGGGCTCCTTTGAGGTGCCAGGCGTTGTGCTGGCTGCTGGCAGCCACAGTGGGGCAGTCAAGAGGGTGGGCAGCTGCTCTCTGACAAAAGTCAGGTGACTCAGGCCTAGGCCTAGGCTGAGTGGTCAGAGGAGGTCTTCCTGGATCAAAGTCCTTTCTACAGAAGCCCTGATGGCCCCAAGCAGCCAGTCACACAGGAGCAGCACCCACGAAGACTACACCTGCACCTCCTTCCGGTCTGCACTAAGGAAATCAGCCCCAGCTTCAAGATCCCACTGTCACACTTTCTGTATCCCAACAACTAAAGCTTCCAAAACTACAGGTCTAAATAAGCCCTTCCTCCATTACCATTGTTTAGTCGGGTGTTCTGAGGCGATGAGAGAAAACTACAGGTGATTGCTTCCCCAGCTCTAGAGGTAACCCCTCCGCTGCATGGAGACAAGCCCCTCCACAGTATGCAGACAGGTGTGGCAAGAAACCCCTCCACAGGGAGTCCTGCACGAACTGGACTTTCAGGTTCCTGACAGTTCCTCCCCGAGAGGGAGGATCTGATCAGCTCGGATCGCTTCATGCTTTGTGGTAAAGGGCAGGGTTATGTGCTGTTGTCTACCTGGGAGCCTGTAGGTAAGGTAAGGACAGCAATTTCCAAAGACAAATCTCATGGTGGGCAGGACACCAAAAGACTCTGTGAAGTGCCCACTCTCAAGATTTGGAGCAAAATAAGGCAGTTCTGTGAGTTGGGCTCTGTTTCTGCCCAGCTTTTCTCCCCTGCACTCCCCCCCCCCCCGCCCCAGCTGGGGTTGCTGGTCAGCCTCTGGGAAGGAGAAGGCACCCTCTGCCAATGAAGAAGGGCTAGTTCAGTGGACACAGGAAGGCAGGGAGCAGACAGAGCTGCCTAGAGAGCGATCCTTGTTCAGTGTGGGCCAATCAGCAAGGACCTTAGCCATTCCTTTCCCCAGCCTTGTGCCCTGAGGGTGCCACACTGAGCTGCAGGAAATGGCCTACTGATCTGTCCCTCACAAGGTCCTCATACCTGGAGAAGTTCAGTCCTTTGATGGCTTTCTCTGCCATAAGAAAGTCTCCAGAACACGAAGCTGCCTCTCTGGATGCAGGGAGCCAGGTCAGAGCCCAAGGCCTGTTTTAGGGTGCTTCCCTGCTACCCAAAGATCCAGAGTTTCCCTTCCCAAAGCAAACCCCCATCCCTACCTCTCCCAAAGCTTTGTTTTTATACATTGTTTGCTCCGTCTCTGGTGGTGTCTCCCAGGCTCCCCTTCGGGTGATTTACAGTCCTGGGCCCTGCAGACTCTTGGCTAATAGGCATCTCTTGAATTTCATGCGTTTAATCTGGTCCCAATGAACAAGTGACAAAGACGGGTCTGCAGGATGGCTCTGTCACAGGAGGCCAGCCCTTAACTACGCATTACCACCTTTGTGGTCTTAGCCGGCTCATAGCCCACCAAAACAGCTACTTACTTCTTCCTTTCCCTGAAATTGGCTCCAATTTTTCACTTAGAAAGTATATTCAGGCAGGAAACTTTACACTGTGACCGCACATGGAATCTAGCATCTCTTTCCATAAATAGAAGGTGATCGTGAAATTAAACCCTGAACTCTTAAATAGAAAGCATGTGTCATTGCCCCCTGAATCATCCTCGGAACTCCAATAAAATGCATCCCACACTCGGGGAATTGGATTCCTACCCTGTGAGGATGTGTTTAGGAAAACAGCCATCTCTGACACACTGCCACAACTTGGGCAACTTTCCTTACTGCCACTCACCTTGGATTGTGCTGAGGGGACAGTGTAGGTGACCTATCAGAGGGCACAAGAGAGTCTAGAGTTTGGTACTGGGGCTCCATTGGCGTCCTCTGGTTCCTCCTTGAAGTCCTCTTCTTGAGAGCATCTGCAGAGAGGAGGCAGACAAAAGACCTGGGAGGGGCAGGGCTGAGGACCAGAGGAGGGTAAGAGAGACCGATGGCACGAGGAGTGAATTGTGGAAGTAGCTGAGGGCTAAGCCGACCTCGTCCCAGTGAAGCCCATGGGCTCGGCAGAGGTGGAGAGAGCGGAGGGTCTTCGTTCCCTGAGCCGAGAGGACTCTTCGTGCACAGGCAACTTAGATGGCTGTGAATGACCCTAATATGTGACAACAGATTTTAGGGTTAAAGAGCAAAGCGCTGGTATACAAGGCCTCTGAGAATTAGGAATATAAAAATCCCCCTGTTTTAGTTACTTGTTACTTTTCTGTTGCCGGGACGAGGCACCAAGACCAAGGAGACTTGTTAAAGCTGGCATTTAATTGGTCTTACAGCTTCAGAGGGTTAGAGTCCACAGTGGCGGCAAGAACAGCTGAGAGCTCACATCTGGATCCGCAAGCAGGAGGCGGGGAGAACACTGGGAGTGACAGGCGATGCAGGATTAATCAAGGTCAGAAATTGGGGTCCAACCTGAAGACTTGAAAAGCAAAACAGCCAGCCACTGGCTCTTACCTCAACCTCAGTCTGAAATGGTGATCTTGCCTCCAGGAATCTCAGAGTGAGACCGGTCTAAGAGCTGTCTCACCCCATTTTATATTCCTCTCCAGGGCTGGGATTAAAGGCATGTACCACCCGATTTCTATGGCAACTCGCGTGGCTACTGGGGATTAAAGGTGTATGTTAACCATAATCTGGTCTGTAAGGCTGACCTGTGGGACTGTTTTACTCTCAGATCTTCAGGCAGTCTTTATTTATTAAAATACATTGGAAATGCCACTACAGAAAGGAGTCTTTTGAAACCTCACTCAGTGCCTCCAACGACACATCTTCAACAAGGCCACACCTCCTAATCCTTCTCAAACATTTCCACCAACTGGGGACCACGTATTCAGACATATGAACCTATGGAGGCCATTCTTACCCAGACCACCCCAGCATCCTTCCTGCCTTCCTTCTTAGTTCTTTGCGTTTAGCTTAATCATCCGGTTGAATTTCAGAAGGCTAAGAGATCAAATAGTCTTTTGTTCCCCCCTCTCTGATGTTCCTTGATGATACCAATGGGAAAGGGGAACAAGGGGAGAGGGCTGGGAGGGTAGGGCGGAAGAGAGGATGGGTAAAGGGTAACTAACACTGGGGTGTTTGTGAAAGCCACACGGAAACCTGCTCTTTTATAATCTTTACACACACACACCCCCATTTAAAGGGTTTAATTGGAGTAATTAAACAGGGAATAATACTCTTTCTGAGAGCCATAGGTTGTCAAATAAAACCACTGGTGCCAGATGTGAGGTATCTATCCCCCCCCATAGTGTTGGGCAGAGGCGCTCTATTCCCATTCCCAAACAATATAGGATGTCGCCATTGCTCTTGGTTGCCCATCAAAACTTAAATGGTAAGAACCTATTGCTGAAGACTCCACACACTTTGTGTGTAGGACATTATAAAAATCAAGTTGTACTAACCAGGATGCTCCCCACTGCTGGCTACTTTTCCGTTTGGGTGCCATTTGCCAACATCTGTGTACTTTGGGTCTCCAAACCCTGGCACAGGATGGAGAAACAATGAGGGAAGGACAGACACACAGACTCACAGACAAAGAGGTTGGGACCAGGTGGGGTTCTGCTACTGCCACAACCTAGAACCCCGTGTGTTTATTAGGTCCAGCACAGGAGGAGGTTAAGGCCTATTCCCATAGAGCGTGAAGAGACCAGTCACAGGCTGTGAACATTCAGGGGGAGGCTACAGTTGCTGGTCTGCACACACTGATCAGTCACCCACAAACACTCACCTGGGCCATATCAGTAACAACTGTGCCAAACTCTCCTGCGGGAGGATTGGCCTTGGTTCCTTGATATGTCCATGTCAAAACACACATTTGCTCAGGGCTTCCTCTGCTTCCTTCATTCGAGGGTGCTGTGTAGGCTGTTGGGGGTCGGGTGGGTGTTTATCAATGGTCATACCCAGCTGTGAATCCTGTGAGTCACAGTAAATGATTGATTTGATGTGCTGAGATATATGTCCATGGTTTAATTATGGCACAAATCTTATGGGGGTAGCCACCTGCTTTCTGATTGGAGTTAAGGCCTATTCCCATAGAGCGTGTAAATATGGCCAAGAACCCCAGGTCGGGAAGTTCACAGGCCCTAACCATGAACCTACTACTATAATTTTGCTAAGTGGACAGATTATCAGACTGGCCCTTAAATTTGGATCTCTGTACCCATAGATTAGGACGGCTCTCAGACTTCATTAGAGGAGTTTCTTTATGCGGTGGAAGGTGGTGCAGAAAGCCACAACTGGCAAAGGGCAGAGAGTAAGTGTTAGCGGAGCGCTCGGCCACAGAGGGAGCATCATCTTCATCCACTTACACCAGGGCTCAGGCACCGTCCTGAAGATGGTCAGGAGGACTGGAGTGGACCAGACAGGAGGCTGCACTCGGGGACTCAGGGAAGCCGTAGATGCCTCTGTGAGATCAAGTCAGCCGACAGTCTAAAGTGGTTTCCGGGAGGAGAGTCAGTTCTTTCAGGATGTGGTCACCTGGAGGCCGGCTACTCTCTAGTGCCTGAAACCCATGAATGAATGGGCTGTTCAAATCAGAGTCCGCGGTTGTTAGGAAAGAGTCACAAAGTTGGGTGGATAGATTTGGGGACTAGGGAGGTGGGGGCGGAGCTGAGGCGAGTTAGAAGGAGAAATGGGTGGTAAATATGACCAAAATACATTGTATGGAATTCTTAATCAATATTATATTAAAAATAATTATTATATTGATGAACAAGAATATTATATTATTATTACACAATATAAATAAGTAGTTAAGATAATAGTATTTTAATTTAATAGTAATATAATAAAATTGATATATTTTTAAAAAGAGAGAAAAAAATGACAGTAGATTCTCTATAAACTTTATAATTCTCGGTCTACTGTATCATGGTGCAGAGCATTTTATAGGAAGCAGTGGCTGTGCCATGAAATGCTGCTTTAGTTTATTTTCTTTACTGTAATAAAATACTGAAGACAGGGTATTTTATAAAGAGAAAAAATATATTTGGCTTGAAGTCGTTTTGCAGACTCAAGAGCATGGTGCTGGCATCTACTTGGCTCCAGTAAGGGCTAGCCTGGCTACAATGCAGAGGATGGCGTTATGGAAGGAGGGAGATGGGGAGGGGCTGGGAGGGTGGAAAAGGGAGGGGAAGGAAAGTAACAAATGGGAGAGAGGCGGGGGGGGGGGAGCTGAAGCACTCTATCACGTGGTGGGACTGAAGCCCGAGAGGCTCTGTTACACCCCACCCCACCCTATCTCCCTCCCCTGCCTGGGGGACTCGTCAGGGCTCATGAGAACTACATTAGGTTCCTCAGGCCTCACCTCTCGGTTTCCATCCAGTGAACCGAGGTGAACCTGCTGGGACATCATCTTGTCTGGCAACCAGATGGTTCCTGAGGGGCCTCTGTTAGCTCAGCCTGATGCGGCCTGAAGTTGCAACCTTGTCTCTGGACCTCTGGCCTTGTCCACAGAGAAGCTGTCCTGATTAGGGACCCGTCTCTGCAGTGCAGTGTACCTGATGAAGGGCCTGGAGCGGGTGTTAAATGAGAGCCCCTGGTACTGTCATTTGGTACCGTCTATTCCGTGTTGTCTCCAGAGCTGGGCTTTCACCGTTTACGGCTGACCACTTGTCTGTCTGGGCTCCTTGTGTGTCTGTTCTCTCTATCAGTCCATCCACGGTCAGTGGATCCTGCTGTCAACAGTGTGATACCAGGCATGGGAGTGCGCTAACCCATTTGCTTGATAACTCTGCTGCCTTGGATGGATGCCCGATAGGCCTCATTAGCCCCCCTCCCCCCCTAAGTAACAAGGTTCTGCCTACTGACCTCCCACTCTGCAGCCACCATCCTCACCTCCAGCAATAACTCCTCAGCTCTCAGTCACACACATGTGCGACGTCCCCATCTTCCTGGGTGTTCAGGACAAGCCCTCCCCTTGCCTACATCTCCCCAGGCCCTTGGCTGAATCCTCTCAGGTTCCCTTGAACTTGGGAGCAGCCTACAGGAGGTGACTCCTTGTATCCCAGCCCCCTGGTCCCTTTGAGGCTTTGAGCTTGCTGGTTTCTCTGGACACTGCCAGTCAGCAGGCCTCAGTGGCTTTCTGTTTCCCAAGTTCTGCCTCGTCCCGTGTCTGTCCTGAGCCTCCTGCGGGTCTCCAGTGGCTTTAGCAGTCTCCTAGTCCTGCCCTCAAGCTGGTCCTGCCTTCTGCTCATCCTGCTGTCTCTGCACTGAGCTGGCTCTGCCCCTCCCCAGCTGTGTCTCTCTCTCCTCTCATCCTTTCCTTGCCCTCTGGGCTCTGGGCTTCCCCGCAGCTGCTTCCTCCCACGGGCTGTTATTTCCAAGCCATCCCGAGTGCCAGACTGTGGTACTGCCTATCTGATGGGAAATAATTAACAATTTTCAGAGGGGTGACCAGGCCACAAACCCTTGGGAGGGAGCCCAGAGTCCTCCTGCAAGCTTGCTCCCTTGCCTGCTCCACACAGCCCTTCCTCCTCATGACCGTGTTTCTACCTCACCTTCAGCTCTGCCACGACCTGTGGTTCTCCCAAGCAGCCATTCCTTCTTTGCGGCCTGTTGGACACCTCCTATGTCAGTCAGTTTTCTATCAGGGGCCTAGGTTGTATGCTCAGCTCGTTTGTCACACTTGAATCTAGTCGTTGCTGTGAAGGTGTTTTACAGCTGTGTTGACATCTGTGACTGATTGTTTTTCTGCAAAGACTGTGACCCTCAGTGATGGGGGAGGCCCTGTTAGGCCAACTGCAGGTCTTAGGAGTAAAGCTGAGGTCTCGTGCTGGGGGTGGGGGCAGGGGTGGGAAAAATGCTGTTTCAAGATGGCAGCACCAACCTTTGCTGAAAGGCCCAGCTGCTGGCCTGTCCTACAGAGTGCTGGCCCAAGAGCCCCATAATTGTTTGAACTAGTTCCTTATGAAACTCTGTGGTGTCTGTCTGTTTCTTTCTCTCCCTCCTCTCTCTCTGTCTCTCTCTCTCTCTGTCTTTTCTCTTCAGGTGCTTGCCACATATGCTCTGTGGCACACATGGTCACACACGCACACACAAATAAATGTAACAAACAAACAAAAGTACTAAGGGAAAGAGTTCACTCCTTTTCTTTGTCTCTTTAGCCGTGGGAGAGCAGTGGCTCTCCCCTTTACCGCTCACCTTTGTGACACATAAGGACACAACCTTAGGTGTCATCTTGGCAATAGGTCCCGGATCTGCTGCTAACCTTGAACTTGGATTTCCTAACCTCTAGAATTTAAGAACATATTTCTGTTGTGTAATCTATCAACTGTTTGGTCTCAGGCATTTTGTTACATCTGTGGGAATGGACCGAATAAGATGAGTACTCCTGAGCTTTCCGGGTTCACTTGATGGGGAGATGCTGGACTAGTGCCAGGCTGTGAACTACTTCTTGCTCTGTTGCCAGCATTATTCTGGGATTTGCCTCCCGAGTGGCCAGTCCATGGGTGTCTCCAGTTATTTCAAGTGGAAAACCTACCAGATGAGCCTGTAAAAGCCTACCCAGCTCAGGAGATAGTGCAGGGCAGGGGCAACCTGAGGGCCGTGCAGCCAACTCCCTGTGTCCCTCCTAGTGCGGCCTGTTGATCACAGTGAAGACCCGAGGACCACAGTGAAGACCCAAGGACCACAGTGAAGACCCGAGGACCACAGTGAAGACCCGAGGACCACAGTGAAGACCCGAGAACCGTGCAGCCAACCCCCAGCGTCCCAGTGAAGTTAGACTGTTGACCGCAGTGAAAATTCACTTCAGAAGTTTCTGCCTTGCTCCGGGGAGCGTCTCATTTGTAAGGAAAGCCAAGACTGTCCTGGAATTTTCTTCTAAAGGCATGGCACCTAACCTCTCCTGGGTGTTCTGGGATTGACAATCTTCGTGCTTTCTCCCTTTAGTTACGGATACCACCCTAGCATCCGGCTGGCAGTTACTGGACACAGGTGGAGAATGGACACAGGGATGACTTTGCAAAGGACCTGGAAATGGCAAGGAAATTCCTTTTACTTTGTCTTTTTTTGTTTTTTAAATGAAAAGGTCAAATGATTGACAAAATGTCCTCAGTGAGCTGTCATACTTAGGGTCTACAAAAAAATAAAAATAAAAAAGAGCACGCTTTGTCGATAAAATACAAGCTGTTCGAAAGATTTATGAGTCTAAAATCCTGCATAACCAGTCAGAATTCAAAGCAGCAGGAAGCCACTGTGATATTTTTAAAACAAGTATTTAGAAAAGTAATTGGGTGCCCTTCATGTGGAATTAGGAGGGGACCTGGTAAGGAGACACGCTGAGCCTACAGAAGAGCAAAGGAAGAGTTTGCAGCAGAAGGAAGGGCACCCATTGGCAAGGGTAGCATTCTGGCATCGAGAGAGAAGGCATGAAGGCTGGCATACAAGACCTGCAGGCCTCGCACATTGGGCAGCAAAGAAGGTCAAGGCTGCTGGCCCTAGCGAGGCATAGCTCCTGCAGACAGTGGGCACTCCCCAGGTATCGTAGCTAACTGCTGAGCCCCCTGTTTAAACTCCGACCCCGTCTCCAACCGATTACATGCAAACAGGACAGAAAACACATGTTTCTGAGAACATTTTGGTTAAAATTAAAAATGTGGCAGTGTCTGTGCCAATAACTTACTTGAGAATATCCGAACCAGATGCCGCTAGCCCATAATTCCGCGTAATTTGCCAAAATTATGTATTTACTTTAATCCTAGAGTCGAAGTTAAAATATGCACAGTTTTTGTTATTTGTGATAAAAAAACATCCATGGGATTTGAGCTAATGCTAGATAGAGCTGGCGAGAGTGGCTCGCCATCACCCCAAGGCACACAGCTGACCAGCGGTAGTCTCTGGAAAGCCCTGGAAAGTCGAGTTATCTGGTAAGTTAAGTAAGCAACGCTGGGCAGGACGTAACTCACGAAATGACAACCATGGGCCGAGACAGCTTGTCTACTGTGACAGAGTTTTAATTCCTGAGTGGCTCCTACTCATGGGCGCATTATCCTGTTTATGTGATGTCAAACATCTGGATGGAGATAGAAGAGGAATCCAGTCAGTTGTCTGGATTTCTCTCTCTGCAGAGAGAAGCTATCCAACAGTGGGGTGAGCTGCTCAGCAGAGGACCTCTGCTGCTGTGTTTAGATGTTCCGCAGCTAGGCGGAGAAGCTCACTGCCAGGCAGAGTGTGTGGCTCTGAAGCCAGACTCCTTGCTGCTGGCTGCAAAATGGCTGTTATAACAGCACCGTGTACCCTGCTGATCTCAGGAGTTAGTGCAGGCACTTAGTGCTATAAATGTCGCTCTTTTTGGTTCTCCATGGTGTTTGGAACCAAGGGAGGGTTCTCCCAGTTAAACCCGTTAAACCCTTCCTCCTTTTGGCAAATGAGAGCATCAATTGGTAAGAAATGCTTTATTATTTTTTCTTTCTTGCATCGGCGTACAAAAACATAAAATTCTCTATTTTTTTATAAGAGAGATACTTTCTTTATTATTATTTTTTAAAGATTTATTTATTATGTACACAACAGTCTGCCTCCATGTATGCCCATATGCCAGAAGAGGGCGCCAGATCTCATTACAGATGGTTGTGAGCCACCATGTGGTTGCTGGGAATTGAACTCAGGACCTCTGGAAGAGCAGCCAGTGCTCTTAACCACTGAGCCATCTCTCCAGCCCCAAAATTCTCTACTTTAAACACCTTCGAGGTGTGTGGTTTGATGGAAGTCAGTTCATCTCGTCACAACACTCGCCCTTCTCATTCCCTTATCCCCCTAGCCTGTCTGTATCAGAAAACTTAGAATAGGGATGTATCTGTGAACAAAACTCTGAGGAGTGGGTGCCTGGGCTGTTTGAGTCTGGTCTTGTCCAAATCACAGCTCTGGACTCTCCCCCCGAGTGTCCTTATGGAATTCCAGTCTGGCTTGGGCTAGCTCCATCCCACACAGGATCCCTCTAAGCCAAAGCCTGGCCTCACTAGCTCCTGGTCCTTTGGCACTTGGCCTCAGGGTGTGCTTGGGGCTATGGGTATGCATGACGAGGGATGGAGGTCAGGAAGTCGTGCCCGTCTTACTGGTGGAAGACCCTCCATTCCAGCCTGCTGTGCCATTCCACCAAGATGGATGCTTTTACTATATACAGTTCCGGGAGCACCAGGCACCGGAAAGTGTTCCATGTTTCAAACACTTGCTTAGCGCGGTCCCTGTGTGAGAGATGTTGCCACTCGAGGTGGGGCTGCTTGCAGGAGGCCTGGGTAGTCCTTCCTCTGTCCCTTGGACTGACTCCCCTGGGATTCTGCTCTTCATCTCTGATATGGAAAAGCAGAGGCACACGGGTTTCTGTAGGATAGGTGAGGCCTAAGAGGTCGAGGACACAATTTTCCTCAGAAGCGTGGTGGGAGGCGGTCAGAGGGAATCGGTATTCACTGTGGTAGCTGTGGTCTCTGTTTACCTTTGGAAAACAAGCAGCCTAGTTCTTGGTCCAGAGACACCAGTGATAAGTCTGTCAAGAAATGATGTCAGTCCTCATTGACATTGGAGTGGGACTCCAGTAACCAACCCTGGCTGTTTCTGGCCTCCACTGGCAGGGAAGGGACATCTTTGGATGCTTTGTAGATAGCACAAATGCTCCCATGGCTTGCTGCTTCTTGTGCCCTGTCCCATTGCCTTGGAAATGACCTTGGGGCTTTCTGGCTTTCACACATGATGAGGATCTTCGTGGAGAGTGTGCAGTGTCTATGCAGCCGAGCTGCCTGTGGGAAGGCTGCTTTGGAAAGGACCATTTCTTTGAACTGACTTCCAAGGCGATTCGACTCTCATGGTAACGCGGTAACTCCCAGAGCCGCCCGAGGAAGCATGAGATTTTTGCTCTGGTTTCTTTCAGTGCTTGCAATGTCTCTGTGGTTGTTGGTAGGGTGGACAAGGATGACTCTTGCTTGCTAAGAAGTTTAGATGTTGTTCGCTTTGGGGTACTTTGGTCTTTAGTAACTCTCTAAAAGAGAAATCCTCCCAGAAGGTTATAAATGTAACCAATGGAAGGACAGACTTGAAATCTGGGGGTCCTCATTGCAGCCTCAGCACCAGGCCAGCCCAAGAATGTGTGGGATGTCTTCCTGTGCCTGGCTTATTTCATTTAACATGGCATCCTTCTGGCTCATCTGAACTGCCAGAAATGACAGGACGATTCCATCAATTTTTTATGGCTGGGCAATATTCCAGCATCTCTGTGCTTTCTCCACCCATCCCTGTGTTGATAGACAGCTAGGTAGAGTCCACGTCTTGGCACCTTTAGACTCTGTTGCAGCGGACACAAAGACATCTTCCTGCTCATAGGTAGGAGCTGAAAGGTCGGTTTCAGAAGCAAAGGGTGGAACTGTGGTTTGCAGAGTCTGGAAAGGGCCGAGGAGAAGGAAGACAGAGAGAGGCTGGTTAATGGGGACAAAATTACAGTTCGGAGGAATATATTGTAGTGTCGCACGATGTGGTAGGGCAGCTAGAGTTATCAATAACTTACTGAATACTTCAGCAGAGCTAGGAGAGAAGATTCTGAATATTTCAAATATAAAGACACAATGTATTTGGGGAGACAGAGCGGTAATGGCCCCAACTGGATGCCACACTTCACAGGAGTCAAGACATCATAGGATCCTTCATAAACATGTGAAATATGTTATTATCACTCCCCCCTCCCTTTCTCAGGGAATAGAATCTAGGGCTTTGATGGGCGTGGTGATGGCGCAAGCCTTTAATCCCAGCACTCGGGAGGCAGAGGCAGGTGAGTCTCCGAGTTCAAGGCCAGCCTGGTCTAGAGAGAGAGAAAGAGAGAGAGTTAGTTCCAGGACAGCCTACACAGAGAAACCTTGTCTCGAAAAACCCAAGCAAACAAACAAACAAAAAACAATCCAGGTCTTGCTTCGTGCACGCTAGGCAAGTGCATCCCAGTCCTATGTGTCAGTTGCGTGAAGAAAGGAACATGTATCTGGGTTAAACAGGCAGGAGGAGAACTGGAGCTATGGCTCCTCTTGGTGCCAGCACGGCAGGCCATGCTGGGCTCCTTTGCTTCTGGCAGGCCGAGTGGCCATGCACACCCTGAGCATTTGTACAGAGTGGGAATAAACAAACTCTCTTCTCCTTCTGAGTCTCCAAGGGATGTGTGAAAGGCGAGTTGTCTGCCCAGCAGAGAGCAGCCACTAACTGCGCCTCTGGCGATTGCAGGAGCCACAGCCCGACTTGCTGTCAGTTGGTCAACAAGTTGGACTGAGCCCTTCTGTCTGTGGGGCCCTGTGGGTGCACAGGGAGACAGAGGAGGGGACATTTGCTCCCTGGAGGCTGTTTATTTCCGATGAGGAATTCTGTTGGCAACGAAGTTGGTTTGCTGATGGGAAAACACAAGAGTGTTTGGGCATGGTTGGGGTAGTCAGGCTTATGGGTGGGGCTGCCTACCATGCTCGCACACTCATGCTCACTCCTGCCCTGACACATGCACACACAATACCTGCATGTGAATATTCACAAGCGTGCAATCATGCACCCACTCACATGCACACACATGTGGACACACACGTACCGCGTGCTCTTCCTTCAAGCGGGCACATATAAACATTAGCATCCTAACTGGTGATTCACCCTGGCTCCCCCTCCCGCTGCCGCCTCGCGGAGGGACCTGTCACCTCCCCCATCTCTGCCTGGCTTTTGGCTTTGAGAAGAGAAGTCTCTTCTGTCTTCCTTTTGCTTTGACAACGAAAACTGCTGGTCCTCGAATTTCACCACTGGCCCGAAGCTCTTGCATGGCTCTCTCGGGCAGTGCCAGTTTGTTCGTGAAGTCATTGGAGATGAACTGTCTGGGTTCATGAGCCAACTCAGACAAACAGGCGGGGTGGGGGGTCTGCAGCAAATTGCTTCTTCTTAAAATGATTTTCTGTGTATGGGAGGTGTTTTGCCTTTTGGTATGGCTGCAAACTACGTGAGTGCCTGAGCCCAGGGAGGTCTGAAGAAAGTTGCAAATGGTTACAAGCTGTCATGTGGGTCCTGGAAATAGAAAGTGGGTCCCACGGAAGAGCAGCCAGGGCTCTTAACCACTGGGTCATCTCTTCAGCCTCAAGTTACCTAACTCATGGAGGCTTAATTGCGTTGACTGTAAAATTTGAATTAACTCACCATGGAGTGGAACTTGGGACTTAGCATCCTGCCAATATTGGTGCCTATGGATTGCCTGCTGGCCTCGGCCGTTCTCTGGAGACTCTTGGCTCCCTTGGGTTTTCTTCCTTTGGCACTCATTTGTCCCTGTTTTGTGCCCAGGAACAAATCTTCCCTGTGTGTGCACCACTAGGCACTACCCATAGAACTCTCTCCCAGCTGCTGGCTCTATCTGTTTGGAAGCGATGCTGCTCACCTTCTGGAGCCTTCTACCTTGTAAGCTGGAATTGGGTGTCTTCCGAACTTGCAGCACATGGTTCCTTAGCAACCTCCATAAACATAAGCTCAGGCACAGAAATGCCTTTGGTTGGAACTGCAAACATCCTAATTTCTTATAGCCCAGTGCCTTTTAAAAATTGCCCTGATCTCCTGGGCTTATTTCAAATGTGATGCAAATGTCCCGAGGGTCCTTGGGGAGGAGGAAAACCAACCTGGCAGCCCTGGGTGTGTGTGTTCCTAGTTTTAAGAATGAATCCATGCGTATATTAAGGATGGGTGCTGGCCTGTGCGTTCTTTTTCTATATGGTTCCCCAAGTCCACTCAATTTCCCGAACCTGTTTATCCAGGATGTTTAAAAATGATTCGTGCGTGTGTGAGTATAGGTGGAGGCAAGAGGTATGCCAGGTGTCCTTCTTAATCGCCCTCTGCCTTACTTCTTTAGAGAGGGTCTCTGGACATGAAACTCGTGGAGTCAAACTGGCCCGCCTGCATGCTCCAGGGCCCTCTGCCTCTACTTTTCCAGCGTTAGGACTGAAGGAACACATCTGGCTTTTCATGCAGGTGCTGGTGACCCAACATGGGCTCTAGTGCTTTTGAGGCAAGCACAAGTTACTAACTGAGCCATCTCCACAGCCCCTGAAATCATTTTTTAAAAACTTTTTTATTGGTTGTTTGTGGATTTCTCATCATGCATCCCGATCCCACCATTCATCTCCCCATCCCTTCATATCCTCCCTCTGCCCTGCAACCTCCCTGCCCCCTCAATAAAATACAATTTAAAACAAAACCCAAAAAACCAAAACCCCCAAAACCACCCCCAACAAACATCCCCCAAAACAAAACAAAACAAAACAAAACTTTCAGGCATGGAATCTGTAGTGTGGCCCAGTGAGTCACACAGGGCACCCTCTCACCCATACATTTTTACTTGTAAGTGTTCGTTGCAATGAGTCGCTGGCCTGGTTCGAGGCCCCTGGTAATCTGTTACCCTATCAGTAGTAGGCACTTACTAGGACTCCTCTTGGATATCTTGTTGTTGTCTTGTGTCATGGGGATCCTGCAGCTTTGGATCTGCAGGTCCAGCCCCTGCACATGCTCCAACATTTCATAGACGAGGTGGATGTTGGGGTGGGCTAACTCTGAGTGGTAGCTGGGTTGGTCAGCCTGACAGCTCTCCCTCATCGTCACCACCCAGATGAGCCCGTCAGCACTGCCCTGGCTAGCTCACCCAATGCAGCAGACAGCAAAGAACAGGGCCAGTTCTCTTGTTCTCACGTCCTCGGGCCGCCTCACCTGTGTCCCCCTCCCCCTCCAACAGGGTCCGCTCTAGCGTGTGTATGAGATACCCGGGCTTCTGTGTGCGGTGAGGAAGGCTGCCAGAATGTTATGGAAAAGCTGCTCCCCAGGCTGGGTTTCCTCTTGCAAGCAGAGGCGGCTCTAGGCCCTGTGCAAAGGCCAGGGAATGGGTGGACAGTGCTGCCACTGGCCTTTCTGGACACTTGTGCAGTCAAGAGAATGTGAAGCCCTGGAAGCTTGGCCCCGGGGTGGGGAGGACACCAGACTTCCTGAAGGAGGTGGGCAAGGCCTGAACGTACAGTTAACTCCCTGGGTGTAGGTCTCACTCCTCCTGCTTGTAGCTCTGTTGCTGCAGAACTCTGAGCAGTGTTTTGTGTCATTCAGTTTTCTTGTCCTGTCGCAGAGTGCCTGAGGTTGTCAACTTGCAGAGAGGAGTTTGGTTTGTTTGTTTCTAGAGAGAAGTTCCATTTCATCCACAGGTTTCAAAGTTTCTGTGGTTGACTGGCGCTATGGGAGCCTGTGGGAGTTGGCGGTCAGCTCATCACTGTGGGGAGCATGTGAGGGAGCTCGCCTTGTGGGCAGGAAGTGAGAGAGAGGTGGAGGAGACTCAGCCCCCCAAACGACCTGGTAATCCCAAGTGTTCAAAGGCTGCACCTGTAACCCGTCCGCCCCCCAAGTGCTACCCAAGCTAGGGACTGTTGGGATGGATTTAGGCTAAGATGAAGTCAGCGGGTGTCACCTCTATGCCGGCATCGGTGGTTTTATGAGAAAAGGAGAGAGTGCATGTCCTCTGTCTCACCCTGCCAGGAGGCAGCACAGAGCGCTTGCCACATCCCCACACTCTGAATACTGCACTTTGTAGCCTCTGGGAACACGGGGAATTAATTTTCCTCATAAATTCCTAGTCTCAAGGACTCTGTTGCCACAACACGGAAGACAGCGAGGGTGTCCACGTGACCTGCTCTTTCTCCATGCCTCAGTTTCCTTCATTGCAAAACGGAGATTGTAACGGTGTCTGTCTGATAATATGTCTACACTAGTGCGCATGTTCAACATAGGCAGAACTGTCTGTATGAAGTACAGAGTCACACTAGAATCCTAGGGAGGACAGTGGCAACTGTCACCAGTGCCTCAGTGACACAATATCTTGCTGCCTCAGTGGTCCCAGACAGGAAGGCTTTTCAGCTTCTTTTGAAAGCTCCTTGGGGAGATTCTAATGCTCACCAAGGCTGAAGCCTCTCTCTCTAGCCTGGCCTTTGATTGGCAGCGAATCTTCCCTCCTCCAGTGAGCAGTGGGGCTCATCTGGTCCTGCTGTGGATGGAGAAGTGGCTCAGAGCAGTGTCCTGTGCTGTCTCCGGGCCTCTTCGGGTGCCAGAGTTCGCTCAGGAGCTCAGACAAACAACAGATACTGGCATTTGATACCTGGAGATAAAAAATTTAGCATATGAATTTTTGCTTGCATGTCTGTCTGTGCACCATGTACACACCTGGGGCCTGTGGAGGTCAGAAGAGGGCGCCAGGTCCCCTGGAGATGGACTTCCAGATGGTTTTGAGCCTCCATGTGGGTGCTGGGAATTGAACTGAGTTCTCTGGAAGAGCATTTAAGTTCTCTTAATCACTGAGCAGTTCTCCAGCGCCGACATCTGGAGGCTTCATTCAGGGGTCTGCTATGGGCCTCGGGAATCCAGGCTTTTATATCTCACCTTTCTTTTTTCTGTCTCATTTTTTACAGAGCTGGGGCTGAACCCTGTATGTGCTAACCAAGCATTCTGGCACCTCTCTATATTCCTAGCCTCTGCTTTTAAAGTTTTAGAAAAAATTTAATGGACATTCAACTGTACATATTTATGGACACAGTGCGGTATACACATATGCTGTGCACTGCCCCTCGGATCATGGTAGCTGCGTATACAACACTTTAAACGTTATCCATATCAACACAAAGGTGCTGAGCACCCTGGCCATCTAGTAGCTATTCTGAAAGATCCAATTACTTGTTGTCAAGTCTGGTTACTCTGCCGTGAGACTGGACAGTAGAAGTGATTCCTCCTCTCTGCCTGCACCCCGTACGCCTTAACCACCCTCTCTGCCCCTCTTCCCAGGCTCTGCTAACCACAATTCTATTCTTCTACTATGACATCAGCTTTGTTTGAGCCTCCACACATCAGTGAGATCATGCGGTGTCAGCCTTTCTGGGCCTGACTTTCTTCACTTAGCATAATGTCCTCGGGTTCCAGCTATATTGCCGCAAATGACAGGATGTTAGAAATCTAGAAATTTCGAGAGTTCCCAGGACAGCAGATAGAGCAGCCACTGCCAGTTACAGCTCCTTCCGACTCTCAGAGCCTCAGTTTCCTTAGCTGTAAGATGGGGATATGGTGGCACAAGCCTCTAACCCCGGCACAGGATAGGCTGAGGCAGTAGGATTGTCTGTTACAAGTTCAAGGTTAGCCTAGGCTACATAGTGGGACTTTATCTCCTCCAAACCAAAGAACATAATCACCACCACCAACAAAAAATGAACCAAGCTGGGGTTGCAGTGGATCATAATGGTGTATCTTTCTGTTGTGAGAACCTGGTAGATTACAGGGGAGGCCTCTGTTTTATGCACAGCTGCTGGGGCTGCAGAGCTAACAAGGTGGACGTGGGACCAGCACTAGTGGGTAACCCAGCAACCCCACACCGACTATCTCAGGCTGGCAGTTTGTCTTGGCTGCACTAGGTGGGTCTGGGGTCCTCTTGGCCATGACTTGACCAGCCATCTTCAGGTCCCAGCAGGAGTGGGCAAACTTGGCTGAGTGGCCTGAGCTCTCACCCAGGGAGTATTTCTCTAGCGTCTGAGTTTCTTTTGCTGCAGCAGTGATGAGCACGTAGTGTTTTACAACTACTATGATTATCTCACGGCTGTGTAGCTTAGAGGTCCAACATGAGTTTGCTTAGGCTAAAATCGAGGTGCTGGAGGCTGAATTCTTTTTTGGGGTCTCTGAAGGGGATGCTTTTTGTGGAGAGCCTTTTCCTCTTCTACTTCTAAGGCCTTGTGGCTTCTATTGAGCCCTTGGGGTGAGGTACCACTCTCCCTGTTTGCTGCTTAGCTGCCTCAGCTCCACCAACACCCAAAGGCATTTGTCCACAGGTGCTGAAGATGAAGGACACACACATCTTTGTGGACTGAATTATTCTTTAGAACCTTCTCTGTTCTGAACCTCAGTGAAGAGCTTGTAGCCAAGATCGCTACACAGACAGCAGGACCAGGACCCCTGCTTGTCAGGCAAATGCCTGCTGCTGAATGACACCCCAGCTTTGCTCTTACGTCTCTGCTAACATATGTCTGCCTGGGATGCACCTTCTATGAGGCTGCTTGTCTTTCTCCTGACATCCTTTCCAGATGTTTCTCAGCCAAAGAAGTCCCCACCATCCTTCTTTGACATGCCAAACAATGGCATTTAGAGCCCTGGTTTTCTTGAAACCTCCATGTCTGTCCTTGTTCCGGCTAAGATGTGTATTCTCAATCAGTCGTGTAAGATGGGCATTGTGGTGCAAGCCTGCAATCCCAGCACTTGGGAGTCTGAGGCAGGAGAATCACAAATTTGAGACTATTCAAGGCTTCCTACCAAGACCTTGTCTTAAACACAATTGTCTGAGGTTTGTGATGTGTGTTGTTGCCGTGATCAAATGACAGATAAAAAGTTGTGGCGATGTCTCAATTCTGAGGAAATACTTCAGTACTCAGAACCCAATAGTTCAGGAATTAAAAAGCAAATCAGAACTTTAACTTTTATAAATATTTTTAAACATAGAATTATGATACTAAGAATTGTGTACTGGGATGGAGAGGCAGCCCAGTGGTTGTTAAGAATGTGTATGATAGCTGGGCGGTGGTGGCGCACACCTTTAATCTCACTTGGCAGGCAGAGGCGGGCAGATCTCTGTGAGTTGGAGGTCAGCCTGGTCTATAGAGCAAGTTCCAGGACAGGCTCCAAAATTACACAGAGAAACTCTGTTTAGAAAAGCAAAACAACACAACAAACAAACAAATAAACAACAACAAACAAAAGAAAAGAAAAAGAAAACAAAGAATATGTACGGTGAGTAGCAGAGGATGCAAGTCTGGGTTCCAGAACCCAGCTAGACGGCTCACACTCCCCCATAGCTCTCGCTCCAACGAATCAGTCTTACCACATCTCCTGTATCAAGTGGTTGCCTGCGTTCACATATACAAGCCACCCCGTCATGCACATATCATTTTGTTTCTGATTTTTTTTTCCAGACAGGATTTCTCTGTGTAGCCCTTGTTGTCCTGGAACTAGATATGTAGCCTACACTGGGATTAAAGGCGTGTGTCACCACCACCTGACTATGTACACATACGTTAGAGTGATCAAAATAAATCTTAAGAATTGTATAAAGAGTTGTGATCATAAGAAGTTTCCTAACATAAAATTATATCAGAATGAATTAATTTGGTTTTAGTGAGGAAAAGAAAAAAGATATCACTTTTTTTCCTGAGTCATGAAGAATTTTTTTTATGTATATATTAAAAAATAGCTGATGGTGGATATGAAGTTGCTATGCTATTAGATTCTATTTGGGAAATCGAGAAGGGTGATGTGAATTTTATTTATCAAATGTCAGTGTTTACGGTATAGTGTGAATAGTGTCCTTTGTGCAATTTAAAGTATGTGAAATGTCACCCGGAAATGTGAGGGGTCCACGAAGTCTTGTCAGAATTTGTTTAGGGGTGATGTTAGCTAAAACTGCACACAGTGGTATCTTGTGCACAGTAGGTGCTCAAAGATGCTTGCAAAACATCCCATGGGAATGAACTAAAGTGACCATGGAAAGCTTATAGGTAAGGGTTTGCTAAGGAGAGCCTGGAGGATTCTTTAATGTGCTCCTGACCACTCCTGAGCCTCTTAGGAATTCTGGGATTCTAAGACATCATTTCCACCACCCCCTTTTAGATTAGGAAGTTGGGGATTGGCGTAAGGCAACAAATATGACCTTATGGTCTTTGCCAACTCTTGGAAGACTAGAACTGAGGAAGGGAATAGAGTTTAGTTGTCTGCTCATTTATGCATCCACCTGTCCACTCACCCACCCCTGCATTCACCCCTCCATCTAACCATTCATCTCCACAGATGGCTAGGTCCTCGGCTATGTGCTTGATGTGGAGGTTGGGCCTCCTCCTGTGAGGGTGACTCAGTGCCCATTTCCCGAGAAATTGCAGTCTGTGGTGAACTGCCAACCTCGTGGTCCTTCCTGGTTTCACCTCGAGACAGCATGTGCTTCCCTCCACGTGTTTTAGGATTGCATCTCACTGATGGAAAATGTGTCTGGTGGAAGGGGCTTTGCTGCCCACGCTGGTCACGATGCGGAACGGGATCCACGGTGCAGTGGCTGCTCCACGCCTTCTCGGGCCCCTCTGACCACTCCCACGCCACCATTCACCTGAGTTCCCAGCTGCCTTAGCCTGCCGATTCCACATTCAAAGGAGGGAGTTCATTTTTAGAACTGATGAGTAGATCGGAAAACAATGTCTCTAACCGGATGTTATCAAAGCTTTGCATCTGACTCCCCCTCCCCCACTTCAGTTCTTAGGATTGAACCCAGGGTCTTACGGATGCTAGGCCACACTCTATGGCTGCGCTACATCCCATCCCACCAGAGCTTACTTAAGGCTCCGGAACTTTGTAGATGGTGCAGGAAGATGGTGTATCCTAAGGTAAGGATACAGAGTCTGGGGCAGGCTTCCATCATCAGCATCTGTGTTCAAAGTGGTCCCATCCATACCTTAGAGGATGAGAAAATGGGCAAGAGGTATTTCTGACCTCTGAGATTTATCATTAAAACAATAAAATTCTCTGAGTGAAAAGAAGTAAGACATAAAATTGTGTTTCTTTTCCTGTCTCTCTCCCATCCTTCTGACAGATAGATGTGGGTGAAAGCGAGTCACAGAGAAGGGTGCAGGCTCTGACCTGGGTCTGTGTGCCTCTGCTGAGGGGACTGTGTGGGCAGAGGTGGTCACACTGCAGAGGGGATGGGGAAAGTGCTCTGGGGGCAGAGAAGAGCTTTGGAGAACACACCCAAGAAGCAGCTGTGGGCAAGCGGAGAACCCTATTTTAAGAGTTGGGGAGACTTTTTGGGGGGAGTTAGCCAAGGCTAGGCATGAGGGGATGCTGTGAAGAGGGGGGACACCTGTGGGTAGGAGGGGAGGTGGAGAAGGAGAGCAATGGGGAAGGAGGCTGATCGATTGTTGCCGTGGATGGAGAGTTAGACCCTGCCAGCATTCCAGGACTGCAACATAGCCCAACTGCTTGGGCTACAGCAGTCTGAGGCTTTCTGGCTCTGGAGCAGAGAGCTCAGATGCAGAGTAGTTAGCTTCTAGGGACTGGCCTCTTTCCTTGACTTCTAGATGACCACCTTCCTGCCTGGGCAGCATCCTCACTGTACACAGATGCTGTGGTCTGGGTTTGGAACAGGAATGTCCCCCTCAAATCAAATGCCCATGTGCTAAAGGCCTGGTCCTTCGCTCGACACTATTAGGAGGTGATGGAAGCTTTACTAGGTGGGAACTCGTGGGAAGATGGCAGTCACTGCATGCATGCCCTTGCAGGGGTTTGTGGAACCTTCTACTCTTTCTTTGCAGCAGCTTTGAGCTGAACAGGCTTCCTTCCCTACTTGTCAGTCATGGACTGAAATTTGCTAAACCTTTCTGTTTTATAAGCTGATTGTCACAGGTATCTTGTCACAGTGATCGAAAGATGACATGGCATTCTTAAAACCACATTTCCTTCCACAGACTGATTGGATTAGGGACCTACTCTATTTGATATGATCTCATGTTACCCTAAATAATCACATCGGCAGCAACTGTTTCTCCAAAAAAAGTATTGAAGTTAGGGCATCAATATGTGAACTTTTGAGGGGACTGTATTTTAACCCACAATATGGGTAGAAAAAAAATACTGAATTACTAGTGACCTGGCTTGAATTGTATTTTTTTAACGAAGTATTAACTTGGTAAATGACAAAAGTCTAAGCATTTTCTATAGCTAAAATCATAGCGAGAGTAATGTGCCTTTTGACAAATCTTCCAGGTGAATTGCAAATTTGGAGTGTTTTCTTGTGTTTGTGACAGAGTCTTGCTATGTTGCGCAGTACCTTGACTCATGACCCTGGACTCAGGATCCTTCTGCCTCAGTCTCTGGAGCCCTGGAGTGGCAGGTGTATGCCACACCTAGCTCAATCCAGCTACTTTAATCCTTGCACTTGAGGTAAAATTCCTCTCTTTCTTGTGGCTTCCAAGGCCTTTAAGAGCAGCCTCTATAATCCCCCACATACCTCAGGCTATTTTGTTCATTCTGTTCTGGCTGTCTGACTTTTTCCCATTAGTGGAGAGCTATTAACTCAGCTCAGATGGTGCACAGGCTGTGTCCTTGGTCATCAACGCTCTTTCTCCCCAAAACTGGTTCCTCCCACTTTGCATGATGTGTGTCTCCTCAGCCTTCAGATTGAGCTTAACTCTTACCACCCCATGTAAAACATGTTACTGTATTATGATCTCTTATAGGGTAAAGGGATGGGACTCCAGCTAAGTCACAGAAAGAGTCTGTAGTTTTAATTAAGGATCTTAAGATGAGCTCTGGATTATCTGGATTCTTGAGTGCAATGACACATGCCATTGTAGGAGAAAAACAACATGGAGAGGTGAGGAGAGGTCACATGAAGATGGAAGCAGAGATTGGAGCAATGTGGCCACCAGCCAAGGGATGCTCAGAGATATCAGAAGCAGGAAGAGAAGAGTTTCTCTTAGACCTTTCGGTGTGTGTGGGGGAGTTGTCCTGCTACCTTGGTTTTCGAATTCTGGCCTTCAGAGCCGTAAGAATAACACATTCCTGTTGTTTTAAGCGATGCTGATTCCTGATGTAGGTGGGTTTGTGGCAGCAATCACAGCACACTGGTACATACAGCATCCTGTTCTTCCCCTTCATGCATCTTACAGTCTTACAATGCCTGTCCCAGCTTCTTCAACCCCTGCCAAACGGTCAGGATCTACCCTTCCCATTCCCAGTTGTATCAGCAGATACTGAATAGCATTTGTTGAGCGAGAGAAAGTCCACAGTACATCTCCTTGCTCAGACCTCAAAGTATCATTCAGGGAAGCCTTAGGTAGAGGGGCTCTAGGCGGTGAAAGGGAGTTTCTCCAGAGTTAGGCATCACCCGCAGGCCTTTGAAATGGTCTGGTCCCTCTGCTGCTGAGCTCTTTATTTAGGGAAAGGGAGGTATTCATGGTTCCGTATCTTGTAGTGTAAACCATTTTCTCTGCAATAAACCTTCATTGTGGAGGGAAACTGATTGAGACACAGGGTGTTCCAGAAGGAAGTGAAACATCCCATCCTGCAGGGACACCCTCTAAGCTCAGGAAGTAAATAACTCAGAAGCTTCAGGAAGTCCCTGAAACTGACCAGATTCATTAGCCCCTCCCCTCCCCAAGCTTATATAACTCATGAGGCCTTCTGACACATTCTCTGGCCAGACTAGCTGTCCAGAAGAGGACTTAGACCAACTGAGATGCCTGGGAAAGACACTCTTCAACATGCTGAATGCCCTGTGGGTTGTGCCATGGGCTGCAGGGTTGCGGTGAGCTATCACCCATGCCCGGGTGTGCTTTTGGTGTTACAGCCATCTTTGAATCGCTTCTGTTCCTGAGATTAACCCCTCACCCACATTCCCATAAGTGACCCCGGTAGAACTCACTGGTTCACAAATGAGATGGTGTCTCTACTTTGGCTGTTGTTAGTTGCCTGTCTGAGGTGAGCAGATGATTGTTCGTGTTTTCACAAGAGAAGCGCCACACAACAGGTCCTTTTATAAATGGTCCCGGGTGCTGGCCAGCAGCCTCATCAGGGGCATGGAGGCATAGTGCAGGAGGTCCTGGGGTTCAGCGGATTCAAAGCCAAAGAAAACACATTCTTTGAAAAGAAGGGTGATTGCTCAAGGCTTTGTCTGATGTTAAGGCAGAGGGGATGGGCCATTTGAATTGGCTTAGTATTCATGATAATAGATGGTTCAGGACTCAATAACAGGGTATAGTTCTATTGAGGGATTCCACTGAGCTCATAGACCGCTGGAGTGTGGCTCGTCAGCAGAATGCAGGGGTTAGGTTACCACACAGCTTGTCAGTGAGGACCACTGCTGATCACTCCTGAGAGAGGAGTCGCACAGGGCTCCTCAGACCTGCGTGCCTAGAAAACCAAAGCCGAAAGAGAGGTGCTAAATTTAGCGGGCGAATGAGCGTATGTCTGTAGCCCAAAGTAGACCCAGGCTACAGTGAAGCGGGTTTATTGTGTTGTATTGGTTAAAGAAATTTATACACAAACCATCTCAGAGATGCCACAGAGAAGCAATCAGGTCACACAGTTGTCCCCTGGAGTCATCACGGTAAGGGTGAAAGGGGGCATGGCAAGCATGAGGTAATAGGGACCAGTGAGTACTGTGGCCACTTGAAAGGGGGCATGGCACAGCACGAGGTAATAGGGACCAGTGAGTAGTGTGGCCACTTGAAAGTGCTTACTGTGGCCATACCCTGAGCTTGCCAATTAGAAGACGCTACAGTCAGTGCACAGACTTGCTTACCTGCTTACCATTTGACTAAAGAATCAGAAGCAAAGCCCTTGGCTTGAAGTCCTGTCAGCCTCCCATTTCCATAAAGTTTTATTGAAACGCAGCCACACTTGTTTATTGAAGTACTATCTGTTACTCCTTTTGAGTCACAATATGGCAGGTGCGTTAGTCAGATTTCCACTACAGTAACAAAATACCCGAGGTGATCAACTTACAAAGAGAAAAAAAGCTTACTTTGGCTCACTGTTTTGAGGTTCCATTTCCTGGGCAATTGGTCTGTTCTTTCCGGGCCTGTGGTAAGATAGGATATTATGGCCACAGTGTGTGTAGAGGAAAACCGCTTGCTTTATGACCAAGGAACAAAATAAAAAAAGAGAAAGGGCTAGCGGTCACCTTCAATCACCCAATGATCTAAAGACTTCCTACTAGGCCTTGCCTCTTAAAGTCTATACCACTTCTCATTGGCTCCAAGCTGGGACCAAGTCTGCAGCATGTGGGCCCATGTGTGTGTGGGAATAATTCAGATCCAACTGGCAGCAATCGAACTGAGCAGGTATGGAGAGGACAGATGGCTCTCAGAGCTGAACATGGTGATTGTCTGCCTGAAAACGTTGGGCTTCTAGAGGGCAAGGGACACCCCCTAAACTCAGCTGGCGTTTGTGTACATTGTGAGGCTGTTTCCCTCTTGGATGGAACAGCAACAGCTATGACCTTTTGGAGTCTCGGAGGATGGTGGTGGTGTGTGTTAGCCAGCCTGGGTTCTGCTGTTTCTATGAGTTCTGTAGTTTGGGCACAGGCCTGTGACTGTCGTGTGGCGTGGAGGATTTTGAATTCTAGAAGGCCTTTGTCTGAAGGTCGTTGATACCTTAAACCCTCAAGTATAGCCACTTAAGACAGGAGTGTCTTATCAAATTTAAAACACAGAACTCATAAACAGCAATACAAACATCCCCCAACTGTTCAACGGTACGGTCAATAAGTGGAACTAACTTATTCATTGTAATTATGCTTCTAAAGCATAGAACAACAAAAACTTTAAGAACATGGAAGAAACCACACTCTTACGAGTGGAAAAAAGGAAAAGGGACGAAGGACACAAACAGGTATTTTTTAGAAGAGAAGGTGCGAGAAGGCAGCTTGTGGGTTCCTGCTTGGTAGGTGTCATGAGGGTCAGGGAAGTTCAAGTCAAAACTAACACTTCCCGTCCATTTAGCTGCAAACAAATCTTCCTTCTGTGTAACTAGATTTAGGTTATAATTGCAATGGAAGCATAGACCGTGTGCTTGAATGTTGTTTGCATTTTTGTAATCCCTCACCAAAAATTTACATGGTCTTCTGTCCCCAGAATCTTATTGTAAAAAGAATCAAATTCTGACACTGGAATTTTGCTTCTCCTCCTTCTTATATTTATTCATTTCTATTTTATATGTGAGTGTTTTGCCTGCATGCATGTACATACATCATGTCTGTGCATACATACATACATATATATATATATATATATACATATATATATATATATATATATATCTAACCCAGGTCCTCTGTAAGAGCAGCGATTGCTCTTCATTGCTCGGCCATCTCTCCAGCCCCTGGAATACAACTTCAAGTTCTTTCTGATGGACTCCTCATGCAGTTTCTTTTTAAACTGTCAGCCGACTGCAGGGCCAGAGTTTGCCCTGCTGCAGGCTGTGCATTTGGTGAAGAGGCTCTCCATACGCACCCTCATGACTTCTGGCAGCCATGGTATCATCGTCCGTGTTTCTGCGCATCGGATTGGCAGAGCATTGTGGGCCGCTTGGAGCTACAGTGTGCTTTGACCATGAGTCTGCCTTAGACTTGCTGAGGCCGGGGACAGAAGACTGGCGGCTGGGATGGCCCAGAGTTGCCTCTGTTTCTCCCATGAGTTGCTGCACCAGGCTCTGCCCTACTTCAGGTTACTCCGGATTGTGTATAACAGTGGTTTTCCAGGTGGTGCCCTGCGCTGGGACACTCAACTTTCTGAGCAGCCTTTGGCTCTATTTCGAGGGCAGAGGGTGACTGCAGCTCCTGGGTGGACCTAGAAATGGCTCCATCATCATCCAGGACAGACTGATAAATGATTTATTCCTGGGACTAGAAATGGAGCCAGCTTTTAAGTTTATTGGGGGTGAGTCGAAACTGTGACGCACAAGGGTACATTAAAATTGTATCAGGAAGGTAGGTCCAAGAGCCGGTAGCCAGATACACCCAGACCCCACACAGTGATAGACATTTAATGCTGTGATGGCAAGGCCGCACATCAGCCTATCGTGGTAGATACTGATACTGGGTGTGTGCGTGTCAAGGACCAAGGTCTCCTCCACTATTCCTGAAGGTGTGACATGGCTCAGCACCCCTGCGGCCCATTGATGCAGCCTGTTTGATTGCCTGCCTACTCATGTTTGCGCCTCTGGACCCACTGTCTCCTGCTCCTGACGTCTTTCCTGCCTCTGGCCTATTTAACCTTTCACCCCATAGCTGAACTCTGCAGCATCACCCTCCAGTCTGACTGCGGTGGCTCCAGGAGCTGCTCTGGTCTGGCTCGTTCTTATCCTTGCAGGCCCTTCCAAAGCCTCTGGAGCTCTGCTGCAGCCCCCTTCACTCATTCATACTCCTTCTCCAATCCCCATATGCACAGAGATACACAGGAATATTTATTGTGATATGAGAGTCGATAGTAGTCACTAGGCTGGGAATGAAAGAAGCCGCAGTTGCCTCGGCCAGGTAACTAAGGGAGGTGGGCCATAGAGCAGATGGCTGTCACTGAAACTCCTGAACCCTGTGAACTCACCATGGTTCAATAAATCGTGGCAATGTGGAAAGACGAACGTGTTCAGCTATGTTTCTGGGTGTGTTCACTACACAAATCTACTTTCCTTTCTGGTAGAAACCCTGGGTTTTCTGGAGGAAAGTCAGTCAGGTTCTCAGATCGAATGTCTTGACTGAGGCCACACCCCCTACCAGAACTCAACATCTCTGCCATACCGACAAGATAAATCCCTGGTCATCAGTAAAATAAATCCCTGGTCATCAAAGGCCTTCCTATTGCTTATTATGATTTATTTATTTTTGATTCAGATGAACCCTAACCAGGCAGCTGTTAGCTTCCTTCAGCATCTATAACTGATTACTGTAAGACATGCTTTAATATGTTTCTCCAGGTTAGAGACCCTACATGAGTCTCACAGGATTGAAACGGAGGTGTCGGCGAGGTTGTGCACCCCTCTGAGGCTCCAGGGAACAGCCTGCTTCCTTGAGGTTTTCAGGATATAGAAAAATCTATATTGCTTGGCTTCTGGGCATTTTCCTGAGTCTTCAAGGCCAGCACATTGGGGGAATCAGTTCTTGCAAACATCGTGTTACTCGGGTCCCTTTTTCTGCAGCCTCTTCCACTCTTTAGGACTCTGGTGATTGCAGGAGTCCTCTCGGATAACCCAGGGCCCCCCTAGTCTAATGTCAGCTGTCCATCAATCGAAATCCCCTGTGCTTGCTCAAGGAGGGAGAGCCCTGGGTTTGCACAGCGGTGCCCTCCCCGGACACAGAGCCTATCATGTAGGAACAGACACAGGGAAGACACGTTGCTGGGTGTGTATTTCTGAGCATGCTCAGAGTTCAGGGCCATTAAGCACATGTTCAGAAAGGACAGACAGTAGACACAGATACTTCTGCATAGATCAGGAACTATCAGAGTGACCACAATTTTCATAGGTGCTTAGGTCTCCTAAAAGAGTCTGTTTCCCTCTAGGTCTCCAAAGAGTGTTATCAGAAACAAATAACCACTATGGAGGCATGTCAGCAGTCTCTAGAAGGGGCAGCAGCCTACTCCCTCCCTCGCCCCTCTCCGTACATGTAGGAGTTTGCCACTAAAGGTGCCTGTCCTGCTCAGTGCCTAGCAATTCCACTCTGTTACTTCCTTTTTTTTTTTTTGTTGTAGGTTTTGCTACACGACTCAGGCCGGCCTTGAACTCATGATCCTCTTGCCTCAGCCTCTCAATAACGGAATGGCTGGAGGGTGGAGGGATGTCTCCTCTCTTCTGCCATTGCTGGGCTACAAGCAGAGTGTAAGCTTAGACTTCCAGCCACCTCTGCTGACTTCAGAATAGAGGCAGCACAGAGGTAGTGGGGGTGGGCTGTTGTGGAGGGATATGGTCTCTCAACTGTTTTTTAAAGAAAGGTTTTATCTTATTTTTAAATATGTACGTTCCTGTGCGTCTGAGTGTGGGTTTGTGCACACTAGTGCATTGCTCTTGGAGGCCAGAAGAGGAGCGCCGCAGGACTTGCATGTGGTTCTGATCAACCCAGCGTGGGTGCTGGGAATTGAACTCATGTCCTCTGGAAGAGCATTGTGTGCTCTTAACTGCCTGGCCATCTGTTCAGCCTCTCCACCTTTTTAGAGACATTTTGGGAGCTTTTTATTTTCTATTTCTTACATAAGTTGTTTGAGTTGGATTTATTTCATTCTTCCTTGGAGAAGGCCAGTGAACTAACGTGCTAGCAGGACTGTGATCCGAGCTGTGTTTTCAGATGGGCAGGCTGAACTTCAAAGCCCAGGTCATCACTAGTGTCACCCAGGTGCTAGCTGAGGCTGTTGTCATGACAGCAGAAGCCAGACATGTCAGACACCACAGGAGGTAGTTTTCACATAGTGGAGGATGGAAGTCCGGGACCAAGGAGCTGACACACCCAGTGAATGGGAAGGACCCACGTTCTGCCATAGATGGTGAGATGATTTGTATGACCCGGAAGGATCTGAGATCACCTTGGAGACAAATCTTTGAGCTCATCTGTGATGGAGTTTGTAGCTTGGGTTGATAGAGGTGTGTAGACTCATTATGATGTAGATGGCCCCATTCCACAGGATGGGATCTTGGACTGTACGGAAAAGAGAAAGTGAGGCGGGCACCAGCATCTCTCTCTCTCTCTCTCTCTCTCTCTCTCTCTCTCTCTCTCTCTCTCTCTCTCTCTCTCTCTCTTCTCTCTGCTCTCTGACCACGGATGAAAGGTAACCAGTGGCCTCAAACTCCTGTTGTCGTGAGTATCTGTAGCTTTAAGTTGTGAGCCAAGATAAGCCCCTCCTTTCCTAAATTACTGTCATCAAGTTCTTTTGCCACAGCAGTAGGAAAAGAAGTGACTGCAGATGGCTTCTCATGCAGAAGGAACAAGCCAGCTGCCTAGGTCCCTTGGTAGGGACAGGAACCCTAATTGTGAGTTCCTTCTGGAGGCACCTCTGAGTACCATTGTCTAGGGATCAGAATTTTGGCATATGGCTCTGTCTATGTTTAGCATCTATATTTAGCAATATTTACTCAGTGATATGTTATCTATCTGAAAATGTTGTATGATAAGATTATTTTGTATACTAAATTTAATTTTAAAAAGCAAAACCACTTATGTGAACTTTGAGGAACAAACATTCTGAGTGTAGCAGCTGGTAAGTGCTTGAAGACTCGAGACCTCAGAGGCCGTACCTTTCCCACTGCTGTATGCAAAGCCAGGGGTCTTTTCTTTCCATTTTTATTGACATTAAAATAAGAGAAGGAATTAGAAGTTGCTGCTGGCCTCATGACCACTGCATCCATGGTGCTCTCACTTGGACCCGCTTGGCTCTTGGCAGCGGATGAAGTGGATGGACGCTGCCATTCCTCTTCTTGTTGAGATGGAGCTAAATCCTTCCAACTGGAGATGGGGGCTCCCCTTCAGTGTGGGAGTCACTCTGTTGATCTAGAGCGTGGGCTGGCAGACTGTGGTTGGCCTGGAGCCAGATGTGACTAGGTGCACGAGAGGCGTGGAGGACCCCAGGTCTTCTCTGGAGGAGTCTGGTCTCAGCTTCCCTGGTAATTCCTGCATCCAGGCCTCTAGAGTGCAGGAGCGTCTTGAGCAGCCTTTCTCAGTCTTTAGATTGTGACCCCTTGGGGAGTGTCGCACACCAGATATTTACATTATGATTCATAACAGTTACAGTTGTGAAGTAGCAACGGAAATAATTTTGTGGCTGGGGTGACCACGACATGAGGAGCTGTATGAAAGGGTCCGCAGCAGTAGGAAGGCTGAGGAGATCTGGAACTAAAAGGCGGCAGGACTGGGCAAATGCAGGAAGGAGAGGCAAGTGCCCTGCCTTCCCTGCTCAGTGCCCTGCCAGGAAAGGCTCATTTTGTAATGGGAAATCCGAATTGTGTCTCCATGGCTCTGGGGACGTATGTGGCAGTGAGCTAAGTAGAAGAGTGAGGGGTTTGGGCATCGATCCCTGACACTTACCTTCAGCTTCCTTCCTGAATGTGGTCTGCCATGTCCTCTTCCACCAAGCTAAGGGAGTATGGCGTGGTGGTTGGGGTGACCAGGTAGATCTTGACATCTCATGATCTGGGTTCAAATCCCAGTCCACCATTTGCCGCTTTGGGACCTGGCGTGTTACTCATCTCTCCAAGCCCAAGGTCCCAGGAGTAAAATGGGACCTGGGGATGAAGTGAGCTGAGACGCAGAAAGCACCACAGCAGTGCTCGGCACACAGGACATCAGAGACAGCATTCAGTAAAGGTAACCTTCGGAGATCAAGTAACATCTCAAAGAGATCCAGCAGGGAGTGGCAAGGGCAGAATCAAGACCCACACTAGAGCCTGGCTCCAGAGCGAGTCTTCCCCTCGGGCTGTGGTGCTTCTCAGAGGAGCAGTGATCCTGGGAGAGAGGCAGGCTGGTATTTCATGCTCCTTTCTATTGCAGCTCTGCTGGGATCTGCAACATCTCATCGCCTATGACTTCCTAACGCCGCGAGAAGAAAGCACGCTCCTGTGCTGCAGGCGAGCATAGGGATAACTTATCAGCCTAGGACTCCGCCTGGCTTGGGCTGTGTGCACGCCCTCTCCTAACATGGCACCTAGCAACCCGGAGACCTCCTCTGCATCAGGCTGCATGCACTTATCATTTCAGACATGACCTGAGTGTCTCCTTCCCTAGCAACCTTTAAGAAGTCTGCTCTGTGGTTAGTTTCTGCTCAAACATATTCTAGAATATATTCTGGTACCGGAGGCAAGGGGTTGATCTGGCTTGAGCTAGTTTGGGGTACATGTGTTTTAAAGACAAATTCTGTCCTCTGAATAACTGTTTAGGGAAGAAAACCCCTATTTATCACTTATGCCTACATATAATTAGGAATGCGTATGACTAAAATCAGATGCATCATGGGAAGGGACAGGTGCAGTGAGTACGGGCTTATATAATTCGAGCCTGTCAATCAAAACAGAGAACTATCCACCTGAAGCCCTTTAGCAACCAACTCCTCCTCCTGAATGCCATCCTGGAACAACCCCAGCAGTAACAAGGGCCCTTGAGTATACTTGCTTGCAGTGTGTCTGATCTCTACCATGCCTTTGCTTCTGAATAAAGTTTCCTTGGGATTTAGCAGTCTGTGTGCTTCTTCAATGTTCTGAACAAGACTGTGAGAACTTGGAAACACCTGTCCGGACAGCACCCATTAAAAATTATTATTTAATTATTTTTATATGCATATGTGTTTGTCTCCATGTATGTCAGGGCATTACTTGAGTGCCTGGTGCCTGTGGGGGCCAGATGAGGGTGTCAGATCCCTTGTATCTGGAGTTCCCGATGGGTGAGAGCTGCCAAGCAGGTGCTGGGAATTGAATTCAGGTACTCGGAGAGAGCAGCCAGTGCTCTTAACTACTGAGGTATCTCCCCAGCCTTTCCTCAGGTCACCTGTCCTCGCCTCCAAGGGGGCTTTGTGTTTTAGAACAGCACGGGAAATGCTTGCTCACAGCAAGTTCTTACATAGAAATAAGATGTCCCACGGCAGTCCTCTAGCTTAACCCCCGGCAAGGCAATTTGGACAATCAGAAGATGCAGTATCTCACACAGAGGGAAGCTCACAGGATGCCTTCAGATGTGGCGTGACCAGGTTACCCTCAGTCTTTCTCTGTTTTTCTCTGGCCTTACCTTGCCTCCAATGTTGACCTTACTTTGGGCTTGCTTTTTTTCAACATGTCTCATAGAAACCTGCAGTAGACAGGTTTGCATGCTTGTCCTATCCAGGGAAGGAGAAGGCGCCGCACATCGAGCAGCCTCCTTCCAGATGGGTCAGCGTAGGCCAGTCTGTACACTGAACTGATGGGTTTCTCAGGCAATGTGATACGCTGATTGCCTCATTCCACATTCCCAAATCAAAAGTTGAGACTGTCTGGGGTCGATCAGGGCCATCGCTAAGCCACAAGTAAGACCTCCAGAGACCATGGACTTCAGAGCCTGTGCCTGTCATGGTAGCTGGTGCAGACCAGTCACTGCATGGGGCTTCTCGATGTGATCAATACCCTTGCTAGACCCGGGATGAGGCTGCTGGCAGGGTAACAAGGCTTACTGTGTGGCAGCCAATGTCTTTCAGCCTCAGGTGAATACTGTAAAACAGTGATTGAAAACGCAGTATAGCAAATACTTAAGCCTGCAGTGCTGGCTTACTGACCGTATCTCCTGACTATAGGCTTGAGGAAGGTCATGATGACTCTGTGACAGAGGGTGGGGTGAAGGAGAAGAACCAGGGAGGAGGGATGGTCTGAGTGGGGGTCAATAAGAAGCTAGGAATGCTCCCACTGTACAGCACTCCCAGATCACAGGCCTTCATCTGACTGGCCCAATTGCTTACTGATCTTTTTTAATGTGCATTGGTAGTTTGCCATGGGTGTTGGGTCCCCTGGAACTGGAGTTACAGACAGTTGTGAGCTACCATGTGGGTCCTGGGAATTAATCCTGGGTCTTCTGGAAGAGCAGTCAGTGCCCTTAACCACGGAGCCATCTCTCCAGCCCCAACTATTTTTCTTTAAGTTGACTTGCAGTAAAATACATTGCTCATCAATGCATTACTCATAAATACACCGTCATAGATGGATATAGCACCATTTACTATAGAGAGAATTTAATGAAACAAATAATTATTAAAATAAAGATGTCCTTAGATCACCTAAAATATTCTCATATTTATATGTACTAGAACAGTTTTCAAACGTTAATGCATATGCAAATTACCTGAGGATCTTGTTAAAATGAAAATTCTAATTCAGTCCTGTCAGACACGGAGTCTAAAATTTTTTTCTTTGAGCCACAAATGATAATTCAGCAGTCAGAACCACAGCCTCATGGGACTTTGAGAATGCTCATTCTGTCCCCAGTCTCCCTGTCCATACTTTCCACCTCCATATGGCTAGTGCACTTTTCATTCTTCCTTCCGAGACAGATAAGGCCAGGATGTACCATGGATCTTGTGAGCACCAGCCAGCGAGTATTTCCAGTCCTCATTTTGTTCCGACCCCATTGGTTGCCTGCTTTCTGATCTCTCTGTGGTTTTATAGGACCTGGTTCTGGCCCATGGAGTGAAAGTCACATGAGCCATTTAATTGATCTCATCTCATCTGGGTTGCCTACTGACCACCTGGAGGGATGGTGAATGCTCTCTTAGCTTGGGTACTAGTGCGTTGTCCACCTGCAAGGATGCATCATGTTGGCAAGAAGCAAAGCCTTCTCGCTAAAAATGCTGCAGGACTAGATCCTGACAGCATGATGATTTGGGTCCCCATGCTCCTGTCTCATGCACTCCCGCCGTGGGCTCCCTGCGATGCCGCTCACCAATGGCTGGCACCATACGCTTGAACTTCCAAGCCTCCAGAATTCTGAGTAATATTTTTTCTTTATATATTACTTGTTCTGTAGTGTGTTGTTGTGATAGCAGAAAAGGCATGGTTGGAGCATCAGGTGAGATTTGATTCAGTTTGTTAAAGAGTCATGGTTTGATCTGGGCCAAGCCCAGCCTGAGGGGCAAGCCCAAGCCATAGAACTGAGGAAACTGGTGAGAGAATTCCTGGCTGCCAGTTCAGTACTGACCATTTGGCACTCGTGAGAGTACAGGATGGGGAATCAGTTTGATACTTTGACAGACACGAGGGTAACTGGCTAATGAGGCATTGTAACATAGAGGGTCAGGCTGCTTGTTGTGTTTCTGTCCCGCCTGGTACCCCACAACTTTTTAGCCCCAAAGAAAATCACACATAGGTCTCCACAAATTATAAGCTGATTGGCCCATTAGCTCTAGCCTCTCACTGGCTAACTCGTACATCTTGATTAACCCATTTTTCTGATCTATGTTAGCCATGTGGCTCAGTACCTTTTCCAGTGGGGCAGATCACATCCTGCTGCTTCGGTGGTCTGGGCAGGAGTGGGAGAAATCAACTTCCTCCTTCCCAGAATTCTCCTGTTCTCATATCATTTCTACTTCCTGTCTCGTTTATCCCTCCTGTATTTCCTGCCTGGCCAATCAGCATTTATTTATAACATGATTGACAGAATACAGACAATTCTCCCACACCAAGGCATGCTTTATAGGAAAGACCAGAAACTCATCCAACATGATGCCAAAGGAGCTGTGGAGAAGAAAGCCAGGCTTTGCCCATGGTGCTGTGAGGGGACACTGAACCCCAGAAGCTCTGTCGTCAGTGGACAGAGGCTTATCATCATCATGGTTTGGGTACACTGGGAGTGCCACCACATGTTGAGAGCTCCCAGCAGAAAGCGCTTGAGCCAGGAGGGAGGAGGCATGTCTAACTTCAGAGACCCACGAACATCCCTTCAGGTAGATCAGTTCGCATGAAAGAAAGCACACCCTCTTGTCGTTTTGTGTGCAACCAATATTAAATCTCTTGCAGAATAAAAACACCCCGTAAAGTGATAAATGCCAGGGAACATATAAAAACTGCCAGCCATGTCCATAGGGAGGAAAAGGGCAGGCAACTCTTGCTACTGTGGTTAGGTTGAGTTCTTCGTTTGTGTGGTCCTACTGAGATCTGTGGTATATCACTTCCTACCAGACTTGAGCCCAGGGGAATATGTGTTATTGCAGGTGTCTTGTAGCACAAGGGGTCTGCTTGTCTGAGCATGGAGTTGAGCAGGGAGCAGGAAATCAGACCCAAATACCAGTGGAGTCCCCGGATCCGGCTGTGCCTCAGGCTGGGTTTTCAGTTGTGTGGGTTAAGCCTGTGTGACCATTTCTCTGGGTTGTTAGGATGCACCTAGGACATGGTACAAACCTCTGGGTGTGTCTCTGACACTTAGAAGAGCCAGCTTGAATGAGGCTCACACCACTCCATGGGCAAAGGGCCTGGAAAGGGGGAAAGGAGAGATCCCACTAATGCTCTCTCTCTCTCTCTCTCTCTCTCTCTCTCTCTCTCTCGTTTCCTGCCCACAGGAAACCTCCCTGCCAGGGTGGACTAAAGTCTCTGAGGCCACAAGCCAACATGAGCCCTTTCCCTTTGAACCTCTCTCCCCTTCGGGTATTTGCCACGATGATTAGAAACTGATGAGTCTAATTAGAGTCAGATTTTTTTTTAAAAAAAAATTGGCGATAGTAATTCTAGCCAATCCAAGCACAGTGGCAGAGGGAAAGGGCCCCCGACACCTGCGGTGTTTTGAGAATAAATGCATTCACCTTCTGTATATTCATTTAAATTTCACAACCCTCACAAGGAGGCTTCTCATCTTATAGAGAAGGAAGCAGAGACACATGCAGAGATAAAACTTGCTGAAGATGCTGCAGCCACTTCAGGCCTGAGACCATGTAGTCAGACACGGCTTCAGTAGCAGCGGTTTTAGGCCAAGGACAGGAAGTGCAGGTGCTTTCTTTGCAGTTGGGCAACACAGGCTTTGCACAATCGGATCAGCCCTGGCCACTTGTTCAGTGAAGGAAACCCTATGGGGGTTAGGGTGATGGCTTAGTGGTTAAGAGCGCTTGCTGTGCAAGCGTGAGGACCCAAGTTCAGGTCCCCAGCAAGGACAAAGCTGGGCATGGCTGTGGGAACTTGTAACCCCCTCATTGATGATGGTACAAGCTCGAGAGACCCTTTCTCTGGACTCCGACAGCGCACTCATGGGCACACACAGCTGCATGTGAGCGTGCACACACACAAACACAAACTGTAAAAGGGAAAACCCACAGGATGTTCTCAAGTTTGCTCCTACATGCTTAGAAAGATGAGGCTGATTTTCCATCCTGCAGCGGCATGACACGGGATTAATCTGGAAATTAAATGTTTGATGTTGGGAATGAATAAATTGTTCTCTCTTACCAAACCATCCGCCAACTCACTTTGGAGTGGGAGAAGCAAGACGCCTACTGGTCCAGTGAAGTGCCCTCTTCTGCTCTGACCACGCAGGACACACAGGGACAGTGTTTTCCAGTGTCCAGGATGATGTTGTTCATTGTCCTTGATGCCAGAGGAAGAAAATCAGGCCACTGCCTCGTGCCTCTTACCCTTCCTTGCACCATATGTGTGGCATTATACAAGGAGGTTATGTCTGCAGCAGGTATAACTGAGGTTGCTCCCTCCAGGATGGCTATCGTCCTGTTGTGGGCGGTGCCTGAACATCAAATGTGTTCTCCTTTCAGAAAGTTCTTGTACTGGAGCCCTCTGGGAAACTGCGAAATCATTGTATTTACTGTGACCCCAAATCTTTTGTCTCCAAAGCAGCAATTCTCCTTCCTTCATCTTGCTGTCGCGGTTGGCGGACATCTCTAAGATGCTTGTGGTTCAGGCTGCATGCTGCACACACAGCGAGCAGATACCACTGCGCATATGCTCGCCTGTAAGTTGCCATCTCAAATGCTGAGGCTGGGGGATGACCCTTCAGGGAAGGAGCCACAGGCATTCTTCCCTTCTGCAGAGTTCATCACTGTGTGCACAATTCTTTAATATGAATTTTTATCAGGGGAGATCCACAATTCTTTATGAAATAATTATTTCATTATACAATCATTTATACTTTACAAAGAAAATTGGGGTGTTTCTGTAAAATAGTGTGGAATTTTAAATTTTGTGGAAAAAAAGCAAATAGAAAAGAGCAAAACTAACAACGTGTTGCTTGAACGTTAGCCACCAACATTTATTCTCGAAATATTTTACCTCGGGGGTGGAGCACTGGGAACCTGGCTGGAACCTGGAGTTAGATGGGAGTTGAGTCCAAGGGCTTTACTTGTGTCTTGTCCAAGGGATTTACATTCCAAAACTTCCTGACTTATATCTTAAACCCACCATACCCTATATATATTGTCTTTTTCTATACACATACACTTAAGATAAGCTTTAATTTACAAATTAGGCAGCCAGTAGGCTATTGTCAGTAGACAGTAGGAGAGCAATGACAACATGCCGTGCAGGTCATCTGCGTACCTTTTTCACCCTTTGCGTGATGATGCGAGGTGACGCAGTGCCCACGTGATGAGACAAAGGACACCCAGTGTCACACGGGGACCATATAACACTGTGGCGGTGGATCTGCTGCTAAGTGACTCCTGGGTGGTAGCATAGATAGCGTGGGAATGCTGGACTTCAGGAAGATTCGTGTCCAGCCTGAGTCGTCCTTGCTCTACTCAGAGGGGAACAATTAAAAACTTGTGAATTCTTTGTTTTGGGAATTTCCCTCTTTGCATTTCAGACAGCAGTTGACTCCAGGTCTCTGAAACAGTAGAAAATGAAGCTGTAAATCAGGGACGTGGTGCATCCAGGGTGGTTTTGGTCACTTTCTGTTGCTGTGACAGAATGTCATGACCCAGGTAACCTATGAGAGAAATAGTTTAATTTGGAGCCAGTGGGTTTGGAGGGTTAGAGTCCATGATGGCAGGGCGAAGGCATGGCAACAGGAACAGCTGAGAGCTCACATCCTGATTGGGAAGGTGGAGGGAGGGAAGAGAGAAAGGGGGGATAACCCGGGTCTTTTGAAACCTCAAAGTCTGCCCCTGGTGACAGACTCTCTCCAACAAGGTCATATGTCTGAATCCTTCCCAAACAGTTCCACTAAGGACCAGGTATTCAAGCATATGAGCCCTTGGGGCCGTTCTCACTCAAACCACCACGAGGACTTTGGATAATATGCTCCACACCACTGAGCCTTCATCCCTGTCCTCCATGGATTTCATGTCTCTGTGAAAGGGATGAGGATAGTTTACGTATCTGAGACAGGAGACTCCCATCAAGCGACAGCTGTTTTGTTACTACCCCGTGGTTTTCTCCTATCAGGGTTCCCCACAGGAGCGAAGCACCAGCTGCAGGCTGGAGATGAAGTGAAGTGCTACCCAGGTGTGCTGGCATTTGGTAAAGCTGTTTATAAAAAATGAGGATCCACACCAGGCGTGTGTGCTGTGAATTAGCGGTTTGCTTTCAGGAAGAAGCCACCAAGCTGTGGACCTCTCCAGGTTCCCCAAAGCGTGATTTCATTTTCATACCACCGTGGGCTTTATTCCAAGACATTGTCTTGATGCAGACGAGACAGGTTTTCTCTTGAAAAACAAGAATTTAAGGTAGAGGCCAGTGTGCTGCTAGCCCCTGATAGGAGATAGAAGAGCAGAAGGAAGGAGGACGGAGGGGCAGCCTTGAGAAAGCACCACCTTGGGTGTCAGGGAGGCTGCAGATATGCCACCAAGAAGACAGTCTCGGAGTGGGATTGAAGAGAAGGTCCCAGAGGATTGGACAAGAAAGACCCCATACAAATGGTTAAAATATTGCTCAGTTCTATTATATCATGAAAAAAATGGCAGTGACCAGAGCTGCCTGGATTAGGGAAAAAAGGCTGTAATTCCATCTGGAGCTTCTGGTGAGTCTAGCTGTGGGCCTGTGGTTTATGATGTCACCAGAACCCCCAGCTGGAATGACAGCCTTCTAATTTACAACTGGGTAAGTGGGGAGATGAGGGTCCTCCTTGCCATTCTCGAACGTGGCACTGACCAAGGCCGGGCTGTGCTTGGAGGTCATGACCCGGAGGTGTCCTCTCTCTCCTCATAGCGGGTCATCAGTTTTGGGAAAATCGTTCCCTTGTTTTGACCTCTGACCCCTTTTCCCCAGGTCCCCAATCTGCTCTCCTCATCTCCCCAAACTGCATAGCATGAATTTTCCTGCAATCTATTTTATAAGTTAAGCAGATTTCTCTGGTCTTCATACTGATTTAGCTCATGTGCAAGCCTTTCCATCTCAAGCCATAGACTTCCAACCTTTGCGCTGAAACCCTGCTGGGAACTGGATGGTCCTGTCTGTGCTGCCCAGCCTTGCCCTCTGCGTTCCTCACCCCGGCAGAGGTGAGGCTGTGATGGAGCTGTGGTGTGGCTCCTTCAGTAGTCCAGCTCAGCTTCCCTCCGCAGCAGCAGCACTACACCCCAGCCTTTGGTTCCATGTGGTTCTGAACCTTCCCTTGTGTCCCAGCCTGCATCAGCATCCTCTGAACATTTAGTGTATGTTGGCATGGGCTGGGATGTGAGGATGGGTGAGGAGCAGCATCTTCATGCGGCCTCCACCTGCTCACCTGCTCACCTGGGTATCAGAGGAGTATGGGTTGGTCCATTCAGGCTCAATCCTGGCACTCTGCCTCTGCCTCTTGGGCCCTTATACACTTCAGTGGATGCCACCATCACTGCCAAGTGGTTCAACCTAGAGACCTGGAATGTCCTGCTCATGTCTTCTCTTTTCCAGGGTTCTCCTCACCACCAGCTCTGTCCATTCTACCTTTATGGGGATTTGTTTACCTGTGGTCTGAAGCTACTAAGCAAGAAGTCTCAGAAATCAATAATTCATAAGTTTTGAATAACTTTTATTATGGTTTATTGTTAGATAGTTCTATTGTATTGTTTGTTATTGATAGTCTTTCATTGAACCCAATTTAAAAATTCAACCTTAGTTTATTTAGGTTGTGTGTAAGTTTAGGTGTGTATGTAAGTCTAGGAAAAGCAGTTCAGATATGTTTAGCTGTGGTTTCAGGCATCACACAGGAGTTGTGGAATGTATGTATTTCCCAGGGATAAATAACATGAGGCTCCTGGATTCTCTTCTGGACACCCCTCTCTTTTCCCCCAGCCCGACTAATACCATTTAACTCCCTCAGTTCTTAACTTCTGTAATAGCATCCCACTGATACCTCCCGTTCTCCCTGTTTTCCCTAACCTAAGGGTTCTCAAGATGGAGATACCGGCCACAATAGCCAGCAGCATTCTGTCCAGCAACTTGTTAGGAATGCAGATTCTCGAAGCTCCCGAGAGCATTGCATGCTCAGGGGACCTGATACTCCAGGTGAGCCTGACTCGCTTGTGGGAGCTCTACCAGTCTGCTCTGCTCTTAGGCAGGGCAGTAGCATTTTGTATACCTTTCTGAGAGCCTTAACAAGATCCCTTGTGAGGAACTAAATGTGGGCATCCCTAACACTCCTTGATGACCACCATCATAAGCACGTGGGACTGGCTGGCAAGAGCACGGGCTTTAGGCATCAGATAGTTGGGTTCACAAAACTGCTTCAATTATTTTCTGTCACCCCATCTTTCTGTAAAATGGAGAGCAATGTTTGGAGCTTTAGTAAATGTGTAACAGGGTGATCTTGAACAACAGAATTTTTTCCTTATGATTCTGGGGGTGAGTCTGAGATCAGGTGCCAGCAGAGAGGCCCCCACTTCTCTCCCAACCCTCCCAACCCCTGGCACACTACAGCTTTCTTCCTGTTGTGTGGGAGAGGAAGAAAGAAGAGTGTGGTATGGGTGAGGACTCTGTGGTGGTTTGATGAGAATGATGCCCATAGGCTCATAAATTCGAATGCTTAGTTCCCAGTTTGGTGGATTGTTTAGGAAGGATTAGGAGGTACAGCCTTGTTGGAGGAAGTGTGCTTCTGGGAGTGGCTTTGAGATTTCAAAAGCCCATGCTGGGTCCAGTCTCTCTCTCTCTCTCTCTCTCTCTCTCTCTCTCTCTCTCTCTCTCTCTCTCTCTCTCTCTCTTCCCCCCCCCCCGGGGGTTTGCAGCTTGCAGATAAGACTCACTTCTCAGCTCTAGCTCCAATTATACAGCTCCAGCGCCGCCGTACCTGCCTGCTGCTATGCCTCCCTCTGCGATGACCATGGACTGACCCCTGAAACTGTAAGCAAGGCCCAGTTAACTGCTTTCTTCTATAAGCTGACTCGGTCATGGTTTCTTTTCACAACAATAGAACAGCAACTAAGACAGGCTCTCTGGGGTCCCTTTTAAGAAGTTTTAAATTTTATGTGTGTGTGTGTGTGTGTGTGTGTGTGTGTGTGTGTGTGTATGCACCACATGTGTGAAGTGCTTGTGGAGGCCAGAAGAGGGTATCTATTTTGGGGGGATTGAAGTTACAGGTAATTGTGAACTGTCCAGTGTGGGTACTAGGTCCTGGGAACTGAACCCGGGTCTTCTGCAAGAGCAGAAGTTCTCTTAACTACTGAGTCCCTTGGGTCCCTTTTTTGTAAAGGTACCAACCCCGCTCATGAGTGTTTGTGACATAATCACCCCAAAGTTCCACTCCAGACAGCATCTTATAGAGGGTTGGGAGAGATGAGTGTTTAGTCCATAAGGGTTTTCCCGCAATTGATTTTCTTCATGCTCTTGTCTAAGCATCTGGGAGCACTTGGGGGACTGGGCTCCATCTATCTTGTTATCTGCTGGCAATGCTGGCAAAGCTGGCAGAGGAAATGCCATGAGAGCCTTCAGAACATGCTTTCTATATGTGCTCAGTGCCCGGGTGTGGGCAGCTGCCAGGGACAGTAACGAGGTTGCCCATCGCTGTGGGCGAGCCCTACCTCTGAGTCCCAGGGATAGAGTAATCTGAGGGCAAGCTTGTTCCACGCTCCTGTGAGGAGCAGCATGGATGGATGAGCCCAAGCCAAAGCTCAGGGTCACCTGGGAAATGCATAGAAAAGGCACAAGCCAGGTGGGGGCAAAAGGCACTTCCTCTGGAGCCTTGAGCTAGCCTGTTTTTCTTCCTTCTGTTGCCCCACCATCTCTGGACAGTGCCACAAGTCTCCCGAAAACACAGACAACAAAACTAAAGAGAGACAAACCAGATTTCACCAATTAAAATGTGCCTCTGCTTTCAGATTTTAAGTTTTATGACTCTGGGCAAGTGGAGTAGAAACTGGCTGCAACCGTTCGACCCTGTGCACTGGACAGGCGCTCGGTGCCAGCAGAGGCAGACACTGGGATTCATGGAAGGAAAGCTGGGTGCACACAAGCATCAAGAGAAAAGCAGGTGCCCAGGAAGCAAGACAGATGGGACAGATGCTAGAGAGCTGGGGAGCAGGGCTGAGCTCAGTTTCCCAGCTCCAGGATATCAGCCCTCCCTCCCCTTCCCCCGACACCATCTTCTCAATTTTGCTCCGTTTAAACTCCAAACTCCTGGGGAGACAGACTCCAGCTGAAATACCCCAGATGTCGGTCTATCCCTTGGGCAAAGGCACACCTGGGTGCCTGACCCTACAGGCCTTTGTTACTCCTAAGAGGAGTAACAAAAACTTGGAGGCCATAACACTGGGTGAGCCATAGGGCACATTAGCCTCCTTCAGGGATCGTCCAGGTAACCCAGGGTTTGTTTTGGAACCATAGTGAACATGGCATAGCTGCTGGTCCTCTCAGCCTGTCTCACTGTCATGAAGGATTCCAGCCGACTTGTGTAGAACCTTCTGTCGAGGTCAGAGTCTCGGACGTGACATAGGACCTTGCTTATTCCGGCCATGTGTTAATCCGCAGATGAGTGTAACCGAATCAAGTGGAATTCCGTGCCACTGCATCACATGAGGCCGAGGTGACTCCTTGGCAGAGTGATGACTCTTTTTAGTTTGGGACTAATATTTTTTTTGAATTATTTGCAAATGGGGCAGAAACCAGCCATAGAAGTCAGGAAGCACTCAACTTAATTTTGATAAACTCTTCTTCACTAATCTCCTATTTGCTTGCATTTTTACAGGGTTGAAATATATAACACAGGCTAGCCTGAAACTTCCTGAGTAGCCGCGGTTGGCCTCAGAGTCACAGTGATCGTCCTGCTTCAGCTTCTCAGCTGGTGGGATCACAGGCAGATGCCACCACATCTGGCTAACCTATTTATTATCAGTTACTCAAAATAATGTCCTTCATAGCACTTTTTTTGAAACCAGGATCCAATTTAGGATCAAATATTCTATTCAGCTGTTATTTCCTACATCTATTAATATGTCTTTATATTTTAAGGAATTTTTTAAAAAGATTTATTTGTTTATTAAGTATACAACATTCTGCCTTGATGTATGCCCGCACGCCAGAGGAGGGCGCCAGATCTCAGTACAGATGGTTGTGAGCCACCATGTGGTTGCTGAGAATTGAACTCAGGACCTCTGGAAGAGCAGCCAGTGCTCTTAACCTCTGGACCATCTCTCCAGCCCTATGTCTTTATATTTTATGAAGCTGACACGTTTAAAGACTATAATTTAATAAATTCAGAGCCTTTTTATTTATTTATTAATGATTTATTTTTATTGTATGTGCACTGGTGTTTTGCCTGCCTGCATGTCTGCGTGAGGGTGTCAGAATCCTTGGAGCTGGAGTTACAGACAGTTGGGAGCTGCCATGTGGGTGCAGGGAATTGAACTGAGTCCTCTGAAAGAGCAGTGAGTTCTCTTTACTACTGAGCCATCTCTCTAGCCCCTTAAACCAGGGCCTTTTATATTGGGTTTTCTCATGATTGGATTAATGTTTAAAGTCACAGAGCTCCAGGGCTGGAGAAATGGCTCAACAGTTAAGAGAACTTGCTGCTCTTGCAGAGGACCTGGCTTTGGTGTCTAGGACTTCAATGGTAGCCAACAACCTCTTTTAACTCCAGTTCCAGATGATCCAATGCCCTCTTCTGACCTCCATTAGCAGCAGTCATTCAAATGGTGCGCATACATACATACATAATATATACATACATACATACATTCTATAGGCAAAACACTCAAATACATAAGATAAAATAAATCTAAAATCAAGGCACACATTTCATCCAGAATACTCCACAGGCAGGCAGGTCCTTAGAACACCACATCTGCACAGTAGTAGGGCCACCTGCTTCTTATTGGTGATGCTAATGTTGATTCTGTTAAAAGTCATAATAGGTGCTATCTGATTTGTCTTCCATTAAGACACTATTTCCTTCTGAGGATAATGTCCACTCTGTTGGAAGCCACCAGAGACCATGCAAACAGCTAGCTCTTCACCAAGACTTTTCTCATGTTTAGCATCTGTGGATGAGTCTTGCTTAAGCCAATTGTTCTGAGAATTGTTGCAGAGTATTGATTTTTGCATCAACAGCAATTCCTCAGAGCTTGCCAGTGGACTTGGCGCTGTGTCATAAGCGAGAATTTTCTCCTCTGTGAATTTGTTTATTAATTTATTATGGATTCCTAGGTTCTAGACGTTAAAAAAAAAACTCTAACTTAATGTACTCAGTTCTTGAGATCTGAGGGGAGGAGGTTTCAGGAGTCCCTGAGATAGCAGATTTTTCTTCTGACATGGCTTGAGATCTGTGTCTCATCCATGTACATCCTATATTGTAGGTCATCTTAGATTACTTACAATAACCCAGTATAATAGAACTGTTGTGTGGATGACTGGTATACTGTGTGGCTTAGGGAATAATGACAAGGAAAACGGATCACATGCTTGGTATGGATGCAGCGCCCGCCCCTGCCTGAACGCTTTACCCCTTAGATCTGCTGAATCTGCAGGTATGGGATCCGTGTAGGAAGGATGCTACGCTCCCCCCTTTTATTTGGATGCTCTTTGCTCTATATTTGGCCAATGGGCGCCCCTTCCCGTGTCCCTGCAACATTGCCATAGGTTTTGAGTCTTTCTTCCCTTCTGGCATTACACAATGTTCCAGGCTTATCTTGTACTTCCCTCTCCCAGCCCCAAAGTCAGCCATTCCTCTAAGGAGTCCCGATTTTCCTTAGTAGGGAACGGTATTGCAGACCAGGATCTGCCTGCTAGTGCGCACATTGCAACTGATCTCTGGATTTATCTACTATTGCCTTTAAACTGTTACTCTTCTGGGCATTTGGTGGAACAACTCTATATCTGTGATATCTGAGGCCATACTGATGGATGTCGCCATTGCTTTCAACTTATCCCAGGGAAGACCCAGTGACCACCCTCCTCGGGCATCTGTAGCTGACTAGAAGTGGATTTCTTGGTCATGAGGTATGTATTCAAAATTTTCCTTGATATTGCTGTCTAGTTCTGTGAGGTGGCTCCGCCTGTTTAAATACTAACGCAGGAGAGCCATCTTCTGATACCTTTCCAGACATTTTGTTTCTACACAATGTGAGCAGGGCAGAAAGACCACTTGTCTCCACAGGGTTCAGGGCCGCTCCGTGAAGCACGCAGCTGGAGAGTTGGCCCTCACAGGGTGGGAAGGCATTTGGAAAGCAGGCAAGAGGAGGAGTATGGCTCACGTGTGAGGGAACAGTGCAAATTATAGACAGTGGCAGTCCACTTCTTTCCCCCGCCTGGTGGGCCCTATTGCTCTGGCTTGGGGCCACCCTTTCACCGTCTTCTCTATGTAAGAGGCCTCCAGACACGGGAGGATGATTCCTTGGCTTCAGATGAGAGTTCCATGGTAACAGTTCTTATCAAATCAAATTTTATCAGGGGCTGAAATAAGTATTTTATTGAGACAGGGTTTCACTATGTAGACCAGGCTGACCTTGAACTCACAGAGATCCACCTGCTTCAGCCTCTGCCTCCCAGCTACTGGGATTAAAGTATGCCCCCCCCATGCCCATCTTCACTGTTTTTGAGATGAGTTCTCCCTAGCCTTCAGCCTGGATTCCTCTTGTCACACCCTCCCAAGTGCTGGGATTATAAACGTGTACCACCGTGCTCGGCCCAAATGTTTTTCTTAAAGAAGCCATACCTACCCAGCTCACTTATCCAGTGAGAGTGTAGCCTGTGCAGGAAAGAGCACAGACAGCAAATGGCCACAGGTGGAAACCCAGCACAGCTCAGGTACTGATGTCGAGATCAAATGTGGTACCACAGTCAGTGGTGTGGAGGAGAATAAAGACAGCATTTAGGGCAGGGCGGGAAGGTGCGTGGGTCTTGGTAGTGTCCTATGAGAGGCACTGAAACACAGCACAGGTTTCTGGTCACAGCACAGGGAGGAAGCAAAGAGCCTGAGGGACAGAGGCCAGAAACCTGAGGTTTGCTGGGGCTTTGGACAGACACACTGTGGGATGGTCTCTTCCTCTCAGACACAGGGAGGGTTTTGAGGGCTGCTTCTTGTAGCTCTCCAGACTGGATTCTGCCAGGTCAGGGACTCCAGTGCTGGACTTTAGGTCAGCTACCCACACAGATACTCCTTGCCTCTCACATCCTCCGGAGCCTTCCGCCGGGTGAGGGAACTTTTGAGTAGTATATACACTTAGGAAAATGATGAACTGGGATCTCAGTTTTGGTACCAACACCATCCCAAGCAGTGAAATGGGTTATTTTCTACCTTTTCAACTGTTCAGCACGAGAGCATTTTAATTCACAGAACTGAAATTGAAAGCACAACCCAATAATTCAGCCCTGGCTTAGCCGCCACATCTAATTCAACGTTTTATCCCATTTCCTTTGTGCAGGCACACACTTACGTGCACTCGTGTTATATATCTATGCATGGACACCATCATAGCTATACATTTTTCTTTTGGCTAAACCTTTTAAAAACCCATTCCAACTACTATATATGCTTTACCAAGTTTGAAGGCAGAAAGTACATGTTATTTAGGTGAAGAGAATTCACTATGCCATGGAGCTCCTTTACCTGCGAGGGGTATACTTTAAGGTCCCTAATCGATACCAGAAACCACAGATGGAATGGAACCCTGAAGGCACTGTTTTTCTTTCTCTATATACATGCCTATAGTAAAGTTAAATTCACAGATTAGGCCTAGTAAGAGATTAATAGCAATGAGTAATAATAAAATGGAACAACTTTTATAATATGCTATAATAGTATTTATGTGATTTGGCAGTATCTCTTGAGTAAGGCAAATTTTAGTAATTCCGTCTGTTTTTTTTTTAAACCTTGTCTAGCTGAAACCACATACTTTGTGTGTAAACTACTGTTCTGACCTGTTAAATAGGTATAAGGTTAGGACCCAGATAACTGGCAGAGTAAAAGGGACCCCCTAAATAATCAAGAAGGGCATAACTTAAGAAATGGCTACCGTCCCTAGGGCTGGAAGAACAGGACAAGAGGAAGCAAAACCAGATGCTTTGAGGAGGGGCTCCGAGTTGCTGCTCTCAGTGTGTCCCTGTAGCCAGGGGTGGGGTGGCCTCAGAGCTGGGAGCTGGGACTCAGCAGCTGGATACAGCTGTTGCTCCAGGAAAGAGCTACAGCTGCCAGGGAGGGCAGGTTACTGCTGGGGACAGAACATGGACAGGAGGTGGCAGGAAGCAGCAAGTGTTTGTCCATCCCGCTTAGCACTCCCCTTCAGCCTCTTTCCTTGGTAACATTTGTGACAGGACTTGTGGGTTCTTGCTTGGCAGCGCAGAAGACTTAAGTATGGTTGTTTCTTGCTGTCCCTGGGAACATGGTTCCAGCATTCCTTATAGATGTTAAAACCCGCAAATCTTCAAATCCCTTGTATGAAATGGTGTGGTATCCATTTATAACCTATGCTGTCCTCCCATATACTCCAAACCTTCTTTAGATGGCCTCTTGGGCCTAGTGCTGTGTAAATGTCATGGAAATAGTTGTTGTAACATATGGTCTAGGGAATACCAAAAGGCCTGTACATGCTCAGCGTAGACACTTGATCAGTCTACCTTTGGTTGAACCCACAGACACAGAACCTGTGCCCACTAAAGGCCACTTATAGAAGGGTGAGCCTGGAGCTGAAAAACAGTATTTTAGTAAGCAGAAGAAGTGTGTGCTTTCTAAACAAGAGTGTTGTCCTGCACACACACACACACACACACACACACACACACACACACACACTACCCCGACTGAGCCATGCACGCTCCTGTCTCTGCTGTCAGAAACATGATTGTTGTCCTACACACACACACACACACACACACACACACACACACACACTACCCTGACTGAGCCGCACACTCCCATCTCTGCTATCATGTCCCCAGATGCTTTCGTGGTGAAGATTAGAGTTTTCCCAAGAACAGGAATTCAGTCAGACTTTCCCCACTGCATTTACCTGATCTACCCCTTTAGCCTCTCTTATTCTAGAACAGTCTACCCATCCCCCTCCCTTTGGAAGGCTTATGACAAGTGACCAAGTTATACTATACAAAGTCCCACATTCTGAGGATCTTACTGTTCTTGACAGTTAAAAAAAAAACCTGTAATATTACTTTTTAAAAAATTTATTCCTGATAGTTCCTGTAACCTAGAGGTTTCATTTAAATTGGTTAGATCACTTCAGTGTTTTCAAGAACACAGATACTTAAGGCAGGGCTGTATCTTAGTAACCCCTCCGTAGGTTGGAATAGATCAAGTTGAACATGCATTGCCTGTGTGCAGCCTCCTGCAGATCTCGACTGGATGTCACAGCTTACTTGGGGTCTAGTTGTCTGCCAGATGTACAACTGCATGGGGGCTGTGGCTTATGGCTACTGCCCAGCGTCATGCTGCGTGTCACCAGCCCAAGAAAAGGCCGAAGTTCAGCATTCAAAGCAGAGTTATTGAGTGTGTGTCACTGATACAACGCTGGGGAGTTAAGATGTTGCCCATTGAAACACCCTAAGTTGGACGTGGTGCCTCACACAAGTTATCCTCACTGCTGTGTTTTAGCAGAGGAGTTATGGTGTCATCTCTGAAGATCCCAACTTCAGATACACCTTGATTCCTTAGCAACAAAAGTGTCGCTTCACGTCCTAACCCATGGTGCTTCTCATGTCCCAGACTCCGGATTGTCTCAGCATCACTGAGGTGTTCTTTGGGGTCTAGTTGTCAGCTTTGCTGACCACGATCTTGGATCCTGGCCATCCTGACTTCCCATCAACATCTTTGGGCAGAGTCTTCACCTGTTGCTCAGCTGCACTTTGTCTTTGCCGCCTGTTTCACTGCGCATGAGCAGAATACTCAGCTCTGAGCCAGACAAGGGAGTTCTAGGCTCCATTCCTTTTCTTAAGTGTTCATAGGGTTGTAGCAGGTAGACAGACACCAAAGAAACCCCATTCTAAGAGAACCAGTAGCTCAAATTCAAAATGCGATATTGATTGACCCTTCAGTTTCTTCTTCCTTAGATGCTTTGAGACTTCAGTTAAGAGGGGAAGTCAATTTCCTTAGCCCTGGAATTAAGCTGGTGTGGGGGCTTGCTTGACCCAGTAGGAGAAAATCACATAGCAGAGGCCAGGAAGTGCTTGGGAGGATTTCCCCCTCCCGCTGGTGGGAGAGCACATTGGGAAGAAGGCTGGGCTATTACAGGCTATGTGAAGAGAATTGGGTTATCCTTGCCAAACAGTGTGTCAGCTCCCAACTGGACCACAAAAGCCAATGTAGGTGAGATCAAGGGAAGACACATTTCCCGGGTCCAGCCTACACTGCCAACACCCAGAATCCTAGCTAGCTAAAGATCATCACGAGAGCTATCAAGGTCACACAGCACAGGCACGTGGGCCATCTAACCGGGTGTGGAGGGGCAGCATCTCCTCAGTCTCAGCTTGGAGTCACCATGCTGCTGTGTGGGCCCAGTGTGGCTGCGTCATTCAAGGTAGTTTGTATATAAAACACTCCAACCTTTAAGTAACATTGGAGACCAAGTGACATTCTAGACGTGGATTCATCTTCTCTAGGTCACACTGACTCTTGCTGATGGTTCCAGTGTTGGCTCCCATTATTCTTTTCATCCTAGAAAGAGCGGAAGTCTGGGGGAAGATGGTCAGGGAGATCCTGAGTCCCTGACAGAAGGAAGAGGGAGTGAAGACAGCCTTGGCCTGACTGGCGTGGACATTGGTGTCATGGCAGGGATGTCACTACAAAGGTCTCCCAGAGGCCTCTCTCTACTCATTCTTCAGGACCCTGACAGAATTGGGGCATTTAAAAAAGATTTTTGAATAATAACAAATGTATAAGGAGATTCCTTGTTTTTGTTTTTTAGTTCTTTGGGACCTGGCTTTGATGAATGTGCCACCCTGGGTTAGGAGTAGCACTTTCTACTTGTGGTATTGTGCTGGCACTCAACGTCTTGGATCTGTGAGCATTTTTGGGTTTGGATTACGGAGTCTTCAGTTTGTAGCTTACTTTTAAAATATTCCTCTCTCTGTCTCCCTTGTCAGCCTTGGGGATTATTCTGGGACTTCCAATCTGGGTGAATAGTTACACTCTTCCCAGGCCATAGTGCTACTGGGGTGTGGCCGACGATTTAAGGGGCAAGACCTAATGGGAGGCAGATAGGTCATTGGGGGCATGCCTTCAGAAGGGCCATTGAGACCTGAGCCTTAAAGTCCTTCTCTCTGCCTCTCAGCTGCTTTGAAGTGAACAGCCTGCCAGGCTGTGGCCTTCATATCATGACTGCTGCTTCCCCACAGGCCCTGAAGCAGTGCCACCAGCCAATCATGGGCTAAGACTAGGAGAAAAATAATTCCTTCTCCTCCAAAAGCTGGCCACCTCTGCCATTTTGTCTCAGTAACAGGAAGCAACGGTTAGCTGAGAAGACTGAGGAACTGATTCATGTTTTAGCTTGATGCCCAGGTGAGTGTGGCTTAAAGAACCATGTGACCCAGAGGATGTCCCCCTTTCCTGATCACTCTCCATCAGTGTGGCTGAGGCAGGCTGTATCACGTCCCAGCTGCTCCCAGATACCTCTGCATGAAATGCTTTGTGAGAGTGAGCCGTTGGGTATCAAAGTTCACCTCGCTAAGCGGTTAAAAAAAATGAAATGTTCTCCCAGTTGTGTGGATTTATGGAAGTGCAAATCGACCAAGCACATAGCTCCTCTGCCTGCTAAGTGTATCCGAAGTTAACCTGCATGCAGAAGCTGTCCATTTGGCTTCCTGGTCCGGCGATAGTAACCTTGTCATCCCCAGGGTTTCTGAGTAATTAAAGCCCTAGTCAGAGTGTGCTGGCCTCTGAGGCCAGGTGATTTACCTATGGAAGTGTGTCATGGGACTTTAGTGTGTGTACAATCCAAGCCAGACCAAACGTCAGGATGATTGCAGAGGGATAACCCCTAAACTGGTGTTCAGTCTCCCGTCGAGAAAGTGAGCTCATAGGCACTGTTTTTCCTCCCCACTTCATTCACTTGGTCCCTCACAGTCTAAATCTGGGCATGGATGAGGTGACTAGGAAAACATTGAGACAAGGTTGCCAGGGCCCTCGGAGAGGCTTGGGGAAACCCTACTCTTTTTTCTGTATGGAGGTTCTTTCCCATTTGGGTTACCCACTCCTCTAGCTGGTGGGAGATGGCCCAGTATTAGCAGGAACCTGGTTGGAAGTGGGCCAGGAGGCATATGGCTTTCCCTTCTAGGAGAGGATGGGGAGTTTGAGTGTGTGGCCTGAGGCCCCTTGTGTGCACCAGGGATGGACCAAGGATGAGCCCTTCTGAGGATTCCTGCTGGAGACGGTTAAGATGGACAGTTGGTTTGTCCTCGTTTGTCCAGTGAGGGCAGCTACCCTGAATGGGGACTCTTAGCAGTCCTGACTTCTAGATCCATTAGCAAGCTATCATCTCTCGGTGACAGCTCTATTCTTGTCCTGGGTAGAGGACTTGGGGATGGATGGCCTGCCTACTGTTATACCACACGATGTGGCTTTCGGCTTTGCCTGGGCAGGGAGGAGGGGAGCTAGGATACCAGGGAGCCTATTGAAGCTGAGGCTGTCTCTCCCAGCCTCTACTTTGCTGCCTAAATTTTCTTTATGGCTGTTTCCCCAGGATCTCATGTTAAAAAAGAAAAGTTGCTTGTTTGGAGAGAAGGAAGGCATGAAGGAAGGGTTGCCATAGTTACTTTCCTGCAGATTCTTTGGTCACATCCTTCTCTCCCTTGAGGGCTGGAAAGGAGGGCTGGCACATGGAAGAACGATACACCTGCATGTCAGGATGTCAGGGACATATGGGCAGGAGAGCCACAGTTGGAATATTTCTCCTCCTCCTCCTCCTCTTCCTCCTCCTCCTTTTCCTCCTCTTCCTCCTTCTTTATATTTATTATGTATACAGTGTTCTGCCTGCATGTGTCCCTGCAGGCCAGAAGAGGGCACCAGATCTCATTACATTTAGTTGTGAGCCACCATGTGGCTGCTGGGAATTGAACTCAGGACCTCTGGGAGAACAGTCAGTCAATAGAACCATTGAGCCATCTCTCCAACCCCAGCTGGAATATTTCTAGCACAAAGGAGAGTTGGAGAGAGCAGAAATGTTTGAAGAACTTTCCCATGGGTCAGCTTCTGGCATTGTGCTCCCCAAGGTCTTTTAATTCTGACCTGAATGGTTAGTCTCCCACTGTCCCCAGCTTCCCTGTTGCTTATGGAAGGGTGTAAGGGAAGAAGCTTGAGTTTCTCACCTTTGAATCAAAGCTGTCTTGCTAAATATTGAGGAGCGCTCTTCACCCCTTAAATGAGGTTAAGCATAGAAATAGCCAGCATGGTGTCTACAAGGATATATCCACAAAGCATTGGTTCAGGATGCCTGCTGATTCCAAATCTGCATTGTTAAATCCCTTATGTAAATGGCTCAAGACTTACCCAGAGCTTTAAAACCTTCCCACATGGGTTAAGCAGGTCACTGACAATACTCAATGAAATGTAACTGTTCTGTAAATTGTTTTTACCCTCTGTGTTTAGCGAAAATGATGAAGGGAGGTCTACACCCATTCACTGCAATTGTCGCTTGCTCTGGATGTTTTTGGTTTACAGTTGGTTCAATGCACAGGTTGCAGAGGCCTGGCTGCACTAGTTTCTCGTAGCATTGCAGAGTCTGCGCTGTCTTTCCACTCTTGGTAGCACTGAGATGAAGACAGCTGAGGTTGCAGCTGAGACTCAGGTGGGAAATGGCTGCCAGTGGATGCTGGCTTTAGCCTGTGGCTTGCTTCAGGGCTGCCAAATGTTGCCACCAGCTGAGAAAGGGGGGGGGGAAGAAGGGAGGGCCAGGCTAACCTCTGAGCTTTACTATCAGAAAAGTGGGTGGGATCCTCATCCTCATGCACTCGGGCAATGAATCACACAAGAATTTTACAAATAACTATAATAGGCTAGTTCTTTGATGATTTATAACTAAAAAAATAATGATTTCAGGAGAAACCTAACCTGAGGAAAGTATAAAATGAAAACTACATATTAACGTGGAAGGCTGTTTTGGGGCACGAATGGGCTGCGGATGGTCTTACATGCAGCCAGCCTTCCCCGTCCGTGGTCCTCGTGTTTTCTGGTCTCCATCACCTTTGTGAAGGCTTAGGAAATGCCTATGAATCCATGCCTGTGTCACTCAAGATGCCTTATTCTGAACATGCGGAAAAGAAGGAGGCTCCTGCACAAAGGAGTAAGGGAGCAGAGGAGAAGGAACCAGAGGGAGGCTCCTGAGTGATATCGGAATCTTTATTAAACTCATTAAGTCCAAAGCTGGATGACAGATTTGGTGTGAGCCTACTGGTAGCCAAAGCAAAGAGGGAAATCTGACTCATAAGAGGAGTCACATGAAGGTCAAAGGGCAACTTAGTGGAGCAGATTCTCTCCACCATACGGGTTCTGGGCACTGAGCTCAAGTCTCTGGACAAGAACCTTTATAAGTTGATTTGTTGGTCCCACAGAACATCTCCCTTAAGAGGAGCGAAGTTCTTACTGACGTGGAAGTGGGGCAGGTTTCCATGCCAGAAGCCTGTGTGATGAAGTCAAGGGATTCCCAACACAGCTTTACAATGTACAAACCAGCAAGTTTCATACCAGCGACAACAAGAAGACCCTTCTCACGCTACTGTAAAAGGACCCCGAACATTCTGTCCTTAGACACTCCTCTCCTTCATGACTAGATTTCACCCAGAGGAAATACATGGAGGAATACTGTACAAGGGATGTCCCGGGGGACAAAAGCATCCAGCAAAGGGCAGTGGACCTAGAGCCACAAACCAGCCCCGCAGGTGTGGAGCTCTCCATGTACAGTGTGCGCCGGTTTCCTGAGTCCAGTGGACTGCAGAATCTCGGGGTTCTACTGGAGGGGAGATTAGAAGTTAGAGGCACTCGTGTCTGGAATCGGAGACACGCATTTCTCATCCTAGCTCACGCTCTCATATCGGGCACATGAGAACGATTTTTAAAATTGACATATCTAACTGTAGCTTTATGGATTGTGGGGGATTTTATGGATATGTGGTATAATCACATCAGGGCAAGCATATCATTTGCCTCAAAATTCATCATTTTTTTGTGGTGAAAACATTCAACCCCCCCTTTTTTTTCTAGCTTTTGTGAAATGTGTAGCACGTTATTGCTGTCGGCAGTCATCCTGCCGCAACAATACAGCACCAGACCTCATTTCCTTGTCTATCTGTGACTTGATACCCACTGAACAATCTTCCTGCACCGCCCAAGCCTCCAGTCACCACCAGGCTATTCTTAACTTCTATGAGCTCAGCTATTCTAGATGACATGTATGAGTGAGATCATGTGGAACTCGACTGTCTGGGCCTGGCTTCTCTCACTTAGCATAATACCCTTTGGTTCCACTCGTATGCTGGAAATGACATCTCGTGACCCTTTGTGACTCAGACTCATGTTTGAAAGGGACTCTTGTAAGATGGCACCTTGGCAAGGACCCATCTGGAGCCATGTGTCATGAATGGGTTATGGTTTCTCCTGGGACAAGTAAATAAGACCACCTTATGATTGCTTTAAAGATGAGCATCCAGAAAAGCCCTTCTGCTAATGACTTTGCATGTCCAGAGGTAATCATCCCATTCTGGGGGAGTCTCATTGTACACGGGGGAGTCTAATCTCTCTGCCACATGATGAAAAGTGTGTTATGGCCTGGGTCCTGTGCTCTGCCATTCATCCAGCCTTGGCATCTCTACTTAAGGGTCCTTCTATTCTGGGGTGCAGAGTAGAAGATGTCCCTACTGTGCGCGAAGCTAAAGAAAGGGAGCCCCATTCCCAGGTTTCTTCCTCTCACTTGTCTTTGCTTGCAGCCATCTTTGGTTTTGCATGGGCTTTCCAGGTGGGACTCTTCAGGTTGTCTGAGGGAGTCAGGTTCACAGCCTACCCTCTCCTCAGCACTCTCCCCCCTCCTCGGAGCTGCATGGCTGATGTTTGGAAATGTTTGCCTTCTGAAGCCAGACACTCATTTTTCTTGGGCTGCAACAACCACCCAGTCCATGCGGATCATATGCAAAAAGGGGCGAGACAGTGCTTAGAAATATATACAAAAGTCGTTTGAAAGTCACATAAATCCCTGCATAAGTAGCATAAGCTAGGCTTCTAGCCCAACAAGGCAAGCATCATGTATATAAATGACAAAGAATATTTATACAATAAGTCCTGCTCTTGCAGTAAAGTTCTTTTTAAACAGTCTGTGCTTGGCAATTGTTACTCCCCAAACCAGTCTAGTCATTAAAATACTGGCATCCTGGTTTGGAAAAAAAAGGGGCCAGAGAAGCCTTTGTCTCTCTGGAGTCTGTTCTATTTCGCATTTCTCCTTGTTCTGGCCACACAGCCTTCCTCGTGCCTGTCTTTGTATTGCTCTCAGGACTAACTCCGCACACCAGCACAGCTTTCTTGTGCCTTACTAGCTACCATGTCTTAGTAACTCTGCATCGGACAAATCCTCATCGGATCCTCCCCAAAGTCCTTCTCGAACCTACTTTATGTGCATAGTATTGTTCCCGGGTGTGCAGATTTTTGGCTCCGAGGTCACTAAATATAAGCGGAGCAGCCCGTCCTCAGGGTTGTGATTAGGAATGGTGGTAAACGCAGACCCATTGCAAAGGGAGCCAGTGCACTGAGTTCCAGCCGTCAGAGAGCATTCTGTGATGCGGTAGGAAATGTGCAAACAGTAAGGAGAAAAATCAGGTGTTTAAAAGCCAGCAAAGAATACATTCTTCCTGGGTCTATTGTATGGATCCTAGAAAGACACAGGAATATTTCTTTTTGCCTCTGTTTGGCTTTTTGAGGTTTTAGCCATCCATGGCTTAAGAGCAGTTTGGAAACAATATGTGGAAAATTCCAGAAATCCGTAAGTTTTGAGTTGCACACCATTTTGAATGGCAGGACAAAACTGTGAGCCACTGCTCTGCTCCCCAGGATGTAAATCATTCCTTTGCCCACAGTATCTACTTGGTATACCCTACCTGCCTTGTGGTTATCAGAGTCACTGCCTCAGTGTTATGGAGTAACCTTTATTTGACCTCATAATGACGCAAAGGCACAAGAGCAGCCATGCATCAGTTCACGTCCTGACCTCACTGTCTTTGAGTAAAAACGTGGGAGATTTTGACTTACTAAAAAAAACAAACAAACAAACAAAAACAAAAAAAAAAAACAAGAGAAGACCAATCTCTGTGATGAGTTATCATTTGTTTCTTTCTGGATCTAAGCTGTCTGTGCAGCTTTATTACAGGTGGGCACACACAGGAAAAGCCTGGTGTGAACTGGCTTTGGTATTCTGCAGTCTTAGCTCATGGACTGTGAACCTAGAGTCATGGGATACCTGCTGCTAACCCTGTGACCACAGGGACAAGGGTGCCTCCGATGCAGCAAGAACCCACACACGGGCACAAACATGGCCTTCCTCACTTGTAAATGAACTTGAATGTGCAGAGAGTTTTTTTTTTTTTTTTTTTTTTTTTGAGCACGAACGTTTGGTGATTCACCTGCAGTGTCACTCTTTCTGGAGATGCGAACTGTCTAGGGAGGCTCTCTCTAGAAGCAGACAAGAAGAGAGGAGTACTGGAACCATCGCTAGCTCCCTGTTTGTGTCTTCCTCACAGGCTTCATTTTGTCCATCCTGGACATGTCAGCCTTGCGGGTGAATGTTTTGTGCAGACATCACTATGGGAAAATACTTCTGGGCAAGGGTGCATGGCTACAAAGGAACTTGTCTAAGAGGTCTAGTGAATTTTACTGACATTATTCGGTTAGCATTTATTAAATAACCATGCCCTGTGCACCAGGCGTTGTGCACCTACTATGTGCCAAGTGTGTGCGTGCACACCTACTAATGTGTTTTGTGGTGCTGCGGGTTCCCTTTGCACCACACACCAGTGCTTTTATTGCTTGCAAGCCTCACGTGTCCTTCAAAAGTGTCCTTGGAAATCTGAGCGTGCAGGGTTATGAAGCAGTGTCATGGGCAAGAGAACCACCAGGCCCCAGAACTCTGCCTTGGTTCTGGCTTCATCCACCTTGAACTTCGAGGTGCTCGGTTTTCTCCTAGGAAAGCAAGGGAGCAAGTTAACTTTCTTCTCGTCTGTGGGTAAGCACGTTATGGTTGTAGGCTGTCGTTCTGGTCCAACAGTTTCACAAGGCGGTGACCTCATCTGCATGAACTCAGATGCTGTGGTCGCAGAGAAGGCACAGAAGATTAATTAGAGGGTCACTTGGAACAATCGATACCACTTTGTCTTAGCTGATGTGTGGTTGGTTCTTAACTCGTTGATTTAAAGTTGTTTGTTTCCTGTCTGATGATTTAAAAATGCTTCTTGAGTGCACTTCAGCAGAACGCATTTTTCAGTTTGAAAAGTCAAATATTTTAATTGCAAAAAAAAAAAAGCAGAAACCCATAAAGGGGAAAAGAAAAAAAATGGAATTTCAAAATGAAATGCTGATCACTTCTCAGCTTTTTGGCTTAGATTAAGTCCAGAAACGCTGCACATGTATCTCCGTGTGGAGTCGGCTGTGTTGTCTGCACTGTTTGTCTCACTCATGAGCATCCCCGAGAGCCACCGCGGTGATCAAGCAGCCACACTGTTTAGACAGCGAGGCTGTTTCCAGCTTTTTCCTTTTACAAACATTACATTGTGGAACATTTAAATGTGAGTATCTTTAGCCACAATTCCTTTGGGATAGATGCTTAAAAGGGAATTGCTATGTCCAAATTTATTCACATCTGGCAAAGGGATTACAGTTTTTTAAACATATTGTCACCCCAAAATATTTTACCTCTTACAAAGAATATATGCACCTGTTTACCCATCTTTCTCCTCATAAAAAAAAGCCTAATAAAATTTTAAATAGGCGCCTGGTTTTGGTAGCTTCTCTGTGGTTGTTTGTGATATTTTTTGCCTTTATCGACTTGGGTGCTGTGCACTACGAGCTGCTGAGTGGCAGCTTGTGCTCCTTGTCTATGCAGGTACGGTTTTCCCTAAGCAATTATTCTAAGTGTTATTGGGGATTGAACCCAGGGCCTTGTGTGTGCTGAGCAAACACTCTACTGCTGGGCTATGCCTCAGCTCTTCCCACTGATTTTTGCATGTCCCTATAAGCTATGGTATATATTACAAACAGAGTTCCCTCCAGGTACGATTTAAAGAAATTTTCTTTAAAATTTGAATTAAATTATTTATTAGGCATGTGTGCATTTATTTATTTATTGTGTGTGTGTGCACAAGCTCTAACATATATGTGGAGGTCAGAGGACAATTTGCAGTAGTCGGTTCTCCCCTTCCACCTTTTGGGTCCTGGGGATCCAGCTCGGGCCGTCAGACTTGGCAGCAAGCGCCTTTCCCAGCTATCTCTTCAGTTCTGAAGTTGCTTTTTGTAAATTTAACACAGGTTTTTCAATTTTATGCAATTAAACCCATAAATGTGTCTGTCTTTCTCCTGTGTCTATGCGTATGTAATTTTAAATCCCATGAAGCCAGTGCACGCATTCTCCTTGTGAAGAACCCGATGGAAGGAACCATAGAGAATAGAAAGCCAATGTTTTCTCTGCCCCTACTCTCCATGCCCCACCCAAGGGGCAGCTGCTAACAGTGTGGGTAACTGCGCAGCCTTTAGAGCAAGCGTCATTAATTGGTCTTTGGCCCTGGATGGCCTGCTGTCTGTCAGCTGTGAACACTGTGACTATGTGACAAGCTGGTCGTCATAGCTCATGGTCCCATTCCGTAGGCCGTCAGCCTGTTACCCACACTGCACCTCTCTACCAGCTCCGCGCGTGGTCATGGCTTTCCTTAGCAGGCCCTCCTGCTCTGGGTCCCTGAGGGGAGCCAGGGAAGCTGGTCTGGAATGGGAATTATAGAGCCCCATGGTCCAGCTTTCTCTCCTTCCAGCACAAAGTCTGGCCTCCCCTGTCTGTATGTGGATTGGACTCTGTGAACCCACCATGCCTAGACCTGGATGGGGAGTGAGAACCACCCTTGCCCTTCCTGACTGGCATGCAAGCCCTGCGGGCCTGGCTGCCACCAGAGACCAAACTCTCCTGTTGCCCAATGCCTTTAGGTGCACGACAGCCACAGATCTGTCTTTGAAGGAAATGAGTGCCCTGAGTCGGCCGGGAACATCTTTCCCCAGAGTTAAATTGAGCTGCTACTTTACCCCACTACACTGAAAAATTAAATACCAATCTTGGTGCTTCCAGAGTGTTCCCTGCAGCACCCCTGGGGGCGGGGAGGCAGGATGCTCTTCCCAACACCTTCCTCACCTTTTTTTCTTCTTCAAATTTTAACACAGCCTTGAGTGAATGCTGGTTTCATTTGCAGAACGTGTTGTGTCTGATTCTTGTTTCTTTCAGTAGGTTTTAGAAAATATACAGGTTCAACTCAGGGTCAAGTTGGTCTTTTTTTTTTTTCTGGAAAAAAAAACCACTTTGGTTTGTTCCACTGTTCAGTAACAAAATTAATGTTTGGGCCTGGCTGAGGGTTCAGCGAGCGGGTGTGGGCTGTTTTGGTCACAGCGGGACAGTGGACGTCCTTGATGGGGACTGAATTTCTTCTGTTCCAAGGGAGAATTGCTGGTCTGTTAGGAAACGCCTTCTCAGCTCCTGAGGGCTGCCACCACATTCCCTGAGAGCATTGCCCTCAGCTCCCGGCCAGGTGGTCAATGGTCCTCTGTGTGGAGGGGTGGAGCCGCCACAGCAGAGGGGACCAGGAGGTGTGGTCAAGAGGCATGTCCATCAACTTACACAGCAGAGGAGCCAAGAGACAGAGACAGGCCCCTGTCCTGAAGCCTGCTGCAGGGGAAGAGGCTGGAAGGTACCTGGAGGATGGGTACAGGACCAGCAGCCCTGGACCCACAGTGATGAGACTGTATGATTCAAAACCCTTTATCTATACCACCTCTAGGGCTCAGGGAATGCCAGGGAAGAGGGGGCAGGAAGAATGGAAAAATAGGGCCTGGTGGGGAGGTGTGCTGTACAAAGGCCTCTACTGGGCATGATACAGCTATCGTGTTTATGAGCTCAGCGAAGCCGAGGTTGCCTGCACAAGACTGGGCTCATTAACATGGCATCAAGGGTGAAGCACTCACAAGCCTCCACCCCTCCCTGAGGGACAGCTCATGGCAACTATCATTTTATTTGGTGGTGTAACTACTGATAAGTTGCCTATGCATGGGAAACACGTTTTCCTCCCCCACATACATATACTAGTGCAAGAACTACCATTCAACTTGGTAAGTCACAGGCACAAAAGACATGAACGTGGTGGGGCACTGCTGGGAAGAAGGATGGGGAGGGGAGGAAAAGACTGACATTTATCATATCCATATATACATTAGACCCATGTAATATACCTTAAATACATTACATACATGTGTGAAGCTGTCAAAAATAAGTCAACAAGCAAACAAAACAAAATAGGATCCAGGCATTGGAGAAATCTATGAGAACACATCGCAGGAAAGTGCCGAGAACTGATCATTTTCATGTATACCCCACCTCAGCCTTTTTACCCGCTTCTATCAACAGAACCTGGAAGAGCATACTACTCATAACCGTTCAGTCTACTAAACAGTAGACCTCTTGAGGGCACAAGCCTGTGTGCACTTATCCACTACAGAATTCCCAACAGCTGGCTCTGTGTCAGGCAGGGTTGTTGCTTTAAAAACTTTTTTTTTTTTTTTTTGGTTTTTCGAGACAGGGTTTCTCTGTGGTTTTGGAGGCTGTCCTGGAACTAGCTCTTGTAGACCAGGCTGGTCTCGAACTCACAGAGATCCTCCTGCCTCTGCCTCCCAAGTGCTGGGATTAAAGGAGTGCGCCATCACCGCCCGGCTATTCAAAAACTATTGAATGAATATTTTTTTTTTAACCTTCACACACCATGAACAACAAACAACCCTTCATCCTAAAGATGGCAACCTTCTGTCGACCTTTGGCAATGACTGGCTATCATTAGCCTTCCTTTTCATCTTTAAATGGGGATGCTGAGATGATAACCATCTTCCTCCCGTGGGCAGATGGAGGACCACAGAGCAGTCACAGTTGAGGAGGGCTTGGCACAGTGAAGAACTGAGCTGGGGGCTGTGCACATCCGGGGACTTTGACCTGGATGGATTAAGTCATAAAGAACCTGCAGACGGCACAGATGAGCGAAGACTGCAGAGTTCAAGCACAAAGGTCCCAGATGTGAGGGAGAAAGTGACTGTTCGGATGAGAGAGTGGACCTTGGAAGAGTGGCAGAGGAAGGCCCAAAGGCTCAAACCTGCACCCTTTGCTTGGAGCCTGGGCAGAGAGAGCTGGGAGACACTCTCCCTCTCTCCCATCAGTCAGCTGGCCCAGACATGCTAGATAACTGTTGCGTTGTCCTTTGGCCAGTCCCTGACTTTTCACTGTGGGAACTTTGCAAATGATTTGCTTTTAGGTTTTTGGGAGAGAGGGAGAGAGAGAGGGAGAGAGGGGAGGGTGGGGGAGAGAGAGAATATTTGTGTGAGCAGTCAAAAGACAGCTTGTGGGAGCTGGTTCTCCTCTTCCACCACATGGGTCATGGGAATCAAACTCGGGCTGCCAGATTGGCAGCAAGTCCCTTTACACAGAGCCGTCCTGCCAGTCCTCTAAACAGTCTGTTGCCAGGAGATCACTCCTGAGTAGACAGAAGCAGCCATGTCCACCCAGGGTGTGCCCTTGGCCCCTCAGAGAGGACAGGCCTCTACAGGGCAAGCGTCTCCTTTCCCTCTGACTCCAGGTCGATGCTTGTGCACTGACAGCAAGAGTAGCGTGCAGTTCTCCCTGCCTGAGCCAGCACAGCAGCGTGCAGGCAGCCATTGTGCCTGCTGGCCCTTGTGCTAGGGGCTGAGCCCTGTGATGTCTGCAGGGTTGCCTGAAGAGTTCCAGGTCACTGGACCATGGTCATTGGAGAGTTCCAGGTCACTGGTGACTGTCAAACATTCCAAAGGTGGTGTGTGGCAAGACAAAGGCCATCTTGAGGAGGGGACGACCCGTTGGTACTGTACAAAGTGGCCAGATTCCAGGCTCACATTGGGAATGCAGAGCTGTGTGACCAAGTGGCATGTGCCACCTATGTTGATTTCCTCTCAGACAGGGCCTATCTTAATTCCTTCCTTTTGGGTGACTCCCATGGTGGGCACCATGGGGACAATTCATCCTTTGCTTAGAGGCCATCTGGAGGAAGACAGAAGCAGTAGCCTGGGTAGCTACTTTTGAAAGATGGACGTGGGATGAAGGAGAGTGTGTAGCCCCTCTATCCCTGTTCTGTAACTCTTAGACACCTGTTGGCACATGATGCCTTAACTTAGGTGTTGAAGGTGAGGCCCTTTTGTATAGGTGACGTGGGGAAGAGGTGCCAGAGAGAGAACAGTGAGGGATGGGACAGGGCAGGGAAGAGGTCACCTGAGGCTTTTATAGATGGAGCACCATGAGGGCTTCCCAGTCTGGTCTTGCCGGTGACTAGGGAGTATCAGACACTCCTGTGAGCTGGTGGAGGGCTGGGCTTTCATGTATCATGTGATCTGTGGTCTAAGGGCCACCCGAGAGGAGGAGAGGAAGATTGCCTGACAAGTTCAGACTGCTAGCAAGCCCAGATGTGGGGGGTGGCCATCATGACAGCAAACAGCCCGTGTGTGGAAAGAAGACACTAATTTCTGCTCAGAGACCATCACCACGCATGTCTGTCTGAGAGCCTAGATCCTGGCCAGTTGTTTTGTTCCACTGAGTCTGCCTGGATCCTATGGCCCACTCTCACCTTGGACCCCACACCTTGTGCAGGATCCCACACGCTGCCCTCTTTGTCTCCAGAGTTCCCTGCTTGCATTACATGGCTAGTACTAACTGATCTTCTGGGACTCTCTACCCCTTAGGTGCCACCCAGCAGTCCAGGGAAGTCCCTACATCATCCACACCAAGGCCAACACTGCAGACATCATCCACTCCAGTGCCAACACTGCAGACATCATCCACTCCAGTGCCAACACTGCAGGCATCGTCCACTCCAGTGCCAACACTGCAGACATCATCCACTCCAGTGCCAACACTGCAGACATCATCCACTCCAGTGCCAACACTGCAGACATCATCCACTCCAGTGCCAACACTGCAGACATCATCCACTCCAGTGCCAACACTGCAGGCATCGTCCACTCCAGTGCCAACACTGCAGACATCATCCACTCCAGTGCCAACACTGCAGACATCATCCACTCCAGTGCCAACACTGCAGACATCATCCACTCCAGTGCCAACACTTCAGACATCATCCACTCCAGTGCCAACACTGCAGACATCATCCACTCCAGTGCCAACACTGCAGACATCATCCACTCCAGGGCCAACACTGCAGGCATCGTCCACTCCAGTGCCAACACTGCAGACATCATCCACTCCAGTGCCAACACTGCAGACATCATCCACTCCAGGGCCAACACTGCAGGCATCGTCCACTCCAGTGCCAACACTGCAGGCATCGTCCACTCCAGTGCCAACACTGCAGGCATCGTCCACTCCAGTGCCAACACTGCAGGCATCGTCCACTCCAGTGCCAACACTGCAGGCATCGTCCACTCCAGTGCCAACACTGCAGGCATCATCCACTCCAGTGCCAACACTGCAGGCATCTTCCACTCCAGGGCCAACACTGCAGACATCATCCACTCCAGTGCCAACACTGCAGGCATCGTCCACTCCAGTGCCAACTGCAGGCATCGTCCACTCCAGTGCTAACTGCAGACATCTTCCACTCCAGTGCCAACACTGCAGGCATCATCCACTCCAGTGCCAACACTGCAGACATCGTCCACTCCAGTGCCAACACTGCAGGCATCATCAACTCCAGTGCCAACACTGCAGGCATCGTCCACTCCAGTGCCAACACTGCAGACATCATCCACTCCAGTGCCAACACTTCAGACATCATCCACTCCAGTGCCAACACTGCAGACATCATCCACTCCAGTGCCAACACTGCAGACATCATCCACTCCAGGGCCAACACTGCAGGCATCGTCCACTCCAGTGCCAACGCTGCAGACATCGTCCACTCCAGTGCCAACACTGCAGACATCGTCCACTCCAGTGCCAACACTGCAGACATCATCCACTCCAGTGCCAACACTGCAGACATCATCCACTCCAGTGCCAACACTGCAGACATCGTCCACTCCAGTGCCAACACTGCAGGCATCATCCACTCCAGTGCCAACACTGCAGACATCATCCACTCCAGTGCTAACTGCAGGCATCGTCCACTCCAGTGCCAACACTGCAGACATCATCCACTCCAGTGCCAACACTGCAGACATCATCCACTCCAGTGCCAACACTGCAGACATCATCCACTCCAGTGCCAACACTGCAGACATCGTCCACTCCAGTGCCAACTGCAGACATCATCCACTCCAGTGCCAACACTGCAGGCATCATCCACTCCAGGGCCAACACTGCAGGTATCATCAACTCCAGTGCTAACACTGCAGACATCATCCACTCCAGTGCCAACACTGCAGGCATCGTCCACTCCAGTGCCAACACTGCAGACATCATCCACTCCAGTGCCAACACTGCAGACATCATCCACTCCAGGGCCAATACTGCAGGCCACCAATGCTGCTAAAGACAAAGTTTCAGAACAACACCCTCAATTCAAACCCATCCCTCACACTGATGGGACCACAGGAATAGAGGGTGGGGTATAAAGAGATGCAAGCAGTCACTGTAGAAAGATGAAACAAGAAGTCTACAGGATGCTAGAGCAAAACAAGCCACAGAACAGGCTTCCTCGTGCCGTAGCCATGACATCCCAGATCCATGTGAAACCTGGGAACCGTGGTCAGCTAAGCTTAGAAATGGCCTCCAGAGATCTATACCCGAGCAAATTAAGGGCTCTGAGCAAGCCTGCACTAACGCTGCTGCTCATTTCCCTATTTGGCCCTTTCTCTTCCAAACCTTTAACCCCTTTCACTCTGGAGCATCAGTTAATCTCATGAGAGAGGCACTCCCCAGCACAGCGGATAGTACCAGAAAGGCCATGGCTGCTTCTCTGACTCGAGGACCAAGCCACTGGTCTTCAAACCATGTTCTTGCATTGGGCAAACTATCAGGTCCAGGGCTTTGGTTCCCCCACTGTAAACGGGGTAACAGTAGTGCCAATCGCATGCATATGGTAGAGTGGTTGTGAACAGAACCAGAGCACATGCAGCTGTGATGATGAAGACGACTCAGGACCTCACCCTTAGAGCTGAGTGGGGCAGCTCTCCCCTCGACCTTACCTTTAGTAGCTGTCTTGAGGGGTGGAGGACTCCTTAGGACTGGAGTGTTTGTGCTGGTCCCCGAGCGGGGAAGAACTAAGCAAGACTCAAATATGCTTTCCAGTTTTTTTTATTTCTGAGTCCTCTGGGTGATTTCTAGCTGCACAGCAGAGCTCTTGAGGGCAGGAGTTGAACGATCTGTGCTCCTGCCCCGCAGGTCCAGCTTCCAGATCCCACCTCAGAGGAGAGGGGCCAGGCAGAAAGGAGTTCTAAAGAGGTGTGGGAATGGGGATGCTCTGAGTATCACTGATGTGGCCTGGGCGCGGGGTGTAAGATGCTGGGAGGGTGCTTGAGTCTCCCATAGTTTCTACTATGGTCGTCAGTGGCCTTCCGATGTCCACTCTTCCCTCCCATGTGACATCTGTGCCTAGTGGAATAAGTCTACCTAAGGAATAAGTACTCCAGTCTCTTTGGCAGCAAGGGAGGCTGCGTGATGGATGAGGTGTGAAAAGCGTTGTGTGGCCGATACAGGAAATGTCCTTCTTCTCCTCTCTCTTCTGGCTGTTTGGAATGTAGACACGATGGCTGGACTTGAGCAGCCATCTTGGATGGTGAGTTGATGTGTCAAGTTGGTAAATCACAAAAACATGACACCGTGGAGGAACCACATTGCATCGGCCCTGGGCTGTCTACTTCTGGCTGTCCTTTTTGTAAAAGAGAAAATCTAGTTCAAGCCACAGTTATTTTTGAAGGGGCTGGCAGAGTTCTACCAACGAAATGGGCACAGCCATGACCTCACCTTTTTCTTAGAGGAACGGGGGCTTTAAGAGAAGAATTCCAAGGTCAGAGGAGAAGCACCGAAGGCCTCCGGGGCGACACACTTTCCTGGCTGAGGCTGTTTAAGCCTGGCTGAGCTCCTCCTTCTTGGCCAAAGTAGTAAGAGCAATGTACATGGGGCGATGGACAGAGGGAGTGGCTGCCAACTGTCTCCTTCTGAAAAGAGAACCGGTTTTACATGGACAAGATGGAAGGACTGCTTGTTCCCTCTGGAAAGTTCTGTTGAATGACCAACAGACACACTCTCATATTAATGGGAAATTCCTCCTCTTGTTTACGAAATCATTTTAGAGTTGACTGAGAGAGACAGAGAGAGAGAGGAGAGAGAGAAGGGGGAGGAGAAGAGGGGGATGGAGAAGAGAGAGAGGCTGCTAGCTAGACAGATCCCAGAGGATTATTTATGGGCATTTTTGAGCGGCCAATTTTAATGTGGATCAGTCGTCTGGAGACTGCTGCCTGACACCGGGGAACACTCCTGTACTAAGAATAAATTTATAAATGTTTTAGAAGAGTCAACAAACTCAATAACCCTACAGACAGTCTCTCACATCCCAAACCAGAACAGAGACACTCGTTTTGGTCTTTCATTGTGGGAGGGCTGGGCAGGCCAGGTGGCTGGCTCAGATGATGTGATTTTCTGGCTAGGGACAAGGTGACAGGCCACACTGGTGTATTTCCACCCCTCCACGGGAGAGCTAACTGTCTCATTCCCCAGGGAACATCTATGCAATTGATAAGAGAACATCAGGACCCCCTAGGTTGTTAGACCAGAGACCACTCTAGTGTAGACCAGAGTCATTGGCACCAACTCCTGGGTCTTTGCCCCTTGTGTGGAGAGGGTCCTGTCCCTTGACCTCTTCAAGGATCTTGGATCACTTCCAGGTCAATGACTTTTAAGGTGGTTTGAATTCTATGGTAATGCCTGAGGCTCAAGAATCATTTTGATCACACTTAGGGCAGCTGTCTTGGTGTCTCATTTGTGGAACCCTCTTGTCTGCAGGGACACACAGTTTTGATTGAAAATGAACACACAAAACTTAGAGGCAAAAAAAAAAAAAAAGGTTGAAAATGTCAAACACATCCTTGATGGGAAATGTAGTTCTGCTGAGAGAGGGATGCTCACCTAGAGAGCCCTATCTTCCCTTCCCTTATCAGGGCTGCTTCTGAAGCATGGTGGCCGGGTAGGGGACTCACAGGGCCTGCACAGTGTGCTCTGCTGTCCCATGGCTGTCGCAGGTCCCCAGCTTCTTATGTGTGTCCTTGTCTGCTAATGGCCAACCAGTGCTCAGTGACAGCCCATGTCTCTTGTGACGTGATTGTGTTGACTTGCAACTCACCGTGTAGGCTTTCCTGGTCCGGTGGTCTTTACCGCTGTCTCACAGAGAGACTTGTGGATCTCCTTCACACAGCTGGCTGGGAACACTGGTCTCCGTTGCTCCTTGGGCAAGTCCTACCACGTGATTGCTCCATCTACCTCAGCCTCTGCCTTCTTAGACCCATTCAGCAGGATTCCCTATCCACTGCTGGAATGGCCAGAGAAAAACCAAGAGCCAAACAGCAGATGTTCAACATCCACATCTGGTGGCTAGAAGGCCAAAGAAAGGTGCCAGCAGGATCTTGCTTTGGTAGCCATGAATTTCCGGCTACCTTCAAGCTGCCTTCCCATGTTTTCTTTTCCATGGCTATCTCTCCCTTTTCTCTTCTTATAGCAGCTTTGGTGCTGGGAACCTTACTCTCGGCCTTCACATGCTAAACATGTATTTTCCCACCCAGTCAGCCAGCAGGCTTCCCTTTCTTGGTAATGACCTCAGATCTGAATCAGGAGTACCTAATTGCTTCTTTATACTTCTTGACTTCTTTGAAGACTTCATGTCTGAATGTGGTTCATGTCTAAGCTCCACGTCTGAGCTTAGAAGATGGGATTGCCAATATATACAATTATATATATGTGTGTGTGTAGACATTTTGTGTGTGTGTATATATAATTTTGAAGGGATATTATTTTCTTCTATCTCATCTAATAGGGGTCTCTCTTTGCTGGACCACTCCCTGAACTACCTAACCAGGCTCAAAATGGAGGACTGGCTGGGTGTATGAGCATCATCCCACTCAATGGTTCCTCTGAGTCTCTGGCTTCCTGCACAAGTCTTCAGGTTACAGGGCTGGCCTTCCCTCCAGACGGGAGCAGCTCTCCCAGTAAGGTCGACCTTTTCTGAAGTCGAAGGTCATGTTCAGAGTCCGCCAGCCCTTGTTCTCTCAAGAGAAGGAATCTGGAGTCAGAACTTCTCTGGAGCAAGCTTGACTCGGAGCTCCTCCTGCTGCAGTCCGGCCCCACCTCATAGGCGCTTGCCAGTCGCCAGTGCTGGGTTCTGAAGTGGCTGAATGGAGCTACAGGTCCTGTCTGTGCAAGGAAGGAGCATGGATGGTAGGACTTGTTCAGGATCACAGTTAAGAAATCATAAACCTGGGAATTATTTTTCTAGTTCAGAGATTTTAGTTTCTTTTTCTTCACCACAAACAAACCTCCAATATGTTTATTTTAGGGAATCTGGGAAAAGGTCGAAAGAGAAAACTCAGGCTTTGACATGACATTCCAAAGACAGGCACTATCCTTACACAGCCATTTCTTTCGTCTGTAAATAATGTTGGGCTTTCTTTTTAGATTCATAGGTAGTTTTTAAAGCTAGTCATAGTTCAAAGTGGTTTTAAAAGACCAGCATTCTGAGGTGTAGCGAGGTACTGAGCATCCCCTTCCTATGTCCACACTTCTCTAGCCCTGGTGGATTATCACCAGGGCAACCTGTTTGTGTGTCCATCCCTTCAGAGTTCCTTGAACACCATCTCCTGTTTATTTATGGAATACATCACCAGGATGCCTTGTTGCACACACAAGAGCGTTCTCCATCCACCTGCATCCCCGAAGCCTGGACACTCTACTTTCCTCCACATCTCCGGGCCTGTCCGGATCAAGCTTTAGCTATAAGAGGCATCTTTGAACTAGGGGAGCTGAGAGTCTTGCCATTTTCTTGTCTCTCCAGGTTAGAGCCTCATCCAGGGTGAATAATACATTCTGTTGGTACCTCACACAGGGGACCCTGAAGGGCACCCTCTCCAGGTTATGGACATCATAATAACATGACTTATTATTCCCAGGAAGGGACATGGACAGACCCAGGCCTGTTCCAGCCCAGGTCCTCCATTCTTCAAGTAGTGTATTGTCAGCACACACTACACAAGCTCTTAAGAATTATGTCTAAGCCGGGCGGTGGTGGCACACTCCTTTAATCCCAGCACTCGGAAGGCAGAGGCAGGCGGACCTCTGTGAGTTCGAGACCAGCCTGGTCTACAAGAGCTAGTTCCAGGACAGGCTCCAAAACCACAGAGAAACCCTGTCTCGAAAAAAAAAAAACCAAAAAAAAAATTATGTCTAAGAAAGTAGGGAGAACTGAGTCTGTCCTGGTCCACTCAGTGAACCTAGCCTCTGATCACATGATTCTGATTGGTTAAGACTTTCCTCCCAGGACAGCCAAGAGAGGCAGCCTCTGCCTCTGAGATTACTGCACAGTCAGGATATAAACTTGGTCATTTCCCCCCCACACTGTTAGGAAAGAAGTGGTCAAAATTCACAGAAGTGGGGGTGAAAAGCCCCTCAGACTCTCTGAGAGCTGGGTTTGATTCCCCTGAGACCCACCTTCCTGTGTTATGGGAGTCTTAACTTCATTTTTGTCGCAGTGTGGATTTGAGCTTTTAGCCGTCAGGGAGGCCAGAACCCATGTGGTGGATAGACATTCTGAAGGGGCAGCAGGTAGTTGCAGGTTCTGGAGCCAGCCTGGCTGGGTCACGTTCTAACCTCACCTCCTAGGCTGTCCCTATCCCTGCCCATCATCGCATCACTGAGTGACAAGCCGTGGCTGAAGAAGTTGATGCGGGAGGAATGAAACCCAACCCTGAGCGACAGCAAACTGTTCACAAACTGTCACATTTGACAGATGGCATAGACACTCTTGCCAGCTTCATTTCACCCCACCTGATCCCTTCCTCCCCGTCACTAGCCCTGAAGCTGCAACAGTCAGCATCAAGATGGAAGGTGTTGTAGTTAGGGTTTCCATTGCTGTGGAGAGATACCATGACCACAGCAACTCTTATAACGGAAGACCTTTAACTGGGACTGGCTTACAGTTTCAGAGGTTTAGTCCATTCTCATCATGGTAAGAAGCATGACAGCATGCAGGCAGGCTTGGTGCTGGAGAAGGAGCTAAGAGTTCTACATCCGGATCCACAGGCAGCAGAAGGAGACTGTGTGTTCCATGGTAGATGTAGCTTGAACATAGTAGACGTAGCTTTGAGGTCTCCTCAAAGCCTACCCCTATAGTGACACATTTCTTTCCACAAGGCCACAGCCACTCTACCAAGACCACACATCCTCACAATGCCACCCCTGTGGGCCAAGCATTTAAGCACATGAGTCTCTGGGAGCCGTTCCTACTCAAACCTCCACAGAGGGAAGCAGATTTTCAGCCAACACATTGGAAAGCCGAAGGGCTGGGCCCATGAATAAAAGGTGTGCAGCTTGTGGTGAGAGGCAGAACCTCCCTGGGGTGAGCTGAAAACATCGGCCTCAGCATACAGGGGCCAGCTTTGCCTCACTGAGAGTCTCTCACTGAGGGGTATCACCTGTCAAGATGGCCTCCCCAATAGCAGAGGAGCAGCTGGTTTGTTTGTCTGTTTTCTTAATCTCTGTGGTAGCTTGCTGTTGGGACACTCAGGGAGATTAGAGAAAGTTTCTTACCCCATACTGCTTCTGGAGAGCAGTCATGGTCACAGCACCTGTGAGGTTTCATCAAGGCCTCTCTGCTCAGCTTGTGCTGGCTGCTACCTGTGTTCACAGGGTGGGTGCTCTCCTTGTGGAGCTGAGACTGAATCTCCTCACCCTATAGGATCAGGGTCCATTCTCCTGGCCTTGACATACCTCACTGTGGCCCTAAAGGTCCTATCTCCAAATACACCTACATGCTGAGTACTCGGAGTTAGGGGCAGTGGAAGCACAGCTGAGCCCCTAACGCTCTCTGAAGACAGCTTTCCCCAGTTCTCCTGGACCCCCCAGGCCTCTCTCCTGCTGACCACTGCCTCCTTGCTCCTCAATTCCAGAGACACACACAGAACGGCAATTTGGTGGCAGCAATGGAAGGATTTCCTTTGTCCCCAGACTCTGGCACAGGCGTTGAGCCTCCACTCCTTAAATGAGGAATGGAGGGGGAGGGGTGTGAGCGAGCTTGAGTGTCTCATGACACATGCCCCTTGACACACGGAAGACTGGCCTCATTTATTTCTTTTTCTCCTTCTCCTCCCCCTTCTTCTTAATTAGTTGACTTTTTATTTAAACATTTTTTATTTATTTTACATACCGACCAGTTTTCTCTCCCTCCTCTCCTCCCACCCGTCCCTTTTCCCATCTACTCCCTTCCTGTAACACCGGATTCTGTGCACCACTGCACCTTACGCCTAGTAGAGCAAGGGCCTGGAGATTGAAAGAACACACACAGAGATCAGGGTCATTCGAAAGGAGACCAGCCGAATGCCAGTTTATTCAGATTTGGGGGAGTCCTTATCTACCTAACTGCTGTACAAGGATCTCCACCCCGGCAGGTGGGAAATTACCATATTAACAATGGAGACAATGCCCTGCAGCTAATCACCAGGCGGGGGCAGGGAGAGCACAGAAACAAACAGGAAGCTTAGTTAGCTGACCATAAACTGTCCCCGCCAATGCACCCCAGGAACAGAGGCAGACCAGGGCCCTACAGGTTCCTCTTTTATATAAATTATGACTAGGCCTGTCTTAGGTGGCATTGGACGTCAGGCAATACCCCTTACCCGTCATGGGAAAGTATCCAGGTCAAAACACATTTTCTGTCTTAGGTTGGGGCAGCCCCCCAAAAGCCTTTTCTGTCATTGGCTCACTAGTCATCCATCACTGAGTTTAGCCAGATTTGTGCTGAAAGATTTTCTGGGGCAATAGCTAAGAGGACTTCCCACATGGCAACATTGACCTGAGCTTGCCTTTGGCTCTGGCATGATGCTCCAGCACATATAAGCATTCCTTAAAGAGACTGTGCCTGCTCAATCCTTAATAATTCTGCCCAAAATGGAACCCTATAAGTAAGGTCTCAGTGCTGGTGAAAGGAACCCTGGTATAGCTAACTAGAATAATTTTAAGAGCCAATTTGTAAATTGTACACCTCAGGGTCCGTGAATAACAGCAATAAGCCTATTACTGTAACATCTAGCAGTGGTCTTTAACCACAACCAAGAGCAAAATTAACTGCAATATTTATTTGTAAATTTAGCTCAATTTGAATGGCCAAGGCATTTGCAACCTGCCCTGAGAAGGTATCCTTTGTGTTAGCCGGAAGCAACGACTGACTAATGAAAAATCCAGCAGCCCTAGCTGCTGTGGCAGCAACAGCTATGGCTGCCAATATCATGGGATGGGTAGATGGGTAGAGGAATAATCCTTAGCACTTGGACCACCACAGCCAGCTCCTCAGGAATCCCGCAACTCTTCAGTTGACAAGCCAGAATCTCCTTGATCTCTTGGCTCTGTTATTTCTTCAGGCTTCTGGACAGGAAAATCCACAGCACGCACCAGCCACTCAGGTACCCATATTGGATTGTCAGCATCCTGAGGGAAAACACAAACGGCCCCTCTTCCCCACACCAGTACAGGATCTGGACCATACCAGGTGCTGTCTGATAGGTTCTTCCATTTGACATGAGGCATACCGGAAGAATCTGGCTGCCAATGCCGGTCAGCAGTGGTATGAGATTGAGCATCAACAGTCAAAAAATTTAAAATGTATAAAATAAAAGATAAATGATCTCTGGGGGTGGAACCATATTCCCCCTTTTTAGTTTTATGTAAATAGGTTTTGAGCGTAAGATGTGCTCGCTCCACTATAGCTTGTCCTTGAGGATTATAAGGCATACCCATTTTGTGAGAAATTGAAAACTTAGAGCAAAATTTAGCAAAGCCAGTGCTAGTATAGGCTGGTCCATTATCAGTTTTTACAGTTTTAGGAACTCCCATGTAGGCAAAAGCCTGGAGACAATGACTTTTAACATCCCGTAATCTTTCTCCTGTGTGAGCTGAGGCAAAAATGAGATGAGAATATGTATTCACGGTTACGTGAACATATTGCATGCACCGAAAATAAGGAACATGGATGACATCCATTTGTCATAAATGATTGGGAGCAAGCCCACGAGGATTAACTCCCAAATGGGGAACAGTTAAAAGTTCTGTACACAGAGAGCACTTTTTAACAATATTAGTGGCTTGCTCTTGAGATATCTTAAAATGAAATCTTAAAGATCCAGCATTGAGATGAAAACGATTATGAGCTTTTTTTGTAGCTTATAAGATTCCTGACTCACTACATAAATTTGATGAGTAAGCTGATCAGCCAAAGCATTTTCTTCACTCAAAGGACCAGGGAGGTCAGTATGAGCCCGCAAATGCCCTACGTAAATGGGTACAGATCGGGCCCAAATCAAAGTTTGAATAGCCAATAACTGCATCTGGACTCGAGATACAGAGGCAATATAAGCTGCAGTTTCCAACGGTGCAAGAATTTTGCTTATATACTGACTATCATTAAAAAGGTTAAATGGAATATCAGCATATTTTTCTAGGGCCATCTGGACAGTAACCAATTCAACCACCTGAGCAGAGTTAGTATTAACAGGCTGAATAACAAAATCAGGAGGGGAGGTTACCACAGCTCTCCCCGTGGAAGATCCATCAGTAAACACATTTCGTGCCCCTGCCAGAGGCTGCAAAGAAATAACTTTAGGGAAACATACCGGATGATTTTTAAAGAAGGCGACTAACTTATCAGAAGGATAATGATTGTCAAACTTGTAGGGATTAGTGAATAAAAATAAGGTCCAATCTTTAGCAGAATTTTGCAACCAAGTTATTTTTGCCTGGGTATATGGTGTAATAACCTTATCAGGTAACATTTTAAAAGTTTGCAAGCTAAGTTTATACCCTTTCTGAATAACACGTAGCACAGCTGATGGATATGAGATAACAATTTTTACAGGTGACACATGTTTATGTACCCATAGGATGGGTCCTTGTTGCCAAAAAACTCCAGTAGGACTATGCTTGGAGGGGAAAATTGTCAACAGCAGTGGCTGACTATAGTCAATATAATTAATATGAGCAGAGGCAAGCTCTTTTTTTCAATTAAAGTAATACATTGTCTTGCTTGAGGTGTTTTGCCTGCATGTATATCTGTGTGAGGATATTGGAGTTACAAGACAGTTGTGAGCCGCCAAGTGAGTGTTGGGAATTGAACCCCAAGTCCTCTGGAAGAACAGTCAGTGCTCTTAACTGCTGAGCCATCTCTCCATAACAAGTAATCTCCCCCTGAAAGATAAGCCCTGCAAAGCTGCATCCAGTCACTGGGTATAAGGTTGAGTTCTGCAAAGGATTCCAATAAAGCTACAGTGAAAGGAGCATGAGCTCCATAGTCCACAACTGCTTCTTTTAACTGCTTAATATCCTTAAAGGCCAGGGGGTTATGCTGCCTGGCCCTCTGTCCCTGTTGATCAATATTTTCCACAACAGGATAAATCTGCCTCTCTCTATTTAGATTATTTAACCTGTCCCGGATCTCTCGGATTTCCGCCTCTAAGTCTATAGGAGCAGAAGCAGTAGTATAAGGATTTTGTGGAGGAGGTCTCATGGAGACATCTCTGTTTGTTTTTTTTCTCTTTTTTTTAAACTTTTTTTTAATCAGTGCGATCTCCTTTTTTAAATTTTCTTCTTTTTCTTTTATATCCTTTCTAATACTTTTTGTTCCTAAAACTTCCTGTTCCTCAAAACTCTTAATAGAACTCACCGATTTTACTTCCTAAATCTCCTCAAGGGTTTTGTTTAAACTCTCTAATTGCTCTTTCACTTTTACATCATCACTGAGAAGAGCATCTTTGACTAAGCACCAAAGTTAAAATATTGCCATGGGGAATTCTTCTGGCCCTCACGCTTTTAGTGCATTTTGAAGATCAGCCTTTACCTGCTCCCAATCAGTAATGTTAAAACCCCCTGCATGTAGGAACCAGGGACTAAACTCTAAAACAGTCTTAATGATCTCTTGTGCTGTCTCAACTTTAATACCGGTGCCTCTATTCTCCAAAAGAGCTAACAACTGGCCTGTTAACCGGCCTCTCAACATTGGAACAGAATAACTTGCACCCATAACCAATTCACTCTCGCCACTCAATCTCTTACCTGCTGGCCAGCCTTCCCGAGGGCGACCTCTCAGGGATCCCTACTTCCCGATCTCGCAGATGGGTCTAGTTGCTGATGATCATCCCAGCGGGGCCTCCAATTGTAACACCCGATTCTGTGTTACACCCTCGGTACAGTTCGCACGCCACTGCACCACTTGCGAGTTGAGCAAGGGCCTGGAGATTGAAAGAACACACACAGAGACCAGGGTCATTCGAAAGGAGACCAGCCGAATGCCAATTTATTCAGATTTGGGGGAGTCCTTATCTACCTAACTGCTGTACAAGGATCTCCACCCCGGCAGGTGGGAAATTACCATATTAACAATGGAGACAATGCCCTGCAGCTAACCACCAGGCGGGGCAGGGAGAGCACAGAAACAAACAGGAAGCTTAGTTAGCTGACCATAAACTGTCCCCGCCAATGCACCCCAGGAACAGGGGCAGACCAGGGCCCTATACCTTCCCATTCACTCCTCCTCCATCTCCCTTCAGAAAGGGACAGGCTTCCCATGGGCTTGCACAAAGCATTGAGGCAGGACCAAGCTCCTCCTCTTACATCCAGGCATCCAGGTGAGGCCAGGTAATCCAGCATGGGGAACAGATTACCAAAAGACCTTAAAAAGAAACCTTATCTTTTTTGTTCCTTTTTAAAGGAGCCTTGAAGAAAGTGATGATTAGCACAGCTGGGAGTCTGTTGGGTGAAAACCCACAGGGGTTCAGCTACCAGACTGGCTGTGGATAACGTCAGGGCTTCCCAGCCTTCTGTGTCCCTTCCTTTGCGTGCCTCTGTTCTCCTGCCTTTAGCTCACAGCTGAAGGATGAACATTGTTTTATCTCATTTGTCATCACTCGGCAAAGACGGCTGAGCAAGATTATGACCCTGGGAATAACTGATAAATAATGTCTGGTGTAGGAAGTCCTTCTGTATTTGTGTTGCTTTCACTGGTTGAATAAAGAAACTGCCTTAGCCTTTTGATAGGGCAGAACTTAGATAAGCGGGAAGAAAAAACTGAATGCTGGGAAGAAGGACAGTGTGGTAGACACCATGAAGCTCCTGCCTGAGACTAACACTGGTTAGAATCTTTCCCAGTAAGCCACGACCTTGTGGTATTACACAGATTGGTAGAAATGGGTTAGATCAGGATGTGAGAGTTGGCCAAAAAGAGGCTAGATATAATGGGCCAGGCAGTAATTTAATTAATACAATTTCTACGTGGTTATTTCAGGGGTTAAGCTAGCTGGGTGGAGGGATGCAGCCTGCTCGTCTCATACAACAAATGTCTGTTGTGGCTATTTTTCTCTTATCCTCTGACTGCTGGGATTGCAGCCTGCACACAATGATTGTTGATGGGGCTGGCATTGAGTCTTCATGTGTTAACTTGACCCAGAACCACCCCACAGATCAGCCTTCCTTCTCCATAGCTATGATTTCATTCTCTAATTTAATCAATAATGTATATGTATGTATGTACACACACAGACACACACACACATACACACATATATGCACACACACACACACATGGTTTTTTAAGACGGGGTTTCTCTGTAGTTTTGGAGCCTGTCCTGGAATTAGCTCTTGTAGTCTTGTAGACCAGGTTGGCCCATAATTCACAGAGATCTGCCTGCATCTGCCTCCTGAGTGCTGGGATTAAAGGCATGCGCTACCACCACCCAGCTAATAGTGTATATTTTTACAAGCCTTCTTTAAATCCATATACCATCAGTTCAAATGTATTTTGGGGGATATGTTCTCCTGTATCTCAAGGTGATGTGGGAAGTTGAACCTCATTAACATGTCATCCAGTTACACTCAAATTTTAATTTTTTTTATATGGTGAACAATATTTTACTCTATGTATGTGTACGCACGTGTGTGTGGTTTCTCTATCTGTTAAAGTATCGATGGACACTTAGGAGATTATTCTGATGGAATAAGACAGGTGCAGAAAGAAAATTATTGCACAATCTCACCTAATTAAAAAAGTCAAATAAAACAAGCAGAAAAGAGGCTATCAAGGAAGATCTGGGAGGTAATGGGGGAGCACGTTAGGCAAACAGCTCTGCTGTTAGGTGGGATAAAGCCCAGAGGTCCAATCACAGCTCAGTGAAATAGTGTGGCCCCAACCTGCCGTCTGTAGTAATCGATTCATCACATGTACGTATACCAAAACATGCTGCAAACACTAAATACATACAATCAATATACATAGAAGATCTGACTGTTTAGCTCAACTGTTTTCAACTTGTGGGTCTCAAGCCCTTTGGGGTTGAACGATCCTTTCACAAGGGGTCCCTAAAACCATCAGAAAACAGATATTTACATCATTATTAACTTTGTAACTGTGGCAAAATTACAGTTACAAAGAAATAACAAAAATAATTTTATGGTTGGGGGAACCACAATTGTGAAGGGCTGCATTAAAGGGTCACAGCTTTAGAAACACTAGTTTAGCTAATATTTTCTAGGTTGAGATTAAAAATAAAAAACAAAGTTTGGAAGCATTAGTGTACTTGGGGTTTGAAAGCACATCTATGTGCAGATGTCTTTAAGGACACACCCACGGCTTGGAGAACAGTGCAATGTATTCACACAAGCATAAATACAACACATACATAAGTAGAACTCTATTACTTGGTGTGATCGGTGGTGTGTTGAGTTTTTCTGCTATGAAGAGGCTCCATTGTTCTGGGGGAAGCTTCACTCTGGCCCCTGGCATCTATATATCCAAAGAGTCTGGATTGTTCCTTGTAAGCTCCACTCCAAGACCCCTCCCACATCTCACTGCAAATCATGCTGCATCTCAGAAAACCCACAAAATGATGACCCTTACCCCAGAGATGCTCAAGACCACTCCCACAGGGTATTTAAATTGCTCCCCAGAAAGGAGATGTGTGGTTTTTCTGTCTCCCTTTCCTGTTTTCTCTCTGGGATTGAAACATCATCTGGGAACATTTTACCTATCAAACCTTGACTTTTTCTAAGTGGGTTTGATTTGGTTTGATTTGGATTGCTGCGTTGGGGGAGAGGCTTATTGGGGTGAAGAAACTTTTCAACCATGACCATGGCAACTCTTTTTTTATGCTTGCATTTCTTTTTTTTATTGAGCTCTACATTTTTCTCTGCTCCCCTCCCTGCCTCTCCCCTCCCCTTCTTGCCCATGGTCCCCATGCTCCCAATTTATTCAAGAGATCTTGTCTTTTTTTTTACTTCCCATGTAGATTAGATTCATGTATGTCTCTCTTAGGGTCCTCATTGTTGTCTAGGTTTTCTGGGATTGTGATTTGTAGGCTGGTTTTCTTTGCTTTATGTTTAAAAACCACTTATGAGTGAGTACGGTGGCTCTTATGAGAAAAACATTTCACTGAGTGGCTCGCTTATAGTTACAGAGGTTCCGTCAATTAGCATTATGGCAGTGTGCAGGCAGACATGGTGCTGGAGGAATAGCTGAGGGTCCTACATCTTGCAGCCAATAGGAAGTCAAATGACTCACTGGGCAGTATTCTGAACATAGAAAACCTCAAAGCCTGCTCCCACAGTGACACACTTCCTCCAACAAAGCCACACCTCCTAATAGTGCCACTCCCTGTGAGATTATGGGGGTCATTGCAATCAAACTATCACAGGTGAGGTATTCAGATTCATCAAGTTTTATAGTTAATAACCAACTGGTTTTTTATGTTGTCTTATAACCTACCAAATAAAATAATAATACCAATTAAATAGGTAACTCTAAAGTCAGAGAGAGCTTAACTGGATTTTAAAAATTAGCACATATTAGTTTTTTAGTAGATACCAAACACTTATCCTCCCTTCTTTCCTCCCAGAATTCATTCTTTTTTACATTTATTTACATATATGTAAGTAAATGCATACATTTACATATGTGTGTGTGCAAGTGTGTGGGCATGTGTGTACCATGATGTGTGCGTGGAGATCAGAGGATGATTTTGGGGGTCAGTTTTCTCCTTCCACCACATGGATTGTGGGAATGAACTCAAAATTAGTGTCAAGTGCCTTTACTTGCCGAGCCGTTGATTTCTTCTTAATGGTTGGGTAATATTCCATGGTGTGTATATTCCACATTTCCTTAACCCATTCCCCCGATGGGCAGCTAGGCTGTCCTGACCATTTGGCATTGTGGGTAATGCTGTAATAACCATGGGCATGTAGGCATCTCTACTGTGTGCTGCCTTGATCCTCCAGAAATGAACCCAGGGCTGGTCTAGCTAGTCAGACAGCTGTTTTGCTTGTAGGTTTCTACAGTGGTTGTACCAGTTGACATCCTGACCTATAGCCTGTAAAGTGTCCCTGTCCCCAGATACTCACCATCATTTATTACCTTGTGTTCTCTTGATGCAGCCATTCTGACTGGTGTAAGACGTAACCTCAGTGCAACTCTGATCTGAGTTTCCCTGGGGCTTAAAGAAATGAAACTTTGTGTGTGTGTGTGTGTGTGTGTGTGTGTGTGTGTGTGTGGTTGTTGGCTATTTGTATTTTTTCTTTCTAGAAAGCCTTGCCCACTTAGTGATCAGATTATTATAGTCTTTGGTTATTATTTTTTGATTATATTTGTATATATATATATTTATATATATCCTTTATATATTCTGAATAGTAACCCCCTGTTGAAGAGTAACTAGCAAACGTCCCTCCTATGCCACAGACTGACTCTTTTCTCCTGTCACTGTTTCTGTCCAGCTCAAACTTGTTACTTTGATGCAACCCCATTCTTTTTATATCTGGATCTGATCTAGTTCCTGTTGCCTATTCCTACAGCTTGAAATGTTGGCCCTGTGTTTACCTGTACTAGTTTTAAAGCTTTGGGTTTTGTTTTAAGAACTTAGATCCATTTTAAGTTAGCTTTTATTTAGTGTGAGATGTGTGGATCTGGTTTTAAACATGTGTACAGGGGAACCCAGTTTCCCTAGGATTCTTTGTCTTCTCCAGCGTATGTTGTTGGCCCCTTCGCTGGGAATGAGATGTTTGTGGATGTGCAGGCTCATTTCTAGGTGCCTTGCTGTATCCATGACAATGTCTCTGTTTGGATGCCAGCACTGTGCTGTCCTTGTCACCACGGTTCTGTGGTATGGTGATGCCTTCAATGTTGCTCTTTTTGCTTGGGGTTGCTTTGGCTATTTGTGATCTTTTGTGTTTTCAAATTATTTTAGTAGTGTTTTTTCTAATCCTATGAAAAATGCTGTTGGTATTTTTATGGGAAATGCAAAGAAATGTTGATTTCTTTTGGTAATATGGGCATATTTTTTGCTACTACTTCTGCTGATCCATGAGTGTGAGATGTCTCTCTGTCTTCTAGTGTCTTCTAGTGTTTACAGTTTTTAATGTAAAAACCTTTCACTTCCTTGGTCAGTATTATTTCTAGGTTTGGGGAGGGTATTGTTAACAGGCTTCAATCTTTTTAATAGTTATAAAATCTTATTTATTTCAACACATATGTGAGTGTTTGGAGGTCAAAGGACAGAGGCTCTGGATTTGCCCTAATGCTCAGACCTTGTTTGAGGCAGGGTCTCTCATGTCTGCTGCTTCATGTATTGCAGGCTAGCTGGCCCTCAAGCTCTGTCTCTCCTTCCCTGCTAACCATGGGGATTCCATATGCCTGCTACCGTGTCCAGGTTTGCATGGGATCCAGAGCTCCAAATTCAGCTTGTCCAGCTCGCACAACAAACAGTTTTGAGCAATAAGCACCTGTGGGTGGTGTTTTCCTGTCCACAGTTTCTTTCAAATAAGCACACTGATGCTTATATTAATTGCAAATGCTTGATCAATAGCTCAGGCTTATCACCATCTAGCTTTTACATTTTAAGTTAGCCCATATTCCTTATTTACACTCTACTACATGACAGTACCTTTATTAGCATGGCACATTCATCTCCTGCTTCCTCTGCGTCTGCCTGGCAACTCCAGACTCCATCCTTCTTCCTCCCAGCATTCTTCTAGTCTGGCTCTCCTGCCTAACCTTATTCTGTTCAGCTATTGGCCAGTCAGCTTCTTTATTATACCAATTATAGCTACAGATATTCACACAGCAGAAAGGAATATTCCACAGCAAACGCCCACTGAGCAGTCTCTCCAATCCTCAATCTTTAATTTAAGAAGCACATCCATTTTGGCAGTATCATATCCATAGCTATGTCAATAAACCAGTGATAAACTAGTAAATTTTAAATTTTCTGTTGAATTAGGATACACACACACACACACACACACACACACACACACACACATGATTGGGCAATATAGTTTTTGGGCTGTGTTTTAGGTAAATGACATAATATTTGAAACTTTTTTTTTTTTTGAAAAAACCAGGTTTCATTTTTTTTAAGTTATAGAAATCCCCAGAAAAATATTTAGATTTCATGTTTCTCTTAAGAAATCATGGGCCCAGGGCTCACATACTGTGTGGGTCTCTCTGACCTGTTTGGTTCTTATTTGCAATTCTTAAAACATATATTTTTTTGTGTGTGTACATATGTGTATATATAGTATATATATTATATATTCCTAAATATAACCTACTCAGACTGTGTAATGATACTTGTAAGTATGTTTTCAGGGGTGTGCTCTTCCCTGGAGAAAACCACCCTTGCAGCTCCCAGCTTCCCTCAGCTGCCTGTAGTTCTGTGTGTAGGGTTGAGGCCCCATGCAGTTTCCCCATCCAGTCTGGCCTATGCATTGTTGTCCTCCTTGTTCAGCTCACGCATAGGTTATCATGCCATGTTGTGAGATTTTACGGGTATAGCTTCTGACTTGGCTAGGAGACACAGTCTCACAGCAAATTCCCTGTTCCTCTGGCTCTTACAATCTTTCCGCCTGCTCTTCTGCAATGTTCTCTGAGCCTTAGGTGTATGAGTATTTTGTAGATGTAGCCACTGGGACTGGGCTCCACAACCCTGTATTTTGACCGGTTGCCATTTTTTTTTGTAGTGGTCTCCATCTTTTGCAAAGAGACGTTTCTTTGATGAGGGGTAAAGATTATACTTATCTGTAGGTATAAGGACACATGTTCATTGATTGTTGTTAAGGATTGTGCTGGTTTAGTAAATTGGTGGTTGTAGATTCTTCTCCAATAACTATGACCTCACTAGCTAGCCAGGCTTCCAGTACTAGGCACGGTGTCCCTCTTATTGAGTCTTATGTCTGCTTAGAAAACAGTTGTTGACATCAAAGTAAGTCTACCACTACTACTGTACCTGTAGAGCTATCGAGGCATGCTGTTTGTAAAATAGTTAATAGATGCCTCATAGCTGGTAGGACTGTTGATTGCTTCCATTTGGAAGCTTGCATGGAACCTTCTGGTACCATGAAAGCTACTCCTCAAGGAAGGGCTTTCAGGTTAGTTCCCGCTTGTGTCCTCTAAGCCCTGTTTCTAAAGTGCATGGCAACTTCAGCAATAGGGACTTATCTTCCACCCCTGGGGTCTAACCAAGGCCAATAGCACTGGGCTATATGTTTTGGGAGCTTCTTGAACACCCTTGGTCAATAACTCAAAAGAAGTCTTCTCATGACTGGTACTGGATTTTTTGTTAGGTGGTCTTTGGCCCTTGGAGGCAGCATTGTCAACCCAGATAAGAAAACTTTGTTAAAACTGTATATGTATATTTATACACGAAGTGTGTGCTTTATAGGGATTTTTGTTCTCTTGTTTGTTTTTTAGGTAAATAGTTAATAGTATGGTTCCTTGTGGCATTTTCAGATATCCAAGCTATTTTACCACTTCCTTCCTTCTCCCAGATTTGTTTCCCTTCCTTCCCTAAGGAGCAACCCCTCTCCATTTTCCCTATCAGACCGCTTAGGAAGCAGTCTGGAGCCTTCTTACCAATGAGCTTGCAAAATTCTGGAGTTATATAAATACTTATATTTATACTTATATTATATACTTATAGTTATATAAATGTATTTATTCTTTTCCTGGTTATATGAAAATACATTTTGAAAATAAATTTTTTTAAAGAGTTGAGGAATGTACAAAAAGAGGAAAATGTCCCCAAATATCTCTACACAAGGAGACTTGCTGTTTTGATAGATACAGTCATTTCAAAATGTCTTTCAAAGGGTATGGGAAGATGTTCACCTCCACATAAGTGTGTATGAGGAAAGTGACAGGAGAGTCACAGGCCCCCAGACCTTAGCACAACCAATTCCATGATGGAAGTACCATTTGGGCTGTAGAATTCTGCATGTAGGCAGCACCACCTGCCAAGATGAGAACAAAGACCTAATCCATCCAAGTCCATAGTTCTGGGAAAGTCTCTAAATGTACTACCTCTGCTTTTTGGCTTCTGTAGTTCCGCTTCTGGCTAACTGTTCTTGTTACCTGAAGTGTGTCAACCCAGGACATGGTTTAAAGGCTTGGTGCTACACTTGGATCCCGAACACCCAGTGTAGTCACCGGTCTGGCTAATAAAGACTTTCTATTGACATAATCCCATGTCCGAGCAGTCTCCTTTGGGGGGATACCCCACAACAAGTAGAAAGGCTTATGTCTACCACGGAAACGTTCTGTACCTAGACACAGGTGCACACACTCACCCAGAGACGTGGCATTCTATAGTATGTGCACAGACATTGTCAATCAGCTATCGATGCACAGCCATTTAGGTTACAGGTCAGTTAATTGTCTCCTTGTTCTGAGTAAATACCAGAGCAACTGAAGGGAGGGAGGGCTTCTTCTAGTTCACAGTCTGAGGGGATACAGTTTGTCATGGCCAGGAAGTCATGGCAGCAGGAGCAAGGAGCTCTTAGTCACATTGTGTCTGCTTCCTATGGGGGTCTTAGTCACATTGTGTCTGCTTCCTATGGGGGTCTTAGTCACATTGTGTCTACTTCCTGTGAGGCTATTATTAGTCACATTTATTGTGTCTGCAGGAACATGGGTGTCAAAGCTCAGCTTGATATTATCTAGCCCCGTGTGGATTTAGAGTATGTGACTGCCACCATGCCCAATGGAAACCTCAGGATTGTCTCCACAGCCCTCAGGCATTTTCTTCTCCCAGTGAAGAGTTTCCCAGCAGCCCATTTGCAGACTAAACAATCCAGATCCCCCATACGAAGCTTTGTCGCTGGACTGCGGATCCAGGGCAGGGCCTGTCTCTCTGATATTGTCTTAAGATAAAGCAGGCAGATTCTGGGCAGGAATTTTTGTCCCAGCTTGTGTGTGTTATGTCCCTTTCTGACCTAAATTGTGGGGCTCTGACTCATCTGACTGACATCTGGGCTCCTACCTTTGGGTTGGTCCTTACACACCATGCCTGGATACTCTGATGGAGACATGAAGGTGAACGAAGCACCATCCTGACCCCTCTTGAGCTCAGCTGATGTCACGGCTCAAGCGTGAGCTCCCTGCTCACAATGCCCTGTAGTACGCGTGTAGTGCTGAGCTTTTATACTAGTGAGTCCAAAGGCAGAGTGGATAGTTGTGCCTGGGAAAAATCCAAGGAGATCCTGCCACTCCTGCTGGGCCTAAAGGATGAAGGAGACTCTACCAAGCAGAGATGGAGGCAAAGGCATTTCAGATACAAAGATCCTGCTGCTCAGGGGCTCAGGTGATGAACTGAGTGTCTCAGCTGGCTCAGCCTCAGCAATGAGACTAAGCAATGAGACTCCTTTTCCTAATAGTCTGTGCTCCGGGACTCATGTCACTTGTTTCAGAGGGACAGAGGTTTGCCCGGGTGCTAAGGATGCAAGCATTTCAATAGAGTCTCACGAATGAGGTGTGTCATAGTAAACACCATGGCAATGATCTGTTCTCACTTTTAACTGGAGACTCCTTCCGGCCATTTACTTTCTGAATGGAACTCCGTGGTTTTGCTGTGTCCCCCCCTGACTGAGTCTGGACTTGCTACAGTCCTCCACTGTGGAGTTCCTGAGACTCTTAGGTCCATGAGTGTAAGGACAGAACAAAGAGGCTCACATCCACTGGCTTTAAAATTCACCTGGAATTTGTTTGTGTGCTCAAGACTCTTGGCCATCAAGCTGGGCTTCTAATATGGAACTGTGGAAAGCTGTAAGACCTAAAATACTTTTCATGAAGCGCTGTAAATTTCTGGACAGGGTAGCATGTCTCAGGTGACAGAATGGAAAAAGCCACCAGTGTGGGAGACTCTGCTCTGGCATTGGACACCGATGACAATGGTGCCCTAGATGAGAGTGATGGACACCGACCACCATGGCATGATTGTTCTTTCCATAATGTGGACCCACTAGTCTTCATCCCACCAGCTCTGAGCTTAGTGGTCAGATGAGCTAAACGTGTTCCCCAGGCAATCCCAAAGTTCAAACCCAACCTCCCCAACCCTGTCTTTTTGCTTCTAGGAAAATGGAAAGATTTAGTGGGAGCCTCTCAAAGGGTGCTCTGACTTCTGCATCCCTACAAGTTTTCCCAGGTCACCCCTTCTTGTAACTTAGGATCTCATCAAAAACATATTCTCGCCTACCTGGTGGGCAGGACCAGGCTGTATGCACAGAGGATGGAAAACTGGCATTACAGGTGTCTGTGTTTATTCTGCTCAAGAAGAGGAAGGGTTGAGTGGACCATCAGTGCCCTGGTTGCTAGGATGTTGTTGAAGTAGCTGAGATGACCTGACACAAAGGGTTTGGGAGCCACATCCCTGTGAGACAGGTGGGACTGTGTTCTTCAGCAACACTGGACCTTTGGGCTTAACGGACTGCATTGCTTTGTAGGGGGTCTATTCCTGGCCTGGGATTTACAGAGCCATGTGAACCCAGGGTTTTATGCCAAGCCTAACAAAGAACCCTGAATGGGCAAGTACCTCTCGTCTGGGACAGGGTTTCCAAAACTTCAGAATGGCAGTGGGGTTGAGTGTAATCCCTCCATTTCTAAAGCTGAGGTATAACATGCACACACAAAATGCTCTTTCTGAAATTACAAACTATATACAAATCTAGTATTGATCATTTTGGTCATTTGTAGACACACACAGTTCAGTGACATCTCAAACAATCAGTGTTATATAGCCATTGTTACTGTCTATGCCCTAAACCTTTACATCACACTGTAAACCATTACATACCCAACAAGAGCTCTTTACCCAGTAGGAGCTCCCCTTCCCTCTCCTTTTTTCCCCTGCCTCATAACTACTTTATTATTTTCTGTCTCTATGAATTTGCTGATAGTCTAGGGACCCCATAGAGATGAAACCATGTAACACTCAACTCTTTGTGCCTGGCACTCACATCTGCGCTGCAGCACATCTGATTCACACTTTAATCAAGGTAGCATCCTGCACGATCCATCTCTACTGGGGACATTCAGTGAAGCTGAATCAGATGCCAGTCCCTGGTCTACTGAGCTTTCTGCTGAACAAAGTCAGGGCACCTTTTGAACTCAAGGCCCAGCAGGAGTAACCCCCAAATTCACTGAGAAACTCCTGTGTGTGACCATCTGGGTCCCTTTTTTTTTCCAGTTCAGACTCCTGGGAAGCCCAGTCCGGGAATCAGCCTTGAGTGTCTCCAGTGACTGTCATTGCTTCATGTTCCTTCCTTTTCTTTCCTGGCAGGGCAGTTGCTCCCATTTGCAGGTGGATGGTGACCTCTCTCTCTCTCACGCACCAGTTTGCTCCCCATTATCCCCAGCAAGCATCCGTGTCCTCGCCAGCAGAACCCATCCCAAGCCTCTGAGCGCTCTCTGGACGGTCAATCCCTCCCCTGCCTGGCTCCTTGTAGGGACCTTGCTCCTGGAGCCCTCTCTTCCATCGCTCCCTTGGCAGTCTTGACCATACAGTCTCTCTCTCTCTCTCCCCTCTCTCTTTCTCTCTCTCTCTGTTTCTCTCCCCCCTTCTCTCCTATTTTTTTCTCTCTCTCACACACACCTGTCTCTAGAGCCCTAACTTCCATCACTTTGTTCACACACACATAAAATTTGTGATCCACTCCCCTCACACACTCTCTCACACACATTCACATACACACTCACTCACACACACACATACACATTGTCTCTGGAGCCCTCTCTTCTACCACCTTGTATTCTCTCTCTCTCTCTCTCTCTCTCTCTCTCTCTCTCTCTCTCTCTCTCTCTCTTCTCTCTCTCTCTCTCTTCCTACTTCTGGATTACTGAAACTCTTAGAGACCCTTGCCCTTCCCCAGCTTGTCTTCCTGGTTCCTGGGCCTCTTTCATCTCTGTTGTCCCCCCCCACCATCCCTCACTCCCATTCTGCTGCCTTCTCTTCTGCCCTTTATTCTGATTAATCCCAAGATGTAAGGCCTGCGGTTTGTCTTGATTTTGTTTCATATTTAGCCTTACTGATGGCTCCTCCTGCCTTGTTTCTGTCGTGGGAACCTGGCCCTTGGGCTCTGCTGGACTGGGCACAGGTACACTGGAGTGCGTCCTGCCCTTCCGTGAGTGAACAGCGGCAAAGGCTCACCCATTCAACAATGCCACGTTCTAGTGGGGACTCCATGGGAGTCGCTTGGCCTGCCCTCTCCACTGACTCTGCTGAGATATTTGTGGAGTGCCCACATTATGCCCATAGCTATGTAGCAGGCTCCTGGGAAAAGCACACCTTGATGACCCTAAACAAGCTACACTCTCTGCCCTCCAGGGCTCCGATGGTGTAGACAAACTCTGATTCAGAGCCAGTGTGCACCCATCCTGGTGTATGAGCAGGTCACGGCCCTGCCTAACAAGGCCTGGGGAGGGCACTACTGTATTCTGTTCCCATCATGGCGTCTCTGCAGTTGGATAACTTATAAAGAAAAAAGGCTTATTTTGGCTCAAAGCCTTATCTAATCTTAGTCACCTCCCCAAGGCTCCCCCAAACACTTTGATTGGATTAAGTTTCCTTTCTTCTGATACCTGACAACGAAGATTAGATTCACTCTGTGAACCTTCAAAAACACTCAAACCACATCAGAACTGTGGGAGATGTGGCCATACACCTTTTATTCCTATAGACCAGCTTCAGCCAAGGCCATAATCCAGGAAAGGCAGCAGAGTGTGTCCTGTGTGTCACAGAGACACTGAGTCAGGTGTCTGCTCTGTCGTGTGGTTCTTGTTCAGTGCAGCATACATTTCTAAGCTCTCCGCAGCATCCACATTGCCACTGTCACCTGAGGGCTCCTTTGCTCTGTTTAGACAGAAGTCATGCATAGGCACTCTTCCTGAGCCTTAGCGGGCGTTCAGTGCCAGAGGCTCACGGCTCTATGGCTAGAAAGCCAGAAGGTTAACCCCCTGGCCCTGTGAGCCAGAGGCTTTCTACTCCAGCTTTTCAAGGCCAGAGCAACAGGCCCAGCAGGCAGTGTCACAGCTATAAGCTGAGGGTGCCAGGGTCCTCAGTTCTAGGCCAGTTTAGGTGGCTCTGCAGCAGCACCAGGTGCTCAGTGACCCATTGGGATTCAGTGGCCAGGTCTTGTAAGACCCTGCCCCCTACCTCAGTGTTCAGAGAACGCTCTGCTCCTAGTGTCCTCAGCTTAGCCCTCACTGCCCATGATAAAGACCACAGCGCAAGAAAGCACTCAGACAAGGGGCCTTTTCAGGCCTGGGTTGCAGTATGGTGTCTAGGGGTCTGTTTCCTTCCGGGAGGAGAAGAGGCTGAGGACTGTTTTCACAGGAGGCAGACATGCGGGGTCAGCTGTCCCAGGTGAGGGAGGGGCTCCTGTCTCTGTTAGGGACAGTGGGTGAGGAGGCTCAGGACAGCCATGGTCAGGGTCTACAACTCCTAACAACTACCCTAACTGGAGTGCAACCTCCCAGAAACCATGGTTGGGATGGCACTGTGACAGTCACAGTGGCTTCCTCGGCTGGCATGCAGTCTCCTGTCAGTAGCTGGAGTAGAGTCTCCATGAGGGGCTGGAGACAGTTTAAAAAATGAAGTCCCTGGTGGTGGTGACAGGAGGGGCCTGAGAAGTGGCCGCTGCATTGACAGCACTGGAGGTCTTCAGGAGAGGTGGCCATATTGCCCTCAGCGATAGTGGCTTCCAGCTGGTCTCTGTCCCAACCTGGGCTAAGGTGCTTTGTCTTTTCTTCTCTAGCAGCTGCCGCTGCGAACAGGTGTAGAGAAGGGTCTGAACTGCTGGGTCCCGACTCCAATCACAACATAAAGGTGGGATCACAGCAACGGTCAGTGGTGGAATTCGTCCTTCGAATTGTCTGAATCCAGTCTTACACCCTTAGGGAAGGCGGCCCTCCTGAACTACTCAACACGGTAAACATGCATGTGGAAGAAGCGGGTGACAGACACAGCTGTCTCAGGAAACAACGAGGGTGGGAGACTAGGAAAGGAGCATTGGCTCAGTCTAAATTCCTCGGGGACAAAGGGGTTTTAAATATCGACCAGGCTCAAGATTATACTTAATCTTATTAAGTTAGAAGATTTTAAAAAGGTATGTATATGTGCGTGTATTTCTGTGAGTGCTGGAGGAAGCAGAGGGGTCGGACCCCCTGGAGTTGGAGCTACAGGTGGTTTTAAGCCTCCTAGTGTCAGTGCTGGGAACTGAACCTGGGCCCTCGGCAAAAGCAGCAAGTGCTCTTAACCACTGAGTCATTTCTCCAGCCCCAAGACTGTGTTCTTTTATGTGGGCAGTGGAATGGAGAATGGCCTCTTAACAATGCACCTGATGACTGGGGCGAGGGTGTTGGTTTTATTTGCTCCATGTGAGACACAGTGCTGAGAACAAGATGGAGGTTCAGTCCGGTAGTTCCTTCTCTTGAGAAGCCTTTAGCTAGAGCGCTTTCCCACGAGGCAGGATATAATCTCTCAACAGAGTTATGACTAATACGACGATGACCGTAAATGCTGGCACCGTGTGTCCCTCACATTCGGCTCCCTCGCTGGCCGTCTGCTTGTATTAACTCATTTCTCAATCACCTTCTGCTTTAGGACAGCTGTGACAAGCTACCCCAGGCTGGGTCATCTGTGGAGAAGGGGGCCTTATCCCTCACCGTTCTGAAGGCTAGGAGGAGGCCAGATTCTGAGTGTGAGCAGGCAGCCTGCCTCTGGGCTGAGTCTCCCCTTCCAGGAGGGTGTCTTGTTGATGTTACCGTACCCTCGACAGCGGAAGGATGAAAGAGGTAGGGAAGGACCACATCCACACAATCGATGCAGCCTGAGCCCACTCGCAAAGTGGGGTCCTCGTGACCTAAACAGTTCCCAAAGGGCCCCATCTCTTCCAATATTACAGCAGGGATTAAACTTCTGACTTGCAGACTTGAAGGACACATTCAGACCCCAGCACTACCCACACTTTGAAGCTAGGGGAGTGAGGTTAGGTGATTTGCATACAGTGCATACAGTGATTTGGAAATGGGGGCTTGAATCCACATTCCACAGCTAAACGTGGCTGTCTTCTGCTTCTCCCAGGACCAGAGCCCTGAGAAGATCAAGTCCACTTCCATCTAGGGCATTGTAATAGGCTTCTTGGAGGAGACAGCTAAGCTGTCCTCACAGGATAGGGGGTAGAGAGTGTGTTCTAAGTGGGGGCGGTCATCCCGGACTCTGAGCTCAGAAGAACTGGAATCTCCATCGTTCCTGGTGGTGGGAACCAGAGCCTGACATTTAGTTTCTCCAAATACCAGCACTGTCCCACGGAACTGCCCTGTTTCGATACTCAAAAATAACCCAAGAGTTTAAGCCATCAGCTGTGGCACGTACATGGGGCTAGAGAAGTTGACTCCATGAAGGTATTTCCATCATTGCCTGCACGCGACCTGCTCCATGGTGACTCTGTGTTGAACTGAGAAAACACATGTGTGAGGAATCTGTAGGTTTTAACTGTCCTTTGATTTTGAACTCTTTGGGTTATTGATCTCTCAAAGGCCAGAAAGTCTCCATTCTGCCATGGCACTCCCCCTTTCCTTTCCTCTTATGGGCACAGGTAGATATGGGGTCCTCTCCATGTCAAGCTCTGTGCCGGGCATATAGATAGAAGGTTTGAGTCTAACAGGATCATGCGTGGAAAGATGGCTCTGAACTGATACATAATCATTGGAGGTGGGGAAACTGAGGCATGAGCCACGTGGTTCTTGGACTGGTCGGGGACTTCCAGATGAAGGACAGCCAAGGTGGAGGGGTATCCTCCAGGGGTTACAGAAATGCCAGGGTGACAGGAGATGATGCTAAGGTGTCCCTTTTGCCAAAGCTTCCATGGCACCAAGTTTGGGTGAGAGGAGGAAATGCCAGCCTTGCCCACTCCCTGTCCTCACCCAGCATTTCAGTGTCTTGCTGCTTTTAAACTTTCTGCAGAAGCTGAGTAGCAATGAGCGAGGGCTCTGAGTCCTGGTGTGTTTGGGCATCAGCTCCAGACACTGAGGACACACCTGGGAAAAGACTCCAAGGGAAAACAAGTGCATTTGGGGGTCATATCTTCACCAAAAGTGACTTCGAGGCCTCCATCCCTGAGACACATCCTGACTTGGACATCTGATATGCAGAACCAGTGTCCCAGGGTGACAGCCTCTTCTGAATCCCAGGAGCACACTGCCCTGTATTATTTCCAACCCCGCCACCTTGTCTGACCCCATGCTACACATCAGGGGACTTTGCCTAGCTTTTCTGCTCTGTTTAGAGTGACAAGGACCATCCTGGATGGAAGGGTTTTCCAGGTTAACTTCTGGTTGCAAGCTGGGAAAGTCCCAGGAAGACAAGGACTTGTTGATGTCCTGCCTCTGTCTAAGCCCACAGTTCTGTGGTATGCGTGTGTGAGCAGCATGTTCATCAGAGTAGAAGCACTGGGCCTGGTCAAGAGTGGGAGACTTATCACAGGAACCCGACCCATACAATTTTGAGGACAGCTTCAATAGTAGTAGGTATGGGACCACTGTCCTCCGCCTGGTACCAGAGCTGAAATCAGCAGAGGGACCATCAGGGAGACAGGCGAGTGAGAGGTGAAGGAGGCAAGGAAATTCTGGCCCCTATGAGGGTGAGGTGGGACAATGAGGATGGCCTGTGTCCCAGGATGAAAGGTGGGTGCTCGGGAAGATAGGCTAGACTGTGGGATCCAGTAACACACTCTGGTTTGCATCAATATGGCAGCTCACCCAGGATGTGAACACTAGCAGAAGCAGAGGCTGTCTGTCTGCAGGTGCTATTCCTCTGAAGCAACTCACACAAGCCAGGAGAAGGGAGCGGGTGCTGCCCCCAGTGGCTGCCTCTCCTGGTGAACAGTGCAGATCAGCCACCATGCCCTTGACCCCTCCCTTGACCCCACCCTGCCAGATTCCCCTCTACCTTTAAGGTCTCACTAATGTCTTTCTTGGTTGAGAATCACACACAGAGAATTATGGGGGAAAGGAAATGAAGTGCCGGAAGCCTGTGACTACCTACAGATGCCTTTGACAACAGTGCTTTTAGGAACAGGTGCTGGTTTCTTTTGCCTTTTCTTTTACTTAGAAATGTTGCCATTTTGTTAAAGTTTGATTAGCAAGTAAATATTCGTGTGTTTATGGCAGACAGTGTGATGTGTTCACTAGAAGACTAAGCAGGCCAATTAGCATACCTGTCAGCACACACGTGTGTGTGAGTGTGTGAGTGTATGTGTGTTAGGAGTCTAAGATGCCTGTTTTAGGAGTTTGGGGCACACGATAGAAGATTGACCCTTGTTCTCATTCTGTACCCTCGTCTTCGGAGATTACCCCTCCTTTTGTTATCCCTTTGCTCCCAGTCCAGTCTCAGACCTGGCGCTGCACCCGTGAGTTCCTGCTCAGATCCCACAGCAGTGAGCACAGTGTTTGCATTTGTGAGGCCGGCTTGTTTCACTTGAACCAGCCCCCTCCAGAGACACGCGTGTCACTGCAGAGGACAGGAGTTTCTTCACCTTTAGGTGTTTCTTCATCTGTCAGTGGACAGTTAAGCTGCTTCCGTGTTGTGGCTGTTAGAAGCAACACTAACCGCAGGCATGCAGATTTCCCAGATGAGCACCCAGCTGGGGGTCAATGTTAGCCGCATCTGTCATCTTCTGAGGATGCTTCGTACTGCTTTCTGCAGTGGCCTTGCTGACTTATACCCATCCCCAACAGGGTACCAGGGTCCATTCTCTCCTCTGTGCTTTATAAAGAGGATGTCCTTCAGCCCTGTGTGGCCCACAGAAAAACCGCTGTAAAGACACATTTCTCCCAACAATTACCTGCTTCTTGGGAGGAAAGCAGGTCACTTGGCCCGGCCATGGTCTCCCTGTTCTGTGGGAGATGCTCAGTCCCCAGAAGAGCCTTCTCCTGCCACCACCTCACTATCCAATAATGGCCACATGTCCGCCTCTAGAGCTCACTGTAGAAGAGTAAATGCTAAATCCACCCAGCTACGTGTGTCCCTCTCACAGCCTTCTGGTCCAGGACACTGTCACCTCTCCCCTGGATGCCTGTGAGCCTCCACGCTGTCCTGCTATTGGGTAATCCTCAGTCACGGGTCCTTCAAAGGCTCCTGGCTGCCCAGGGTAGTTCCTGCTTCTGGCTCACTTCCTGGGACCTCTTTGCCCTCCAAGCCTGCCACCTGGCCTCTCTCATTGCTCCTCAGGAACTCCACTCTTTTGGCTGCTCAACCCTTTGTGATCCAACTCATCCTCTTACACCAAGGGCTGTTCCCCAGCCTGCTGAGAACCCTTGCTTCCCTGAGCTCACCTGTTGTCTGTGCTGGATGTGAACTCTGACCCTTGCTTCCCTGTTTTCACCTGTTGTCTGTGCTGGGATGTGAACTCTGACCCTTGCTTCCCTGAGCTCACCTGTTGTCTGTGCTGGATGTGAACTCTGACCCTTGCTTCCCTGAGCTCACCTGTTGTCTGTGCTGGGATGTGAACTCTGACCCTTGCTTCCCTGTGCTCACCTGTTGTCTGTGCTGGATGTGAACTCTGACCCTTGCTTCCCTGTGCTCACCTGTTGTCTGTGCTGGATGTGAACTCTGACCCTTGCTTCCCTGTGCTCACCTGTTGTCTGTGCTGGGATGTGAACTTTGACCCTTTCTTCCCTGGGCTCACCTGTTGTCTGTGCTGGGATGTGAATTCTGATCCTTGCTTCCCTGGGTTCACCTGTTGTCTGTCTGTGCTGGATGTGAACTCTGACCCTTGCTTCCCTGGGCTCACTTGTTGTCTGTCTGTGCTGGGATGTGAACTTTGACCCTTGCTCCTCTGTGCTCCCCTGTTGTCTGTGCTGGGATATGAACTCTGACCCTTGCTCCTCTGTGCTCCCCTGTTGTCTGTGCTGGGATGTGAACTCTGATCCTTACTCCCCTGGGCTCACCTATTGTCTGTCTGTGCTGGGATGTGAACTCTGACCTTTGATCCCCACTTGCTCTCCTCATTGTCTCTCTGCACTGAAATATGAACTCTGGGAAGCTCTGTGTTGCAAATATTTATTTATACTATAAAGATGTGTCTCTGTCTAAGACGCTTTCTGATTGGTTTAATAAAGAGCTAAAGAGAGAATAGGCTGAACTTCCAGGGAAAGAGAGGACTCTGGGAAGAAGAGGCAAGGATGCCACGGAGATGCAAAGTTAGACACACAGTTCAGAGGAGAGAAAAAAAGGCCAGACACCAATGAAGACAAGTAGTCCAGGCAACCCAGCCTCTCAGAATTCCTCTGTTGCAGTTTTCTCAAAATTCTGCAGAACAACTTCAATGCTGCTAGCTGAGATGGTCCAGCCTCACAGACTACTCCAGCCAGGACTTCAGATAAGCCCAGCACCTTCCCATCACACAGAATCTGGACAACAAATGATACAGCTCTCCCAGGACTTGATCATTATCTCAACTTTCTCAGGGTCCTCTAAAGATGTCAGCACTCCTCCCAGGCAACAAGAAGCAGTCTAGAGGTGGAATAGGTAGTTTTTGGTTGTTTGGTGTGTTATGGATGGTTGCCATCATTTAGGGGGTTGGTTGCAAATTGTTACTGGTTATGGTAAGGGAGAAAACTACGCAAGGAAGGTTGGATTCAAGGCTCTCTTTCTGGAAAGAATAAAGGAGGATATAGAAATGATAGGATAAAAGGGTAGATTATTCAATCTAGTTTTAGACTGAAAAGCAACTATTAATCTAAAACATTTTATATTTGCATAGATTTTTGTATATTGATACAAATTTAAGGTTATTTTTGTTTTTAACACATTGTATATATGCTTCTATTCTTGTTTAAGATATTATTCCTATGCAGCTCATTTAACAATGTAATGTAAATTTCTAGTCCTTGAAGGCTGTTATTACAAACTGTTTAGATAATTAAGAAATATAGGTGAATAGTTAGCCGTCTATAACAATCAAACTTGTATTCATGCAGGCATGTTTTCAAGTCAAATAGAGATATATTTTAGATGGACAGATGGTCCTCAAACACTTCAGAGATGTACAGAGTATGTATGATATTTAAGATATTTTAATAACAAAAGACGTTTCATGGCAGTGAGACATGTCTGTTCCTGGCAGCACCGATTTACTTCAAAAAGGATAGTGGGCAACAAAGAACCTCCTTATGGAGTTTGTTTTCGTTGTGGAAAAGTTAGCCACTGGGCAAGACTAATTTCACAAAAGAAAGTGACTACCAAGCTTTGCCAAGACAAGGTCAGACAGTCCTTCAAAATTTTGGCTTCACAGAAAAGTCTATCACATATTCTAACCCTGTAGTCAAAGATGGATGCCCCAGTGTTACAGAGGAACCTTGGGTGACTGTTCAGGCAGCCGGATGCCTCTGTCATTTCTATAGTTTTGAAGTTGTTTGCTCTGCACTTCCTGTTTACTCAGGTAATATTTTATCCTTCTTGGGTCTCTGATGGGGTTGAAAAATAGATAGTTATTGTTTTCTTTGTTAAAAAATTTTAAAAAACTCTTACAAAATAAATACCAAGTTTTTAAAGGTTTTGGAGACATAAAAGCTCAAGTTGTTTATCTAAAAAAATGCTTTAAGGCTTAAAAAGATATTTTTAGGTCAGTAATATAAGTTATGATAGAAAATGTTTTAGGTATAAAACTTTGGACTCATCAAGATGGCATAGGTAATAGAGTAATTTCTCCAAATTTGCCAAATACAAATGGACTGGACATTGAAATTGCAATCTTTGTTTGATAGTCGTTCTTATTGTATATGGTTTTACTATGTTAGAGTTAAAACCTTTGCTTTTTAATTAGACAAAAGTGGGGAATGTTGTGGAATATTTATTTACACTGTAAAGATGCATCTCTGCCTAAGCTTCTGATTGGTTTAATAAAGAGCTAAATGGCCAATAGCTTGGCAGGAGGGAATAGGTGGGACTTCCAGGAAGAGAGAGAACTCTGGGAAGAAGGGAGGCAGATACACCAGTGAGACAAGAAACAAGGCAGACATATAGTACAGAGGAAATATAACCAATACATATATAGCAGAATGTAGATTAATAGAAGCAGGTTAATTTAAGTTGTAAGAGCTACCTGGGGACAAGCCTAAGCTAAAGGTCAAGCTTTCATAATTAATAATAACTCTCTGTGTCATTTTTTTTCAGGTTGGTGGTTGACAAGAAAGACCAACTACAGCTCTCTTTGCTGGGTCTATGTCTGAGGTACTAACACTCACAGCTTAGACTGGTGGGTGGAAGACGTGATGGGTCAAAGGGTTTGTGACAAACACCGGTGCTGAACAGAGAGAAAACATGCTAATAAAATTCTCTTCATCAGCTACTAATGGGACACCTTCTGGCTCAGGTTCCAGATGGGAAAAACATGAGCAAATGTCACAAACTGTCGTTCAAATGAATACCCTGGGTGTGCAAGTCGTAAAGTTGCTCCCGACTCAGAGCGGGATCAGCAAGCCTTGCTGTGCACACCTCTGCCAAGCAGCGAGCAGCTGCAGATTTTCAGGAGTCATTGTGACACTCTTACGGGCCTGCAGGGCCGCAGCAGGGCTGGTGGAATCCAGGAGGGCTTGGCTGGGCCTGGCTCTGGGCTGGAGGTGGGATCCGAGCGCTGGTGTAATGTCTTCCTTTCTTAGACTGAAAGACCCTCGACGAGGACCTCTTTTCGGGAGGAGACCTCCCCAACGCCAAGGAACAGGCCGAGACCACACGGATGCAAATCGCAAGAGGTTTATTGAGTAGACACGGGTACCCGTGGGCAGCAAGATCTCTCGGAAGATTTGCGCGCCTGCCAACTGGAGGGCGGGCTTTTTATAGGGAAGAGCAAAAAGCAAGTTTACAGAAGCAAAAGCGTGGTTATCGATCAACCGGAATGAGGCGGGGGCATGAATGGTTTCCCCTCTCAACATGGGTGTCAGCAAGAAGCAAGTTTACAGAAGCAAAAGCGTGGTTATCGGAATGCGGCGGGGGGCATGAAAGGTTTCCTCTCTCAGCATGGATGCCTGGCAACAGTCATCCTGTTCCTATCTTATAACTAACCTGCTTTGTTGACATCCTATCTTATTGACATCTTGCCTTGCAGTCTTCCTATCTCTATCTCCTGTTCTCTCAGGCACCTGGGATGTTCTTACGGGAGCAGGTTGGCTGCTGATCCGGAGATTTGTTTAAAACAAACAGGACGTTCCCCCGGGAGCATGCTAGCTGCGGGTTTTGAGGAGGGGGTCTGTAGGGTCTTTCAAGACCAGCTGGCTTCTTGAGCTACATTAGGACCACAAAGGCGAAAGGCCAGCCACACGTGATTTTCAAACCTTTGCTAGTTTCTCACTGGCCAGTGCTAGTAACAGTCAAATTCAGAGTCAAAGGCCAGGAAAGTCCTTCCACGCTCCCTGCTGCGTGGAGAATAGAGAAACCAGAGTGATATTTCAGACCTCAAGTATGGCATTTGACCTGTCAACAAGCCTGCGAGAAGGGCTGTTTCTAATCTATTGGACTATCGTGATATAGTGAATTATAATACAGTATACTATATGCTGCCCCAGAAACATGTCTATTATGACTAATATATTATAAATATTATATACTGTAAAGGTATATTATATATCCTGTTGTATGTTTTTAATACTATATTAACGTGTTATAATGATACCGTAAGTATAAATTACAAGTTGCATACCATGCTCCATCTTAATGACACAAATAATGTTACAAAGATTATGGCAGCATGTTCCTACAAGATCTTATTAGTGTCCCTACTTTTCATTAGGAACACCACACTATGGATAAAGATGGGAAGACCCTTGCCCAGGGACACACAGAGGCTGAGCTGAGCTCGGTCCCAGGACATCAGATTTTCCACTTGCCTCCTTCCTGAGCAGCCTGGGCTTTCACCTCCATTCATTTTGGGGTAAAGCTTTATTTTCCTCTCATTAACACAATTCGACTGGAGCTTCATCTTCTTAGGATCAAACATATAGCACTGTTATATGCTGCCCGACAGACAACACTGCACACCCTACAGACACACTCTGTCTAAATGCATGCTGCTTAATACATAAATATACATTCTATAACTATTTACCACCATACATCCTAGAGTACATAAATACAGTATTATCCATGCTGTAATCATTATACATTATATATCATATATACACTATGCTTGGCATTTCAAGCTCTCAGATCTGAAGCCCTGAACAGCGTGCAGGGTTTTGACACCAACCAGGCCCATGGGAGAGGAAGTAGGAAACAAGAAGGCTTTGGGAGCATATGTTGGTCAGTTTAGTTTTCATTTAGAAAGAGAGAAAGGGCAAGGAGGATGGCGGGTGGAGGGAGGGGAACAATAGGAGGACAGTTTAGCCATGAACAGTGGTTGTTGAGTACCTGACTGCTGGACTGGACCTTACCTGAGATCTTTAGCATCTTTTCAGGAGAAATCCCAGCCAAGTGGCTGTTCTAGTGGTGGCAACATCCTCTAATGAGTTTCTGGCCCTGAACAATCCTGATGCTCAAAGCCTTAGGTAGCACTTGAAGACATCATCTCAGGGTTCCTCGGAGAACAAGCTCTGGCCTCCTGTGTCTGCTGCGTAACTGAGTGTTTGCTTTCTGAAGAGCTCCATCATCTTTCACGTCACACTGTGTTTATGAAGGGAGTGAGCTAGAAGGTCAAGGTCACAAGGACAGCCGGGAGGCTGGTGGTGGCCTTGGTTTCAGGAAAGCAGCAAGGTTGGAAGTCTGAATAGAGCGGATTATGACAGCCATGATGGGGGAGTAGATTCCACGGGGTGGAGGCATGCAGACATACTCTGTGCAGAGTGAAGAAGGGAGAGGTGTGGGAAGGTGGAAGACAGACGGCAAGGAGCCACCAGGCAACAGGGAGAGGGCCAGACTGGGAGAATGGTGTCTCGCTACTTGACAGAGCCAAAGGATCTTCTTCAGGGCATTGATGGCCTTCCCCGCATGAGTGGATGAGGCTATGATCTCAGGTCATGCTCAGTTTCTTTGATCAGGAACAGGTGGGAAAAGCTGGGCTTTATTAGGGTTGGGTTTTTGCTGGGTGGGAGTAAGGGAGTAAATACAAGTGTTGTGGTCGAGAGAGTCTGAAAGGGACTGGAGGGCTGTGGAGGAGGGACGTCCCCTGGTGACAGGGTCAATGGTCAGCTGTGTCGATAGGCTCTGGATAGTGGTAGAGCTGAGCTGAGGAGGGGCTCACACTGGGAAGGAAGCAGGGTTTGAAATCGAGACTGTGGAGAGCCCAGTGTAGAGAGCACAGGCTGCCAGAGCACTTGACCGGCAGCTTAAACAGCAGACCTTTGAGCCTAAGGTTGAGGTATCAGCAGGGTCGGCTTCATTTTGAGGCCTCTTCTCTCTTCTCTTCACACACACACACACACACACACACACACACACACACACTCACACACACGGAGAGGGTTAGTTGTGTGTGTGTTTTCCTAAATAATGGCACTAATCTCATCATGCAGCCTCCACTCTGTGACTTGATACGATCCCACCTACCTAACTCCGAATGCCGTCATACCAAGTGTGAGCATCTGAACCTATGATATCGAGAGAGGCCCAGACATCTAGTCTATAATATGCAGCTATCGCCAATGATGTGGTCCAAGCATCTGGTGAAGCGAGTGGGATGGAGAGCGGAATGATGGGAGGCAAGAATATGGAGGGGGAAGGGGAGGAGCTCTGGATGAAGCGAGCCTCTGAGCATGAGTGGTTTGAGGAAGCAGAGACAATGAGGCAGGTGCCAAAGGGGATTCTGTCATCCCTAAGGGGTGGTGGTGGGTAAGTGACTGAACTCCTGCGCCAACTCCGTCTTTAAAAGTTTAAATCTTTTAAAAGGTCTAACCATTTTAATGGACCAAGCTGTATGTCTTCATTAGCATAACGTGGTATCTGGAAAATGTGTACATTGCGGGCATGGCCGATTTGAGCTAATTAGTGTCTGCATTACCTCACATGCTTGTGTTCTGAGATGAGAACACAATCCTCCCTCCGGGTGAATATAATACCTTGTGATTAACTTTAATCACATATGGTCCCACGCGTCTCATGAAGCTGGAACTGTGTGCCTTTCGACCAACATCTCCCTCCCCTCCCCCAGCCTCTCACCACCCTTCTCCTCGCTGCTTCTGGGCATGGCCATCTCAGGTTCCACATTTAAGTGAGATCATACTGCATCTGCCTTTCTGTGCTTGGCTCAGTTCAGCCAGCACAATGTCCTCCAGGCTTGCTTATCAACCCCCGCCCCCTTCCCCCAGATTGTCCTGCCATCTTGGCTGTTGTGGATGGTGCTGCGGTGGGGGTGGTGTGAGATGTCTCTGACCTAGCTTGACTTTCAGTTTTGTCTGAGAAGCCTTCAGCCAAGAATGTCACCTGTGTGTATCTCAGTGTCCTGACCTGTGAAAAGGGCGTGGTAATCACGCCTGCATCACGGGAGTTGAGAATTCTCAATGAGCAAAGATGTAAAGTGTTTTAAACTGCCGCTGGCACAGCTCTGAGATTCTACCAAGTCACTATCTTTGAGACAAAGTATAGCAGGGGTCTAGTCTGTGGCATCAAATCGTAGGAGCCTTTTTAAGGAAACAAAGGCAATGGAAACGTGGATGTGGCCAGGATGATGTATCCACTTGTGGTCAGTGAGTGAAGGGACTCTGGACAGTGAAGAGCCACTCCTGGGCCAGCAGGAGTCCTCAGAAGACACCTGGGCTTTGGTTAGGGACAGAAGGTGAAGGGCAGCCCTCGGACAAGACTTGAGGTGGAATACCATGCTGAGTGGGCTTCACTGTCCCCAGGGCTATGGCCATGGAGAGCCTGGGACCCCATGGAGGAATGTGAGATGGAGTCCTGAAAATAAACAGAGTTAAAAGCAAGATGGTGAGGGTAGTGGGAGAAGCTGCAGCGTGGCAGCACTGGTCTCGAAGGTTTCTTAGGCTGGAACTGTGATATTGAGATGATAGGACCAGTGTGTGTGGGGGGGGGGAGGCAAAAGAGAGAGAAGGGTGGGGAGTCATCTTGACAGCCTGTAGCGCTTGATGTCCTTGTTTCAGAAAGTTCAGGGTGTTGCTAAGTCCTGCTATAGGAAGCCTGTGTCTATGCAGGGTCAACATGTCCTTGAAGCTGGAGTGATATCCCCATGGAAGGCCAGGGTTGGAGGAACTAGAGCTGAGACAGGTGGATTAAAGGGGTCTGATGTAAAATGATGTGGGAGGTGATGTATGCTGTGATTATGTTTTATTGCCATTGGTTAATAAAGACGCTGCTTTCAGCTAATGGTTTGACAGAATAAAGCCAGGCTGAAAGAGATATATAGAGAGAGTAGGCAGAGTCAGAGAGGGAAGCCATGTAGCTGCCAAAGACAGATACACCAGAACCTTGCTGGTAGGCCACATTCTTGTGGCGATACACAAATTAATGGAGATGAGTTAGTTTAAGATATAAGAATTAGCTAGAAATATGCTTAAGTTATTGGCCAAACAGTATTGCAAATAATATAGTTTCTGTGTGGTTATTGGGGGACGGGGGACCACAGTAAAAGATCTCATATGCAATTTTAAAATGGAAATCTTTATCTAGAAAGTCTGGTCTGTGCTGTTAAGATCCCAGGATGAGATAGGTGGTGGTGATGGGTGCCCTTAATCCCAGCACTTGGGAGACAGAGGCAGATGGATCTCTGAGTCTGAGGCCAGTCTTGTCCACAGAGTGAGTTCCAGGACAGTCATGGCAACATAGAGAAACCCTGTCTTGCAAAACAAAACAAAAACAAAAACAAAAACAAACAAACAAAAATATCTCTGGGTGAGAGTGAATGATTTTTGAGGAACCAGTACAGGGGCTTTGCGGTACAAGAGTCAAGAAATCATAGGTGAAGCATGGGAGGATGGAGGAAGGGAGCAGACTTTGAAGAAGTTTCAGAAGACACAGGACACTCAGAAAACCCTGCAAGGCTGGGAGTGCCGAAGATGCTGACAGAAGAGAAATGTCAAAACCTAGCCTGACTTGAGGTCCCATCAGAGTAAAATGGCACCTTTAATGGTTTTCCATTTCCTCAGTTTCCCTGACTAGCCCACAAGCACAAGACAGGTAGTTCTAGTCTTCTGCAACACGGAACAGGTGGATGACATATTGTTCTGTCTGAGCCCTTCAGCCAAAGGTGTATTCTATTTGCAGAGCGGGGCTGCATCCAAGTACTTTCAAACTTACTGTGCCACTAATGCTCACACGCCCATCCACTGAGTCGGACACTGAGAGGCATACGATGATGGCAGCGAAGATGACAATGAAGAGAGCTGGCACTCTGAGTGTGTTTCATTTGCTGGACTTACTCCATCCTGCACCAGCCCCTTGAGGTGCACAGTACTACTGTGCCCATTTTGAAGATGAGAAAAATGGAAGTTTGGAAAGATGGAAGCCAGTTTTCTGTAGCTGTGCTTAAGCAATGGGCTGGCAAAGGGTTGGGGAACCAGCAATTAGCTGGCACCTCACTTGATAACCATTTTTCCACATAAGAAGGATGAGGGGTGTCAGCATTCCAGGACTAGATGAGAGGCAGGTAGGCTGAGAGAATCCCAGTGATTGTTTTGTAAATGAGGTTTTGTTGGAGACCAGCTACAGTCACATGAGGATCAGAAGCCTCGAGAGGTTGTCAGGAAGTCTGTCCCAGGTGCTACTGGAAATGTTGGGAATCCCCTCATCTGTAAAGCAAGGTGTTGGGTGGAGGCTTCAACATTGCAAGCCATGCCTTGGAGAAAGGCCCTGTCTCAGAACACGTAGTGCATATACAAGTTGTGCATTGAGAAGAAGGGGCTTTGTATTCCCCTGGCAGACTTGACTGGGACTGACCCAGCTGAGGGTGGCCAGCAGATGCCCCCGAGGAGCTGTAATGTCACCTCCTGGTCATGAGAGGACAGCACCCTGTGTTGTCTCTGCCTGGCGAGGGGGGTGAGGGATAGATAGGGGTGGGAGTGAGTGGTTTGCTCCTCGTCGGCTTGTTTAATCCAGATGCCCCAAGTCCGGTTGCTTTATGAGATTGAAGTTAGCAAAGTTCTCTATGGTACAGTCACGTTCCTCAAGGGCTCGCTTCCAGCCTCCTGTGGTATGAGGCTAAGACAGTCTTTATGCTGAACAGAAACCAACTCTTGGCCACTTTGGCCAGGGTGACTTGAGAAACACAGAGCTTTGTCACCTTCTGCATCATGGTCTCCTCTGATAACGCCCCTCCTCCACCAGCTGAGAAGACACAGTACCCCAACTTAGATCACGCTGTTTCCAAATAATCATTTGGGTGATCTGCAGGTTCAGCCCGAGGTGTGTGTTTTGTTGCTTGAGTCCTTTAGCTTTGGCTCATGATGAAAGTGTGTATTTAGAATTAGCCAGCAGGACTCAGTTCCGATGACCCAAGTGTTTTGTTGGCTATGGCATTCAGGGCTCTATCATCAGGAGCCAGAGGGAGGTGTGCCTTCACCTCTGCAGTCCTGGTGACATGAGTGTCATGGAGCTCCCCACAGTTGGATCTGGTGCTTGCCAGTCTTCATCAGAATGTGTTGTCTTCCATCTCATCACAGCTGAGCGGTCAGGGGGACATGTTGAGGCTTTGCGGTCAACCTGGCTTTTCCTAGGGGTGTTCCTGAGGTATTTGGCTGCCTGCAGAGCCACAGTATCTTGGGACACTGGAAGATGGATGACATTTAGTTCTCCTCTCTGTGGCTATGGCTACATTTCAGCCATGTCTTTGTTTTCAAATCCTTCACATTGGCTCTAGATTTGGGAGGGGTGGGAACTTCCTTCTTTTCTTTCTGTGTCATCTTGGTGAAAAAGTATTTTGTGGCTCCACTTTATAGCTATATAAACTGAGACTCCACTCTTGTAGGTAGAGTTTTCTTTCCAGCCTGCCAATTCCCAAATAACTGAGACAGAGACTTAATTATAAATGCTCAGCCAATAGCTCAGGCTTATTATTAGCTAACTCTTATAACTTAAATTAACCCATTTATATTAATCTACTTCTGCCACATGGTGTTACCTCTCTTTCATCTTGCACCCTCCTGTTTTCTCTCTGTGTCTGCCTGCTACTCCTCTCACTCTGCCCTTTTTCTTCCCAGCATTCTCTGTGTGACTCTTCCTTATCCTAACCTTATCCTACCCAGCTATTGGCCACTCAGCTTCTTTACTAAATCAATCACAGTGACATATATTGACACAGTGTAAAGAAATATTTCACACACTCTTGTTAAGGATCATGTGTCTATGATGTCATTGGACTGGCAATCAATATCCAGCACCCATGCTTTTAGGACAGGCTCTGTTCAGCTGCCTTCCAGGAAGGGAGCCATAGAAACAATGACATGGTTTTAAAACCATCTTATGTTTCCACTGTATGCACATAACAGAACAACTGGAAAATCTTAAAATAGAAAAGAATTATGTATACTTTGAACCACAGCCCTATAATCACAGCCAGCCCTCTCGAGCCTTTGTTTTCATTGTGTGTGTGTGTGTGTTTCATATCAGTGTGAATGCAAGTTGTATCCAAATAATCATTTGGGTGATCTGCAGGTTCAGCCCGAGGTGTGTGTTTTGTTGCTTGAGTCCTTTAGCTTTGGCTCATGATGAAAGTTAACTTAACACACAGGGTCCTAATGTCATTACCTAGCTTTCACAGTCACTATTTAAATATCGACATAATGCAAGTTCTGGGGAAACACTTTGACAAGAGTTTCCTAAGAAAGTGGTCAATGAGAGCCATCAAGTCAAGGCAAGGGTACAGCTAGAGGTGTCTGTGGGACTCTGGATTCAGATGACAACAGCGAAGGCTACTCCCTGACACAGCAATGTCAAGGGCACTGAGCTAGGAGGTGGCAGTTGGGAATCTAGAGCAATATCAGAGACTAAGTTTAGAATTGGAAAAAGGCAGTGTGTGATGAAGACTTAGTGAGGAGAAGCAGGGCTGGGTATGTGCCAGTACTGTGCAGTACTGAGCTGGAGGCTTAGTACATGTCAGTACTAGAGACTTAGTACACATCAGTACTGTTTAGTCCTGAACTAGAGACTTAGTACATGTCAGTTCCATTTACTCCTAAAGTATGTGGCGTCAGTTAGGAGCACTTTGGGCTGCAAGTCTCAGCAAGCTGGATTTACAGAGGACCAGTCAAACAATGAAGGTTTCTAATTAGCTCATGTCTCAGGAATGTGGAGGTGAATGGTCTAAGGCTAGCCAAAGTTCAACGGCATTGCCAACAAACGTGCACCACCGCTACGGTGTTGGCTGCAGTACTGGCCTTTAAGCACAGTACCTCACGGACTGACTTTGAGCGGGAGTGCTAAGGGTTACCCTTATAAAAACCAGCTTCTGGAGGGTTGGGGGATGGCTCAGTTGGTAAAGTGCTTCCGCATAAGCCTGAGGGACTGAGTTTGGTTCTGAAGCAGCTCTGTTAAAAAGGTCGGGGGAGAGTGGGAAGACAACATAATGCCTGTGACCCTGCACTGGGGAGCTGAGCCAGGGAGATCCTTGAAGCTCATTGGCCGGCCAAGGTGAAGAGAAGGCTACAGGTTCAGAGAGAGTTCCTGTCTGGAAACTAAAGATGAGGATGATGAGGAAGTAGGGCTGATTTGACCTCCGGCTTCCACATGCACGCAAACACGTGCCCTCGTATCCGCATGCTCACCAGCATCCACGGGACCCCCTAATAAGAACACCACACCCATCCTCATTCCCACCCCCATCTCCATCCCCAGTAGTTTAAAGACAATGGTGGTGTTCTATCTGTTGGGTAGGAAAGTCTGTTCCCCCACTGCTTCTCAGAAGGTTGTGGAAATCCCACTGTGAAAGTGTCCCGAGTGTTCTCTCTCATGTGTCCCGAAACACTCCCAACACCATCCACCCTGTCTCCATAGCTCTGTGGGAACACCCACAGTGTGGGCTGTAGATTCCTGACCCAGGCAAGCCCTCTTCACAGGAGATGCAAGCAGAAGCTCTGTGCCTTTGTGTCGTTCGTCAGATTGATGTTCAGTTGTGTGATTACTGGATTGCTGCTGGTCTTTCTCTCTAGCCTGCAAGTCCTGCAAAGCCAGAAACTGGGACTATTTTCTCCTTTATCCACCCCAGAACCTGCCAACAGCAGGGGTTCAGATGTATCTCATGAATGAGTCATGATCTTCTACAGTGTAAGCCTGTGTGAGCGGCCACCACTGAACCCAGGTTTCCCATGTCGGTGACCTGTACTCCTGTGTGCTCTCCCTGACCAGTGAGGGCATTTGATTCCCATGATCACAGGCTCTGCAGCAGACACTGCAGGCACTACTGCTGCTGGCAAGATGCTTCCAGTGCAGAGACTGCTGGTGATTGCTAGACATCCTTTCCTCCCACCCCGCTGGACTAGGCCACCTCAAGTTTCTGTGGCAGCTGTGGTGGGCAGGTTCAAGCACTGGGGCGCCTTCCCATTCTAGCCACCAAGAGGACTTCTCTGGGGCCCTGTGTGAGGCTGGGTGGATTCTGAAGAAACCGGGTGGGGAGGGTTCTGATAGTAGCACACACATTCTGTTGTAGATGCAAGTTCCCCAGAGACAGGCAAAGCACCTGGTGAGTGTCTAGGGTGTGCATACATGACACCATTTTCTTTTGGAGACTTGGCATTTATGGCTTTTGCTACTCTTGAGTGGTGGTCCTGGGCTGACCCTGTGGATGCTGAGGAAGGACCATTCTGTATTCTGTGGGTGTCTGCCTCGCACAGTTTAGAGATGGATTCAGGGTTTTTAGCTTAAAGAGTTGAAGTGGGCGCCCATCCAGTGTTGGAGTGGATGCATTTGTGTGTGGAAAGACACATTTTAAGGGTTGTAAAGAGATAAACTGAACATTTGCATCCTCCTGAAAGCCTCACCCCTCAGTGTGGTGGTGTTGGGAGGTGATTAGATTTAGATGAAGCTATGAGAGTATCCTCCTAAATGTCTTTATAAGAGCAAGGAGAATCCAGCTCCCTTCCCTGTCTCCCTCTCTCCCTCTCTTCTTTCTTCTTTCTTCTCTCCTTCCTCACTTCTTCCTCCCTCCTAGCTTACCTCCTTCTCCCTCCCCCAGTACTGACTTTATTGACAGCTTAATCTCCCCCTAAGGCCAGAGCAGTGGTGTCAAGGAGCCTCCGAAATGAACGTGTGTTCATTTTGAGTTATTCCTGATATTTTATCACAGTAAAGCAAAGCCAACCAACAAGAGATTAGATCAAAGACAGCAGCTTCCTGTTCTCATTCTGCCTCTCCATCATATCCATCCCCTCCCTACCTCTCTGCCCCTTTTTCCTCCTCTTTCTTCAACCCCCCTACACACCTCTTCCTTCTTGCTGCTCTGGAAGCTGAGGCCACGCTGTGGGGACTGCCATGGAAGCTGAGGCCACACTGTGGGCACTGCTGTGGAAGCTGAGGCCACACTGTAGGGACTGCTGTGGAAGCTGAGGCCATGCTGTGTGGACTGTGGTAGAAGCTGAGGCCACGCTGTGGGGATTGCCGTGGAAGCTGAGGCCACGCTATGGGGACTGCCGTGGAAGCTGAGGCCATGCTGTGGGGACTGTGGTAGAAGCTGAGGCCACGCTGTGGGGATTGCCGTGGAAGCTGAGGCCACGCTGTAGGGTGTAGGGATAAGTCCCGCCCCTTAGGAATGGTTCGCCTCGGGCCAATGTTTACCTATAAATCCAGTGAGCGTGCTCGCAGCACTTGCTTCTGCTTTCTTGGTCTCTGCTGGAACGGTGGTTCTGTAAGTCTATTTCTCCATTAAAGCTGTATATATTTTTACAATCTGTCTGCATTTGTTTACGCCATTACAGTAGGGACTGCTGTGGAAGCTGAAGCCACACTGTGGGGACTGCCATGGAAGCTGAGGCCGCACTGTGGGCACTCAGACAGTACCTTGATGTGGCTGCTGAGCTGCAGAGCTGAGCTTCTGCCAATGCCTCCAAGTGAGTCCCCTCAGAACTGGGTCTCTCACCATCTACAAAACCTTCAGGTGTGGCTGAAGTCCAGGTGGACACCTAGGCTGTGGTCTCACAGAGACCTTGAGTCTAAAGCAACTTGCTAAGTCCCTCCTAAACTCCTGACTTCCAGATCATTAAGGTTTGCAGCTTGAAGCTTCAGGAATGGGCTGGAGAGATGGCTCAGTGGTTCAGGATACTTGCTGCTCTTCTGGAGGGCCCAGGTTCAGTCCTTAGCATGACCTTGTTGTTCACAAATGTCTGTGTCTTCTCTTCCAGAAGATCTGACATTTTCTTCTAGCCCTTGTACGCACACATGTGGTGCACAGACATCCATGCAGGAAAAATACCCATACACATAAAATTTAAGAAAAAACTAGGAAAATTTGCCACATATCAGTAGATAATATATATGTGTGTCTGTGTGTATATATGTGTGTACGTGTGTATACATATATGTATATATGTGTACATACATGTGTTTTGTTAGATATACATTTTTATATAACATAACCCATAAGCTTGGTTCCTTCCAAGGTTATGTCAGAAAAGACCATGAGTTCCTGCCAGTCCCTCACCTTGAATTTGGGCCATACCTGGGCTCTTACATCTCAGTGATTGGTTGATAATACTGAAGCCACATAAAAAACTTTATTGCTTGCACCTAATCTAGGGAGTCTTACTCTGGGAGAACTACCGCAAGACTGTCATGCCGGGGAGACTGGTGCAGCCGTGCTGGCTGCCTGTTGAGCCCTGCCAAAGTCAGGTGAGCCAGCCTCTGACAGCGCCAGTGAGTGATCCCCAGCAAGGAGCTCACAGCGGATCCATCCCCAAGTTCCCAATCCCTGAAGTTGTAAGCAGAATAAGGCTCGCTAATTCTCTCATGTCCACAGGGACATAGTCAAGGTCCCCATAGCTGACTGGGACTGTGACCCTATCGTAACCTACAGAAAGTGTCATTTTCTCTTCATGCCTACTGCAGGGTTTAATGTATATGCATTTTTCCTGAGAATTAGCAGTAGCTAACAAAAAACCAAAATGATCAATTGGAAATTTAAACTTCTCTTTTTTCTTTTTAGTTTCCTTGCCAACCTGATGCAAGCCAGGGCTGTCTGGGAAGAGGAAGCCTCAGCTGAGAAAAGGCTGCTATCGGATCAAATGGCCTGTGAGGCATTTCCTTGATTAATGACTGATGTAGGAGGGCCCAGTCCACTGCAGATGGTGCCACCCTGGACAAGTGGTCCTTGGCTGTGTCAGAAAGGAGGTTGAGCAAGTCAGTAAGCAGCACTCCTCCATGGCCTCTGTTTCAGTTCCTGCCACCAGATTCCTGCCCCAACTTCCTCCCTCCAGAATGAACCATAAGCTGTAAGATGAAATAAACCCTTTCTTCCCCAAGCTGCTTTTAGTCATGGTGTTTATTGGAGTACCAAAAAGCAAATTAAAATACCTTGTCAACTGTATACCATGATTTGTTTGCTTGTTTTAAGAATGTATGTGTTTCTTCTATTTGGTGACTAGTTGACTTGAAGGGAAATACTAAAAGAAAAACCATAGGAGTGTGTGCCCACATAAGCATGTGTACCTGTGTGTGCACACATATGTGTGCATGCCTGTATATGCCTGCATACATTTGTGTGTGTGTATGCCTAAATTCATGCGTGCATGTGTGTGTGTGTGTGCACCAGCTTGTGCATGTATGCATGTGTGTGTGTGCATGTGCCTGTGCGTAGGCCTCTGTGTGCATGTACACTGTTATATTTGTCAGACAGCAATGTCGAATCTAACAGTCATTTTATTGTCCCTCTCACAGCTGTGTAAATGTGGAACTGGGAGAACTTTATCCTCTCCTCTTGATGGCCCGGCTGTCACTTGAGTCCTCCCCTGGGCCCCTCATACACCTTCATTTAAATAAGACAGGGTCAGCGAATGATCCAAGCACAGCCAATGCCCGAGGACCACAAGCAGAGAGAGGTGTTGCATTCATGGATGGTTCTTCTATTTGCTACTTGGTTAACGCCTCTGGTGACTCACCCTTTGACACTCAGCTGAGAGGACTTCTCGGGAGTTCTTAAAGCACCTGCTCTTCTCATTCCTGCCCTTAGCATGCTTGTGGTTTCCACCCTGGCCAGAGTGATTTTTGAATCTCGACTACTTCCCTCCTGAGACACTATGGCCCGGCTGGATCCATGGCACTACACCATCGTCTTGCTTGGTCGGAGGAGACTCTAACAAATTGCACATTCAGTAAGGGAATCCTTATATTGAAAATGACCAGACGAAGGCATGATGGAACTGACACAGGTAAAACCGCTCCCCCATTAGGTGGGAACAGTGCCACAGCAGAGCATGCGGCTTTCTTTGAGGTCAAAGTATTGCAAGACCCTGGCCTCTGAACACTTACCTCTTCCCTTGATCATCTGTCCTTGGCCTTTTGCTACCTCTGAGGGTGACAAGAGAGGCGTCTTTGCAAAAAACTGGAGCTCAAAATCAAAGTTAAGTTCTTGGTTTAGTTCATTTTCTGTTGCTGTAACAAAATACCCAAGATTGGCTATTTCCTAAAGAAAAAAAACCTTATTTATCTCCCATTCCAGAGGTTCAAGAATGTGTCCTCAGCATCTGCTCCGTGCTAATGAGGGCCTGCGGTAGATCCATCACAGTGGTAGAGCATGTGTAAGAGTGGTCAGTGGGTGCAGAAGAGTTTTATTATGACACTTTTGTGTGTGCATGTGTGTGTGTGTGTGTGTGTGTAATTGTACTCTGCTCACCTTCAACCCCACAAGCTCCTCCCCCTTGAACAGGTCAGTTCTCTTCTTTTCCCAGAAATGCCGTTTTTCTCTGCCTTCATGCCATACTTGCATATATGCCACATATATATATATATGCAAATCTAGATTATACATAGGAGAGAAAGCATACAATAATTTTTTCTTTCTTGCCCCATTGCTCTCTCTTAGTTCCCTTTCCCTTTCTCTTCCCTCATAGCCATCTGTATGTATTTATATATGTTTTAATCTTGCAATATATATTTAAAACTCTAAGTTCTTCATTCTAATGTATAGTATTTGGCTTCTTTAGTCTGGATTGTCTCACTTAACATAATAATGATCTCTATCATTGTATCTGGTTTCCTGCAAATGACAGTTTGCTTTTTCTTCCTGGCTGCCTAAAGCAATACTGTGTGTCCTTACGGCACACCCTTTACCCTGGGTGGCTCCATACCTTGGTGACTGTGACTGTTGCCACAATAGATGAGGGTGCATATGTGTCTCTGTGGTCCAGCCACTTAGATACTGTCACACACAACAACAACAATACATTTCTTTTAAAAAAAAAGATGTTGTGATTAGTTTTCTCTTTCATTTCCTGGAGACAGCGTGCAGTTTGCAAATGCACAGTTGTTCCTGAACTACACAGTCCAGTCTGATCGTGCCCCTGACAGTAGCGTCCGTGTGTGGAGATGGCTTAGATACAGGCAAGGCACATAGGCGGAAAGGCAGAAAGAGGACACGGCAGGCTGCACCTGTGAGAAGGGCACTCGGTTTTATTAGGCACCAAAAGCCTGGTGGTGGGCAGCTGGGAGAGCCTGTGGAAGGAAGGGCTCTCGACAAGGAAGTGTAGAGAATGTGTCTGTGTCCGGTGGGGCTCTGCTTTTGGACCTAGCATGAGTGGAAGAGGTGAGAAGCCTGTACTGCCTTCCAAAGCTGGAGGATACTCCAGTAACGACTGGGAGGAAAACCAGCTCGTTTCTGTAATTAATCTGAGGCATTTGCGGGGTGCCATGCAACGCGGTTGGTTCAGACTTAACAGGCTTTAAATCTTCAAAATCACACAGTACCGTAGGTACCATTTTATGGATGAGGAAAGTGAGGAGGAAGTTGGCTAAACGCCCTGCCTAAGGTGATGTCGCCAATGAAGCAGGCCTCCCTGGCACTCTGGCTGGGTCTAGAGTGTACTCCACAGGAGTTGACCACAAAGGCTCAGGCTAAGAATCAGGGATGACCATCATGTATGTTAGCACCCCACACGCTGAGGTTAAAAGTGTGTACCACCACACCTGGAGAGAGAAGAACTCTTAGCACTCAGAAGGTGTGTCCCAGACTGGGAGCGCTAGGTAACGCGGACGTGGAGGAAACAAGGCGATTGGTCTGGTGTCAAGCTCTGGCCCAGACTCTGTCCTCAGAATTCCCCCAGGCATGCTATTGTCTGTGCTTACTGTCACACAGACTGTGTAGAGACAGAACTATGTGTCACGTTCTGATGGTCCCAGCCACCTTGCAGGGACCCTGTCTTTCGTCCTGTTGCATAGGTGACGGTAAGTCTCACCTGGAAGGCAGGTGACCAGCACACTACGCTCAGCAGAAGGGGAACGGTCGTCCTTCCGGGATTACCATTTGCCCTCTTTGCAAGCTTGGGTTTGAGGAACAAATGACAATGATGGGGCAAGCTGGGCAAGCTTAGGACCTTATCTGCCAGGCCCAGGTCCAGGCTTCTTCCTCAAACACCGGAGCAGCAGCGGTGACTCCTGGGACTGGGATGGAGGCTTTGTTGAGGGCCCTGGGGGTGAGACTGGGGAAGTCACTCTCCATAGTGCTGCTCTAAGTCCCACGGGCCTTGTCAGCTGCCTTCATCTTCCCCACCGACCCTTTCCTCAGCGCTCATCTTTAATTTCCTTCCTTGTAATGGTCAGCACATGGTTCCGAGCTGCCCGAGCCTGGACCGCTAGCATTTGTTAGCCCTTTCTTCCCTAAAGACTTTGTACCGCTCACTGCCTTCTTATTGTGTAGCAAACTCGATTTCTGGGAAGTGCAGCCCTGCTCACTCCTTCTGTGGGGCACTTCTATTGGCAGACTCCCTGCTGCTTACAGGGCACACCTGGGAACCATGACACCCACTGAGGCCCCTCCTCATTTAACTAGAGTTTAGACTAAAGGCCTGGGTCAAATGCTGCTGCCTCCCCGAGGCCCACTCTAAACTATCCTCCCCTCCTTAAAACCCAGCAGTCCCGACTCCTTGGAATCATTACTTTTTCTTTCAGATATGATACTTTCTCATGTTTTGTGCATCATAAAATTAAGATATATGCATCATAGTAGAGTAAAACATACAGGGGGGAAAAAGGCAAAGAAGAAAAGAAGAATCGCCTACCCTCTTAGTTTATTGTCCGACACTCTAACAAAATACCCCAGGCTGAATACGTTATAAATGCAAGAGGCTTCGTTTGACGCACAGCTCTGGAAACTAGGGCATTCAAGAGCATCTCCTTATAAGCAAGGATGAGGGGATGAGGAGGCTGTCTTTTTAATGACCCACCCTGTCAACGTCAACCCGGTCCCCAAAGAGCAAGAGAAGTTACTTGAGTTTGAGTTTGGTGGGGTTAAATCTTATTCAGACTTTAGTTCTGGTTAACTGATGTTTGGCCAGGGGTCTGTGACATGTGGCAGGTATTGCCTGAAAACACGTGCTGTTGCTGCTACTGATATAAGCTACTAGAACCAATTAACTTGGCAACCCAAGCTATGTATTACCTGGGCAAAGCTCACACCGCGGGCCCATGCTGGTTGGTGTGTACATTACAGGTGTATGTCATTGCCCCTGCTCTTCCTTGCACTGACGCATGGCCATTTTTGTTTGGTCTGTTTTGCTCTCCTGCCAGTCTACCTGGCAGTGCCAAGGCCTGTGATGGCAGTCCTGTGCTCTAGAACCTGCTGGGTGGTCAAAAGTCCTGAGTGTTCTTTGTCAAGCCATCCACTCCCACTGGGCTCGTAGGTGAGAAGTTGGCAGGTAGATATAACTCCCACGCACAGAAATCAGCATAAAAGGCATGGTGCCCTCACAGTCTTTGGACCCAGCAGCTGGAAGGTGTACCCAAAGCTGTCTGACTTCATTTCTTGGGGCAAACATAACTTCAGCCTTACCCAAACTGGGCAACGGGGAATGTGTCATGTACCCAGGACTCCCAACAATGCCCCATTATGCGTGATGACTCAGGGATGGGCCCCTGTCCATGGAACATACTGTGTCTGTAGTGAGCACAGCGCCTTGCTGTGCATCTGAACCAGCTTCACAGGCTGTCTCCATAAGCACGTCACTTGCCTCCTTTTCTGATGGCTCCTGAAGCTTGCAGGGCTAGGGAAAGGCCAAGAAAGGGCTCTGATTCCTTCCACGGCAGTTGAGCACAATTGGCAATAATGCCTAGGGAGGAAATTAAAGCGAGGCCTTGGGCATCTGGGGAGGAAAGCATTTGTTTTTCATGGCAAGGAAAACTCTCAGATCGTGGGTGTTGCTGTGTTAATGTCAGGGGCGTTCTCTGACAAGGGGGAAGGAATGCCGAGTGTTGACATGGCACGCTGACAACAGGCAGGACCAAGATGGTATTGCCCACGGTGTGCGCAGCAGTGAACTCACCTTTAAATGTTTTCATGAGGGCAGGCATCCTTGCAGGGGGGGAGAACCCCGGGAACACAGATTTGACTTCTGACATTCCTAAGAGGCTGCCATATACCAATCACGGGATGCCCTGCCTTCTCTTGTTGCCCTTTCTTCCTGCCTGGCACAGACATGCAGGCTCTGTGGGCTTCAGATATTTTGAAGGGCCTCACCGGCCAGGGTGGGCTCAGAGCCAGCCTGTCTGGTGTCATTTTATATCTCAGCACAGGTGCAAATCCTGAGCACTTGTGTCGCTGTGAACGGCTCCCAGGTGCAGCTGGGCCCTCCAGTCCTCCCAGGTGCAGCTGGGCCCTCCAGCCGATTGTGCACAGTCAATAGAGGCTTCGATCTTTCCAGATCTTCTTGGCCACCCATTCCTTGGAGCTGCCTTTGGATCTGGCTTCACCTTGCTGTGAAATCAGACTCACGGTCAGCCTCGTTGTCAACACCCAGCTCCACACCCTCCCCTACAGTCATCTCTTATCTACACAGTAGGCTGTTGTAGCAGGCCAACACCCTTCCCTGTGGTCATCTATCTGTACAGTAGGCCACTGTAACAGGCCAACACCCTCCCCTGTGGTCATCTATCTGTACAGTAGGCCACTGTAACAGGCCAACACCCTCCCCTGTGGTCATCTATCTGTACAGTAGGCCACTGTAACAGGCCAACACCCTCCCCTGTGGTCATCTATCTGTACAGTAGGCCACTGTAACAGGCCAACACCCTTCCCTACTCTTTGTGCCTTTGCCATTTTTTCCTTTCTTCTTTCCTTCCTTTCTCTTTACCTGTGCCCCATCCTCTTACGGTTACATCTCCCGAAGCCAAAGGCTGACCAGGCCTGTGACGTCTTTGTAGTCTACTCTTATCCCAGCACCCAGTGATTCCATCCCGTTTCTCCTCTTTGCTTCAGTCATTCCCATTCCTTTGCCTGTCCCCCCCGCCCCTAACAACCTAATAGTCATCACAAGTCTCACCCTGATTGCCGACTCTTCTTGTCTTTTCTCCTCAAGCTAACATATTTAGTAAGCACAGTGCTTTCAGGGTGCTCTAACTGATCTCCAGCACCACGTGGTGATGCAATCTGTCTGTAACTCCAGTTACAAGGAATCTGACATCCTCTTCCAACCCCCATGGGCCCTGGGCACATGCCTATAACGCAGGTTGACGAGGACCAGACCAGAGCAGTATCTTCTTGACAGGACAGAACCACTGCACCCACTCGGGAACTCACGCAGCTGTGGTTGCTCACATAAGACCTTCGCAAGATCCAGCCAGTGAACAGTCCAATACAGAGTGGGGAGGAGTTCAAGAGAGTCCCCCAGCCCTGAACTCTTGGCAGTTGGTGGGTTCGCAAGGAGAGTCACTTTCCTTTAATGGGGTGGCCTCTAGTAGGTCAACCATGCTCCAGTGGATGGCCTGTGCCCATGAATACAGAGGAAGCACAAATTGGGCTCCATGGACTTTTTTAAAAGAGGACACAGAGTTGCAATGGCATGGAGTGTGGATGGGGATCTGGGAAGAGTTACAGGGAGGAGCGGGAGGAATATGATAAAAAAAACTACTGTACTATAGTTGGTTTGTTTGGTTTTCTTTACTCTTTTCTCTTTGGGAGGGAGCATGACCCCCAACTCCCAAATAATCACTTAGAGTCTTAGTCTTTCTATGGATGCCCATCCTTAGCTTGGCTTGTTTCTAGCAAGCTTTTCTTTTCTTTTCTTTTTTTTTTTTTTTTTGGTTTTTTGAGGCAAGCTTTTCTTAAATTAGCCCATCTATTTTTCTTTTTGCCTCTGCTTTTACCATTCTCTTTTCTATACACCTTTCTCTCCTTCTTACTCCATTGTTGGTTGTGTAGTTGAGTGCTGGCCCCTGATGTCCTCTCTTTCTCCTTTTCTCACTCCTCTATCTCCTCTCCTTTCTCCCTTCTATTCATTCTCTCCACCTGGCAGCCCCACCTATCCCTTTCCTGCCTATCTATCGGCCATTCAGCTCTTTCCTAGACCAATCAGGTGTTTTAGGCAGGCAAAGTACGCAGCTTCCCAGAGTTAAACAAATGCAAGAAAAAGAATGCAGCACATTTTTGCATCATAAAATATTCCACAGCATAAACAAATATAACAATCCTTAAGAAATATTCCACAACACTATACGCATGTATGAACTTTTCCAAGAATTAACAAAAGTATCATATTTAAAAAAATCACATCTTTTATCACTCATCAGTGCCTCTCTGTTGATGGGTTCACAGTATCACACCTGAGGAAATAAGATGGACTCGCTCTGTTTTGGATGGAAGTGGAGGTGTGAACAATTGTGTAGAGCAAAGAGTGAGTGAGTTCTGAGGCAGGACGTTTGCTGCACACGGCTTTCTAAGGTAAGGCTGTCCTTCAAAGGGAAGGGAGGGCAGAGGCCATGTTTTCCTCTTCTCTCTGGAACCAAGCCAGTGGCTTAGACTTATAGGGCTCCTGTAAATCCAACTGAGTCCATAGCTCTTGTTTCTGGCTTCTTAAATCAGAGGTGTCTCAATTAATTTTCTACTGATGTAAAGAGACATCCGACCAAGACAACTTACAGAAGAGTTTTTTGGGGGGCTTGCTTACAATTTCAGAGGGCAAGTCTGTGACCACCCTGGCAGAGAGCCTGGGAGCAGGCAGGCATGGTGCTGCAGGAGTGGGAGACAAATTCACATCCATATCACAATCTCTAGGCAGAGACAAACAACTGGAAATGGTGTGGGCTTTTGAAACCTCAAAGCCCTCCAGTACATGCCCCTCCAGTGAGGCTACACCTCCTAATATTTCCCAAATAGTTCCACCAGCCAGGGATCAAGTATTCAAACAGATGAGTCTATGGAGGGCCATTTGCCTTCAAACCACCACAGATGGTCATTCATTAAGTCTTCCTTCCCTCATTCAACCAAATCCTACTGAACACCTGCAATGTAGCAGGATATAGCAACAAGACAGAAATATGTCTCTCCCTCAAGTAGCTCTTAAGTAAGCTGGGCAAAGAGAGACACTAAACACAGGGATCTGCTCTGATGTCCAGTGATGCTCGGTTCCCTGAAGAGGAGTGTGACTGGAAAGGGCAGTAGAGAGAAACAGGAGGGTTGGCTTAGATGGTGTGGAGGTGCAAGGGTAGGGCGTTTGAGAAGAGGAAAGGAGGCCACAGAATAGAGGAAAGGGCTCTGATATCAGGGATGCTCATTTGTTGGACATAGAGAGACGGAGTTCAAGTCTGGCTTCTTCACACTGACAGAGATCCAGCATTGGACGAAGACATTCTCCTTGGCAGTATTGTTTCCTGCCACGCTAATGGCATTTTGGATAAGGACAGACCCAACGCATGACAACAATGTTATCTTGTTACATTGATGGTGGAGAAGCCCTGTCACTGAGTGCTGTGGTAGCCAGGGCATCTCTGCTCTACGTTAGAACGTGCCCATCTACTTACTTCAAAGGAAAATTTACTGTAAAACAGTGTTGTTCTGGCAGCGGGGTCGTGGCTCTCATGTTTATCATGTCTTTTTGCCCATATCATTTTCTCTTATACTCAACTTAATCTTGTGTGGTTTTGTGCATCACGGTCCCAGGAGCTATAGTTACACTTTGTATATACTACGGAGCTGAGATGTGCATTGGCCAGACACACAGCACCGTGTAGGAATGTGTGAGCACACTCTCATGTTTGCACGATGAAGTCACCTAACGGCACATTCGCTAGACTGTGTCCTGGTTGATGGCCACGTGGTTGGGATCCTCTCATCTGAGCCGAGCCGAGGCTCTGACAGAAAACCATGCGTGGAATTCGTAGCCAGGACCTCATTGTCCCGCTTCTCCCACTGACTCAGGCTGCTCCTTCTTTGGGTGAGGGAAGCAGCCAGCGTGAGCTGTCTCTCAGGCTGTGGTGGCGCTGATGTGTGAGATAAAAGTACCTGGTGACTTCAAGAGTGTCCTGCCAATGCTATCTGCAATGTCACCCCCTGCCCACCTGTGAGTGTGGAGTCCCACAAATGGTTGCTGTTGACCAGTGCCTAAGGAGCCTGTTGATTCTTGGGGTGCTGTTGGGCACCTTTCGCTGTGCCCCTGAGCCTGTGTGCTGAACCTGCGCAGGACTCCCCTATTCCCATAGGACTCGTAGTCCAGAGACTGAGAGGCTGAAATGCTGAGGTTTGTTCTCAGCGGATCTACAAAACACTGCGGAGTGACCAGTCAGCACTGTCTAAATCAGTTGCTGCTTGTGCCATACAGATTTTTAACAGTTCTGATGCTTAGCCCGGTCATAACATGAATTAAAGAGCCAGACAGCTCCAGTTCAAATCCCAGTTCCACCACTCGCGCGTGCGGGATCTTGAATAAGTTGTTCTAGCTCCTGTTCGCACTGCGTTTGGAAATGGGAGTCTGCAGCACTAACTTGCAGGATTGCTGGGAGAATACATGGGACCGTGTCCAGCGCTCAGCTTCTGTAAGGTTTTCTGTCCTTCCGTTCCTGTGCCTCCTTTGCTGACTCTGCAACGTCTATGGAGAAGAAGTTCCATTCATCTCTTAGTCTCTGATAACTGCCAGACTTGGCAGTGGGTAGGTGTTCCACGAGCATGGGTTGGATGAAGTTAGATTTTTTGTTACTTCTAAAGTCTGAGGGTGATGTTGGAGAATCTGGTGGAGGGACAGACAGACAGTCTGGTAAAAGGAATAGAGCAGGATATAACAACCTCTTATTCTCAACTGTAATGACTGAGGATTGAGGGCTGGGGTAGAGGCTGTCCCATCTGGGCTCTCCAGGTAATGGTGACCACCCAGGGATCAGTATAGCTTCCCATGGCACCACCTACATCTTCCCCATCACAGGTCACAGCCACCCCAGGAGGCAGGGATTTAATAGTTCCATCTCACAGATGAGGAAGTTTGAGATTGGGACACGTGATTTTCTTAAGGTCACACACAGGACCGTTAATCCAAACCTGTCACTCAAGCTTCCGTGACACATTCTTACAACTCTCTGTTGGGACGAGCACATTCTCTGGAAACTTTCCTTCCACCCAAGATGACATCTTGGGCCCTGGCAGGCAGGTGTGTGCCAGGCATTCGTGTCTAGAGCAGTTTCTCCTCAGGAAAATTCTACAGTCTTGTCAGTGAAGTCTGCCTCAGCTTCCTGAGTTTCCATGCCAGCGGGGGACTGTAATCTAGTAAAGCAAGCCCTGCATTCGGAAAGAAGGCGGTGTCTTAGAGTAGGCGGAGACTGAGGTCTTCACCAACCCATACTTCCTCATCAGCTTCAACTCAACTCTGTGAAGAACATTTTAGCATCTCCATTTTGCAGGGAGGGTAACAGGAAGACAGTCCCCAGTTGAGATGCCTCTGACACGGACGAGGGGCACCAGACCTCCCCTAAGGTATCAGGCTGGAGGTTAAGTATGCATTCAATTTGTCCCCCCCCTTGAATGACGCTGTCTGTCAGGCACCCCAGTCTGGATGCTTGAATAGTGTCTATCAGATCTTATGTCCTGCCCTTAGTCATAGCGGCAGCTGCCCCGAGAGCGAGGGAGCCGGGTGGAGAGCTGTTGCCGTTGTCCCCAGAGTTCTCGGAAGCAGTGCTCTATTGCAGCACCAGGACAATTTTCATGTCTCTCACGACTGAGACAAAAATCCCTCTGAGTGTTCAGGACTGGCGTGGAGCCTCCCTGACAGGAACAAAGTTTCTAGACCAGCCACCACTGTTGTGACGGCAGCCTGATCAGCCACCGAGGGAGCAGCTGCTTCAGGAGACCCTGCTTCAGTCGTGGTCGCTCCAGATTTCAGTTGGTGGCTTGAAATGACCCTACCTGCAGTTGCTACACACAATCCTGCACACAGTTGCTCGTGACCCACTCATAGTTCTTGTCCTTCTGACTGGAGAGTAACGCCTCCCTCACCCATGGTGGCTACTGTGCACCTGACTGTCTGAGCAGTGTTGCTTTCACTGGCCTAGGGTTGCTTGAGGAACTCTCCCTCCTGACTGCCCTGACTGCTCTGACTTGTACTGCAGTACTAGGTCCCAGTAAAACCTCATCTAAGCGGCCCTCTTGTGCAGTGAGGGGTGACATGAAGAACAGGTCACTTGCAGGATTGCCAGCCCCGGGGATAAGGCAACAGTAGTTTGGGGAAAACTGGAGGGTTCCAGAGGCCGCTTAGGAGCTGTGACTGGGGAGAGCTGGGATGGTAAGAGCTGCCGAAGCGCTGAGAGGGTGGGAGCCAAGGTTTCTGAAGACTTTGATGAGCCAGCACTGTGGGAGGTGAGAAGCAAGCGCTAGGAGCTGACAGCCGCTTGTCCTAACTGCACGGGAGTTCAGAAAGGCCTGAGAGTAACCGGCTGTAACCCCCAAGAGCTACAGTGTCTTGACACTGTAGGCACCCAGTCGCAAAAGTTCAGAGAGTCACACTTTGCCTGGCTGTGGCTTCTGTCTACACAGAGGAGAGACTTCAGCTACTGGTGACATTTTGACTTGAGGATTTTCAACAGGCTGACCGTCTGGTTGATCGGGATTTTGAGTGTGGATCTTTCTCAGGCTAGTGATGCGTGTCTCTGTTCTCTGTCTAGTGCCGGGCAGGGATTGTAGTTCCCACGCAGTCCTGGGTTATGAGGACCAAGCACCCACTCTGCGGTGTGTGGTGTTGATGTTCTGTGATGCTTGGTAACTTAGGTGAAAATGTATTTTCAACAGCTTCAGATGGGCTGCTTGGGACCCAGGGCCACTGAGACGGGAAGAGCCCCTGCGTCGGTTCTCTGGTTTGCAGGTACTGGGTAGCCAACAAGGATCGGAAACTGGGTCTGCTGGGCTTCGAGTCCCATGCATTGAAACAGTGTCCTTTGTTGGGACCCGTGGTGTCGCTATGAGTAGGAGTTCACAATGACTATATCCTTGAGCCAATTGACTTCTAAAGGATTTGTTCCTTCAGGGCAAGTATCCTGACTAAGAAAAAATCTAGTCAAAAGTAAGTATTCAAAAGAATCGTGGCTCTCGGCTTCTAGCGCTTGCTTCTCACCTCCCACAGTACTGGCTCTTCAGATCCTCCCGAAACCTTGGCTCCCACCCTCTCAGCCCTTCTGCAGCTCTTACCATCCCAGCTCTCCTCAGTCCCAGATATTTGCATAAACTCATTTACTGCAGCCTCATGGAGTAGACAAAGGCGGAAGCAGTTCACTGATGAATGAGCTGCCAAACACAATAGGCTTTCAGTCATCCTTACCAGGGAAGAATGTTCTCGTATGTGCTATACCACTGACCGAACCTTGAAGACCACAGGAAACTAGAACCACCCACATACAGAAGACCAAGTTCCACACAAATCTGCCAAAGTAGCTGGGAGCATGAGATTCATAGAGGCAGGAAGCAGAGTGGGGTTCTAGGCACGGGGAGAGAGGGTGACGAGAGTTACAGTGTAATGGGCGCAGACTTCCAGTTGACAAGATCAAGAGTTGTGAGTGACGGCAATGCCCTTGAGGATGTGGGCTTAGCCTTGCACATGTAAGAAAGGGGGGGGGATGGAGGGAGAGGGTGGGGAGAAATGGAGAGAGAGAGGGAGGGAGGGAGAGAGTGAAGAAGAGAGGGGAGAGAGAAATAAGAAGGGGGAGGAAGGGAGAGGGTGGAAAGAAAGGGAAAGAGAGAGGGAGGAAAGGAGAGAGTGAAGAAGAAGAGAGGGGAGAGGGAGAGAAAGGAAGAGTGTGTGTGTGAGAGAGCGTACAAAGGAAGGCTTTGTCAGTTCCCTGAGCCGGACCCTGGAAAGTCTTTGCTAGTTCCACTCATCGGCAACACACATTCACTCAAGGCTCCCTCTACTCCCTGCAAGGATGCATTTGAATTTGACTTTAAGGAACTTCAACATTACAGTTGCTTGTGGGAAGGGATGGCCAGGTATGGTCCTCCTGGACTATCCAAGAACAGTCAGTGCTTTTGCCAGTTCACGGTTCCTAGAAAGCATTCCTTCCTTCCTTTCTCCCTTCTTTCAGTTGTCACCCTGTTTTTTTTCTTTTTCTTTTTGCTATTTACTTATCAAACACCTGCCTACTGCGTACCCTTTGATCTTCCAGACACTGGCCATGACATGCAGTCTCTTCCACTGGCCTGTGTTCTGTCTGATTGGTGGAGACATGCCTGCTGTTTTGATGCTCACTGGCTCAGGTTGCTTTTGTGTCTTGAGGCAGTTTTTCCTCCAACAGAAGGAAGCCATTGCTTGCGGTTCAGTTTCTGATGGTGACAGAGACAGTTCCGGGCTGTGCAGCCCAGGTCTGGGAGCTCAGGTAATGGTACTGTCCAGAGACAAGGAGATCAAGTGGCAAATGTTACCTGGCATTGACACTTGTGGGCCTTGGGTTCTGAGAGCTCAGAAAAGAAAGACAGTCAGAGACTTTTCTCTTCCCTAAAACAGCACGCATTTGCTTGAAGCCTTGACACTCCTGGGAGGCTGGAATTTACCCCTGTGTTTATTTTCACATCTGGGTGATTCTTGTCACCACTGGGTGACTTTTAAGGAACCATTTCACTGCTGATTTTGAAAGTTACTTAGATGAAACAGGCAGGCACAGGGTTTTATAGGACCATCTTGGCTCCCAGCTGCTGCCTGGGCCTGAGACAGTCCTGGGGAACCTGCTCCCATAAAAATTAGCATCCCAGGGCTCTGGTGGGGGAGGGGCACTAGGAATGACATCCTCTGTGGAGTCCCTTGGGCAGCCCCAGGCAGGCAGACAGTGAGCAGGAACTGTGCACCTCCATGATCCTAGAGACATTCTTAGGCTCTGAGCCAAGTGACCTCAAATGTCGGGCTGACAACGTCCAGACTGAGCTCCAGCGTGGTGGCTCCCCCATGCTCCTGCCTGAGCACAAGAGCCTCTGAAGACAGCACGCAGCATGTCCATCCACCTGAGAGGGCTGGACGGAAAGCCAGGTGAGGAACCTGGGCAGCAGAACGCAGGCTGGCCATAGATCAACACCGCTTCCTCCTGCCTTTCAGTGTGCATGCACTGTTTGAAAAGTGTTTTCTAAACAGTTGCTCAAAACAGTGATTATCTTAGCTATTTTTCTGTTGCTATGGTAAAAACGCCATGACCAAGGTAACTTAGAGAACAGAGTCTGTTTGGGCTTCCAGTTTCAGAGGGTCAGAGCCCATCACTGTGTGGACAATGGCACTGAGTGGCAGGAGTGAGAAGCTGAGAGGTCATCTCTCCAAGCACAAGGACAAAGCAGAGAGGGTGTGTTGGAAGTGGGTGAGGCTATCTAATCTCAAAGCTTACCCCAGTGATAGACTTTTTCCAGCAAGGTGGCGCCATCCAAACAGCGCCACCCAATGGGAAGCAAGTATTCAAACGCCTGAGCTTGTGGGGTCCATTTCTCATTCAAACCACCAACCACAGCGGGGCTCAGGCCCTAAGGGGATTTTGTTTGTGGTGTTTTACTAACTGGACTCAGAATCAAACTAACTGCTTTCTCCATAGGTCGTTTGTACCCCCAGCTCAGTGCAGCTCTGAGCCTCCGTCACATGCAGCTCTCTGCAGAGGGTGACAGTTCATAGAGGAGCTTGCAATGGGTAAAGGTGTGAGAATAAGTAACTGGTGTGTCCCTGGCCCTAAGCAAGACATCTGTGAACACCCTGAGAAGGCCCAGGGAACATGGAGGAAGAGGGAGCAGAAAGATTTTAAGAGTCAGGATGAGGAGGCGTGTCATGACAAAACACGGTTGCAGTACTTGTGAACACACCCAGCTGCAGCCATAGCTACCTGACTGAGAGTAGGCAGAGGGGGGCTTAGCTGGAGGAGGAAGGGGAACCCTGGGGGGAGGGAGAGGAGTGAGGGTCGTAGAGGGTGGTTAATGTCACAATGCGTTGTATTTATGTATGCAGCTGACAAAAGGGGGTGTCCATTTGTTTGTTTTTGATTTGTTTGTTTGAGACAGGGTCACTCCACGTAGCCCTGGTAGTCCCGGAACTTACTGTGTAGACCAGGCAGGCCTCAAACTCACAGAGATCTGCCTGCTTCTGCCTCCCAAGTGCTAAGATCACCATGCCTGGCCTCATAAAATGATTTTTTTAAAGTAAGAAAAGTTGGTGCCCTCAAAATAATTTTACTGAAAAGAAAAAAAATATTATGTCATACTATCAGAAGGAAGTGCAAACTAAATAAAGGCTCTCCCCTGTAACGAAGTCAAAGTGTTTCAGAAAACACCTTGTGGGGAGTGGGGTGGAAGAGACAGCAGGAGATGTTTGACTTTCAGGTGCCCCTTTTCTGTTCAGGGCCTTTCTTAGGAAAGCACACTCTGTCATTATGATTGAAGCAATTTTAGGAGAGAGAGAAAAGTACCAAAAGCTGAGAGTAAAGAACATTTGGAGAGTAACAAATGTGAGTCGCTGCACCACAGTGTCAGGAGTGGGACTGGGGAGACACACGCTTTTTCTGACTGTATTAAACTATTGTCATTTGTGCCAGATAGGGAAACCGAGGCTCCAAGATGTTAGGAGACCTATCAGCAGAATGTTTTACACAAGCCACAGTTCATAGCAGCATCTGCCCTGCTTCTGCTCAGAAACTGAGCAATAAGATAGGAACAAGCGTGTACAGGAACAGGTGTGTGCAGGGGCAGGTGCGTGCGGGAACAGGATGTGAAGAAACAGGTGTGTGCAGGAGCAGGTGCATGCAGGAACAGGATGTGCAGGAGCAGGTTGTGCAGGAACAGGATGTGCAGAAACAGGTGTGTGCAGGGGCAGGTGTGTGCAGGAAGAGGATATGAAGGAGCAGGTGTGTGCAGGAACAGGATGTGCAGGAACAGGATGTGCAGGAACAGGTGTGTGCAGGGGCAGGTGTGTGCAGGAAGAGGATGTGCAGGAGCAGGTGTGTGCAGGAGCAGGTGTGTGCAGGAAGAGGATATGAAGGAGCAGGTGTGTGCAGGAGCAGGTGTGTGCAGGAACAGGTGTGTGCAGGAACAGGATGTGCAGGAACAGGTGTGTGCAGGGGCAGGTGTGTGCAGGAAGAGGATGTGCAGGAGCAGGTGTGTGCAGGAGCAGGTGTGTGCAGGAATAGGATGTGCAGGAGCAGGTGTGAGAAGGAACAGGAGTGTGCAGAGCCTGTGGTTTGTGATGAGTGCAAGGTTATACGGCTGTGAGTATACAGAGGACATAGTCTGTTCTTCAGGAACTGGGCATGTGTGGTCTGAAGGAGAGGGCATCACTTTTGCTGTCAGCAGAGCTGAGCTCTGTCTTCTATGAGCTGCATAACTTCAAGAAATTCACACACACACACACACACACAGCACACATGCTAGGAGGGATATTTTCATGGAGGAAGGGTGCCAACAGGAGGTTGGGGAATGTGTCAACATGGTCAAACTACGAACACATCCCTGTAAAAACAACAAAATCCATTACTTTGTGAAAGGAGTATATGCCTTAAAGCTCGTTGGCAAAACAACAGTGTTTTTTTTTTTTTAATGCTTGCTATGTGCCCAACGGGGGTTTCCCACATTCCAAGGAACTGCTATTATTCTCCATCTTGCTTTATTAAAGAGGAGAGAACACAGAGGAAGGAAACCTCATGGCCACAGCCGAGGGACCTGTGTGCTCAGATTCTGGAGCCTGCTTTCCTAACCAACCACATTCCCAGTGGTAACATGGGCAGTCAGGCCTCCTTACTGATGCTGTCAGGACTGTGGGATAAGGTATAGAAAGCTTTATCTCTAGAGAGAGATCAGCCCAAGATCCTAACATAGAGCTTATAATTAGCCTGGGAGCAGCTTTGGGCCTCAGGGGCTTTAGAGATCCCTCCCCCCTTTGGACTGTCAACACTCTAAAATTAAGATGCATGCATGCATACAACAACATCTTTCCCCAGTATACCTTAAACTCAATCTGAAAGTCTGGCTAATGCATATCCCTAGGTGGGCAGAGAGCAATTGGCTGGTATCAGTTCTGCAGAGGCGCCACTCATCCTTGGCCCATCTCTGTCTGCCATCTCTCATGGCTTTCATGGTGGCATTTCTGAGCCTGGGTTTGCACTCAATGTTTGCCTGACTCCTGTGGGCAAGCTGGTCTGTAGACAGAGCATAGCCAAATAGCTCAAGGGTGTGCTTGTATCATTTCCTGGATGGTCATCTTCTATCTACCAGCTTCAAAGGTCAGAGTGCTCTGGAAAGATCAACTCAGGTACCTGTGTAGGACGTTCTGAAGGCTGTTCCTTGCCAGCATGGCTCTGCAGCGGCTGTGTAGTGTGTGGTGTTCAGATGAGCACCAGGCTGGACAGGTAGCTCTCCACACTTGCATCTTTTCTTTACGTCATTTTAAACCTGTATCTATGCTGACCTGGGATTTCTCCAGGTCCTAGAGATGTTCCTCCTCTGGCTAGGCACCTTTCACATCCCATTGCCCAGGGTTCAGAGACAGGAGACAGAACATGAGTGCGGCATTTCTCCGACAGAGTATTTTCAACCAGTTATCGTTATATACTCTCTGTGCGTCAAGTCTATGTTTTACAGAAGTCATCAGCTAGGAGGAAGCTAAGCTGACACAAGTGTTTAAAACCTCAATCACGAGAGAAGCAATGAGTAAATACTATTAAGTGAAAGTGGATTTCAGCATCCACAATGTTGATGATATGAATGAGTGACATTTAGGATATATGGAGCCTTCTGTCCTTTACGTCCGCTAAAGAGGGTCAGGAGAGGGGTTCCCCCTTTTTATTCCTGCTTCCCCTAGCATCCTTCCGTCCCCTGGATTTCAGAACCCTTGATCAAAATGTGGAAGGGTAGGAGCTTTTTTCTCTTACGTCCCCCTTTTTTAAAGTTTATTTATTTATTTATTATGTATACAATATTCTGTCTGTGTGTATGCCTGCAGGCCAGAAGAGGGCAGCAGACCCCATTACAGATGGTTATGAGCCACCATGTGGTTGCTGGGAATTGAACTCAGGACTTTTGGAAGAGCAGGCAATGCTCTTAACCTCTGAGCCATCTCTCCAGCCCCTCTTACGTCCCTTTTGCTGTTCCCACAGGATCCTTCCTGGTCTCAAGGGAGCAAGGCTCTCAGAGCTGAGGCAGGCGAACAGTCCTGTGTGGATTTGGGGAGCAGGATGCAGACGTGAGTGTGACGGCCATCGCAGATGACAGCAGAAAGCAGGGACAAAATAAGCCAAGGAGGTAAGCCTCAAGGGTGGAGGCTTTCTTAGGGGTAAACCGGACACCGTGTGGAAAGCGGTCACACTGTAGATGACGGCAGGTCAGTGCGCTAAGAGACACATTGTTAGGCAGTTTTGCCCCCTGGACACTGCACTTACACAGACCCAGGGGGTGGCGGTCATCACTGCGTGTAGCTTCTAGATGTTCTCAAGAGATACAAGATGGCCAAGGCCACTGAGAGAACGACACAGCACACACTGTTATGCCACCCCCTTTTAAATGATTCCTTTATTGATTGAATTCCTGCTTTGACAATTGCATGCTTGTATAGAACACATTCTGATTATTCCCACTCCCCATTTATCTCCCTCTCATTCATCATACCTCCCTCCTTCCTCCCAGTTCCTTTCTATGTCCTTATGTCTTGTTTTCTGACTCACTGGTATTAACCAAGGGCATCCACATGCTCGAGGTTTGGAACTGGCCATTTGAGCGTGGTGGGGTCACGGATGGATACACAACTGAAGACAATGGCAGCCACTCCCCTTGAGCCTACCAGTTACCAATAGTTCAGCAGGCTGGGTACGGTGACCCCTAACTGATGGTTGACAGGCCCATTCTTGTGACGGTTTCATGCTGGCAACCACAGCTGCTGTGAGGTCATATTTCCAGTGGCTGTCCCGTGCCTTGAAGGTGACAATTCACAATCCTTCTCTCTGTCTTCCAGCTGTCACATGCTTCCTCTTCCACAGTGTTTGCTAAGTTTTAGAGGGGTTGGCTAAAAGGTCCTGCTTAGGGGTGAACCCTCATCTGCCACTCTGAGTACTTGGAGCAGCCCCAAGTCTCTGTGTTCACCGCTGTTCACTGTGCGGGACCGCGATAAAGTTTCTAATAATCAGAAGTACATTCCAAAATAACTGTTGCAGTATAGGACTGAGATGCAATCGATGGTTACTGTCAAGCACTTTGTTGTGTATTGCAAAGCTGAATTGCTGTATTTTCATATGATTGACAGTGAGCTAGGTTTATCTACGGGAGCCTTGCCACGACAAGTGAGAGACACATCACATAGAGAGAGACTGGGATGCCACCGGGTCTTAGAAGTCCTTAGTGCCATTATAGTCCAGTGGGATTCATTATCACACATTCAGTCTGTCACCAGCTAACCCCACCCCCACCAAGAACATGAGGACCTAGGTAGACTATAATTAATGAGTTTGGCCAAATCACTCCATTTCTAAAGTGTTTTTGTCATCTCTATGGCGTAAATAAAACTAAAACTGAACTTGAAAATTGTTGCAAAGAATAAGAGAGAGAGATTGTATATTGTCATGTTTGTGATACTTAGGAGATGGTAGTCCAGGTGGTGGGGAAAGGAGAAGGAGAAAGATGAAGAGGATGAGGAGGGAGCGTAAGAGGACGAGGAAGAGGAAAAGAATAAGAAGAGGAAGAGAATGAGGGAGAGACAGAGGAAGATGAAAAAGAAGAGGGGGAAGAGGAGGAGGGAGAAGAGGAGGATGGAGAGGAAGAGGAGGACGGAGAGGAAGAGGAAGGGGAGGATAATGGAATGCTATGAGACAGGGTCTTTCTTTGGACCTGATCGTGATTTAGGGGAAAGAGTGGTTGTGTCATGGAGTTTCATGTTGGGATTTTTTTTCTGTGAGAACATCTTGACAGGGTGCATGGATTGCTGGCTTCCTAACAGCCATGCCCTAAGGCCACCATTTTCCTTGCCTTTATTTGGTCTGTGGGTACAGGGAACATTCTGTTCTGTTGGTCATAAGTCAAGACTGTGGGAGTCGGGAGCAGCTCTGGGCACTTGGCTGCTTGCTGGGTTGGGTACCAGCCAGTGACGAGCAGCCACAGCCCATCAGTTCAGGGCAGCAGGAGCCCTCTCCCACTTGGCTCCATGCATGAATGCACCTTGAGAATTTGCCCAGGTTCAGCCCAGGGTGCAGTGGAGGGAGGGAGCCTGGGAGCTCACTACCTTGAATGGAGACCATCAGGATTCTTGTCGTAAGATATTGGCACAAAGGACAGAAAGGGACAGAAGAAACTAGCATGGCTTCACCCAGACAGAACTTCCCACTGGAGATGGGTTTCTCACCCTGTGGGTTTTGATTTAACTCACAGCTATTTTCATTGACTTTTATAATAACCATATTTTCCAGTTTCTATATTTGATTCACTGACATCTGTGGTCTTGCTAAGCCTAGAGGTGAGTCAGGATAGAAAAGGAGGGGGGATTTTGGGAGCACAAGAAGGGGGGGAAAAGCTCTCATTCTGGAGTCCAGTTGACACCTCTTGCCAGTAGGGTAGCAAGATTTCAGCACAGCCAGGAACTGCTCAAAGCCCCCACCTCTGTTTCTAAATGAAAACCTGCAATTTTCTAGGAATCTCATTAGAAACCCCATTTACAGGCAAGGACATATATTAGACTCTTGTACAGCTCTGGTGGTTCCTGGTACAGCCCTGGTGGTTCCTCCTGGTACAGCCCTGGTGTTTCCTGGTACAGCCCTGGTAGTTCCTGGTGCAGCCCTGGTGTTTCCTGGTTCAGCCCTGGTGGCTCCTGGTACAGCCCTGGTGTTTCCTGGTGCAGCCCTGGTGGTTCCTCCTGGTACAGCCCTGGTGGCTCCTGGTACAGCCCTGGTAGTTCCTGGTACAGCCCTGGTGGCTCCTGGTACAGCCCTGGTGGCTCCTGGTACAGCCCTGGTGTTTCCTGGTACAGCCCTGGTGTTTCCTGGTGCAGCCCTGGTAGTTCCTGGTACAGCCCTGGTGTTTCCTGGTACAGCCCTGGTGGTTCCTCCTGGTACAGCCCTGGTGTTTCCTGGTACAGCCCTGGTGGTTCCTCCTGGTACAGCCCTGGTGGCTCCTGGTACAGCCCTGGTGGTTCCTCCTGGTGCAGCCCTGGTGGCTCCTGGTGCAGCCCTGGTGGCTCCTCCTGGGACAGCCCTGGTTCCTCCTGGGACAGCCCTGGTGGCTCCTGGTACAGCCCTGGTGTTTCCTGGTACAGCCCTGGTGTTTCCTGGTACAGCCCTGGTGGCTCCTGGTACAGCCCTGGTGTTTCCTGGTACAGCCCTGGTGGTTCCTCCTGGTACAGCCCTGGTGTTTCCTGGTACAGCCCTGGTGGTTCCTCCTGGTACAGCCCTGGTGGTTCCTGGTACAGCCCTGGTGGTTCCTGGTACAGCCCTGGTGGTTCCTGGTACAGCCCTGGTGTTTCCTGGTACAGCCCTGGTGGTTCCTGGTACAGCCCTGGTGGTTCCTCCTGGTACAGCCCTGGTGGTTCCTGGTGCAGCCCTGGTGGTTCCTCCTGGTACAGCCCTGGTGGCTCCTGGTACAGCCCTGGTGGTTCCTCCTGGTGCAGCCCTGGTGGCTCCTGGTGCAGCCCTGGTGGCTCCTCCTGGGACAGCCCTGGTTCCTCCTGGGACAGCCCTGGTGGCTCCTGGTGCAGCCCTGGTGGCTCCTGGTACAGCCCTGGTGGTTCCTCCTGGTACAGCCCTGGTGGTTCCTGGTACAGCCCTGGTGGTTCCTCCTGGTACAGCCCTGGTGGTTCCTGGTGCAGCCCTGGTGGTTCCTCCTGGTACAGCCCTGGTGGCTCCTGGTACAACCCTGGTGGTTCCTCCTGGTGCAGCCCTGGTGGTTCCTGGTACAGCCCTGGTGGTTCCTCCTGGTGCAGCCCTGGTGGCTCCTGGTACAGCCCTGGTGGTTCCTCCTGGTACAGCCCTGGTGGCTCCTGGTACAGCCCTGGTGGCTCCTGGTGCAGCCCTGGTGGTTCCTCCTGGGACAGCCCTGGTGGCTCCTGGTACAGCCCTGGTGGTTCCTGGTACAACCCTGGTAGCTCCTCCTGGTGCAGCCCTGGTGGTTCCTCCTGGTACAGCCCTGGTGGCTCCTGGTACAGCCCTGGTGGTTCCTGGTACAACCCTGGTAGCTCCTCCTGGTACAGCCCTGGTGTTTCCTGGTACAGCCCTGGTAGTTCCTGGTGCAGCCCTGGTGGCTCCTGGTGCAGCCCTGGTGGTTCCTGGTGCAGCCCTGGTGGTTCCTGGTGCAGCCCTGGTGGCTCCTGGTACAGCCCTGGTGGTTCCTGGTACAGCCCTGGTGGTTCCTCCTGGTGCAGCCCTGGTGGCTCCTGGTGCAGCCCTGGTGGCTCCTGGCTTTATCTCACCAGATTGTAAATCTACTCAAGGCATCTCACTTAACAAAAGAGAACAGGGGTGGGGTCTTCAGCATCCTTTGAGATGTAACTTGAGAGCTACCAAAGTTATCCCTCTGCCAGGCATAGTGGTGCTTACCCTGAGGGGCTCTTCCCACACTCGGTGTGCCCTATTCTCTCCAACTCTCTTTTGAGAAGCCCACACCCACACTCTCGGGTGTACCTTACTTCCTTCTGGGTGTCCCTATCCCTTGACCTTCATGCTCAAGACTTTTAAAGCCTTTTTTGATAAAGTCGGTCATGGCAGACTACTATAGACAAGCCCCCTGCTACTCAGAGCTGCTAAAATAATCCCACTAGCCGGTCCTAGGCCAGCTTTCTTACCTTGCCCTATTTGTGTTAAAAATACAGTTTAAAAAAAATACACCATCTCCTCTTTTTTTCTCCTCAGGTCTGAGCCCAAAGGGCGTGCTGTCTATGTCCAGGAAACACTGAGTAAAGACATCTCCTTTCGTGACAGTCAATGTCATGTGTATCTCATTACCTGATCAAAAGAAGCACCAGCAATATTTATAATGAACTGGCTGATGGACGCTGTCTGGACAGTCAAAACACCAATAAATATGACCCAGGAACTAACATTAAACTGAACACTCTGACAGTCTCCCTGGAAACAGCACATTTACACAATGGTGATATTTTCTCTCTTAAGACTCAGATGAGCAGGTCTAGAACCAGCTTGAGCGCCGCCGGTAGGAGGCCTGAGATCCTTACTTACCTCCTTTATCCCAAGGGTCCCTGCAGGAGTTGTGATGAGGGAAGGCTGCTCAACTTTGGATTGGTAGGCTCGAACCACAGGGACTTGGCCACAGACCAGTTCAGGTCAGGCTAGGCTGGGCTCTGGGGCTAGGTCAGGACAAGGGTGTACTTGGGGCAAGTGAATAAGGTAGAGAGAGAGATATGAAGATTGCTATAAAATGGAGCACTGAGCCAACAAGAAGAACATATAAAGGGGCACTGGGGGTGGTAAGGTAGCTAAGGTTTGAAATTAAAGTAGAAGTCAGCTGGCAGAAAAGTTGGCTAGATACTCCTCCCCACCAACACTTCCGGTCACAGAGCAGAGCACATGAGAGAAAGAAAACAGGAGTGCGGAATGCTGGAGAGGTTGGTGTCATGTAAATGACCCGTAAAGGGTCATGACCCTGGGAGGAGGGCTTGGGGGTCTCTGTCCTGGTGCAGCTTTATAACCCACCCCCACTCTCTCTTTCATAACGAACTGTCCATTCCTCTCGCAGCCCATGTGTCCCCGGCCTGAGTCTCTTCTAGGACACCTGGACCTAGAAATAGCATCGGGAGCCCTCTCCGCTCAGATCCATACACACAGCAGACTTACTTCAGATTTGCTGCGCCTGTAAATGACTTTTTCTTCTCCTGTAATGTTTGCTTTGAACTTATTTATTTGAAAATAAATGTAGTTTGTTAATGCAAAAATATAGCTCTCACCTCAGAGGGGGAAAGAGATAATTTGTTCTGGAGCCAACCGTGAGTAACCATGGCCTGGGAACACAGATTTAGACCACCCCAAACTCCATTTCCAGTGGTGTAAGTTTCATGAAGTGTTACTGGAGACTATGCTTTCCTTCCTGGCTTCCCAGACCTGAATAATCACATGGAAACTATAATAATTACAACACTGTTTGGCCTATTAGCTCAGGCTTCTTATTAACTAACTCTTACATCTTAAATTAACCCATTTCTATTCATTTGTATTTTACCATGAGGCTCCTGATTTGTTACTCCTTGCTTCTTGGGTAGTTACACGGCATCTGCCTGATTCCGCCTTCTTTCCTCCTCTGATCTAATCTCTGACCCAATCTTTCCTCCTTCTTCCAATCTCTGATTAGATTTTCCACCCTGCCATAGGTCAAAGCAACTTCTTTATTAACCAATAGCAATAAAACATATTCATAGCAAACAGAGGGGATCCCACATCAGTGAAGTTTTATAACAAAGGAAATCCATGCCAAGGTACTTTTCAAATATATTGGTGGAAACATTAGGCAGGTGCCTGCAGCAACGCAGGGACCAGGCATGGGCCTCCGATGCCGTCTGAGCACATTCTCAGCATTTTGGATGGTGGAAACGAGGAGTCAATTAGAATATAATGAAGGATTTACCTATTAGTCACAAAGACATTAAGTCACATATGGAACTGCGTAACAACTGGTCCTTAGGGGGCCAAGATGGCCTAAAACAATTTGAACTAGATCCTGGACTGGCAACAACCTCCCCACAATCACTGAAGTTCAAATCAGTCTGTGATCCAGCCTCTTTCCAGGAATTTTTCTCCTCAGCATCACATTCTGTGCATGGAAAGGTGAGATATTTTATTAACTATTATTTAATGTCCCTCACTGCTCGGAAGCCTCATTCCTAGGAACTGTAGAAGAGGCTCTGTAAACAGGCGAGTACTTTCAGGAAAGGATGACCAGTAAAGAGATTAAGGAAGAAAGTCCTGGGTCATCTATTAAAATCTACAAGACATTATGATCCAGATCTGATTATTACAATCCTCTGTATTGTACATAATGTGGCATATAGTAAAAGTAATCTGCCTATAATGAATATAATCAAGATCACTGTCTGCCCTGACTAAGAGAAGGTAGCAGATAAAGGAAATGGGCATTTTAAATAATAAAAATTAAACATTAAAAAAAGTAGACTGACTGTAAGTTTCACTGCATTCACAGCTATTTTTAGTCTATGAACTATTGTATTTTCTATTTGGGGTATTTAAACACATCCACTATCACTTAAGTTTGATTTTTCTTTTGGCCTCATGAGGAGTGGCTGACTACTTCTTAGGACAGATTGGTCTAACTCAGCATCATTTTTATTTGTGAATGTTAACTTGATCTAATTTGTTATCTTGGCATTGTACCAGATTTCATTAGTGAAAGTGAATGGAAATCACATTATAAAAGAAATTAGATAGCGATATAGTATCTAAATTTTTCTTTTAGCATAATTATCTCTTACTATATACTAAATATTATTAAAAAACAGTGATAGAAATAAGAGTTCAGGTTTGTCAGAAAACAGAATTTTATAGGCCTTATAGCTAAATCTTATTTGTACATTTTTATCTTAACAGAAATGAAAGGGGACTCTGGTGGGAGTCATGTGACATTGCCCAATTTATTTTTTAAGAATCCATGTAGCTATAACTCAGGACACCTCAAATATTCATTTAGTCAAGAAGCACTGAGTGTGAAGGCACAGAGGACCACAAATGTTGTTATTAGAGATAAGTGTGTTTTGTATAATTTGTGTAGAAGAGTTTTCCCTAATCTCTGGCTAGAGTAAATGGAGTTAAATAATTTTAAGTTTGTCAGTCTTCTGAGCACACTGCAGGGCCGTTTAGAGTGTTAAGTTCATTGTACCTTAATGTTTTTAATATCGTTAGAGTAATCCACTTGGTTGGTCACTTCTAATATTTCCCCCCTTTTAATAGGAAAAAAACGTCTAACAGTTTTGAATTTAAAACCTAAGCACCTGGGGGCTGGAGAGATGCCTCGGTGGTTAAGAGCACTTGATGCTCTTGCAGGGAACCTGAGTTCAGTTCCCAGCACCCGCATGGGGACTCATATCCACCTGTAACTCCAGTTCTGGGGATCCAATGCTCTCTTCTAGAGAGCTCAGACAAAGGCACACAGAAGGTGCACACGCACGCACACACACACACTAAAAATAAAGTAAATGGGCCTCACTGAACACAATTCACAGAATAACCAGAAGGAGTTTGCAGAGAGGCAGTGGTAGCATGCATTGTAAATACTCCATTTCTTCCTACCAAAATACTAATCAGATCTGGGCTGTTCAGGGTGAGATGACCATAGACAAATACTGCACGTTCCTAAAAAGAAGCCTCTTTGGATGCCCAAGTATCACACAGAGGTGTTCGTGTCACATAGGAACACTCATGCTATTTTTAAAACTCCATGTCCGAGCATGTTGTGTTAAAGGGAAGCTAGATAGCGACCTACAGGTCGCCTTTGTGTGTGACAGCCAAGAGGTGTGTGGCAGAAAATGGTGGAGGCGTAGCTTAGACCAGCGTGAGCCATGCCATGATCCATGAGTGCTGTTGTAACCAAGTGTGACCGCCCAGGTCATTTACACAGAACAGAAAGTTAGTTCTCGCAGTTCTGAGGGCTGGAGAGTCCAAGGTTGGTGTCTGGGAAGGGTTGCTATCTGCATCCAAGATGTCACTTGCAGGGCATTCTCAGATGGCAAGTAGGAGGCTACTGTCCTGTGTTGTGAGATAACCTGTGAAGATGTATCTCTCTCTGCCAAGACACTTTCTGATTGGTTTAATAAGGAGCCGAATGGCCCATAGCTAGGCAGGAGAGGATAGGCAGGACTTGCAGGCAGAGATAGGAGCCCTGTGAAGCAGAGAGGCAGAATTTGCCAGTGCGAAGTGGAGGGAGTTTGATGTACAATATGGAGGAGAGGTATCGAGCCACATGGCAAATTTAGATCAATATAAAAGGTTAATTAAGTTTTAAGAGCTAGTTAGGAATAAGCCTAAGCTAAGGCCAAGCTTTCATAATTAGCAACAATCTTCCATGTCATTATTTGGGAGCTGGTAATCCCCAAAGAAAGTATGAGTGCTGTTCTGGCCCCCTCTCTGAGACACCAACCCATCCTGAACATGCTGCCTTCCCTTCTTAATTGCCGCCTGAAACCCTGCAAACATACAGAGGTGCATCCAAGCAATAGCAAACTAAACACAATGACTTAGAAGGAGTCCATAGATCCAGACCCCTTCCTTCGGGAATGGCTAGCCTGGGGACCCAGAGGTGGCCTCCAGATTCCTGCCCTCCTTTCTACTACTTCCCAACAGCACAAGGGTAACCTGGGCACAAGCAGGCCCATAGAAAAAGATGACGTCGTACTCAATGATTTCAACAGAGCTTGTTCACTGGATTCCCATTGGCTTGCTTTGGGTCATGTGACCATCCTTAAGTCCTGCAAGAAGACTGGGTGCTGCTGGCTGGAGCATGGCAAAGGGTGCGGATGCTGCATTCATAGCTGCGGCTACAGAACAGATTCCACTAACAGTCAAGTCGGTGAGGGGTTTTGGCAGGTCCTAAAACGTGGGAAACAAGTAAGGGCTCTTCAGACTCATCTTTCCCAACCGGTCATCCGGAACCAAAGGGATGAAGAGTGGTATTCACACTTACCAGCACTTGGAAATTCCACCCAGCAGGCAGACCTCCAATGACGAGCCTGGGAAAATGCTGGGTTCTGCTCACTCTAGGCTCGCCTGGTGCTTTTAATAATCAAGCAGTTCTGGCTGGTTCTTCTGGCCAGGCTTCAATGATGCGTGCTGTATTCTGCCTCTCGAATTCCATCTCAATTTCCTGTGGAACTCCTTCTCCCCCTCTCCTTTTATCTTTTTTTTAATTTTAATTTTTAAAATTCCTTTTCTTTCCCCCCAGCCTAGTTCTACTTCTTGGCTATTTATAAGATCTGTGAGCCACCCAGAGGTGGATGGGTGTTTCAGACAGACACACAGACTGATTTTGTCCTCAGTAGCTCTTCCTCACTTGAATGTGTAATGAAACACGCCCAGACCCAGAGTTTAGCTCCAGGGTCCCCGTCTTCTACAGGATGGCAGTAACCCTTAGAATGCCTTGCAACAAGCAAACAAACAGAAAACTCACCAACTCAAATTGCCCAAGATGCTACAGGAATTTGGTGACTTGTGTAACTCAAATGTTTAGAGACAATAAGGCTTCAGGCACAGTTTGATGAAGCTTCAGCATCGTGTGGATTCTCCCCCTAGGGGCAGGGAGTCTCATCGTCTTTACAGGATGTACTAGGTACTTGAAATAGCGTCTAGAAAAATATTTTTGAATGAATACAATTGTGTCTGTCTGTCTCTTCAGGTTGCTTTGGTCTTGAGCACTACAGAGCAAAGATGAGGTAAGGTTTCTTACCGCCCTCGCCCCACCATCCGACAGGCATCCACTGCCTTTATGTGGATATCTTCTGGCTTTACTATAGAGCTAAATCCTTACCAAGTGAGCCAAGACCAAACCTCTGCAACTTTAAGAGACAAAGATGGTATCTGTGTCTGTCTTTAGATATTCTCCCACTGTCCCGTACAGTGCTACTGGACACCTTGAGAGTTCCACAGATGAGCAGCTTCCTCCCAGCTGGCAGGGCTATACACTAAAGCCAACTGCTAATCCTGCTGGTCTGTGGATTTTCAAACTGGGAGAAGAATCCTTTCAAACCATAACTGGTGCCAATTGGTGCCACAGGGGCATGTCCCAGCCTGACCCTCTCCTCTAGGAGAGCCCTGTGTGCTGTATTGCAGTTGAGGAACCCCAAGGCCACCCCAGGCTAACCTCCAACCCCACTCCTGTGCTGATGGGCTCTTTCAATGCCAGCTGTTGGAACTCCAGCCCTTTCTGTCCACAGAGCACCCCAAACCTCCACATCACCTTCTCTGAGACAGCAAGATGTGCCCAGTGAGGAACTAGTAGGATATCTGGCTACTTATTTCACATGCTTAATTTTTTGTCTTTTTATTTAAAAAAAAATTGGATGTCCTTGGGATGAACCTCCTGGTGGGGAAACTGATAGGTTGTGGAATAGGGAAGCAGTTCCAAGGATGCTGCCAGGCTTGGACATACTCCCAAAGACTGGCAGATGAGTGAGCCCAAGGCAGGAAGGGAGCATGGGCAGAGTTTGCCAGGCTATGAAGCCAGAGATGGCACAAAGAGAAATCCCCAGTTTCTCCGATGCGGGTGCTGGGCCAGTGGCTGAAGAACCCAGGCAAGGGCTGCTAAATCAGTTTATACACGCACCATTGTTTTCTAACTTCCTGCGGACCTGCACAGGACAGACAGCAGCAGCCCCTGGATGCTGTGTTGGTCTCCTTGCTCAGCCTCGTAATCAGTCTTAACCTTCCACATGAGAGGGGGGCTGTGGTGGACTAGAGGTGGAGGGCAGATCACCTGCAAAACCTCTGCTGTTTGTGTGTTTTGTGAGACAAGAATTCTGTAGCCTAGGCTAGACCTGATTATTTGATCCTCCTTCCATAACCTCCTGGGGATTGAGTGTGTAGGTACATATCATCACACATGGCTTGAATCTCTTCTGGGTGACCCATCGGCAGACGCTGCCTGAGGGTGCTGGACAGGCAGCGTTTCCATGAAGGGTTTCAATAAGATGCAGAAGGATCACTAATATGAAACTCTATAAATAAGGGCTAGGCTAGTTCTGCCCCTGGAAAGGAGGTGACTGTTTTATGCTGCCAACTGGCTGGCTGAGGTCTCTGAAGAATCTATGGGTCCTGGTCCATGATCACTTGTAGCCAATCATCTGTTCCTAGCCCAGAATGCCTAGGTCTGCAGGGATCCTCTCTCTCTCTCTCTCTCTCTCTCTCTCTCTCTCTCTCTCTCTCTCTCTCTCTGCCTTCTGTGAATATTGGATATGGAAGCAATTATGTTAGGTTGCAGTAATTACTATTATGTAACTATAGCTGGGAACATGTGAATCAAAGCTATACCCATTTCTCCTCCCTCTCATCCTCTCAACAGTACTGGACAACGCTAAGTCCTTGGGGGCTGGGAGATCAGCACATTTTTAAGGAGTTGACAGCCACCCCTGCGCACTGCAGTGTAGGACTAATGAAGACACAGTGCAAGGAAGCCTCTAATTGAATCCAGCATGCAGCAAGCGGAGCTGAACACAGCACCCCCAGCTGAAATCCCACGTGTTGGCTCCTAACCCTCCTGGACAGCCAGCACAAGAAAATATTTCTGGGCTGTGTCTCAGGCAGCCTGTTCTCTCCACGTGGCCAAAAGAGAACAAGAATGGCCCATTTCTTGGGTAGAGGCAATGGATTATCGGGGAGCCGAGATTGCCTTTGATAAAAGCAGTTGGCTTGACTAAAGGGCAGGCAGAGGACAAAAAAGAAAGAAAGAAGCCTGAGAAACAGAGGTGTTTGGGCGGGAGCGCTCTGCTCCAGTTCCTGTCCATTTCCAGCTTGCGTGCGCCGGCTCCAGTTGGCTGGAGGTGGGCAGCCCCTCCTTCATCACTCTGGGCAGGATCCATCCATGCCCTGCTTGGCCTTGCACATCCCTCGATATGCAGATTTCCATGTGGGAGTACATCTTCCTTTCGGAATTCCCGGCTGGTGATTCACAGCACAGCTATCCATACCCAGCTGCTCTGTCTCCTGGGGCCATCCCTGGGGACGAGCTTCCCCCACCCCCACCCCCACGCTTGGTCCTTGGTGCTGTATGATTTTCTGGCTGGGGATGTAAATTGCTGAGTAGCCCACAAGAGATCTGAACCTGAGATGACCGAAAGAATCCTGGGTATGTACACCACTGGGCCCCTTCAGCCAGCTGTTGCTGGAGCTGTTGAGTGCAGGCTGGCTTGACTCGGATCCCCTCGGGTCATTTCCACAGCATTTCACATGCCTCATGCCTCCGGTGTCTCCAAACAGTGCTGTTCAGAGGCTAAGGGTCTCCTGCTGGCATGCCAAGGCTGTGGACACTGGGATCCTTTCCGAACCCAGGTGCTGTGTCCACTTGCGGAGACGCCAGCAGGCTTGCGCAGTGACACCGACCCCTCGTGTCCCATCCCTTTGGGTTCCTCTTGGTTAAAGGCATGCAGCTACATTGCTGCTGAATGTGTGGGCAGGGCTCGGCCTCTACACAGAGGAGGGCATGGATCTGAGAGCGGGGTCATCTGTGCAGCCCAACTCTGCCCTGAGCCTCAGAAGCCCGCACCAGAGCTGCAGGGAAGTCCCTGGGTGTCTGCAGAGCAGGTGGCCTCCGTCTACAACCCAGCCCTGTCAGCTGTTGAGAGCCCTAGTTGGAAGAAGCATTCCAGGGACATTCCTTCTGTCTGGAGCAGGGACTTGGCCTGAACCTTGAACCAAAAAAACCAGAACAAGCTGCACCAGTTTGCTCCACCTCAAAACAAATGCTTTTTTTTTTCTTCTTTTTTTATAGCACTGAGAACAAAACCCGGGGTTGGCATGCTTTGTTTTCCCACTAGGGAACAGTCAGTGAACAAGACTAAACTGGATCTTCTGACTGAGTGGGGAGGAAGAGGACTTCTGCAAGGTGGGTTTATTCAGTTAGCTCCCTTGCAGACAGATGCTGGAAGTCAGGCCGAGGTCTTCAGAGATTGCCTGAAGGTGTCTACAGGCTGGAGGGTTCTGTCCTGTGGATAGTGCTGGCAGCCCGTGGAGAGGCAGGGGAGAAATGTATGGTTTTTGAAGCCTTCTGGCAGCCACAGGAAAGGGTGCAGAAGCCTCCAGATGAAACTGACCCATGACATACCCTTCTTAATGAAAAAAAAAAAAGGTGGTTGCTTCCTCTGAGTCACGTGATCTTTCCGCCCTGATATGCACAATGGTACCGAAGAAAACACCTTCCCACAATGCCACCCCTGGCTGGAGGGGCTTTTACCACTGTCTCTTTCATGCCACTGTTGATTTTCTGTCTGCTCAGCAGACCCTGAATCTACTGAGAGTTTAACTATCATCTTCTTTCTGTACTCAGTGCCACTCTACGGACTGTGACCTGGTGGGATTTCTGGCCCACTGGCACCAGCTGCCAAATGTTGCTTTTATCCAACTTGTTCTGCTTACCAATAAAAAGTCAGATGTTGGAATGAAAACCTGGTTCATTAGAGAAACCTGGAAGCAACCAGCTGACCTTCCTTTCTGGCCCGAGACCCAGCAAGAAAAGCTCTCCGCTCTTCCCAAACCAAAAAGACTGAATCTCTAAGTCCCTCCTTCTCCTTCCTCTGTGTCTCTATCCACATTTCTGGGTCCTCTGGACTCTCTAGGGCTAATTATTGTCAACTGGTTGCTGGCTTTGCCCCCTGATCCAAGGTGAATTTTATTAACACAGCCTCGGAGTTTCACGGCGTGAGCAGGTGTCCCGAAACACACCGTGATAAGAAATACCTGGTAGAAGTGACCTACGGGAGGAATGGCTGCTCTGAGCTCATGGTTTCTGGAGGGTTTCAGTCCATTCCGGCAGGAAGGCGGACTCGCAGGGGCAGCCCTGTCTTTGGTCAAGTGGGAGGAAGGGAGCCTGTGGCCTCAGTTTGTTCATGTGATGGAGACCAAAAGCAGAGGCAGCAGACCACGGGCAGAGGTGGGCGTGCATGCCAAAGGTAGCCCCAAGCCAGCTACTTCTACCAGCCAGGCCCCAGCTTCTAAAGGTCACACATTCTTCAAAATGGTACCCCATGTGGAGCAAACAAGGTACATTACTATCCTGAGAGGATGCCTCCCTAGAAATCCTGTCTGATTTTTCTAGAAGCTTGAGTCTGGAGACTGTAATTGAATTTGCTTCCTGACCTCCTTTGCTTCTCTGGATTCCCCAGGTAACCTGGGATCTGAAGCAGTCCCTCCAAAACACAATCACAGCCGAGGCCGCCCTAGGAAAATATGTTTGCTTCCCGTTACCTTCAGTCAAAAGCGAGTCCACAAAAGTGCTTCCTGGCTTTGTTACCTTGTACTGGTTGCTTGCCCTCTCTGAGTCCTGATACCTTTCTGTATCGAATGGAGCTACTTCTGTCCTTCAGAAGGGTCTATGGAAATGAATGTGTTATGATAACATTCATGCCCTTGCCTGGCACAGGGTCCCCTTCTCTTACCTGAAGATAGCAACTGCATGATGGGGGTGAGGGAGGGAGCTAGGGTCACAAGATGTGTTTGGCTGAGTTCAATCAGGGTTCTGTAAAAGAGGTTAAATTTAGTTCAGAGGTAAATTTAGCAAATAAGTGTGGTTTAGGGTCTTACCCCCCTTTTCTGTTTATGGCTTGGTTCAGCCTCTGTCTCCCTAAGCAATCATCCACACAGCACTAATTAAGACATCTATGGAGCTCCCAAAACGTGAAATTCCAAGACCCAGATGCCTGCCAAAGCATTCTGGAACTTGTCATTTTTTTCATGTGCTCGGTGCCATCCAGAACAGCACTGGTCCTTCATGGCAGGGGCCAGTCCCATAGTGCAATGCTCTGCCAGTGGCTTTCCCAGGGCCGTGCCACTAACTCTGAGCGCCCTCCCCCCAGTGGCCTTTTCACGGCCGTGTCCCTAACTCTGAGCACCTCCCCAGTGTCTTGGTCCTTAGGGAGAAAAAAACCCTAAGATTTAATCATTTTTGCCATGTGGAAAAGGCTTAGGAAAAAACAAAGTTGTGGTAGAACATATAATTCCTCTGGTGGACACTCCTGCCTTGGTCTTCTGAAGGCTGAAATGTATCTCTTCAGGCGGGACCCTGGGTCTCAGCTCCTCACCCTGTGTTTGTCTATTCCAGGGGCCACGGGTCCTTTGTAACAGTTCTACCAAGAACGATACCCACTTCTCCTCCCATACACTTCCCAGGATGGCCCCCCAGCTGGTGCCTAGGCCAAGCTGACACAGACTGGGTATGCGGGGACAAGAGACAGCACACAGTGTCATAGGAAAAGTGATGGCTGAGGGAAGGGGGGCACAAAGCATGAGATGCATGCCGTCCAATCTACGGCGTCTCCAGGCTCGCATCTGAGTGCTTGGCCCCCAGCTTTTCCAGACTGTGGAGCCTGGAAAAGGAGAGGCCTGGTGGACAGAGGTGTGTCAATGGGTGGCTGGCCTACCAAGGTCAGGCCTGTTGCCTCCTGGTTAGCTGACACGTTAGCAAGCCTCTGTCTCGTGCATCTGCTCCTGGGGACAGAGCGCCTCTGTTCTGCCATCCATCCCGGTGCACAAAAAGTGTTTTGAAACCATGCGCCTGAACACGTCTGTCCTTACTTCAGCTGTTTGTGTTGGATGTTTTTGTCACAGTGATGATGAAACTCACTAGCCCATGTTTAGTGGCTTCAAGGGATCCTGGGATGTTTCATCACAGAATGATGTATGGTGCCTATATCATAAGAATCAGGTACTTGAGGGGTTGCCAGATGGGTGTGTTTACAAAGGTGAAATATCTCATTGGAAGGCTTTATTTTGAAAGGAGTTGGGGAAAGAGAAAGAGGCTGAACGCTAAAACAAATAACGTATCGTGTAAGTCTTTGTTGGCACAGGGAATTTGCTCTATGTCATGGAAAGGTAGGTACTGAAATATGCCCTGGATGTGAGGGACTGACTGAGTTCACCACTGAGACAAAAGTTGGAATTGCTCCCCCTGCACAAGGAGCATACACATTTAGCCTGTGGACATATTGCCACAGGTGAAACCCCCGCTGCCTGCCAGAGCATTCTGGAATGCGAAGTATTAGGCCCTGGTCAACATCTTAGGACCCCTGAGTTTCTGTTGGGGTTCCTTGCAGCTTACTTCTCAAAATTTTCCAGGGGAGGAAGGTGTCTGTGTAGTTGCTGCCCACAGGCCGACTCTTCTGCGGTCCATAGCCAACATAAAGTTTGTTGGATTGTCTCCCAGGCTATAGAACGGCACCATGTTACAAGAGCGGCCCTTCACACGTAGCCTTGTTTGTGGTGGTCCTATGAGTGTTCTCAGACCCTGGCCCCAGGGTCCTCCATCACTTCTGGTGATGGTCTGTGGGCACCAGGGTGGGGCAGGGAAGTGAGTTCATGTCCAAAGACATAGGCAAGCTCTAATTCGTATCCAAGGTGGTCAAGGAGTTGGGGAGCACTATTTCTGGAGCTTTGAACCCCTTCATTATGAGACAGTGCCATTCAGATGCCTTTTTTGGGTGTGTGTTGAGGTATGTAATTAGCCTGCCCTTGGCCTTGAGCTCTCAGAACACGGAGAGGCTCACACGCGAGGATCTCCCACTCCTAACTGCTCTCTGATTCCGGGAAAAGTGACGGGGTGACCTTAGCTAGTCTTCCCAAACTTGACCCAGACAAAACCAAGGGGTCTAAGTTCAGGTGAAACTCAGAAGCCAAGGACATACTTCTTGGAAGGACTGACTTTTTTTTGCCTTTTCTGAGTGGTGATGTACCTACATCAGATGTTACTGAGTAAATGGAAGAGCTCTCTGCAGTTAAAGCTACAATGGTCGGAGCAACAAAACAAAGCCAGGCCTATGCCGTGTGACTCAGAGTACAGAAGGGTACAGCGGAGTACAGAGTACACCAGTCCACATGATGCGAATAAATAATCAGTAAGTTAATAAGTAGGAAGAAGAGGCCAATCTAAAGAGAAAAAATCTAAGAATTCCTATAGCTACCCACTTTAAAGGGGATGGGGCGTAACTCCCTCCTCCTCAGATGTGAGTTACAGAGTTAGGTGACTTCATTGTGCATTGCATGCATGCAAAAAAAAACCTACTTGATTTAGCCTACAACAGACAGCAGAGTATACACCCAAACTGCAGAGTACACACCATTGTATGGGTAGGTTGTTGACCCAATGTCATGGTGTGACATGTAAATCTGTTAGATACAAGCCTTGCCACACATTTTCAAATAAATTCCCATCTTTCCTCAGATGCTTCACACAAGTTCTGGGATGTCAACTTTCACAACAAAATGGGAGACTCTATATGGGGAAACTCCTTGCCATGAGTCTTCTTTACATCAGGGTCACTTGAAGTGCCTGGTACCCAGGACCATAGGAGACTATAGGGCTATGCTGTCCAAAGTGGTGGCCCTGTGAAGCCACTGAGAACTTGGTGCTGAAAGTAGAGAAAACACATCAGGTGTTAGAGCCATAGTGTCCTTATGACCTATTTTATGCTGGTCGTGTTGAATGGATATTGTTTGACTAGTCCGGGTTAAATGAATAGATTATCAAGCTTAAGTCTTCCTACTTATTTTTCTTGTTCTTTCTTCTCCTCCTCCTTCTCCTTTCAGTTTTTTGGTTTACTTAGACAGTCTTCTTGTAGCGGAGGATGACCTCAAACTCATTATATAGCTGATGATGACTTGAGTTGCTGAGTCACATTGCCTAGATAATGTGATGCTAGAAACCAACCCCAGGCATTGAGGATGCTAGAGCAAGTCTGTTTTCCTATTTAAAAATATGGCTAAGAACTGGGATCATAGCCCAGTGGTAGGTTGATTGCCCTCTAAGCCTGGAGCACTAAGCTCAATTATGAGTACAACAGAAACAAAGCAAATGATGCGGGATGCAATGAAAGTAGTCCTAAAAGGCAGTTTTATAGCTGCCTTAAAACAATCAGAATGATGTCAAATAAATAACAATGTACCTTGGAGTCTTGTAAAAATGTGAGCAAGCCAAACTCAAAGTCGGTGAGTGGAAAGAAGCTGTGCAGGGCAAGAATTAATGGAATGAAAACAAAGAACAATATAAAGAATCAAAGAAACAAAGAGCTGGCTCTTGGACAAAATAAGCGAGATTGGCAAAACTTGAGTGAAATGAACCAGAAGAAAGAGAAGCCCCAAATTAATAAAATTAGAAATAAAAAAATGAACCATTACAACAGATATCAGTGAAATTTAGAAAATCATTAGGACTACTTTGCAACTAAAACTCCACAAAGACACAAGATAAAAATTACAGATCAATATCCTTGATGAACATAGGTGCAAATTTTTTTCAACAAAAATAAATACTTGCAAGCCATATTTGATGTGCAAGGACACATCAAATAGATCATTTACTGAGTCAAGTTATCTTTATTCTAGAGATGTAGGGATGGCTCAAAATATGCAGATCGAGAAATGTAATATATCACATAAACTAAATCAAAGATAGAATTACATGATTATTTTAGTAGCTGACAAAAGGCTTTTGACACAATCCAACATCACTTTTGATAAAAGTCCTGAAGAGACTAGGAATAGAAGAAATACATCTCAATGTAATAAAGTCTACATAGGACAAACCTATAGCCAGCACCATACTAACTAGAAACACTCAAAGCATTTCCATTAAGATCAAGAAAATAAAGTATCCACTTTCTCCACTCTTCTTCACTATGGCATTTGCAATCTTAGCTACAGTAATAAGACAAGATAAGAAAATAAAAGGGGTACAGATAGGAAAGGAGGACACACACATGTGCATGTGGTGGACAGAAAACAACCTTGGGTTAAGACAGAATCTTTCATTGGCTTGGAACTTACCAAGTAGAGTGGGCCATGAGGATTTGCTTGTCTCTACCTCCCCAGCCTTAGAAACAAGGGTGTTACCATGCCATCCCTGACCTTTAAAAAAAAAGCCATTGATTCTGAAACTCAAACTCAAGTTCTCATGCTTGCAAAACTGCTAAGAGGAAAAACTGAATGGGATAATGGGTAGATTAGTGTGAACTTAATCACACTAATAATAATAATAATAGTAAGTAAAAGAGTGAATACTTGTGAGCTATTATTTATGAACAATTTACATTGGTATAGATTTTTGTATATTGATACAAGTTTAAATTATATTTGTTATATTGAATATGCCTCTATTTCTGTATTATATTTTATAATATTTGTACACCTATGCAAAGTTATTTTGTCAGATCATATGCATGAGTGTTTCTACCTCTGTTTAAGACATTTTGTGTATTGATACAAGTTTAGGATATATTTATCATATTGCATTATATATTTCTACCTCTGATCAAGATATTTATGCATTGTTTATAATTTGAGGTCATTGTCCTCCTTTACTGCACAATTGTTTAAAGATTGTTTAATATTTTGATATGAAGTCTTAATCTTTAGGTTATATAGGTATTAAGTATTATAGGTCAATAGTCATTCATGTTTGTTATACTTTTAGTCAGACTACTTAGGTTCTTTAGATACATAGAGATTGTATTCTGCATAGATAGGTAATCTTCAACCACTTCAAAGATCTGTAGAACATGGCATTTAAATAACTTAGGATTCTGTTGATGTGAGACAGTTGCTCCTGTCAGCACCAATCTCTTCCCAAGAGAGTGTTGAGTACCAAAGATGCTCCACTTGGAGTTTGTTTTCTTCTTGGCACAACTAGCCTTTGGACAAGGAACTACCCATGCCTCAACCACTGACAAAAATACACCATGTCTAGACTAGACAGCAGGATACAAGAAAAAAGACTGTCAAATCTTTCCAAGACAGGGTAAAGTTGTTTTGAAATTTTTTCTGCCTCTGAAAATGGTTTATCAGTTACTCTAGGCCTTAGTTGCTTCAACATTGCAAATGAGACTTTGGGTATTTGCTCAGGCAGCCAGTTGTCTCTGTCATCTACTGCACATTTTGGAAGATGCTTGATTGCATTTCCTGCCTATTCAAGTGATATTGTCTCCCTTCTCAGGCCTTGGATAGGGTTGAAGACTAGATGTAGTTATTTTCCTTTCATGACTTGGCCAAATTATTTATAAGACTTAGACTCCTTAGCGTAGAATGTTTATTAAAACTTTAGGATATGTTTATTGCTTAATATTGTCGATGCTGGTTGTAATTCTAACTTTATACATGATATCTGTTCCCAGTGTAGATAGTTTTGTTTTAGGTTTAGAACTCTTTTATTTAAACAAAAGGGGGGAGGTGCTGTGGGAGCCACTTGGGCATGGTCTCTTATACTATAAATACAGCTGTAAAGCATGCACTCGCTCTATTTTGGGGGGACTGGGTTGCACAGAAACCTCTGTCAACAGAAGCCTCTGTCAACAGGTGCCAATGTGGACAACTAAATCTACTTAAAACCTGAGAGAGTTTGGAAAGTAATTCTAGACACAAAAGAACAGAGGTAAGCATGGCTTCTTAGTAGCAGCATTTTCTCAGGTGGGCTCTGTTTGCTAGAGGCAAATGCATTTCATTTAAGAGAGATTTCCTCACTCATCTTTAGCTGCAAAAACCTTGCAGCCCTTTTGAGAGGCTCTGACAGAAAGCACTTAAATGGTGTTCATGAATAGCCTACAGCATGCTTCTTGGTGATGGCAGGGACCTTGAAACTCCATAGAGTTGTGGCAGTAAGCATGGATCCTGCCAGTACCTTCACCATGAGGCTAGACTCTTGGAAAGTTAAGGAATGAGGTGGATCCAGCTGTCAAAACCATGGCTTTAATCCTAGCCATATTGCTTAGCAAATTAAAGACTCATGTGGTCAGAAAAAGAGAAATATAGAGTAAAGATAGATTCAAAGACAAAGAAAACCTCTAAATGGTTTACAGTGTCACTAAAAATATATTTAGGCTTGGGAGAGAAAAGAAAAAGTGTAAAGTCCTTAAAATAAAAAGGAAAAAAGATAGTAGTTGGGTGTGGTGGCACACACCTTTAATCCCAACACTTGGGGGGCAGAGGCAGGTAGATCTCTATAAGTTCAAGGATAATTTTCTTTAGGTCCAATAAGATTATCAGTGCCCCCAATCAGCAGGAAGTAGCCTGGAAAACTATGCCCACATTCCCAAAGAAGGATTATGGATGTTTTTCTTTGTTTAGAGTGTTGGCTACCAGTTGTTATAGATAATGGTCAGGAAGAAAGTTAAACAGAGGAGATTAGATTCAGAATTCTTGTTTTGAAAAAGAAAGGGGGAAGTGCTGTGGGACAATGATCTTATACCCTTTAAAGATTTGTCAGTTGTATTGTTTTAATGTAATTTAATTTAATAAAATGCTGATTGGCCAGTAGCTAGGCAGGGAGTAGAGGTGGGGCAACTAGAACAGGAAAATTCTGGGCAGAAGAAAGGAGAGTCTGCAGTCATCACCCAGATGCAGAGAAAGCAAGATGAGAATGCGTCATTGATAAAGGTACCAAGCCACATGGCTAACACAGACAATAATTATGGGCTAATTTAAGATGTAAGAATTAATTTATAAGAAGCCTGAGCTAATAGGCCAATTGGTTTATAATTAATGCAGACCTCTGTATATTTTTTTGGGACTGAATGACTGTGGGACCGGGTGGGACAGAAACCTCCCTCAACACAAAACAAACATTTTATCAACTGATCTACTATCTCTTTAGCCCATCCCAGAAAATTCTTAGATCTGATAAACACCTTGAGCCAAGTGGCAGGATACCAAATTAACACAGCAAGTCAGTAGCTTTATCACATACAGATAACAAACGTGCTAAGAACAAAATCAGGGGGAAACCTTATTCACAAGTTCCTAAAATCGACCTTAGAGTAAACCTAATGGAGTAAGGGAACAATCTCTACAACGAATGCTCCCCAACACTGAGGAAAGAAATTGACAGTCTTCAGTCAGAAGATGGGAAACCTTCCACACAGGGACAGGATGAATGGATACTGTGAGACCATCTATCCTCCTGGATGCAGTCATCAGATTCACTAAAAGAAGAGGAAGGATTAAAAAAAAAAAGGAGAGTATAGGGTATGGGTGGGGCAGTGTGAGCATACAGTGCATATACCATGTGAGATCATCCTCTTATAGCTCAGTGCTAGGTCCAAAGACTATAGACAATGGAAGAATTTAAATAAATTTGGCTGCAGGAGTTTTGAGATTATAGCCATCTGTATCAGAATCCCTGGAGGACTGGCTTCAGGACCCCAGCAGGTGGGGAAACCCATGCTCGCCTGAGTCCTTTATATAAAACGGTACTCTGTAACTCCTATACACCCTCCTGTGTACTTCGTCATCTCTAGATTACATACAGTGCCTAGCAATCTGTGAATGCAATTTCAGTAGTTGCTATGCCATACTGTTTAAGGAATAATGACACCAAAGTCCATACACACATGTGGTGTTTAAAAAATATTTTCTTTCTGAGCTTGATGGAGTCCACTTGTGTGGGATCTGTGGAGTGGAAGGGCCAACAAAGCTGCCCTCTAGGGAAATGCTGTGGGTGAGCATACCATTTAGAAAATGCTTCTTAGTGACTCCTTCCTGGAAAGCAGTAAGACTCTGGAACACACTAGATCTGAGCTCTGAAAGACAGGAGTCTATCTGTGCAAGCCCTGGATGTGACCTGGATAGGGAGGACAAACAGAGGTACTTTCCGTCACTGGGACAAACAGAGGTACTTTCCGTCACTGGGTTCGGCTTGCTGTTTGGCGCCCGGGGCAACTGTTGCAATTCTCGGCGAGGCTTTCTCTCACCTTGCTCAGAGTCACCATCTCTTGCCAGTTGATCTCGGCCACACCATGATGAAAGCCACAGCTGCTAGCCCCTCCATCCCACAAATCTCACACCCTGTGGATTCCGCCAAGCTCAGATGGAAAGTATTTTCTGAACATACCAAACGTGTGTGAGCTTCCTTTTGGTCCTTATTGCTTAAGCACTGCTGCATAGCAGCTCTCTCTGCTGCATTTGCCCATTGTTAGATGTGTTCAATCGTGAGCATCTCTCTGGGTCCTGATAAGAAACAGGGCACTGGGAATGTCTGCTGTGAGGATTTTAATAAAGCTATGCTTAAAAGGGAGAACCAGCTACACCCACAGCCCTAGCGAGGCTAGGTAACAAGGAGATCCCAAAGAGGGACGGGACACATGGACTTCCTGGAGAAGCAGAAATAGAAGAGATTTACCAGGTAGACTGGGGGCTGGCAGGGATGGGAGCGTGAGGGATTGGGTTGGAGAGGATGGAGGGATGAAAGGGGAGAGTAATGAAAGAGGCATCTTGATGCAGAGGAGGGGCACATTTTGGGGTCAGGTAAAAACCTGGTACAAGGGAAACTCCCACAAATCTACAGGATGACCCCAGCTAAGACTCCTAGCAATAGTAGACATATGTCCTGAACTGGCCCTCTCCTGTGATCAGCTTGGTGACTACTCCAATTGTCATCAGAGAAGAGCCTTCATCCAGTGACTGATGGAAACAGATGTAGAGATCCACAGCCAAGCACTGGACCAAACTTGGGGAATCCTGTTGAAGAGAGGGAGGAAGGATTGTACGAGCAAGGGAGGTCAAAATCATCACAAGGGAACCCACAGAAACAACTAACCTGGGCTTATAGGGGCTCACAGACTCTGGACCAACAGCTAGGGAGCCTGCATGGGACCGACCAAGGCCCTCTACGTGTGTGACAGTTGTGTAACTTTATCTACTTGTGGGACTCTTCGTGGCGGGAGCAGGGCCTCTCCCTAGTGCTTTGGCTGGTTTCCAGGAACCTATTCCTCAGACTGGGTTGCCTTGCCCAGCCTTAACACAAGGGGGGAGCTTGGTCCTATCTCATCTTGATATGCCATGCTTTGTTGATATCCATGAGAGGCCTGCCCTTTTGTGAACAGAAACAGAGGAGGAGAGGATGGGGGGGGGGAATGGGAGGAGGGGGGAAGGAAACTGTGGTCAGGATATAAAATAAATCAATAAAGTTAATAAGAATAAAGGTGTGTGTAGGGGAACCAGGGTTTAGAGAACAATAGGGAGTCTACGAGACTCTGGTACTGGCTCCAAGTGAGAGCCAACACTGGTCCTGTGATTAAAGACACACACGAAGTGGGCAGGCATCAGTTCCCAGAAGGCAGAGCTGATGGAGAAGGCAGGAACAGGGCCTCTGCTCTAGAGGCACAACCTGCCTGTCATAGTCCCGAATGAAGGAAGCTGGGGAAAATTCACATAATCCCCTCATTCCCCGACTGGGCTTCTCGGGGGCCAAGTCTTCTGGAAGTCAGAGGGCAAGCAATCCTGTCTACTGTCAGTCTCCTCTATTTGGATATCAAAGCGCAAGGTCGGGGTATTGTGGACTTGCTCACCCTATAGGCCCTAAGTGGGTATTTCCTTAAGAATTTAATACGGACTTGCTCACCCTATAGGCCCTAAGTGGGTATTTCCTTAAGAATTTAATACGCACTGGCTGCTGTTGTGGCTTGTATGGACTTGGGGTGTGCCCCTCACTGGTCTGTGCATTGGAAGCTTAGTCCTCAGTGTGGCTATGCTGGGGGCATAGAGTGGAGAGTGGAGCTTAATGGGAGGGGTTAGGTTCATGAGAACACTGTCCCCAGAGGGAGTCACACAGTGTTCCAGGACCCTTGCTGATTCCTGGAGGAGAATCCCTGCTCCTGACTCCCTCTCTCACTATGTGGCCTCTCTTTCACATCTTGTATCTATAAAGTTATAATGAGACCAAGAAGAGCCATGTAAAAAATCCAACAAGTAGGAGTTACCAAACTTGGACTTTCCACTTCCAAAATTGTATACTCAATAAACATTTTTCCTTGAGAATTGTTCAGTCTTGGATATTTTGCTATAGCAATGAAAAATGGACCAAGATGGTTGTTTTTAAAAAAACAAAAACAAGAAAAGGGCTTTTGGCTATTTAGGCCTTAAATAACAGGAGTCCTATGTGACTGTCCTTTAATTTTTCAGGGAATGTTTAATGTCAGTGTGTCAAACACACACACACACATGCACACACACACACACATGTACAAATCATATGAGTATGGGTCTGTGAATTTCCAAAATCTGAACACAACCATGTAACAAGTACTCAGACCAAAACAGAGACCTTTGTGGTACCCAAGAAGCCCCTGTGCCTCCTGTTGATCACAACCCCCATAATCACTTTCTTGACATGTATTATAAATTAGTTTCTCTGGATTTGAGCTTCATACATGTAAAATAATACAATGCATGCAATTTTGTGTTTAAATTCTTTAATTTCACAATGGTTTGTGAAGTGTAATGTAATGCTTGTATACTTTGGTTTTTTGAGACAGGGTTTCTCTGTGTAGCTTTGGAGCCTGTCCTGGAACTCTCTCTGTAGACCAGGCTGGCCTCAAACTCACAGAGATCCACCTACCTCTGCCTCCAGAGTGCTGGAATTAAAGGCATGAGCCATCATCACCACCCAGCTGTGTTTGTATATCCTTAAAGAAGTATAGTGTTCAAATGTTTTAACACGTAAAGATTCATCCATTCTGTTCACATGTAAATGTGCATGTTTTGTAGGGGAGGAAACTCTGGGTTTTGCACACAATAGTGATATATATATATGTATATATATATATGAATAATTTGCATTGGTATAAATTTTGCCTTATTGATAGAAATTTAAGGTCAATTTTGTTATATGTATATGTATTTCTGATCTTGATTAAGGTATTGTGATCATGTAGTTAATTTAAAAATGTAATGTATAATTAGGAAATATAGGTTGTTAATGGATAATCATCGATAATAGGCTTGTAGTTGTATTAGATTTTCTAGATATATAGAGATATATTTCAGTTAGATAGACATTCTTCATATCTTTCAAAGGCTGCAGAATATGACATTTAATGTTTTAATAACTTAAGACTTTTCATGACATTGAGACACGTCTGTTCCTGGCAGTACCCATCTACTTCAAGAGGAAGATGGGCATCGAAGAGGCTCCTTATGGAGTTTGATAGCCATTTGGGCAAAAAACTGCTCTTGCCTGGACTGTTGCATAAACTGGACACAAAGAACCAGCAGAGAGAGGACTGCTGAACTTGTCTAAAGGTAAGATGGTCTTTCGGGGTTCCTGATTCATGAAAGAGTCTGTGAGACATTCTCCAGGATACAAAAGAAAGTGACTGAAATGTATTTGAAATTTTCTGCTTCATGGAAATATCTGCTGGATACTATGGGCCTGTAGACCGAAGATGGATGCCCCAATGGTACAAAAGAACTTTGGGTGACTGTCCAGGCAGCAAGACGTCTCTGTCATTTCTAGAGTTTTAGAAGTTGACTACTTCTTGTTTACTTAGGTAATATTATATCCTTCTGGAGTCTTTGATGGAGTTGAAGAATGGTTAGTTACAGTTATAGTTTTACTTAGTTATGATAAAGATAAAGTAGATATAAATATTGTAACTGTAATTCTTGCTTGATAACTGTTTTGTTATATGTAATTTTATTATATTAAAGTTAAAGCCTTTCTTTTTTGTTTAAATAGAAAAAGGGGAAATGATGGAGGAGGGTCATCTGTCTATGTGTTAATTTCATTGGTTAATAAAGAAACTGCCTTGGCCCTTTGATAGGACAGTAGCTTAGATAGGCAGAGTAGACAGAACAGAATGCTGGGAAGAAGGGAAGTGAGGCAGACGCTATAGCTCTCCTCTCCAAGATGGACACAGGTTAGGATCCTTCCCGGTAAGCCACCACCTCGTGGTTCTACACAGATTATTAGAAATGGGTTAATCAAGATGTGAGAATTAGCCAGTAAGAGGCTAGAGCTAATGGGCCAGGCAGTGTTTAAAAGAATACAGTTTCCATGTAATTATTTTGGGTAAAGCTAGCTAGTGGCCAGGAGCCCTCCCAGGCAGCAGAAAGCAGCCCGCCACTCCATCTACACAATAGGCAGTTGATATTCTACTGAAACCCATCCCAACCCTATCTGTCCTTCTCTGATGGGCATGGACATGGGTGTTGTTGGGGTTTCTGTCCTGTCCAGTTCTCTGCAATCATTAAGTCCCAAAGAAATCACACAGAGGTCTACATTAGTTATAAACTGATTGGCCCATTAACTCAGGCTTCTTATTAACTCTTATAACTTATATTTGTCCATATTTCTTATCTGTGTTAGCCACATGGGTCAGTACATTTTCAGCAAGGCAGTCACATCTTGCTTCTTCTGTGGCTGGGCCAGGACTGCAGAGAAATGGGCTTTCCTCTTCCCAGAATTCTGTTCTCATTGACACACCTCTACTTCTTGTCTGATTGTCCCACCTATACTTCCTGCCTGGCTACTGGCCAATCAGCATTTATTTAAAATATAATTGACGGAATATAGACACCACTCCCCCTTTAAAAAAAAAACTCTGAATTTAATATCCATTGTTCAGCTTTTCTCCTGACCATTAGCCATAACAACTTGTAACCAACATTCTAAACAAAGGAAAATATCCATAGTCTGATGTGGGAGTGTCATATATCAATCTGTTGATTTCATTGTTTAAGCAATAAAGAAACTGCTAGGCCCATTTGATAGGCCCACCCTTAGGTGGGTGGAGTAAACAGAAGGGAAGGCTGGGAGGAAGAGGAAGTGAGGTCAGACTCGACAGCTCTCCTCTCCGGAGCAGACGCAGGAGAGACGCCATGCTACCTGCTCCAGGGAAGACGCACACTATGAAGCTCCAACCCAGGATGGACTTAGGCTAGAATCTTCCCGGTAAGCGCACCTAGGGGCGCTACACAGATGATTAGAAATGGGCCAGAGCAGTGTTTAAAAGAATACAGTGTCCGTGTAATTATTTGGGGCATAAACTAGCCGAGCCAGGCGGCTGGGGATTTGGGGACGCAGCCCAGCCGCCGCCCCATATGACTACAATAGTCCATTTTTTTGAGAAGTAGGCATAGTTTTCAAGGCTACTTCCTGCTGGTTGGGGGTGCTGATAATCTTATGGGACCTAAAGAAAATTTAGAATTATGATCAAGTCCTGACTGGAGTATCCTGTGGGTCTTGATCATCTCAGGCAGCATCTTGAATCTGTTCTGGATGTAGAACTCAGACATCTAGGCCATCTGTTCCTACCAGAGATTTCTCGGGTGGTCTTCCTTGACCAAACCTGTTTTTCTTAACTCTGAATGAGTCCACAGCCTCTCATTTCCTGTGGAAACAAAAGCAAATTCTCTTCTCCAAAGTAACATACCTTTTGACTTCAATTTTGAAGTCAAAGTATTTCCAAAATACCTATCTTGGATTAATTCAGCAGCATTTATAAACAAATATCTTTTAGCAGCTGTTGCTCCTTTCTCAGCATTCAAACATCTCAAAGAGAACATAACAACATACAGTATCCAGACTCTCTGTATATTTTTCATCTTTATGTAGCTTTATTTTAACCTCTATTTCTTTTATTTTTAATTTTTGGCTTTATAAGACAGGATTTCTGTGTATCCTTGTCCTGGAACTCACTCTGTAGACCAGGTTGAACTCACAGAGATCCACCTGCCTCTGCCTCCCAAGTGCTGGGATTAAAGATGTGTGCCACCACACCAACTACTCTCTTTTCTTCTTTTTTCTTTTAAGGACTTTAACCTTTTTCTTTCTCTCCCAAGCCTGCATATATTTTTAAAACACTGTAAATCATTTAGAGGTTTTCTTCATCTTTGACTCTATCTTTACTCTATCTCTCTCTCTTTTTCTGACCACATGAGTCTTTAATTTGCTAAGCAATATGGAGAGAATTAAAGCCATGGCTTTGATGGTTGGATCCAGCCCATTCCTTAGCTTTCTGAGATTCCAGCTTCATGGTGGAGGTACCGGCTGTAGCCATGTTTATTGCCACAACTGTATGGCGTTTCCAAGGTCCCTGCCACCAAGCAAGCTGCAGCAGTCTCCTCACGAACCACACACAAATGTTCTGTAGCCAGACCTCCTGCCAGAAAGAGTCAGAGTTTGTGCTGGCAGGACGGCCCAGAAAGCTAGCATTTTTAAATGGCATGGCTTTTTTCCTGCTACAGCTGAAAACCAAACAGCATGCAGTCAGCTTTTCATCAACACCATTTAAGTGTTTTGTGGTAGAACCTCTTAAAAGAGCTGCAAGGTTTTACAGTTAAAGCTGAGTCAGGAAGCCTCTCTTAAATGAGAGCTCTTATCTCTAGCAAACAGAGCCCACCTGAGAAAATGCTGCTATCAATAAGCTGTGCTTAACTCTATCCTTTTTTTGTCTAGAATTACTTCCCAAGCTCTTTCAGGCTTTTAAGTAGATTTGGTCAGCCCCACATTGGCACACCATTTGTTGTCAGGGTTTCTGTCCTAACTGGTCCCCTGCAATCATTAAGTCCCAAAGAAATCACACAGAGGTCTACATTAGTTATAAACTGATTGGCCCATTAACTCAGGCTTATTATTAACTCTTATAACTTATATTAGCCCATATTTCTTATCTGTGTAAGCCACATGGCTCAGTACCTTTTTCAGCAAGGCAGTCACATCTTGCTTCTTCTGTGGCTGGGCCAGGACTGCAGAGAAATGGGCTTTCCTCTTCCCAGAATTCTGTTCTCATTGACCTGCCTATACTTCCTGCCTGGTTGTCCCACCTATACATCCTGCCTGGCTACTGGCCAATCAGCATTTATTTAAAATATAACTGACAGAATATAGACATTTGTCCCACACCACATGGGTACAGACAAAGCCAGTTATGTTTATTCCTAGATGTCTTCCTCAATAGATTCAAGTGTTCACTAGATTCATTCACAAAAATATATGTATAGCTCTGGTGTTATGTTCACTAGGTTTATTCCTTGGCCTGGTATGTTTGTGCTAATAAGAACGATGCCACTGGCTTTTAGATATTATGAACAGCGTGCTTCTGAACATATTTCTGTAGGGGGCTTTTGGGGACATATGTGTGTATATATAGATACATGCATTGGAATAGCATCTCCATTTCATAAAATAAACCTTTACCTTTGGTAGATAGTGTGAGTTTTCTGAAGTCATATTCCCAAGGCAGCTGGCAAGAGCTCTCTGACTGTACCATGTCCCCACTATTGCTATAGTCTTCCATTGCTGTGAGGGTGCTGGTGTCCCACTGTGCTGCCTTTATCTGGTGACCAATGAAGTTGACACCTCTTCAGATTGGCACACAGGGAAGATGGCATAAAGAATGGCCTGGACATGGGCATTTCCTTGGAACTCTCAGATTTGGGAATCATGGTTCAACTTACTCATCGACATCTGAACCCTGAAGTGGACATTGGCCACATGAATCTGACGTTAGGGCAGAGGCCAGAGGCAGAGCTGGCCATCTAGGAGTCAGCGGCCTGTCACAAGTCTCAAGGACAGATGAGGTCGTGTGAAGAGTGAGTCAAAGAGAAATGGCTGTGAGGACCCAGGATAAGAACTCTGGGGAAAGAAAGACCCAGCAAAGAACACTGAGATATGGAGCAACCAAGGAAGTAGGAAGGACAGTTAGAGAGAGGGGGATGAAGAATGCAGAGAAAAAGAGACTAGTGCCATCTCCTTTATGCAAAAAATAACCCGAGGGTCGCTAGAAATCCCAATGCACTCATTATCACAGTGAGTGGGGATGGATTGAGTCAGGTCTGTGGTTGTCAAACTAGATTACAAAACAAAATAGCACAAGTTAAGTGATGTGTATATTAACTGTAAGAGTACAGGGTAAATTAAAGTTAAAAGATGAGAGAAGATATGCCATGCCAAACACTGCCCCCAAAGCAAGCGCCTACCGTTGACCAAAAGCCAAGTAGACGCCCTGCGAAAGCACCATTAAGATCAGATGATGTTTTCAAAACAGCAGAATTGATTCTCCATGAAGATGGTGAATTCTCAATGTGTGTGGGCACAAAAACACTCTCAAAATATGCTAAACAAAAACTGACAGAACTAGAAAGACCTGGAGGCACATCCATTCGCAGTGGGGGACTTTGTCACTTGTATCTCAAGAAAATACACAAGCAGGGGGAAGCCCCGGAAATGTGTCTAAGATCTACAAAGCATAAATAACAAATGCGATACCCGGCTGTCACCAAACACTGTGCACACAAGAATTCCTGTTCTTTCCAGATACGCGTGGAACATTTATGCTGGCCAGAAAAGAAGTCAAAACAAATTTCAAAAGATTGATATTACTCAGAATCTGTTCTCTGACCACAGAAGAATGAAGCTGGAAATCAATAACGAAAGAACTAGAAATTCCGAAAATGCTTGGAAATGAAGCAATATACTTTTAAATAGGTCAAATAAAAAATTCTCAGTGGAAACTGAAAAATATCTTTAAATGATAGTGAAAATACGACATCAAAATGTGGGGATATGGTTAAGTCTCTGAAGAAAATTTATAGTCTTAAGTGCTTATATTTTAAAATATCTAAAAGAATAAAGCACAAAATTATTTGCCCCCGGAGAGAAAAAAAAACAGCAGGAAGTCCTTCTAAAGAAACTAGAGGAAAATATTAAAGGTGAAGAGAAGTTAGTGAAATTGAAACATTTTGAGAAAGCCAGTCTGCCTTGGACATTTCTTAAAACATTTCAGAAAGCCAGCTCTTGTACAAGAATCGATTCTCTCCCATTGAATTGGAGGCAGGCATATGTGCCCGGTACTGTCAACGCAGTGGGAACCCCATTTTGGGGGGTCATGAGTATATGTGCCTGGTACTGTCAACACAGTGAGAACCCCATCCTTGGGGGTCATGGGTTCTGGCAAGGGAACTCACCACTGCTGTTTAGCTAAACTGACTTGACTCAGCCTACATTCTAAATATTTGTGTTTATACTCATAGACAAATGCTGTTCTTGGCCTTAAAGGACCCTCTCTTTGCAGTGGAGGTCAGTCACTGCCGACTGGTGGCTTCTCAGGATGCTGAGAGTAAGGGAGAGCCGAGTGTTCAGCCCCAACTACCACCGCTTCTAACTGTTAGGGAGCATCAAGGAAGAAGGAATGGAAAGCGTGTGAGAACTGGAAGACAGAGACCGAGGAGCATTGCCTCCAGGGCTTGGAGTGGCCACTGCAATCATGGAAGCTCAGCAGTGACTCTATTGGGTCCACACAAGGCAGGGACTGTTTATAGTCGATCACAAGATCAGGTCACAGCTCACGGGGCCCATACTGAACTGTCAGCTTTTGCTGAATTCTGGGGGAGAAACAGTCATTGCCGACAGCTGTGTGTCAGTGAGCCCGCTAGGCTCCAATGGATAGCTCCTAACTGTGGCCACACACGTGATCATGGTTAAAACCAGTGGGCCACAGAACAAGAATCTGTGAATGTAGGATGGGGCCTGTAGGAAGGAAAGGGACTGACAGGGATGGGAAGGAGATTAAAGAGAGTGAGGGTGTGGATGGAATCAGAATGAACTATATACAGGTATGAAATCATCAAAGAACACATAGAAGGATAATGCAGATGGTAGATGCTGGGGAGTCTGAGAAAAGAAAGATAAAGGGAGAGAGAAAAGGAGAGGGAAGGAAGAAGGAAAGGAGAAAGGGAGAGGGCAAATTGGCTACTCAAAATGAAAAGGAGGATATCAGACCATATCCTACAAAGTTTAAAGTTTATTATACCATATTATGAACAATATTTCAAAGGTTTAAAATTTATAAAAGCTGACATAAGAAGAAATAGAAAACCTTGAAATCATCTTATACCTGTTAATGTTGTTGTAGCTAACAATGTCCACACAAAACACTCTCCAGGCATAGAGTACTTTCTCCCAAGTTAATTGGCCCCAGATTTGGGAAGGGGGGATGACACAATTTTTATATAATCATTTATATACATTAAGGAAGAGAAAATATTTGCTATTTTTTAAAATGTAACTTGGACACACACACAAAACTAATCTGCACAGGAAGGAAAATTACAGATTAATCTGTCAAAAGGACACAGAGGCCAAAACAACAAATTAGCTGTTTGGAGTCAGTAAAAGAGCAAGATGACAATGATTCATGAGCAATTGGACCTGTTCCAGTAGTGAAAGTGTAGCTTCGTATCAAATAATCGCTGTAGTCCATCATACTGTCAGAATGAAGGAGAAGACCAGTGCTTCGCCTAAGCTGACACAGAAGCCATTTTAATGGCGTCACCACATGTCCATGATCCCTAAAAGCACTCTTTGTAGATGGGCAAGCATGCCAGCCACTCTGTAATCTCAGCTCCCGGGAGGTGTTGACAGAATCCCTGGAACAAACTGGCTAGCCATGCTTACCAGGTCAGTGAGGTCTGGGCTCAAGTGAGAGACCCTGCCTCTAGACAGAAGGTGGGGAGCCTCAGGGAAGACACCCAGCGTCAAACTGTCACACATGCATGCACGCACAGACACACCACATATGTACATACACACAAACATGCACACACACACCACACACACGCATATACATACACACACAAATACCACACACCATTCACACATGTGAAAATATACTGTTAGGAACAGAAGATAATCTACTTAATTAGATACAGTATTTGTTTTAATTTTTAAAGAACTGTCAAGCATTGTACATAAAGGCAATATATTGAAAACTTCCTAAGAATAGGCACGGGCAAGGTTGTCTGTTCTCACACTTCTTCTGTGTATTGTGCTGTGTTTTAAACGATGCAGAAAGGTGCGTGAATAGAGCTGACTGCTTTCCAAAGAAGAATGTCACCACTATCTGAAAAACAAAGCCACGTTCATACTAAACCTGGAGCCTGCAGACAAACTGCACGTAAATTCTGAAGGTCACTGAATAGAGCAGCTGTGCATGAAAATATGCGTAACAGCAAACAGCACAAAATGAACAACGCGCTGAAAGAATACTGTGTAAGTTAGTATAAAATTATAACATGCATGAGAAAAACCAATGCCTAAGTACATGGAGGGTCCTACCACATCCATGGATTAGAAGACTCAGGGTTGTGAAAATGTCAACCTTACTACTCTCTCAGATTAACTACAGGCTTAATGCAATTCAACGAGCACTTGCTATCACACCTGATGACCTGAGTTGATCCCTGGGCCTGGGACCCACATAGCAGAAGAGAATTGACTCCTGCAAGTTGTCAAGCCTGTACCCACCCATGTGTATTCTCTCTCTCTCTCTTTCTCTCTCTCTCTCTCTCTCTCTCTCTCTCTCTCTCTCTCTCTCTCTCGGACACACTCTCTCTCTTGGTCTCTCTCACTTGCTCTCTTGGTCTCTGTCTTTCACTCTCAGTCTCTCTCACTTGCTCTCTCTCTCTCCCTTGATCTCTCAGTCTCTCTCTCTCTCTAAATGAACGTGAAAAAATGAAATTTATGCCCTGGCAATGCTGGAACATGCCTGGGCAACCTGTATATGGCGATGCAATGAAAGAAACACATGCATTCATCCAGTTACCATTTAGTAGTGTGCTTAGTGAGCTTGTATTCTTTCCATGGTGTCTATTCTTGGTGGTTCCTTGCTATATTCCATTGTGGTCATGCAGAATACAGGAAGTTGTTTCAATTTTCCTGTATTTGTTGAGAGTTGCTTTTCAGAGAAAGTTCCATCGATTGCCTTCCTTATTTTGTTCAGTTCTTGGTTTTGGTCCTCTTCGAGTATGTTTATGCCTGCTTTGAGTTGTTTAAACCAAGCTCGTTCTTTTAAATTCTTTGGCTGGAAGTTCCTCCAGGTTGCTCTTGTTGGGAGCCATTACTATGGGATGAGTGGTTTTCAGAGGGACGTGTGATTTCTGTGACGTTTTTGTAACTTGCACATCTGGAGTCCAGGGTTAGTTGAGTCTTTTTGTTAAAATCATCTTTCTTTCAGTGGAAGTCTCTCTCTCTCTCTCTCTCTCTCTCTCTCTCTCTCTCTCACACACACACACACACACACACACACACATGTACACACACATATACAGACACATGCACCACACACACATACACACACATGTACACACACATATACAGACACACACACCACACACAAATACACACGTACACACACACACACTTGCGTGCTCACACACACATACGGTTTTAAATCTACATTTCCCATGTGAGAAAAAAACATGTTTCTGAGCGTGGCTCACTTTACTTAACATAATGGCTTCCCGCTCCACCTGGTTTCCTTGCAAACGTCATTTCCTTTTTCTTTGCGTGGGAATAAAAGTCATGTTTGCATGTACCACGTTTTCTTTATCTACTCATCCCTTTGAGGACGTCTAAGCTGGGGCCATTCGCAAGCAGTTTGAACAGTGCTACAATAAACACGTGTGTTCAGGTGTTTCTGTGACGTGCTGACTTGGAGTCCTTCGGGCAAGCGTGAGACAGCTAGTGCTTAGATTTTTGAGAAACCTGCACACTGGTGTCCACAGTGAATGCAGGAGTCAGTAATGGAAAAGGCTGCTTCTCCTTGTATTCTTACTGGTGTCTGCTGAGATTTCTCTTCTGGTGTTTGGGATGAAACCTCAAAACTGCTTCAATTTTCCCTTTGCTGTTAGCTAAGGATATTGAATAGTTTTTCAGTACTGATTTGATATTTATTCTTCCAATTTTTTTGATGTTTGTTTTTCGCAACTCTTTATGTATTTGGGATCTTAATCTGCCATTCAATGTATATTTGGCAAAGATTTCCCTCTCAGTTTGTAGACTAGTTTCATTGGCTATGCCAAAGATTTAATTTCTTATACTCCAGTTAGTAGAACAAGATTGCTTCCTGAAGCCCCGAGTCCTTCCACAAAGCCCTCTCCTGTCTCTGAGAGTCAAAACGCTTTACCTGTGCTTTTCTCTAGCAATTTCAAAGCTTCAGGTAAAACTTAAAAGAAAAAGGTCTTTGATCCGTTTTGAGTGGATTGTTTTTCAAGGTGAGAGACAGGCCCTACTTCAGCCCAATGCACATATTAATTTAGTTTTCTCAATACTGTTAGTTAAGCAGGCTGCCTTTTCTCCAAAGTATGGTTTCGATATCTTTCTTAAAAAAATAAATAAAGGACTGTCATTCGTATGGATTTATTTCTGGATCCTTTATTCTATTTCCACTGGTTTACATATTTATATCTGTGCCAATATTGTGGGTTTCTTTAAACTATGGATTTGTAATAATTTAAGCTCAGATATTGTGATAGCTCCAGCATTGCTCTTTTGACTCCTGATTGCTTTGGCTATTCTGTGTCTTTCGTGCTTCCATATGCATTTCAGAATTGTAGGTATTTTGATGGAGGTTGTACCGAATGAAAATGAGAGGCTTTCCCATTCCGTAGTGTCTTCTTAAACCCCTTTCTTCGGCATCTCCGAGTCTGCACTACAGAGCTCTTCTGCCCCCTGGAGCAGGTGTACTCCTGGGTGTCTTGTAGTTTCTGAAGCTGTTGTGAAGGCGATTCTCCTCCCACCCAGTTTCTTTCTTGGCAGCTTTGCAATTGGTCTATAGACAAGCTACTGATTTGGGTAAGTTAAGTTTGTATTTCTCTACTTTGCTGAGTGTGTCCATCAGCTCTAAGAACTTTCTGGTACTCTTCGGGCTCTTTGGAATAGTGTGCACAGACAGAAACAACTTGGTTCCTTCCTTTCCTCTTTGAATCCCTTTTACTTCTTTTGTCTTATTGCTCTAGCTGAGACTTCAGGCTTTCTGTGAATAAGAGTGGATAATGGATGCCCTACTGCCCTGAGAGTTGAGGGAAATGCTCTTTGTTTGGTATAATGTTGACTACATTTAGTATACACTTAGTCCATTGATGGAGGAAGGTCATTGGTTAAATAAAAAGAAACTGCTTGGTCCTCATTGGTTAGGAGATAGGTGGGAGGAGTAAACAGAACAGAATGCTGGGAGGAAGAGGAAGTGAGGTCAGACTCCACAGCTCTCCTCTCCAGAGCAGATGCCTCAGAGAGACGCCATGCCCCAGCTCTGACCCAGGATGGACTTAGGCTAGAATCTTCCCGGTAAGACCAGTGCTCACAGATTATTAGAGATGGGTTGATCGGGATATCAGAATTAGCCAGTAAGGGCTAGAGCTAAAGGGCCAAGCAGTGATTAAAAGAATACAGTGTCCGTGTAATTATTTCGGGGCATAAGCTAGCCGAGCAGGCAGCCTGGGGTGCTGCGAACACAGCCCCGCCGCCCTTATTACTACAGTCCATTTAATATACTGTTGACTACCGGTTTCTTGTGTGCAACCTTTATCACACTGAAATGTGTTTCTTTCATTGCTAGTTTCTTCAAGGCCTTTCTCGTGGTGAGATGCTGAGCTTTCTTTCTGGGAGACCATTTCTGTATCAGCTGAGATGATCATGAGCTTCATCCTTAGGCCTAATCATGTGCTGTGTTATCCTTACTCATTTGTATATGTTGAAACAGCCTTGCGTCCCTGGACTAATACCACTTTGGTCATGGTGAATAGCATTCTTACTGTTTTTGAAATTCTGTTGGCAAGAATTTTATTGAGAAGATTTTGTCTAGATTCATCAAGGAAACTGGTCTTAAGTTCTCCTTTCCCAATTGTGTCTTGATGGGGTTTTGGTAGCAGGGTGATGTTGGCTTTGTGTTTGGCAATGTTCCCTCTGTTTCTATTTTATGGAACACTCATGACTGAGACTGTTTTCCTTCCCTCTGATGTAGCATTCCTACAAGTATCTTCTGCAATACTGACACGATGACTGGGAACTACCCTAGTTTCTGTTCATCTTGAACTGACCTTATCTCTCTATCAATTTTAAACCATCCTCTGAGGTCACTCTCTTCAGGATCTGAAATAGATCTTCCTTTGTTTTACTGGTTTTCAAGGTTGCTGGTGAAAGATTTGTGTGGCGGTCAGAGGACAATTTGTAAGAATATGTTGTCTCCTACCACCATGCGGACCTATGGGACCAGCCTGGGGCTATCATCCTGGAACCACCTCACTGACTCCTTGAGTTGCTCTCCGTAGGTGTGGCCTTTCCCCACAGTTCCCAGACATCCTTCATATTCTGTGTTCTCCAACAAAGTTCTTCCTCTTTTTCTCTTATCCTGATTCTCCTTCTTAAGGTTACAAGGAGGCAGCTTCTAACCCATCATTGTTTGCAGACATTGTCCTCGGAGACCAGAAGAGGCACCGGCTTCCCCTGGAGCTGCAGTAACTGGTGGTTGCGAGGTGCCCAATGTGGGTGCTGGGAATCAAACTTGTTTTCTGCAAGAGAAGTTTGTGCTCTTAATTGTGAACCATCTTCCCAACCCCCAGTCTCTACTGTACTTTTTTCTCTCTGTTTTTCACATGGCATGGCTTCTCTTGTCACATCTTTCTTATCTGATCTTCCCTTCCGTAATGTCTGCCCTGCCATCAACCCTAACCACTGCTTTTCTCATTTGGAGGCTTGTAGGGCTTTTTGTTTGTTTTTATCTATAGGTGCTTAATTTTGTCTCTTTTACATCTTCCATGTTTTTGACTCGATAATTTTAGTTTTTAAATAGTGAAACTGTAGCTATAGTAGCTGGTTTTAGTCTTAACTCTGAAACCCGCGCACTTGCCCAGGTTTCTGAAATCCACACACTCACTCAAGTCTCTGAAATCCGTGCACTCTCACGGATCTCCTTTCCCTGATCTTCTACATAGCTGGTGATTTTTAATTTGATGCCAAAATCTATCCATTTTAGTTTCCTAATTGTTAGATATTTTCGCATTCCTATCAATTGTTTGAATTTATTCTGGAACCAAATGATTTGAGTGTTGTCTAATCCTTGGAGGTCTTGCTTTGCAATTTTAGATTTATGTTAGACGAGAACAACATTTGTCCATAATCAGTTGTTCAGAAGCTACAGTAAGACCCTTCCAGTGCTCCAGCCAGTGCCCTATGCTGCGTGAGGTTTCTGGTCTGACTGATTGTTACAGTGTTGTCTCCCTCTAACCTTCTGTGTGAGTCTCTCTTTAGCCTTGGAAAGCCTCTTCACACACATACACCATCTGACTGCGCACTCATTTCCCGGCTGCCCAGACCCAAATAATCACTACATTAAATACAACACTGTTTGACCAATGGCTCAGGCATATTCCTAGCTAGCTCTTACATCTTAAATTGACCCATTTCTATTAATATGTGTATTGTAAGGTAAGGTTCCGGTGTCTTTCTCCTTCACAGCTACATGGCCTCTGCCTGACTCCACCTTCTTTCTCCCTGCATTCAGTTTAGTTTTCCCGCCTAGCTCTATTCTGTCCTGCCATAGGTCAAAGAAGTGTCTTTATTAACCAATGGTGATAAAACATATTCATAGCATACAGAGGGGAATCCCACATCAGTTCTCTGCTTGGACACCAAAGGCCCTCTGCCAGTCTCTAGACTTCTGCACACCTTTCTCTGGTATCGAATCATGTTACACAAACTCTAGTTGCCTGCAACTCCCTGAACTCCCAACTTTACCTCCTTGACTGGGAAGGCTCTGGAAGCCAGTCACTACTATGTAGCAACCCCTCTTTCTTTGTGCCACATCTGAACATGCTGTTGGGTCGACAAGCTGGGAAACATCAGAGCTCAGCTCATCTGTGGCCTCCCCATCCTGGAAGGTTCACCATCCTTACACTCCTGCAGGAGCGGCCACAGGGAGCTGTCAAGCTGCTTGCCACGGTTTGAACATTCGTGTCCCTCCAATGTTCATTTGGGGATTTAATCCTCAGTGCAATGCAGTGAGAAGTAGAGGTTTGGGGGTGATCACGCCACAGAGGCTCCATCTTTGTGAATGAGATTAATGTCCTTGTACAACAGTATGGGGTGGCCTGCTTAGTCTTCTCTGTGCTCCTACAGTGTGAAGAGATAGGGTTCATCCCACTGCCACAAGAAATAAGGGCACCCTCACACAGACCTTCACCAGACACCAAGTCTATCCGCACTTCCGTCTTGGCCTTTTCTGATTCTGAAACTGTGAGAGCAAGTTTCAGCATATAAATCACCTAGTTTAAGGTACTATGCTACATAGTAGCGACCGGCTTCCAGAGCCTGTAGAACCACTGGCTCATGCCTGCTGTCCAGGGCTGCCTTGTTTCTGGTAGGAAGTTACAGACCTCTGTATCCCTCTCCTTCTCTGGGGTCCTGTCACCTTACAGAGCCCCTAGTGGTAAGAATTAGAGTTGACAGGACTGAATACATTTCAAAGGTAAGCAAACGGTAGGCACGGGGTTAATGGAATTTCCTTTAACTGCCTGCTATAATGGCTTTCTTCAAAGCAATGTTTAAAGCTCTTTCAAGGTACAGTGATTGAGGCCCGAAGGAGATACAGTTCCAGACCAGCGAACACTCAAGAGCAGTTTTATTATGAGACACGGATTTCTGACATTAGAGCTTGCTTTTTAGGAGTGGAAAAAGTTTAAAGTGTTGTTTAAAGGACTAGTCTTGCTCCTGGCCTCACCCTGCCCCCCATCTTACTGCTCCAACGCCATCCCACGATATCGTCAAGAACTTTCTCCTCACTGAGACAGCTGTAAAATCAGTGTGGTAGAGAAGGAAGAGCTTGTCCTCCACCAGCCTGCTCAACAGTGCATCACCCTCCTATGAAGTAATGGCTTAGGAACCAGATCCCTCATGAGGGAGGAAGGACCTCTGCCTTGCCCACCTCTCATCTCTGGCCAAACAGAAGGCTGTGAAGAGACACCATGACCACAGCAACTCTTATAAAGGAAAGCATTTAATTGGGCTGGCTTACAGTTTCAGAGATTTAGTCCATTACCATCATGGTGGGGCATAACAGCGTGCAGACAGACATGGTACTGGAGAAGGAGCTGAGAGTCCTGCATCTTGATCCAAGGCAACAGGAAGTGAACTGAGACACTGGGCATCTCTTAAGCAAAGGAAACCTCAAAGCCAACCCCCACAAGGACACACTTCCTCCAACAAGGCCATGCCCATTCCAACAAAGTCACACTTCCTTTGAGCGTATGGGGGTCAATTACATCCAAACTACCACAGGAGGGGTGCTTCAGTGGCAGACAGACTACGAACTAGGAAAGGCTCACAGAGGGTTTTAGAAGTGAATAGTGTTATAGAAGACCTAAAGACTTCTCCCCACAGTTGTCTGAAGAACTAGCATCTCCCATCCAAGGCTGGTTCTGTTCCTAAGGTGCGTGTGTGGGTCTCACTCACTCGGGCTCTTTGCTGTCTGAGTGTGTTACCCTCAGGATGATCATAAGCACTCAGTGCTGACTCAGGCTTGTCAGGGGATCGAGGAGATGGTGGATCAACACGACTTCTCTCCCGAGTGCAGTCATCCTCCAGATTCTTCAGCATTTGAAGGGGTAGGGAGCCTCAACCCAGCCTTTATTTGGTTGTCATAGTGAGGAAACTTGTTTAATCTTACTATGCTTGTAATTTAACCATTTATGTGTTGAGTTTGGTGAGTGACAACCACAATTTTTAATATTTAAATCGTCTGACATACATGGGCAAGGGTAGAAGGGAGAGGGGAGGAAGGAAGGGTGTAAAAGGAGCAGCAGGCTGAGTTCCCACCTCCTGGCTCTCTGGCTAGTTTTCACCCGAAATAATTACACGGAAACTGTATTCATTCAAACACTGCCTGGCCCATTAGTTCTAGCCTCTTATTGGCTAATTCTCACACCTTGATTAACCCATTTCTAATAATCTGTGTAGCACCATGAGGTGGTGGCTTACCAGGAAAGATAGTAACCCACGTCTGTCTTGAGTAAGAGAATCATGGCATCTGCCTGACTCTGCTTTCTTTCTCCCAGCATTCTGTTCAGTCTACTTTGCCTATCTAAGCTGCTGTCCTATCAAAAATCCAAGAGAGTTTTTTTTTATTAACCAATGAAAGTAACAGATAGACAGAAGACCCTCCTACATCAGAAGGGGAGTGGAGAAAATGTATAGCGCAATAAAAACAATAACAAAAGAAAATTTTAAAAATTGTCTGACATATAACACGGGGCTTTCTTAATGAGCCACAACTGACCTGGAGGCATGGGGGTGGGACTTCTAAAATGTCACATCACAGGAATGTATAGGCTAAACAAAAAGAAAGGATGCAGGGGCCGAGGCTGTGGCCATCTGAAAAACAATCCACTTGAGTCCTGTTCTGACAATTTCCTCCGGTCGCCCGTGAGATGTATAAGGCTGTTCATCGACCGCTGTTTCATGTTCTCCCTTCCTCCACACAGGTGTTGTCCCAGAGCCCCTGAGCACTCACAGGGACTGTCTGTGTCTGTAGCCCAAGCTCCTGCCCCACTTCACTTCCTTTTGTAGCGCTTTCTCCACCTAGAGTCCTGTGACCGCTGTCCTACACAGGCAGTGCTATCTGTCTTTCTCAGTCACTGTCATGTCCCTTGCACTGCGTCTCCACAGTCTAGGGTGCTGATTTCCGGTTCCAGGCACTTGGTAAGCAAGTGTGGGATGGATGAAAAGACACAAACAGCTGGATGAGTGACCTTCAGCACATGAGTGATACTCATCGAGCCCCAGCAATCTAGATGAATGTTGATCTATTGGATTCTACCTGTTAGCAAGCAAAGGAGATCAGTGTTAGGTGTGGATGGAGAAAAAGTCAGAGTGGGTGGAGAGGAAGAGTGTTAACGGCCCAAACTCAAAGGACAAGGGTAATAAAAGGAAAATTGAGGGAGCAAGAGAGTGAGGTCTAGGCGAGCTTTGTACAGCTGGAAGGATCGATAGATACGATGTTAGATAGAGCCAGGCAGGGTTGTTCATGATACGATGTTAGATAGAGCCAGGCAGGGTTGTTCACATACATAGTCCCAGCCCTCGGGAGGCTGAGGCAGGCAGATCTCTATGAGTTCAAGGGCATTCTAGTCTACACAGAGAGTTCCAGGTCAGCCAGAGTTATATAGTGAGACCCTGCCTCAGGGAAAAAGCAAGCAAACAAACAAACACAGAAACATCTAAAAACAGCACTCACCATCAAAGTTTGGAGGGCAGAGGAGAGCGAAGGGTAGCAGATTGAGTTCTGTATTAATCCTTTATGAGAGAGACAAGATATTATATATTATATAAAGAGATGGAAGCAAAGGCACCAGGATGATGAATCCATGTTTGAACAGTGGAGGTCACAGCTAAGCAAGCCTAAATGAAAACAGTAACAATATTTTTACTGCCATACAGGCTGCCATTTTCTTCCATTTTGAAGCAAAGTACTCTGGGTTTTGGCTTCTTTTTCTCTGTTTAGTTTCTGTTCCATTTCCTTGATCCTCTATTCTACAAAATCCAATCCCCACTTTCTCTTTCCAGGGTCTCATGTATCCCAGGCTGACTGTGAGCTCACCGTGTCATGAGGATGATATTTAACCATTGCTTGTCTGCCTCCGTTTCCCGAGCACTGGGATCACAGCACACACCACCATGCCTGTCCCTGCCAGTCTCTCCTGAGCACCTGCCACACCCTGGACCAGCCCTGGTCAAGTTCACTTGGTCTCCATGCTGCCTGCCACCCCACAGGCTCACTCTGCTGTTTCTTCCTCCTTCAGAGACTTCGACTCCTGGGCTGGAGTGCATCCCCAATTTCCCCTTTCCAGGTACTTGAAGAATGTCCCATGAGCCGTTTCTCCTTTCAGTTTAACTCATGATTTGGGTTTCCCATTTCTCTTCAGAGCCTTAATGCTATTTATAGCTCATCTCCTGGACTTGGGGCTTCCAAGGCCAGCTGCTTACCTGCTGTTTCTCCTTAGCGTATCAAAAGCTGAAACTCTTCCCAGGGTCAGTACCACCCCAGGGAATAATATTCATCCTTTCACTGATTCAGAGCCGACCCTTGTCATCATTCTTGGCTCCTCTTTTTCTCCCAAACTCATTTATGCCCTGACACTTAATTCTGTCAACCCTACTTATATGTCCAATCCGACCAATGTTCTCCATCCCCGTCACCCTCATCTAAGTCACTTGCATCCAAAAAGGCCACCAAAGATCCTCCTCCCCTGGCATTCTTGCCCTTGGATAATCTCCCCTCAGACCAGGTCTGAACTGGTCTGTAGTGCCACCGAGTATGGAAAAGACGCTGGGCGATATAACCCCTTCTGCTGTAGACCCTGCGTTGTCTGAGAGAAGGTGGCCACCATGTGAGGAAACTCAGGCATGTCTGGGGACAGATCTCCTAGAACAGAGGCATCTTGGTCAGCCAGCACCAACCTGCCAGGGAGTCGTGCTGCCCTGAAGAAGCCTTCAGATAACCGCTGGATGGGTAGCATCTCTTGCTCAAAGGCTCAGGTAAGAAGCAAGCCAGGCCCACCCAGTTAAGCCACTGCCCAGTTTATGACCCACAGAAACCAGAGAAGACAGGAGTCTTTACATTGTTTCAACAGCCTACTGCTGGAAAAATTGGACTCAGCAGCAGATACTGTTACTGCTGGCTCTTCACTCATATTCCTGTCGTTTGTTTGGTGCTCAGCAGCCGAAGTGAGGCTCTCAGAACGTAAGACACAGTATGAGTCCAGAGAACGGGCAGGGTGGGATAGTCAGCAGATTAGATGCTGTAGGCTTGATGGACATAAAGTGCGGCCATAGGGCCGTCCTAAGGGAGACACAAGAAAATGAAACTGAAGAAAAATCAAGAGAGCAGAGCTCCGGAATGCTGAGCAGCTTCACCTGGAGCCGCTGGAAGAGGAGGGACAAGGAGGGTTTGGGAAAGTGGCCGCAGCTTGGTTTTCTCAGGTTTTCTAAGAACTATATAAACATGCATCTCAGCAGAAGAGGCACAGAGACAATTACACCAAGCTACTTAACTTACTTAAAATCTGTTAAAAAGAGAAAACAAACAAACAAGCAGAAGCCAGATATGATGGCATAGGCCTGTAAGCTTTGCTGTCCGACTGATGAGGTAGGCAGATCACAAGTTCAATACCTGCCTGAACAACATGGCGAGTTTGAGACCAGTCAGAGTAACTTTGTGATACCCCATCTCACAAGAAAAACAGAAAGGTTGTCAGGCGGTGGTGGCACATGCCTTTAATCCCAGCACTCAGGAGGCAGAGGCAGGTGGATCTCTGTGAGTTTGAGGCCAGCCTGGTCTACAGAGCAAGTTCCAGGATAGGCACCAAAGCTACACAGAGAAACCCTGTCTTGAAAAACAAAACAAAGCAAAACAGACAAAAAAAAAAAAACAAACAGAAAGAGTTGTGGGTGTTACTCAGTGGCTCAAGAGCAGAGCTTTTGCCTGGACTGTGTAGGATGCTGAGTTCAATTCCCAGTATGAAAAAAAATTCAGAACAAGAAATATTGTGTAGAGTATAGAGAGTACCAAATATTATGAATGAGAAAATAAGCTAAAGGACTCCCCGTGCATTCAAAATGTAAAAGAGTTACTTACCGGGGCTGGAGAGATGGCTCAGAGGTTTAGAGTGCTGGCTGCTCTTCCAGAGGTCCTGAGTTCAATTCCCAGCAACCACATGGTGGCTCACAACCATCTGTAATGAAATATGCTGCCCTCTTCTGGCCTGCAGGTACATATGCAGGCAGACCACTATATACTTAATAAATAAATAAATCTTTAAAAAATACTATCATTCTATTTAAAAAAAAAAGAGTTACTTACCAGCAAATCTACCCTGGAAAAAGAAGAAAAGAGGGGGAGGGCTTTCGTATGAAAGCAGCGAGTGTTGCAAGATGGGACCGTAGATGAGCTGAAGAGACTCAGGGACTTCAGCAGTGGAAAACGTGTATGAGAAGGAAGACCGTTTTCCTTACTAGCAAAGTCTCTTTGGAGGCCAGTGGGTTCTAAGAGGTTGTTTGGTTTACGCCACATGGAAGAGTAAAACTGTTGAAGGTTGTAAGGAAACAGAGTATACTTTTCTAAGAGTCGTATGTTGTGTCATATACCATAAAAACCATTTAAAACTAGACTGGAATAAATTTGCTGCTAATCCTAAATAAGAATTATTTTTAATCATTGGGATAACAAATATACTAAGACAATATAGAAAAAAAGTATCATAAAGCTTATTAATTTGAAGGAAGACAGGGAAAGAAGGAAATGAAAAGAAAGAATAGATGAAAAAATAAAAAAGATTTTAAAACTCAATCACATTAAAAACTCAACAGGATCAATGACTTATAAATGTACTTACATTCAAAGGCAACTTTATACTGACCACAGAAATAGATGGTGAATTCTGACACCAATAGGTTAAGGTTGAGACCGGTAATGGATGGACACACTGTTCCCAAACAAAAGGACATGTTAACACAGTAAACAGTTTTCAGAGAACATAGCAGCCCCCAAAATGGAACAAGTCCTGCCGGTTGGTCAAAAGGATGTAAGCATTTTGAATGTTCATGAAAGCCTGGGAGAAGATGCAGGAGGCAAAAGCAGGGACGCAGGGTATGGGGCAGACCTACCATTCCAGCCAGAGAACTGAGCACCTCTGTAACGATGGAGCGACATGAAGCCGGCCCCGAAGCAGAAGATGTGATTTTGGGGAGCGGCACTCTTGTCCGGTTGCAGGTGAGTACCTTTTACATCGCACATCATTGTGATAGACCATATTCTCTCAATTTTCCAAAAATTAAAACACGGGAAATTAGAGAGCACATTCCCTAACATCAGTAGGACTGTGAGAAATAGATATCAACAAGGCATGTAGGAAAGCCATACATATTCATGTTAAGGATATTCTTCCACATAACTCGTGAAGCAAAGAAGAAAGTGTTAGCAGTATTGAAGTGTTCTGACAGGAGGGAGCAATGAAGGGACGACGTATGAAAAGCGTGGGAAGTGGCGGAGCAGCTTTAGAAGAAAATCATAGCTAAAGTGCAGATCTTAAAAAGCAAGAAAGGTTAGTGGGGTGTGGAGGCACACACCTACATCCCCAAGATTCTGGAGGGCAGGGCAGGAGCACCTGGTACTTGAGGCCAGCATGGGCTGCCAAAGACCGGGCATGTGTAGCTTGTGGCTTAGCAAGGAGCACAGCTGCAGCATGTCCGAGGCTTGCTTCTCAGCACCGTGAAAACACAGGAGCAGATTAAAAGGCAGGAGATGGATGGTCTGAGTTTCTACCTTCGAACACTAGCAAATACACACAAACGTACATGGACCCAAAAGTAATGAGACCAGAGTGAAGTCCTTGCTCCCCTGCCTCTCTCATTATTACAAACCTTATCCCATTCCCAAGGGCAGACCGACCACTGTGACTTTTTAAAAATCATCTTCCTTCCCTCCTCCCTTCCTTTCTTCCTTCCATCCTCCCTCCCTCCCTTTCTTCCTTCCTTCCCTTCTCCCTCCCTTCCCTCCTCTTGTCCTTTCTTCCTTCCCTCCTATATCCCTCCCTTCCTTCCCTCCTCCCTCCCTCCCTTCCTTCCTCCCTTCCTTCCCTCCTCTGTTCCTTCCTTCCCTCCTCTGTTCCTTCCTTCCCTCCTTCCTCCCTTCCTTCCTTCCCTCCTCTGTTCCTTCCTTCCCTCCTTCCTCCCTTCCTTCCTTCCCTCCTCTGTTCCTTCCTTCCCTCCTTCCTCCCTCCCTTCCTTCCTTCCTCCCTCCCTTCCTTCCCTCCTCCCTCCGTTCCTTCCCTCCTCCCTCCCTTCCTTCCTCCCTTCCTTCCCTCCTCTCTTCCTTCCTTCCTTCCCTCCTCCCTCCCTTCCTTCCTTTCTTCCTCCCTTCCTTCCCTCCTCCCTCCCTTCCTTCCCTCCTCCCTCCCTTCCTTCCTCCCTTCCTTCCCTCCTCTCTTCCTTCCTTCCTTCCCTCCTCCCTCCCTTCCTTCCTTCCCTCCTCCCTCCCTTCCTTCCTTTCTTCCTCCCTTCCTTCCCTCCTCTCTTCCTTCCTTCCCTCCTCCCTTTCTTCCTTCCCTTCTTTCCTTCCTCCTTCCCTCCTCTCTTCCCTCCTTCCTTCTTTCCTTCCTTCCTTCCTTCCATTCTCCCTTCCTCTCTTCCTTCCCTCCTCCCTCCCTTCCTTCCTTTCTTCCTCCCTTCCTTCCCTCCTCTCTTCCTTCCTTCCCTCCTCCCTTCCTTCCTTCCTTCTTTCCTTCCTTCCTTCCTCCCTTCTTTCCATCCTTTCTACACCCCAGCTAACTAGACAGAAGCTCTGAGGCCAGAATGTCCAGAAGTGGGAAGCACATGGTCCCTTCTGTCGCTCTTTCTCTGTCAAAGTCATCGTAAGTCCAGTCAGGTTCATCCAGAGGAGGCAACTGTATGCTAATGCCATAGTCAGGAGATTTTTATTCTCAGCCCAGGGAGGACTTGAAAGGGTTTGTTTGTTTTAGACGGTTTTTCTGTGTACCCTTGGCTGTCCTGGAACTCACTTCTGTAGACCAGGCTGGCCTTGAACTCAGAGAGTCACCTGTCTTTACCTTCCAAGTGCTGGGATTAAAGGTGTGCGCCACCACCACCACCTGGCAGGCTCGGGAGGTTTTTGTTGCAGAGTGCCATAACCCAGTTGTTGGCTGTCAGATGATCTCTCTTGGCTTCATCCGCATGCTCAGAAACTCATAGACGATATCTACCGAGGCTTTAAGCAAGCCTGCTCTTAGTGATTGCCCCCGTAAGTGCCCCGTCAGAACTTTGGTTTCCATTATAACACGCCTGGTCACTAGTTCGCTCACTCATTAAGACACTAAATGTGTGTTTCCCATGTGCTGGTCACAAGCAAAGTGTGAAGTGTGTGCATGCAGTTCCTTATTGGACCAATCTAACTCTTTACATGGAAATATCAAGTTCAAGGGGGACAGGGAGCTCAGCTGAAGCTGCAGAGTTAGAGTGGGGAAAGGAGTGCTTGGAGTTCTCTCCCCCATCAGTCACATCCTGCATGGGATCAGAACCACTGCTTCCCGCTCTTGCCTGGCTCTATTGGCACCTGATTTCAAACAGACAATGTCCATCCCTGACCTGCAGGCCCTGTGGCAGAGAATTCCCTACTTTGTGCACACAGATGGGAATTTATAAAACTTACCACAAACGCTGGCTAAGCACCCTGTCTCTCCACTGGAGTGCCTGTATCCGGAGAAGTAAAGAGCCATGCTGACCACGTCCGGCTCTGAACCTCCTGCCAGGGACCCTGGCCGCTACCTCTGAAGGCAGCGCCCTGCTCATCTATTTCAATGTTCTCATGAACATTTCCCCCACCAAACCGTTCTGCCCACCTCGTTGCGCTGTTTGTGCTGTGTACAATACATGCCGTACTTTTCTGCTGCCCAAAGCAGGGGCGGGAGCTCTTGCCTGTTTGAAGTAGGTAGGAACGCTTGGACCACTTCTCCTCGAAGCCTGTTTGTGTTGGCCTGGGGAAATGGCTCAGAATATTTTCTGATGGAGACCTCAGAGGTTGAAATTCCGTTGAGTTGCAGAGGCATAGCTAGCGCCGGCCGGCGTGTCTTGTTGTTTCTGAACCTTTGGCAAAGTTAAAGCAGCTGCCGCGCCAAGCAGAAATGCTTTACGATGTGCGGACACCTCCGGGAGGTACTGACGGAGTGCTGGGTGCCTGCTCAAGAGGACCCAAGTTTACGACTTTCCCCTCAGGGGCCCAGGAATGCAGCTGCCCGTGGGCTTGCTGTCCAGGGAGAAAGGGACACTGAGAGTCACCTTCATTCAGGGGCTGGCCCACCCAGACCCCGTTCCTCGAGGTTTTGGCCTCCGAAGGAAAGAGTAGATCTTCTCCTGGCAGTACACACTGCTCTCCGACATTGCTGCTGCCAAGAGAGACGGTCCGGTTCACTTGCTACTGAAGAACCATGAGCTTGGGCAAGACAGAGCCAATGAGAGGTGTGGTTACCCTTTGGGCTCTGTTGCTTTTGAGCTCTGTGGTCTGGACAAACCGCTTTGATTTTCTTTACTCTTGAACTAAGAGCATCTGGTGATCCAAGAGCTGGTTGACCATGAGCTGAAGTTACACTAGGCAGTGGGCTAAGATGTTCATGCAGAGAATTTTATTTAGTGTTCTCAAGAAACCTATGAGAGGGGCTGGCGACATGGCTCTGTGAGGAAGAGCACTTGCTGCTCCCTCAGAGAACCGGGCTCAGCTCCCAGTACCCATACGGTAGCTCACAACCATCCTTAACTCTCCCTCCAGGGGATCCCAGACCCTCTTCTGACCTCTGTAGACATCAAGAATGTGTGCCGTATACATATTTACATGTAGGCAAGGTACCCATACACATACAATGAAAATATGTAAGTCTCTTTTAAAAAGAAAATCATGAAATAGACTTGATTTAGAGAAGAAGAAAGGAGACACCAAGCAACTGGAGCACTGACCCAGAGGGAGGCTTTGGGCAAGGTTAAAATCCAGCAGACCGCAGGGCTAACCAATACACAATAGTCTTAGAATTCTGCTGAAATGGCGCTGCTGGCTACAGACACCACAGCAAAGACTCGAAGCCCAGCTACAATCTCACTAGTTCACTTGCCATATGCTTATTGTCAAAATAAAAGGGCTGGAGCTGAGAACAGCCCTGGCATATCAGGTCAGAGCTGATAGCAGAGCAGAGGACTCAGCTCCTGCCATACAGCCATGCCAACAAGTGGGCTGCCCTCAGCTTTCCACATTACTCTGACGGAGTTCAGCCTCTTAAGCTTAGAGAACAGTCTGCAGGAGCCGAGTGGTGGGAGGGTGGGGCATCTCTGTGAGATATTCTTGGGCAAGTTAACGTGACTGTTGGGCCCTCAGCTTTATTATCTACAGGATGGAGAAAGGTGCGTTCTCATTCTCCAGAGAAAGAAGCTGCGAGGCTCCATGAAGCGTAGAAAGCACTTCACACAGGGCTATTATCCTATTTCAGAGTCCAGGGATAGAGGCAAGGGTAAGGGTGGGAACCAGACCTTCATTATGCAAATGCCTTAGGAAACAAAAGGACAGAACCCCAAGCAGAACACAGCTGTATTTTGCCTTAGCTGGCTCTCCTTGTTCTTGGTGTTCTTCTCTGTGTATCTATTTTGAAACATCCTTTGACATAGCCTCAGCATTTTTTTGAATGAAACAAGCAGTCCTATCCCCACCCCTCCTCCTGGGAAACATGAGAGATGCTAAGGACGCTGCTGGTGCCCAGCTTCTTAGAAAGGCGGAGAGCTACAGCCTTGACAGCACAGGCTGTCCCGTACTTTAAGTGTTCCGGTTGGAGTTTGCTGCGGGTAGTGTTTAAGGCACATAATAAGTTGTGTTTTTTCCTGGAGCCTTAAAAATACCCTTAAATTGCGACAGAGTCCAAATGCTTTCTGTATCACGCATAAGGGAAATGAGTTGCTTGCAGAAGTTTCTGAAAAGCAATCATTATATGGAAGCTTCTGTTTTGGGGGCCATATCATGAGAATTCCACCCAAATAGGCAGCAGAAATACACTGCCCATGGATGGCAGACACTGTGCTTGACAGATGCAGTAACCATGCCCTTCTTTCTTGATGCCAATACCCTGATTTTGTTCAGAGAGGCAATGCACTCAGTTTCTGGTGATGTAACACTTTCCCAAGATGCCCCTGCATTGAGTGTGCCCACACGACATACTCTAGACATTGTGTACATGAGAGAGCTTTGGGATTTTCCCCCTCATTTCTACCCTGAGCACAGACATGAGGGGTGAATCCATAGCTGTCATCTTGAAGAGGAGAAGAAAAGGCAGAGAATCCTGGCTCTATTGAGCTTCTGAACTAGCTGGCTTCAAGTATATGCTAGTGTGAGAAAAACTCTCTCCCGTAGGGAGAAGACTATAGTAGTCCCATAGGGAGAAGACTATAGTTGGGTTGACCAGATAGCTAAATTCTTTAGTGTGGATAACATGAACTGAAGGGCCTATGAGGCAAGAGGAAACCTTCAGACGTGATTGTTCCTCCCTCGCTCTGAACCATTTCTGTCCCAAAGGGTAAAATTTTTGTTTTATTCTTTTTAGCTGGACTTTACAATTACTGGCAGCCTAAAGAATTCCCAACTAAAAAAAGCAGAGTGCCAGGTGAATTTTTGAAATTTGAGTTTTAAAAAAAGAAAGGAAAACTGAAGGGTAAGTGGAAAGGACTGGATTTTCCTCTTTGATCACATCTTTCACACTTTTTAGTTAGCACTTGGCTGAGCAGCCCCTTATAGAGTATGAGAGCGTGGCTGGAAAAGGCAGGTCATAGAGTTTAAATGTGTCGTATACAAGAAAGAAGGAGGGGGGAGTCCTCACGCCATGAACTCATGGCCTTTAGGGAGCAGTGATCTGTTTCCCCCTGTGCCTGGTTCCCACTCCGCTTTGACAAGTCACTGCCATTTTCAGTGCCTAGCTTCAGCCACATCATTGACTTCAGAGTTTTCAGCATCTCTTCTTCTATGGTCACTTTTGCTTTCTTCTGGGCCCCAACTTGATGACTTCTTCTGTTAGCTCTCCGCTGTTACTACCCTGCCCCTGACCTTAGGTGCACTGTGAACCCCAGATTTCTACTCCAGCGTTCTCTCCAGGCCCTAAGCCATTGAATACATTCTTGCTCCCCAAGTCTGAGTGCTCGGCATGGTTCACTGAGGTCAGTGTATAGTTCACCGCTCAGGTTTCCTTGAGGGCGGGATTCATTTAACTTAGTCATCTCACCCCAGAACTCAATATGGCATACAAAAGACAGCAATCAGGCCTGAAATGCTGGTGCTTTTCATTATGTGCCTTGAAACACCAGTGTCCTGGGACAACTAGGGAACTGTACATCAGAGATTCCATGGTCATATGGGTGTGGAGAAATCCAGGCTATGGGAGGTTAACCAGATCTCCAGGACCTGATTTCTCAGAAGCTTAACCACATCAAGGACCTGGATGGGAGATGGAGATGCCCTTTTGAAAACCCTAAATCAAACAACTCCTTTATTTTAACAGAAAAAGGTAATCAAGGCCTGTTTTAAGATCTCCCATCTGGGTGGAGGGACAGATGAGACCCTAGATAGACCAACTGTGAACTGGGATTAAAAAGGCAAGAGTCCAAATGGTCAAGAAGACTGGAGTTCAATTCTGGAACTTCCAAATATCTGAGTCATAAAACACTCAGGCCTTTCTCAGCTTCAGGTCTCTTCTTGAAACTATGGCTAAAGATGCCTATCTCTCTCCATGCTTGTGATGCCCATAGGCTCTAACATGTATCAAATGGTAGCCATGGAAGCCAACAGAATTCTCCAAGCTTCCTGGCACGTGAGGAAAGACCCTGCAGGTAAGAGAAGTAAACACTGAAGGAAAATTAGTATTACGTGACTAAGATGTGTAGCGATATGACCAGAAGAGGCTTCCTGGGAGACAGAATCCTCCCGCTCACACTACTGAGCCTCGGCAAGGCAACTACAGCTGTATCTCGATAGCTGTGTCTCTCGAAGGTCAGACCACCCCTCCGTAGTTAAAGCTCCTTAAAGATGTCTCCCCGCTATCTCCAGAAACCCAGGTGCCAGGGCACGTTCCCACTTGCTACATGTGCACAGCAATGGAGCGCCCTTGTCCTCAAAGGGCTTGCACTGGGTTCTGACCTCCCGTCCCATGAGCTTATCAAAGACAGAGCTCTGCTGATCTACAGTGATTCGGGAGAGATAAAATAGCAGCTTGGGTTCCATTCCAGAATCTTCCTGCCTGTGGTTGGAGACTGAGGCATGAACTAACTAACATTCAAGTCTCAAAGCTAGCCTCTATTTCCATCCCAGTGGGCATCTGACCGAGCTCGCCATCACCTGACTGAGGAGAGAGTATAACTGGGCCTCCCCTCCCTGCTTCATCCCTGGTGGCTCTGAGCCTTTTCATCTCTGTGGTTTGTCCCTCTACTCTCTCTGTCACTGTCTCAATGGCATTGGCACTTCAGTTCCTGGCACCTTGATGGGCGTGTGTGTGGCGGGAGTGCGGAAATCCCTCTCTTCTCTGTGGATGTCTTCTCTTCTCTTTGCTGGGCCAACTACCTTATATCAAATGCCATGACCTTGAGAGACATCTTCTCTGGGGCTGGAGAGGTGACTTAGCAGTTAAGAGTGCATACTGCTCTTTCAGAGAAGACCCACATTCAGTTCCTAGAACCTATATTAGATGGCTCACAGCTGCCTGTAACTCCAGCTCCAGAGCATCTGACCTCCTCTTCTAGCCTCTGCAGGCATTGCATTCCTATGTGCAAACCAACACACACACACACAAAAAAAAAATAAAATAAAATCTTAAAACAGAGCTCCTTTCATCTGACTGCCATTGTTCTCCTGCACCTGTATATGACTCCCTTTCCTTTTCCAGCATATCCTATTAAAAACAAGATATTTCTGTAATTAAAAAATGTCTGTCTCCCCGTCTAGGTGCTGAGCTTCCTGAGGCTCCCTTAGCTGACACTGTCCTTAGGGCCCATGTGGGGAAACAGAAGGGCATGAAACGTTAGGTAAAGAGGTGACTGTGCGATGAATTGTTTAGACATCTCTCGTTTGTTTTGGAAGCTCATGAACGCCACACTTTTCTGAATGGAATTGTTTCCATCGTGGTCCTCCTGGAAGCAGAGGCCTGGGAGACTTGCCAACCTGCTTCTTTCCAGAGAAGCTGATCTTGAACGTGGTGTGCACAGTCAGGCAGAGAAGCCCTGCAGGGGACCTCATCATTCCACATTCCACAGGGGACACTGAGAGATCCTGGGGCAAAGTGCTTCCAGCCTTTCACAGAGTACTTTTACAACACCAGCACGTTCCAGCTCTGGACACGTGCATTCTAGAGGAGCTCAGGCTTCTGCTATTCCTGAGCTGCTGGGACTCTCAAGTTGGAGTTGAAGCCACTTCTACCAACTGAGTAAGCACGGAGGGAATCCCAGCACAGACATTCCCCATGCCTAGGACGGCTCACCCTTGCCCACCCCACCTTCCCTTTGGCTTGGATTTCTTCCTGTCCTTCTTCTACATCTTGAAGTGTGAAGGAAGCACTATTGTCTCAATCAAGACCCCCTATAGTGTAGTGTTTTGGTTTTTATTTGGTTGCTTGTTTTTGAGATTGGGGTGAAAGTTAATCAACACAGCCCAACCCAGAGGCAGTCAGCATGCCCACCACACAACCAAGCTACCACCTCCTTCTAATTCCAAACATTTCCCTTGTTTCAAAAAGGAACTTACCACTCTTGAAGCAGTGCTGTGGTTTGAACACAGCTTCTGGTCCTTTCTGAGACTCACGCTGAAATAAGATTAGCACTAGGGTGGTGTTGGGAGTTGGGGCAGAGGGGTGAAGAGGTCATTGAGAGAGAGGAATGCCTTCCTTGTGAGAGTGGGTTTGTGCCCGTGACAGGCAATCATAAAACCAGCCTGACCCCTGTGTCTTAGCTCTTCGGCACTCGGCCTTCCTCTAGCGTAAGCCCCTCAGATGTGGGCTCCTGACAGAAGCTTCCAGTCTCCAGAACTGTGAGTAAATAAACTTTCCTTAATCATCTGGTTTTGAGTATCTGTTATAACAGTGGAAAAGGGGCTAAAGTAAGCAGTCACGTCCACACACACACGCGCGCACACTGCTACCCTCTGGGTCCTGGCAGCCACCACTCTCCTGTCTTTCTCTACAGATTGGACTAATCTGGGCATTTTAGGGAATCCCATGCTATGTAGCCTTTTGAGTCTGACTTCTTCCATCTTGAATACTATTTCAAGTTTCCTCCATACTGTAGCATTCATTTTTCGAGTTTGATGGGTTGACTGGTTTAAAAATGTGGGTCTGCTGAACCTGGGAACACCAAGGTTCCTCTGGCATGTGCAGGGAGAAGCATCCTAGGTCTCTGCTGAGTACACACGAATGGCAAAGCCCCCACCCAGAAAGCCAACATGCCATGGACCAACACCACATTCCAGAGGCCCTGGGACCTGGGCACAGGCTGCTTCTCTCCAGAGATACTCTCCCAGAATAGACAGGGGTGTCAGTAAGCATGAAAATAACCTTGGCAGAGAGCCCCATGCCCAAGAGATAGCCACAAATACCAGTGCCAAGGTACATGAAGGCGGGGAGGGGCCCTAAATTAAGTCTCGGGCTTTGAGTTCTATTGACCTGGGTTTGACTGACCTGTCAATTCTGCCTCCTTTGAATGCACAGCTCTGGCTTGGCAGGTGATGGGTGAGAAGGGTCTTGGGGAGGGCAAAGTGAAGATGCTGCCAAAAAAGGAGGTGTGATTGCAGGCCGGTACCGCGTCTAAGCCAGAGATCAGCTGAAAGAGGAGAAACAGAGAAGCAAATGGGTGGATTCGGCTTCTTGAACAGAACTCAGAAGTGAAGCCTGGCTGTTTGCCTCAAGGAAAGGAGTCTATCAGCACAGTGTGTTCATTGATTGTTGACCACAGAGGTGATCAGAGCCATGAGAGGGTGTCACGCTGGATGAACATCAGCGTCAGACCACTGTCAGCCCAAGCAGCTTTCTTCTCTCCAGAGAAGAAATGGCATGTTCCTTTAAAGTCTCACCAGCGTGGCCACGGTGTTTGGGACAGTTGTGGGGAAAGTTAGGCAGAAAGTGGATCTGGTCCCAGCCCTGTCCTCTCTCCGTAAAGCCGGGCAACTTCCTCCCTGACTCTTGTTTCTCTCCCTACAGAATGGGAGTGATGGCCCAGTTAACCCGAGGATTTGCCGTATGGATTGAAGCCTGTGTAAGATGCCATCACTTGCAGAGGCTCTGTGAAGCTTGTTCCTTTGGTGACTTGGGCATGGCTCAGCTGGTAAGGTGTTTGCTGAACAACAGCAAGGACCCGAGTTCAATCCCCAGAACAGATGGGTGTGGCGATGCACACTTGTAAGTTCAGTATCAGGAAAGACAGGTGGACCTGGCACGTGCTAGCCAAGCAGTCTAGCCGAGCTGGTGAGGTCCAGGCCATCAAGAGACTGTCTCAGTAAAAACAAACAGTAAAACCCAAGATGAGAGTTCTTGAGGACCAGCATCCAAGGCTGACCTCTTGCCTACACACACACACCACACAAACATGCACACACCACACAAACATGCACACACCACACAAACATGCACACACCCAAGCACACACGTGCACACTTGCCCTTTTTCTTCCTTCTTCCTCTTATAAATGCGAGCAAAGAAACAGATCTTTGTCTGAACCCATCAAGTGTTCCCCCCAGTGACAGAATGGCAGCGCCGAGATGGGAGGGGAAGGCAAGGGGGTGGGACACATGAGCGCCTTGTGGTTGAGAGGACTTCATGACTTCACAGCTCATGCCATCTGAAGCTACTTCTGCCGTCTCTGGGGCTCTTCATCTATAACTGTAATTGTTAAATACCATTCCATCCAAAGTCTGCTAGCTTGGCACTGGTGCGCTAGGGCAAAATGATGTACCTGGAAGTCTCGTCCTCTCTCTGCCAACCTATCATGAGGACTGCCTTTCCACTATCATGTGAGTGCTGTAATGTGGCATCTGGTGGATACTTGCTCTCTCCGGGCCTGCATTGAAAGTCTCCTTTTCATAACCCCGAGAAATAGTTTATATGAGTGTCCTAACAGGTAGATGAGGGAAGCTAACCTCAGAGAGAACACACTCGCCCAGGCTTTCAAGAGAGTAAAGAGAGATTTGGCCCAGGAGGCGGGCTCCTGGGTCACTACTCAGAATCTCTTTGCAAAGCAGGCATGTGATGAGCAGCTGTACTGAAAACCTACAAGGAACTCAGACAAAGCAACAACAAGAAAATAACCAAAGGTGTGGAGATGAGGTTCAGCAGTTAAGAGACTGGCTGCTCCTCCAGAGGACCCAGGTTCGATTCCCAGCACCCACATGGCAGCTCACAACTGTGTATAAACTCCAGTTCCAGGGAACCTGACACCCTCACACAGGCAAGCAGGCAAGCAAAACACCAATGCAAATAAAAATAAAATCTAGAAATAAAGAGAAGAATTAAGCTGATTAAAAATGGGCAGAGGATCCAAGTAGACATTTCTCTGAGGAAAATATACAAATAGCCAACAGAATGCTGGGCACCAGTAACCATCATGAGAATTCAAGTTAGAGTCCCAGTGAAATGCCACTCACAGCTGTAGCGATGGGTGCACACACACACCAGCAGAGAAGATGTGGAGGAGAAGGCACCTTGTCCATTTTATATAGAGATGTAAATTAACATAGCCATTCTAGGAAATCATGGGGTGCCTCAAAAAATTAAAAATATGCCTGCCACGTGAACCAGAAGCCCTACCCTTATCATGTGCAAAGAAAAACCACTGTGGAGAAGAGACTCCGGCACACCTGTATTCATGCGGCCCGCAAGGCAGGAACCCCGAGACACACACTGAAGCAGAGGCCATGGCGGAATGCTGCTCCTGTTCTCACAACTTGATAGGCTCGCCCTCCCACACAATCCACACCATTGCCCAGGAGTGGCACCGCCCATAGCAGGCTGGGCCCTCCCATATCAGGCAATCATCAATCAAGAAAATGCCTCCACAGCCTTGCCAACAGGCCAATACTATGAAGGCAATTCCTCAACTGACATTCCCTCTACGCGAGCCTCTACCAAGCTGACAGAAAACTGACCTGCACCGCAGGTATTCAGTTTACTCTTTCAATGCATGCAGGAGCGTGCACTGCTGGACTCCAGCCTGCCTTGTCACTAGGGATTGCCAACACTCAACAGTCACTCCTCATTTTTTAATTGTTTTAGGCTGAAGGGCATAGAAAAGTGCATGTATGCGTGCATTCATGTGCGTGTGTGTGTGTGTGTGTGCGCGCGCGTGCGTGTGTGTGTGTGTGTGTGTGTGTGTGTGTGTGTGCGCGTGCGCGCGTGCGTGCGTGTGTTGGAGCTACAATAAGTCCCTAACCAAAGAACACGTACACGCTCTGTAACAGGTGCAGCTCAAAGGATGATAAACTTTGCTTTTAAAGTCCTTTAGGAGACACAACACCTGCACTGGCTCTTGACAAAGGGGAAGGACTCACCCAGGTAAGAGCAAGAGAGGAGTTTGGTAGAGTCCTGGCAGAGCTCGGTTCCTTCAGGAAGTGAGTTCAGAGCTAGAATGTGGCCCCTGGAGCCCCTTGTGCTTGGCCCTTTCTTCCCCCTCCTAGCCAGTTCACCTAAACAGTCTCCAAGTGCTCCAGGCTTGGGAGGGCAACACATGGGTGAAGGGACCCAGGAGCCAGGCACGGACTTATGGGAGGGAACGGAGAATATGGAGCGTTTTGTGATTCTGGACCTCCAAGGGCTGCATAGCCGGCTCTATGAGCCTGCCAGGGTGACCGCGCACATCTCCAGCGTTCCTGTGGCACCGCGCCATGGAATTGAGGGTGGAGAAGGTTCTTGGCAAGGAACACCATGGTCTGGTACATGTCATGATTCCCCTCAGAGGCCTCTCTGGGTGTGCTGTCTGTCACAGGCGAGGATGTCCGTGGGGTCCCCATCGGCACAGCCTGCCTCTGACTTGTTTTCTCAAAAGTGCGGCTGGATCTGCTCAGTGCCATCTGCACTGTCTCACTGGCCACCCCGCCCGCCATCTGTTTATAGGCTGTCAGACAGCTGGCTACGGCGAGGGGGACACTGTGTGACTATAGAATGTACAACAGTCACTGGCTCCAATGAGAGGGACCCTGGGGCTTTTACCTCACTTGCCCTGGGATCCCGGTTGAACATCCCTTGTAAGCTTGGCCCACAGCGACCACGAGGCCCGTGATGCCACTGACGTGTGGGATCTGCTGCCTCATCTTGCAGCAGCCCTGCAGGTGGGGTTATCTGTCTGTTTTGATGATTGAAGAAGCTGAGGTTCCAAGATATGTTGTAAGATATGTCCAAGGGCCACAGCCAAGTGACAGAACTGGCAATGAAACTTCTGTCTCTCTGATTCCAGAAGCACAAGGTCCTACAGCAGAAAAGAAGCCCCTCCTCCTTCCCTGGGGCTCAAGGGTCTTTGGGGTCCTACACTGACCTCTCTGTGTGGCCTGGGGTCCTGTATTCCCTCATGCCCATTACATATGTGCTGTCCCATGGGGCCTCTCCGGCTTCCAGGTCATAACTTCTCTATGCTCCCCACCCAGTTCTTGGAGCCTTCTGCAGGGACAGGGCTGTCGTCTGGTAGAGTCAGCAAAGACACCCTCATCTTGGCATCTCCAGGGCCCAGAACTACAGAGCTGATGAGGACACATTTTTTTCAGTGTCCCTCAGTTTAGTGTAATTAGATCACACTCTTGCCTGATCCCTTTTCTCTAACACCATCCATTCGGCATCCAACCTGTTAGGGGACAGCAGGAGGGGTTGTTTGCCTCCTTCTGAGGCCCCTGTGAGCACAGTTCTTATTGTTAAGGTACCTGCTCACTACCCGAGAGTCCCAGATGCCCAAGGGTACAGTGCGGAGCCCCCTCAACCCTGCCCACTCTGCCCTCCACCTCCCACTTTGGCAGAAGACTTTGAGGGTAGGCACCTTGCTGTGTGACTTCAGATGTATTTGTGGACAGGAAGCATCTACAGGTATCAATATTGACATCAATGGGGTCAAGCCACACTTCTGAAGGCCTCTGACTTCCCCCTCTCTGCTGGCCCTAACCTACTCTGTCTCCTTGCCTGCTCTGTGTCCAGGAGGTCAGTCCCCTCAGGTGGCAGCATCCCCATTTCCATGGTTTCAGGAGGTGGAAAGGCAGGAAGGGAAAAGGGCCAAACCATTTAGTGTTTCTTCACAGGGTTGGCTCAGCACCACCTCCGCAAAGAGGCCCAACTTGCTTGAGGGCACAAGCCTTACCTGGCTGACCCTTCTCTAACTCAGTTCCTGCTGGAACCCAGCAGTACTGTCCCCTTCCTGGTCTCCGAGTCCTGAGTGTGACAGCTCCCAGTTGTCACCCCCTCGTGGTACTTCACAGACCCTGCTGCTTCCCGGTCGCTATCCCGGAACTCTGCCTGTCTGCACCTGACACGGTTGCTACACCTTTTCTACACTTTTGAGGGTGCCTTTGGCTTGCTCTGAGAAGCCAAATTGTCCAGGGACACCCTCAGCACTGTCATCAGCGTCTCTTAACATCCATACTACGGACCTGTTCCCAAGGAGTGCAGGTGGTCTTGAGAGGATTATCAACCAGGGTTAGAGTAACAAGAGGCAAATGTCCTGGAAGTAAGGTTTGCGGAGGAAGTAAGGTTTGCGGAGCAGAAGTGGGAAGCAGTGGACCCTGATGGGCCCACCAAGACTTTGCAAAAGCTGCCAGTCCCTGGTCCCGCGGTAGACTGTAACCATCTGCACCTGTGGCCCATTGTCACACACTGGGTCCTCATCAGAACCTTACAGACAATGCCATACAGACCCTTCTCCCTTTCCCACTGTCCCTTTCTCCTCCCAGAGGAAGCTCCTGGTGTAGAGGGCGGGGGATAATGAGTAGATTTGCTTGATTCGGTGCTGAGGGAACCAAATGGCTCCAGAGCATCCAGGCAGGGAGCATCCCATTTGCCCTCTGAGGATCTAAGGAGAACACAGGGAGGGCTCAGCTGGGGTTGAGCGCTTCCTGGAACTCAGCCTTCTCGTTTCACTTAAATTGGCAATAACAATTGCCAATTTAATTGGTAATTAATTGTGGCGTGCCCACCATCACCTCCCATGTCCACCTTGACTGTCTTTCTCCCAAAGGATCGTGGAATCCATACAAGAATGTACAACAAATACCAGGGGGGATTTTCTAAAGTGCGATCCAGGACAAAAGCCTGGAAGCCACTACTCCTCCATCCTTCCTGGTGGCTCCATTTGGGGGGAGTGGGGAGGGAGTGTTGAAAGAGCACATACTCTGGCTGGGTTTAGCCTGACACCAGGGGAAGAGGAAACAGTGCAATGTTGCCCTCACCCAAGGTGTTTGGAGTCTCCTGGGGGAGGGGAGGAGAAAGGGACTTCTAGGTCTGTGAAGGGACCTACTTGTCCCTTCAGAATCCCCTGGAAGAGTTTCGGGGTCTCAACTCTCTGAGCCTCCCTGGGATTTTCTGCTCAACGGGTCTGGGTAGGATCTGAGGTCCTAGAGCATTTGAAGACCCTTAGACAGATAGATTGTCCCCCAGGGCTGATTCTAGAGTATTCAAAGCCCGTCAGACAGATTGTCCCCCAGGGCTGTGTCTATGACAGGTGTTTATCCCAGCCTATAGCTTGACCACGGAGCAATAGAAGGTAGCAAGTCTGCAAGGCCAAGGGCTGAACTTGGTGTTCTGTGTGGTCCACAAAGGGACCTTGGTGCGTACAGCTTCCCCATCCAGATCCTGAGGCTGCCAGCCTTTCAGAATAGTTGACTTTGTCGACCTCCACTCATAAATACATACACATACACACACATACATAAACACACATACACACAAACACACACACACGATTTCAATCTGCAGGACTGGCGAAGCCGTAAGAACACACATATTGAGTTCTCAGTATTCCTCATTGTCCGCTATGTTCAGCCAGTGGGTTTTTGATCCTACTGCACATACTGGCTTTGGGGGAGCCTAGGCAGTTTGGATGCTCACCTTACAAGACCTGGATAGAGGTGGGCGGTCCTTGGGCTTCCCACAGGTCAGGGAACCCTGATTGCTCTTCGAGCAGATGAGGGAGGGGGACCTGATCGGGGGAGGGGGAGGGAAATGGGAGGCGGTGGCGGGGAGAAGGCAGAAATCCTTAATAAATAAATAAATAAAAAAAGAACACACATATTCCTGCAGGGTTATTAGAATAGGAGGCAGAGAGAGGGCATTGAAGCCTTGAGAGCAGATGCAGGAAAGAGCCGAGCACAGAGCAAGATCACAGGAATGGGTCCTGGGCACGGAGGGCAGCCTGGAATGCCTAGGTCTGTGAGGTGATCTGGAGCTGGGCTTGGTGAGGTTAGGCTCCGGCTATTTTGAGTGGTATTCTCGGAGTATGTGGTGGAATGGAGATGAGTGTGACTGTTCATAAATATTATAACCCTGCCTCCTTTCAAGGCATGACAGGCTTGCACAGTCCTGCTCAGGTAAAGGCTGGGCTGGCCAAGTGACTCACGTCACACGCTAGCGAATGATCAGACCATGAGCTGTCATTGTGGGATGAAAGCCAGCTCATATTCATGCCATTCTATCCTTTCTGACACATGGACCCTGTGTCTATCTACGACAAAAGAATGCGCTGAGACCTTGCCAACCCATGGCATATATAAGCATGAAATCATCTCTGCTTTAGGATGCTGTGGGGACTATTTGTTACCACGGCAGAACCTGGTGGTCCTGACGGGTTTAGATGAAAACATTAGTAGCAGCAGTGTAGAGTATGGAGGTGGGGTGGTGACATTAAATTATATCCCTCTCCCTTAGGGAAACACTCTCCCCTTTTTCTCCATTATCCAGATTGCCCCAGGGAATCAGTGTGGAGCAAGAGTAACTTCACCCCTTGTCCAGGAGGTCCTGTGCCGAGTGGGAACAGACCCAAGTTTCTGTAGTTAGCTAAAAATTCACAGGGTAGTTTAGAAACTGAATTTAATTTTAGGGTTGCCTTCTATTTATGGAAAAATGATTATAGTTTTCCATTTGTGGGAGTGATATAAAATGTAAAAAATTGGAACTAAAGAAAGAGTCATTTTGAAGACTTCCATGAAGCCAAAAGAACACAGGGGTGCCTACTCACAGCAGAAATCACGAAGAGGGTTTCCAAATGGCTGACCTGGGAGACAGAGCTCAAATCTACCGAAGACGCAGAAAGCTCCTGCCAGGACTACCGGAGCCATGACGGTAGCCATGCAACATTAGTAAGGTATCCGGAAACCTTCCTGGTGACAAGGGGATGGCAGCAGTCGCCTGGTATTATTCAGACAGGCACGGGATGTAACCGCATGTCTTCCAGCCACCCTGTGCCTGGAGTGGAGTGGGAGCCGAATCAATGTGCATCAAATAAGTGCTGGACTGGCGGGCCTGGGTGACCGTGCCTGCGTACTTGGGTGTTCAAAGGCTCAGGGAAATGCTGGCTCTGTGTGTGCCTGCGCCTGTGCACGCGGGTGTTCAAGGGCTCTGCTCAGTGTATGGACAGCTTCTGTGAACAGAGTCGGGTGGAAGCTTACCAGCTCTGGAAGAGTCAGACATGTGGGGATTGAGGAAGTGTGTGTGTGTGTGTGTGTGTTGCACACACATGTATGTTGGAAAGGGCAACAGAAGACAGACATATCTGGTTGTTAAGATGAGGTATGCAGAGTAAACCTCTCGTACCTCCCACAACAGAGCCCCATGCCTGCACAGTGCCGCTCAGTTTGGAAATGTTGGGAAGGCCTGGCCTTTCCAGAGCATGGCATTGTGGGTAATGACATCAGAATACCAAGAACTGCCAGGGTCTAGCCCCTGGCAATGAAATAAATAGAGAGACGAGGGCACAGCAGTGTGACCTCCAGGTCACTTTTCACAGTGTCTGTGAACAGTGGCTAAGCAATCTTATTCCAGAAGGTGGCTGCACCAAGTCATTACACTATACACATTCTTTTTCGTATGTGACCTCGACTATCCTCTGCAGGGGCAGTGTCCACACTCCCTCCCTCCTGTCTCTGTGTGGGCATCTGACGATGCTAACCAACAAGCCATGGTGAAGCAGGCCACGTTACAGCTGCGGCTGAAGCCGGAGAGTGCTGCAGAGACCGCCTTGTTTACCATAGCGCTCGGGCTTCACGCTCCGGGCTGCATGCTGCTGTGGTGTGAACGTGGTTTCTTCTCCTCCAAAATTCACGTTAAAAGTTGGCTGCCATTGTGACAGTGCTCGGAGGTGGGACTTCAGATGGCTAGTTAGAGAGGTCAAATTAACTAGTCTAAGCCAGTTAGAGTGGTCAAAACCTTTCTTGCAGGATTGGGGTCTCCCTTGTAGGATCGCTGTGAAAGAACTCAGTAAAAACCCAGGCAAATCCCCCTGTCTCCTCCATGTACCACTCGCTCCTCCCACTTTTCTTCTTTTAAATTATTATTTTGGGTGTGTGCATGTGCGTGTGTATGTGTTTGGGTGTGTGCATGTGATACACATTTACTACTGTGAGCATGTGGAGAGTAAAAATGAGTCCTTTCCTCCCACCCTGAGTTCTGGGTACCCACCTCAGGTCGTCAGGCTTACTCAGGAAGCTCTGTCATCCTCTCCACGGCCCCACCCTTCCACTTTTCACCAAGTGGAGCAACTTGCTTCAAACATTGGCATTATGCTCTTGAAAACCGTGAGCCAAACGAAATGCTTTTCAAATAAGTCACAGAGCCTCGGATACTTTTTCACAGCAAGAGAAGGTAGACTGAGGCACTTGTGAAGGCTGAGAGGCTCTGGCGCTGCTAGCTCGTGAGAAAGCCAAGACACGGGGGTGACAGCGGGCAAGCGTTCTGGTCTACTCATCCCACACGGGAGACCCTACTCCTGCAAGAAATGCCTGGTTGTCATGCCACCCCGGCGCTGGCCTCTAAAGGAATCCATTCTCGGCTGTCAAGCAACCTTCTGGCTTTGAGTCTCCACAGGTAAGATCACAACCATTCAGAAGCCAGCCCTGCGGTATTTCGTATGACTTCCTCTGATCCCAAGTGACACAGGAAGACAAGGAAATGGCTGCCTGAAGCTGCTAAGTGTCCAGGTAGTTTGCTGGGCGTGTCAGCTCTAACAGCAGCAGGCTGAAGGCAGGCAGGGGCTAGATTAGAGAGGCAGAGAGGATAAAAGAGTAACGGGCTGCAGGGAGCATGCCCACGTGTCCCAGCTTGGACTCCCTTGGAGCCCTTCATCCTCTCCAGCATGCCCGTGTGAATAGAGAACACCATGTTTTCATGGTGTCTGCAGCCTCCAGAACTACGAATGGTACCTCCTTTCGAGAGCTCCTGATGTGATTTCCTCTCTGGTAAGCTACTCTAGCTCGACTGGCGAGAGGGAAGGGGTGTGTGTGCGGGAAGGAAACATGCATGCTCGGGCTTCTGCCATTCACTAAACTACCACTCAATTCTACCAAAGCAACACCCTGCACGGGAACCTCAAGAGGCCACTCCTGAGGGTATCCTGCAAAGGCCATCAGCGAATCCTCTAACTCACCCGCCCTGTGTCTTGCCCAGCTGCAAATGCTAGGGAAAACTCCCCACGAAGCTCCCTTCCATCAAGTGCATGGTCATGGGTGGAGGCCATGTTGACCAAGGTTCGCTTCCAAAGCACCATCCAACACCACTTCCTTTCGACTCTAAGCTGCTTGAAAACTGATGCTAAAACATTCTGTCTGTGAAAGAAGGTTTATAAGCAGGCAGGGTATGCTTGCCTGGACAGCACCAGTGGGCATTGTCCAGCCAGCTTAGGCAGCTGTCTCTGGATAAGGAGAAACCACCCTGCACTATGAGGCAGGGTGCCAAGCTCTTTCAAGAGAAGATACACTTGCCTCTTAAGAAGAAGAAGAGGAGGAGGAAGAGAAAAGAAAAGAAAACTATTGCATTTGGGGGTCTCAATGCTCTTGAAGTTTTCCTGATGTGCCACCCACGAGGAGCTGGGCATGCTTGCTCACTACATACAGCCTGGGAACTGTAAGAGGAGGCTAAATTATAATGCGGACAACAGGATCTTTCGAGAACTCCTCATTGTAAATCAACTTTGAAAGTGCTTTGCCAACTAAAGCCTTGGAGAAGGCAATCCGGCTCAGCGATTCCCTTCTTCTGAAAGGCTATTCACAAATTCTTGAGCATCTCCAAGCCAGAAGTATGCAGCTAATTTCTTCCACACAGCCTGAAAACAATCTCAAATCCTAACAAGTTTATCAAAGTGTGTGAGCTGGTGCCACCTATGGGGCATTGGTGGTACTGCAGCCTAGCTCTAGTAGATGTAAATGTCTAGATCTAAAGTATGGAGGCAAGAGAGATGTAAAGAAAAAAATCTTAAATATAAACACTCGTTGGCATTATTTTGCATGGAGAGAACAGAGGCTCTAGGTACTGGAGACAGGAATTATGAATCTGTGTAAGGAGATGAAGACAATAGTCTTATAGAAATGTCTTTGAAAAATTCTTTGTGTAGAAGAAATGGATCCAGTCCTAAGCTGGAGGAGTCGGGTCCCAGGTGTGACGCTCCTGGAAGAGTGTGTAGTCTCTAAACTCTCCATGCAGAAGGGCGAGCCTTGCTCGCTGGGAGGTGCGAGCTGCTTTGTTCACAAGCAGAATGACGGACAGGCCCTGTTTCCGATCACACACAGGCCGGTGAGAGCACACGCTACAGTGTTCATACGCTCGTGTAATTCAAAGGAAGAGTGCAGCATCCGTACTTTACAGCGTGGGATGGGGGGGTGGAGGGGTTAAAGAGAGGCAGGAGTAAAGAGAAAGCAGCTACTTCCTGTTCCTACCGGGTGGCAGGCACGTAGGTTGCCCTGCTGGTGCCTCATGGGAAGGCTGCACGGGTGCCGCATGGGAAGACTGCTCCTTCTGCTTTAGAGTAAGAAAAAGCATACGGGCCACAGAATTCACACAGCTTATAGGAAGAAGGGGGGGGTGGAGTTAAGATTTGAACTCAGGCCTCTCTAAGGTTCCTATTCTACCTCCTTTCCTCCCTGCTCCTGTCACCAAGAACTCTGACAACACCAGTGAGGAGAAAGCCCCTTGTCTTCAGAGCAAGGCGGGTTGTGCTGTGTCTAACCGAGCTCTTAGCTCGGTATCGGGAGGAACAGGGGCTTACGGGCTTCTACTACTCACAAAGGAAGCTGAGACTAAATGATCCCGAGAGAAGCTGAAACCAGTCCGGGTGATGTCAGCTGAAGAAGGCTGGTTATGTAATGGCTCTTCAGGTTCATTGGAGAGTCTTGCTAGATGGTGGCCCCAGCTGTTCCTCATCTCATCTGGATGAGAGAGGAGGAAATTTGGCTCAGCAGCAGCCTGAGGGCGTCTGCATGGGAGGATTTCCTGGTCTTGGAATGGGTCTGGGCAGAAAAAAAACAAAACACAAAACAAAGGAGCGAAAGGAGAGGCCCGTTGTCTTAGTGCAGGCTTTGGAGAGGCCACCATCTGCCTTACTAACGGGGTTCCCTGGGTGCGACCTTCTGGGCTGGGTCTCTGACACAGGCAGGGGCTACAGGGGAAAGGACATGGACCCCTGGAGAGTCAGTCCTGACCACAGTGCTGGGGAGCTAATACCTCCGTGTGGGCCTTTCACCACTAATGACAGGTCTCAAGCACCAGGCACTGTGTGTGACTCTGGCCCAGCCCCTGCATGGGCAAATGGTCTACCTTCTATAGGGCTCAGTTTCCTGGTCCTTAAAGCTGAGCTAACAGTGTGCTTGCCTAGCCTGCCTGAAGCCAAGGCTCCCACCCTCAGTGCCTCAAAGAACCAAACCAACAAAACACCAGCCTAATCCTGGGGCCCGGGAATCCCAGTCAGGGCTCTGTAGAGGAGGCTTTGGCCTCAGCTCAGCACTTCTCGAAGGATGCCTGACACACACTTGATTGACAGCCAGTCCTTACTCCCCAGGCTCTGGAGTGCATAGAAGTCTCAACAAGCCCCACTTTTGAGAGCAGCAGGACTTGATTGTGAGTTGATGAATCCTGCAAGATTACTCTATGAAACCTAGTCAACGAGTCAAGGGCATTCTTTACAGCTGTGGAGGGCATGGTGGCCAAAGAAGCCACGTTCACCCTCTCTCACCCCCTCCAGAAGTGTACCCCAGGCCCATCAGTCAGTCTGCTCAGCCCAGCTCCTCCCAGACCAGCGTGCCTAGGACCCTCTAGAGCAAGGGTTCCTTACTGTTCCTTTGGGCCGGTCTGTCTAGTCAGTGTTATCTGTACGGGTCAGCCCAGAGGGGTCACTTGTCCATCTAGAGACCCATTCCAAAGAGACTCAAGTCAAGATCAAGCTGGCTTCCAATGCCAGTCCCTCTGCTGACTTCCTCTGTGGCTTCAGCCAAGTCCCTTAATCTCCCTGAGCCTTGCTTTCCTCACCCGTAGAGTGGGAATGAAGGCCTGGGGCTCTGTGGCATGTTTGGAATTCGATTATGCAAAGCACCTGGCCCAGGGCCGCTCTGGACTGCAGAATGAGAATGGAGCCGAGGGGCCGTCCCTACTCCAGGCCCTAGCTGAGCCACGGGAGAGCGTGGCTGGCTTCCCAAACACAGAGATTCCTTTTACTTTTTAAATTTTTATTTATTTTACTTTACAAGGGTGCAAAACTATTAAGCTTTTTGATAGAAAAAAAAGTATTTCAGACTTGGAATTTTGATCCCCTCCTGGGGTCGGCCACCTGCGGTACTTGGTACTGTGGTAGGGCTTCAGCCTGTCACTGGCCGTCAGGGGGAAAACCAGATCCAGTCTGCTACATGGCTCAGCGTGGCTGTCTGTGCGGCTCTGCTGAGGTGTGCGGCAGGTGCAGTGGATTTTATGCCGAGGGTCATTTTGGTTTCCCAGGGGTTTACAACACACCATCAATCCTTAAGAGCCCAGAGACCTAGTCTTTATCAGATAACCCCTGCCCTAGCCTAGCTCCTTCTCTAGCCATTCTCAAGGGAAGGGGAGGTTCTGCATTCCTTTCTTCTTGTTTTGCTGGTTGCTTGGTTTGGGAGTGTGGATCTTATCTTCTGTAGCCCAGGCTATCTTTGAACTTAGCTGAGACTGACCTTGAACTTTTGGTCCTCCTGCCTCTGCCCTCTTGTGCTGGGGTTACAGTTGTGTGCTCCACTGCCTGGTTTTTTATGGTTTTATGACCCAGGTCTTCTTAGAAGCACTCGGAGCTACACCCTGGCCCGTGTAACCTCTCTTCTTGCCTTAGCTTCTGGAGAAACTCAATTCAGTCTCTTGCCTCGATTTCTCTGGAGTAGCTAATGGGGGGGGGGGGGTCACTGCTGGTTTACTTACTTTGTGGGCCAACATGTGGGAGGTGCTCAGATGCTTGCTTAGCAAAGAAAGTCAAGTCTCTTCAACTTCTGGGCTTTGACATTTGGGGTGGGCTAATTCCTAGTGCAGAGTGTGGGATGTCCAAGCACACCCTTCTCCACGCTTCACCCCAGGAGTGACAACCCAGACCACCTCTAGATATTGCGGGATTTATCGTGTGCACGCATGCGTCTGGGCACTCTGAGTCACTCGATTCAGCTGAGACTGGGGTGTTCTTTAGGCCCCCAGTTCCCTATTATCCGACTATCAGAACTCGGAAGAGAGAAGGGAGTTCCCCTCCCATCAGCTCTTAAACTGTCCGCCCCCACTGTGACTGTCTCAGCAGGGAACCAAGCAAGAGGCCTCCCTCAGCTTCTCTATAGCAAGCAAAAACAAATGCAGGACAGGCAGGAGCCTATAGCAGGTGAAAGGGAAACTGAGGCAGGAGCTACCTAGCAATAGACTTCAGTGAACTTTTCAGAAAAGGTCATGCTGGAGCAGAGAGAAGAGCCAGTGAGGGCCATCCTGTGCTTGGGTAAATAAATCCCTGGGACCAAAGGGAGGGTGGGCAGCCATCAGTGATATCTCCACAGCAGCCAAGCAACTGAAATACAGGAAGGACATAGAGTTCCTTGTACAGAAACTGCACATCCACCCCCTCCATCTTCCTTTCCCTACCAATCACAACACTCTGCCCTAGGGCATCCTTCCCTGCCCAGATGCTCTGACCCCAGTCATCCACTGCCCACAAATGGCTCCAGTAGGTCCAGGGTCCAGTAGCCCAGGCTGGACCTGGGATGCATGAGACCAGAACAAAGGAAAGGAATCCTTCAGGAGATGCCACGGATGTGAGCACTACCCTCTCTGAGGCTGGTTTTGCCGTGGTGCCAAGGCAAGAGCTGTCTGTCTCGCCACCTCTCAGTCCTTGTTGAAAAGTAGAAGCCATGGCAGGGCCTGCAGGGCCACAGACAGAGAGGGCTTTCTTTGCAGCAGCTGGATGAGGCTCAAGGCTGTAATGAAAGGTCTGATTAGCCCCAGCTGGCGTCCCACTTTTCCTGAGCTGGAATAAAAAATTGCCTTGGTCATCCTTTCCCAGGCTCATCTCAAAAGCATAATCACCATCATCATAATTGATTACTATTTATTTTGCTCATTAATTGGCATGCACTCCCTTGTTACATGTGAATTAAATGGACCGAGACTATTTAGGGCCCGTGAAAGTTGTACGTGTTTTCTCCCCTTCCGCACAGATCCCCGAAACCCCTGTGTCCAAGGTACCCCCTTGATATGACCACACCCAGAGACTAGTAGTCATGGTGAGGTGGACCAGACGCGGGATGAAGAGCTGAGGAAGAAGCAGACGGAGTCCTGCTACGGCCTGCAAGGGACAAGAGGGGTGTCTGACCTCCAAGCGTGTGCTCCAAGAGAGAGATGAAGGAGAGCAGGCTTGGGGAGAAAGGAAGAGGTCTTCGATGAGCAGGGATAGATTGCAGCTCTTCTTTCCAGGCCTTCCCAAGTATCGGCAGGAGTCGAATCTGGGAACCAAACTGGTAAATTTTGTCTCAAGACAGAGCTTGAGAGCCACCTGCATGCAAGCGCAAAAGGTCGCAAAGCCCCAGATGTTGGAAATACGAGTCCCTGCCACTGTCCTGGCAGGAAGAAGGATTCTAAAGGAAGAGACGCCCTCCAGGTCTGGACCCTCTAGATGGACTTGGTGGGGAAAGGTCACCAGACCTCCTTATTTATAAGAGGGGTCTGATGTTTGGATTTATGTGAGTACTGTAGACCTATTGGTCAGGCTGAAGATTCTAACTCTGTTGAAACTATGAGAACTAAATGCTGGAGAGATGGCTCGGCACTTAAGAGCACTGTTGCAGAAGACCCGGGGCAGTTCCCAGCACCCTGGTCCAGTGGATTTACAGCTGCCTGTGACTTCAGTTTCAAGGATCCTGCTCTAGCCTTTTCCAGCACCTGCATACACACATACTCATACATACATACACATACACACACTCACATATACATACACATACACACACATACATACACATACACACGCTCACACATACATACACATACACACACTCACACATACATACACACACACTCACACATACATACACACACACTCACACATACATACACATACACACACACTCACACATACATACACACATACATACACATACACACATACATACACATACACACACTCACATATACATACACACACATACATACACATACACACGCTCACACATACATACACATACACACACTCACACATACATACACATACACAACATACATACACATACACACATGCACACATACACACACACTCACATATACATACACACACGCACACATACATACACATACACACACACGCACACACACAGTGCACATAAGCTCATGCAGGGACACAAAGACACTTAAAAACCCTTTTAATAATCTTTAAAAAATAATAACTAAATGAAAAAGGATTTCTCAATACCTCTGAAAAATGATGCCCATTGTTGCTGGCTCCTGTGTGTATTAGACACATTCTGTTCCTGCCGTGTGACATAAGGCTTCTATGATGTGACACTAAGGACACTTTATCAACCTGATGTCCTCCAGACCTGAACTGTCAGTGTGCTGATCTTTCCAGGCCTGGAAAATCCTGAAACCTCCTTTCTTTAGGCAAAGCCACTGGCTGTGTGTGGCGAGGAGCAGCTGCTGACAGGTAGAAGGTTCTGGAGACCATGCATTTGTAAATAAGTACTTAGCTAACGTTTCAAACTCCTTTAACTATTTGTTTGTTTGGTTGTGGTGAAGCTTTGCAACTATTGTTACCAGTCTCTGCACACCTGTGGAATTGCTAGCTAAAAGATCCGAACAGTACTTTGGGGATGCTAGGGTGTCCCCACAGGACAGACGGAACTGGGACTCCAGAATAGACTCCTGCAGGCCTGGTCTAAGGACCACTCCTTCTGTATCTCTTAGTTCCTCACAGCTGGCAGGAGATTTCTTTGGGCACTGACTCCTTGACACCTGTCACCTCCTCAGTGTGTACGCTGGTGAAACCAGCCAGGACTGATCTCATCCTGGTGAGGAGGCACAGCTGAGCTCAAAGAGAGACAGATGATGAGCGGGGCCAGGGGCCAGCAGCTTGGATGTATGCGCCTTGGCCTTCTCTTAATTAAACCTAACCCTTATATCAGACACTATGACCACAGCAACTCCCATAAATGAAACATTTAATTGTGGTGGCTCGCCTACAGTTTCAGATATTCAGCCCATTATCATCAGGATGGGGGACACGGCGGTGTGCAGGCAGATGTAATACTGGAGCTGAGTCCTACAGCTTCACTCAGAGGCAACAAGAAGTCCACTGAGTGAACGTAAGAAAAGAGACCTCAAAGCCCACCCCACAGAGACACACTTCCTCCCACAAGGCCACACCTCCTAACAGTGCTACTTTCTTTGGGGGTCATTTTCTTTCAAACCACCACAGTAAATGGGTGCTGGTGGTCTCCTCTGATGTTGTGTGGTATTTGACCTGAACATTTGTGTAGGTGACTGGACCTGGTAATCCCTCTGTCATCTCTAGCATATTTAGGGATACCCCAATCCCTTGTCTCTAGTCCCTCTTTTGCCCAATGTAGCTGGAATTCGACTTTTGTACCTCACATCAAATAAATATGGTGAGAACAATTGTCTATATGGAGAGAGAGAGAGAGAGAGAGAGAGAGAGAGAGAGAGAGAGAGAGAGAGAGAGAGATCTTTCCACACTAGATGGCAGGAAGGAAGGATGTACCTCAGACCTCCAGGGAGTTCTTGAGGGGTTAATGGTTGGGAGAGGAGTAGAAGCCAGGCTCTAACACCTCCTCAAACAGGAGCTGGGATTCTGGGCTCTGTGAAGCAGGGGCCACATGAAGGCTCACAAGGCGGCAAGCAATTTCCAGACACCCTTGGGGTTGACGTGAAGAGTGGCTCAGGTGCGGGCTAGACAACACGGTCCATACGATCTCCACATTTTCGGGGGAGTGAGGCTGAGAGAAAGAGGGACACAGCAGCAGCTCCAGAGGGTGTGGTATGCGGAACAGAGAGGGTCCCAGTGAGCAGAATAGCTGCATCCAACCCAGGAACCGTGACTAGAAAAGACTCACAAAGAAGCTTAGAATCCAGAGTTGCCATATTTACCCCCAAGCCTCCACCCACCCACCCAGTCCCCAGCCCAGGCTCTTTGAGTCTGCCTCGTAAAACAGTAGGCACTGAATCTCAGAAATAAGCAATGATTAGAGGATTTTTTTTAAGAGGATGGAGAGGGACAGGGAGCAGAGAATTCAAACAATCCCTTGGAATGTAAATTTGTGTTCTGTAAGGAGGCTTCTGTGGGTTCATGGCCTATCTCTGTGGGGCCACAGGAGAGCCACACTCACTCAGCGGGCTTCAAAGACGGGGCGATGGTACCTGACTGTGTGTGGGCAAAGAACCAGATGTGATGGACATTAAGACTGTCCAGCCGCCAGGAGAGCAGGATGATGCGGGACCCTAGCACAACAAGAAGAGCAGGGGGCGGGTAGCATTCTTTTTTCCTCCCGTCCTGTATTGTTTTTTATTTTTTGTTTTGCAGCACTGGTCTCAAACCTGGGGATCTTTCCATGTTCTTGCTGTCCCCCTCCACCATCAATTCTTCCTGTGATCTTCTCACCTGTTCAGGACAGAGTCCTTGCTTCTGCACTCCAGCCTGAGGTCTAAGGTCTGTTTCTCAATCCGGGCCTCTGTGGTTTGATTTTCGCCTTCATGCCCTTGTCCTACCCCTAGCTCACCCACTGTTATGCCCTTTTGTTGGCAGCCATTTTTCTCTCCCCACCAATTCATTTCTATTAGTGAGCCTCTGCCGTTTAGCAAACCGTGGCTGTCCCTCATAGCTGAAAGCTTACATATGCTAAAGCCCTTTTGCAGACCACAGTGTCTGGGCCTGTCCTCCTGCAGAGGGCGAATCATTTTTAAACTTAAAATGACAAGATATAAGTCTAGTAAGCAGTTCTTAGATTGCGTTGTTTAAGGAATGGGGTAGGGAGGCATTAGGTGTTTAGCAAAGATTTCAGTGTTTCCATCTGAAGCTGGTTGTCTTGAACAATGCAGAGGGCCAACTGTCCCCAAGTGTCCTAGAGGGGGCGTCTTGCTGGGGCGATGCCAACTTGGTCTGTCTTCTTGCTCTGGTCTCATTTCGCTCCGATTTCCAGGGTAACCTCTCTCCAGGCTGTTTGCAGAGGTCTCCACAGCTCAGTGCTATCAGAACAGGGGTGGCCGGCTTCTTCAGCAGCCAGGGACTGAGGAGAGAGTGAGCATGCAAAACCATCACTGCTGCGCCTGGGAAGAACTCGTCTCCAAAGCTACGTGCTGTTACTTCTTCTCTGTTACTTCTTCTCTGCTGTTTCTTAGGAGAGAATCCTTTCTTTCTTTTCCTTTTCTTTTTTCTTTCTTTCTTTTTTTTTTTTTTTGTTTTGATTTCTGGTTTTTCAAGACAGGGTTTCTCTGTGTAGCCGTGGCTGCCCTGGAACTCTCTCTATAGACCAGGCTGGCTTCAAACTCACAGTGATCCACCTGCCTCTGCTGTCCGAGATTAAAGGCATGGACCATGGACCACCATTGCACAAGTGAAGGGTGTTTCTTAATCCAAACCACATTCATGGGGTGGGGGTGGGGTGGATTCTTAAACACAAGAACCTTGAAGGATATGCAGAGATCTCAAAACCACATGGATCCTAGGTCTGGCTGCACCCCTTCCATTCCTCAGTGTGACCTGCTAAGGTTTATTTCTGCAGCAAGCCACATTGCAGCATCCCTGATCGGTGCTCACCAGTCACCAGTGCATCTTTGTCTCTACACGTGACTCTGGAAAGTTATTGTCAGATGTCCCTTTGGGGCACATGGATAGCCACAAGCAGCAAGATTACCCCAGGCTGAGGTGCTGGGTCGAGAATCACTGCTCCTCGTCTTTTGTCAGGAGATACTTTAACCTATAAAATGTGCGCATGGCGCAATGCGCAACATATGCGGCCGGCTCATGGTCGTGATTTGGCTGGTCTGTTCGCTATTTGGCCCAGTTTGCACCTTCTCCTCCTTTTCTCTGATTGAGGCTCTACACAGCAGAGTCTGACACACTCCACAACATGTGTTAAGATGACACGCCTCAGACACCCTCTCCTCCCGTTTCCTCTGTCCTCAGGGTAAAGCATTTCAATTGTTTAAACATTTATTCTCTATCTCTCAGTATGCTGGACCGTTGTTTCTGGCTATGGGGTTTCTAGAGTTTTCCACTCATTTGCCTCCGGAAGAAAAGGGCTTAGAGCTCCCTCCTTCCATTTCTACCCAGCACTTCCTGCCCATATATGGCAAGTGTTTATTGCTGCTTATATGTGTTTATATTTGCCTTGCCGAGCCATTCTGTGGACCTGTCATTTGTTGTTTTTTCTGTAGTTAACAACTGCCCTTTTTAATTGTTGCTATTTTTATGTAGCTTTTCAATGTTTCATAATTCAAACCCTGGGTCTCTTTCAGTTCTGGCCTCAGAAATTCTTTCAACTTCATCTTTCTTTACATCATGTTTTGAGACTCTTGAGACAGGCTCATTTTTTTTTTAGATTTATTTTACAGGAACAAGCATTGCAGGGCAACTGCATGTGTGCGTATGGACCATGTCAGTTCTTGGTGTCCCTGGAACTGGAGCTGCAGGCAACTGTGAACCACCACATGGGTATTGGGGATCCAATCCTGGTCCTCTGCAAGAACGAGTGCTCTTAGCCACCTTGCCACCTCGCCAGTCCCAATTTGATTTTCTCAAGGAATCTAAGGCTGGCTACCCCACACACACACACACCCTTGGGCACAGATGTGAGCCCAGGCTCATTCTTCCCCGTTGCTCTGAGACCTTCACCTCCTGGCGGGTTGGGTTAATGTAGCTTTCAAGAACTTGTGTACTCCCCAGAACCTCAGAGTATGGCTTCATTTTGAAAATGGATCATCCTAGCTGTAATTCATTAAGATGTAGTGATAGGATTGCCGAGTGGGTCCTTGCTCCCAAATGACTGGAGTCCTTATCAGGAGAAAGAGACACACAGACACACACAGACAGACACACACAGAGGGAAGACAATATGAAGACACAGACAGAGATGGCCATGTGGGGTGGAGGCAGAGAGTGGGGGTCTCCTACCACTAACCCGGACCAAGCGAAACTCAAAGAAAAAAGAGGGTTCCTGCCCTGGACCTCAGAGGGAGCATGCTCCACTGCCACCATGGTTTCCAGTTTCTTACCTCAATGGGTACCTGAAGGAACAAGTTTCTGTCTCTTTGAGGTACAGTAGCTCACCCGCAAGCTCCTCAGTATCACTTCAATTTTGGGTACCTGTTGCCAACCACAGTCTGAAAGTATCAGAAACATTTTAAGTTCATTTTAAGGGTAGTTTAAGTTTCAAACGGCATGATGAGGTCACGTGCCGTCCTTCTGTCCTGCCTGAGACATGATGAGGTCACGTGCCACCCTTCTGTCCTGCCTGAGACGTGATGAGGTCACGTGCCGTCCTTCTCAGTCCTGCCTGAGACGTGATGAGGTCACGTGCCACCCTTCTGTCCTGCCTGAGACGTGATGAGGTCACGTGCCACCCTTCTCCGTCCTGCCTGAGATGTGATGAGGTCACGTGCCACCCTTCTCCATCCTGCCTGAGCCCTGGGTCAGGCCTCCCTTTGCCCAGCGTGTCTATAACGCATATTCTACCCACTCTACAATAGTTTCATCTTGACTGTGACCCGTCGGTGCAATATTGTCACTTTGTGTTGTATTTAGTAACCCCTTTTGACTTAATAACGACTCCAAGGCAGTGGAACAGTGAGAGTGACGCTCGAATTGCCCAGGAGAGCTCTGCTGCTTTCGCTAAGTTCTTGGCTTAAAGAGGAAAGGAAAAAAAAAAAACCACGGTGAGCAAATTGCTGTTGTGTGCGATGAGAATGAAAAGCACAATGTCTAATAATGTCAACATCCGTTCAGGGAGGGCGAGGTACCACGTGTGCTCTCAGTCATCCCGGGACACGTTCCCTGTGGATAAAGGAGAACAAATGTCCTCTGCACCAGCTGGAGGAAACCGAAATTCCTGACCGGCATGTAAAAGTCCGTTCTCAACCCATTTCATTTGCTAGTGCATACCTTCATGGCTTCCTGGGAAAAGCAGAGAAGTTTAACTGGTATTTGTTTGTCTGTCTGTCTGTTTGGTTTTTAGTATTTGCATGTCTGAATTCTTTTTATTCTCTTCTTAGACATTAATAATGATTGGGCTCTCCATTGAATTTTAGGTTGTGGAGGTAGTCTGAATAAATTGGCTCCCATAACCTCACAGGGAGTGGCACCATTAGGAAGTGTGGCTTTGTTGAAGTGGGTGTGGCCTTGTTGGAGGAAGTGCGTCACTGAGGGGGTGGGCTTTGAAGTTTCTTACACTCAGGACACTGCCCAGTGTCTCAGTTCACTTCCTGTTGCCTGCAGGATGTGGGACTCTCAGTTCTTCCTCTCTCACCACATCTTCCTGCCCATTGCCATGCCCCATCATGATGATAGTAAACTGAACCTCTGAAACTGTAAGTGAGCCTCCTCAATTAAATGTTTTCCCACAGAGCTGCCATGGTCATGGTGTCTCTTGACAACAATAAAAACCCAAACTAAGACAGTTAGGAATTATTTTCCTTTAGAATTTAAAACAATACCAACCTTTAAAAATTGTTTTGCTGGGGCTGGAGAGATGGCTCCGCAGTTAAAAACACTGACTGCTCTTCCAGAGAATCCAGGTTCAATTCCCAGCACCCACATGGCAGCTCACAACTGTCTATAACTCCAGTTCCAGTGGAGCTGACAGCCCTCACACAGGCATACATGCAGGTAAAACACCAATACACACAAGAGTTTCTAAAAATGAGCTGGAGCAGTGGTTCCGAGGCAGAGTTTTAGCTGCTCTTCCAGATTGAACTCAGGACGAATTCAATTCTCAGCAACCACATGGGGGCTCACATCATCTATGAGATCTAGTGCCTTCTTCTGGCCAGCAGGCATAAATGCAGGCAGAACACTGTATACATAATAAACAAATCAATCTTTTTTTTTTTTTAATTGGTCTGCTTACCAGCCCTGGTGGCACCTTCTATAATCCCTGCATTCAGGAGGCTGACATGGAAAGACTGTGGTTCGGTTCTAGACTGGGCTGAATTTGAAACCCCCTCTCAAATCTAGGACATTTTGTAATCAGAGACACTCTAATGCCTCTGGTCTTCAGTGGGTCCGCGGTCGCATTATCCAGAGTCACTGTTTTCATAGTGGGGGAGTGACAGAGACCTAGCTGGGAAGCAGTCAGAGAGGGAAGGATCCAGGCATCTAAGTACTTCTAAACTCATGTTATCCCGTCTCCACTATTCGGGGTTTTTGTTTGTTTGTTTGAGAAAGGATTTCACTCTATAACCCCATCTGGCCTGGAACACACTATGTTGATCAGACTGGCCTTGAACTCACAGAAGTTCACCTGCCTCTGCCTCCCAAGTACCACTCCCAGCTCCAGATTTGCTGGTACCTAGAGGCTACAGGCCGCTGAGGTTTTGAGCCTACTCTTGGCTTGTGAATTCCTGTAGGGCCGGCCTGGGCTCATCACTGCCCAGGTCCCTGCTCTGTTACCTCTTGTCTCCATCTTGCTGCTGCTTTCATCCTCTGGAACTCCCATTATGAGAGTTGCAGCATCCTTGTGGGGAGAGGCTGCAGTCTCTGCCTTCAGGAGGTTCTCACCTGTATTTCTAACCTCACCTTGAGTGTTGCTTTGGAGCCGAGGCCAAGTGCACCTGATGTCCATTCCAAAAAGCCCCTTTCAGCATTACTTCATCCCAAACAGCATTTTATAGCAATGACATGCTGTCTACAGCTCCATGAAGTGTGTTTTCTATAATAGTTTATACTAGTTTTTCTATAGTAGTATCTTCCTGTATTTCCAAAGGATCCACATTTGCATCATGTTTCTTGAACACTTTGCTCTTTCTGCATCTGCGTGTCTGCTGTGAACATGGTTGGTTCCACAGGGGATTCTGGGAGAACAGAGTCGAGACACTGTGCAAACCCTGCAGTGCTAAGGCCAGTGAAACTGCCTGAGATATTCTAGCCTTGAGAGGTCTCTTCTCTTAATGCCTGCGACTGCAGTCCTTCAGGGGTCAGAGGAACAGGAGAGAAGAGTCATCAGTCTGGAGGGGGCGGGTCATAAAGAATTCTCTTGCTACCACAGCCACCCTGGATGGCCACGTGCAGGGTGCCGGCACAGACCTATAACTGCCCCACCTTGCCACACACAGGGAAACAGCCCTCGAATGTTTCCTTAGACAGGCAACTGACAGGAATGAAGAGTCACCTTTAATTCCTGGGTCCAGAAGGGCCCAAAATGAACTTAGAATGGCTAAAGAGTCTCAGTGGAGGGACACTGAAAAAAGCAACCGATAATTATAGTTTGGGAGCCATGCAGTGGCCCAAAGAGACCGAGGCCGTCCATATAAGACCAAAGAAAGAATTCTGTTTACGAATTTTTCATTTATGCTCCACCCACTTCCAAAAAGAATTTAGGGTGGTGGACAGGGAAAGTAAACAAAGGTCCCAGCTCTGAGGTTCTGCCCACTGTTAAAGGAGTGAGGGGGATGGAAGAGAGGCGGCTCTTCTGCCAAGAAGAAAGAAGTCGTGAGAAGGAACTAGCTACAGATGTGCACAATGAAGAGCCACCCAGGGGTGCCCCTACCCCAGCATTGGTTCACGTGTGTGTGATGCAGTGGTACCCCTGCCCCAGCTCTGAGAGCACCAAAATCCCAGGGCCCTCAAGTCCCTCAAGCGAAGTGGCATGGTATTTGTGTAGAACCTACTACACACACCCGCCAAGTGTCGTCGGTCATCTCTAGATGGCCTGTAATGCCCAGAGCAGCGTAGACGGCACACTGTGGAAGTGTTTGTTAAGCTACATTGGTCAAGAAACAATGAGAAAGAAAACACAAATTCTTCTTTCCTGGTTACGGTTGGTTGGTTGAACCTGCAGGTTTGAACTCATGGACAGGGAAGACCCCAGACAAGAGGAATCTCTCCTGATATTCTCTGAACATCACGAAGCAAATTCTTCATCAAATATTGCTGTATTAAATCACGGGTTCTTGTCTATTCTAGGCACTGGACTAGAATTTGAATTCTTAATGCAGTATTCCTGGGAAGCCATGCAAACAAGCATGCCTTTTCACCAGGTGGCTCCCCTCATGTTCACTGGTCTAGGAGTGCCTGCTTCCTGGGGAGTGGGAATTGCTGAGTGTCTAGAAGCTCAGCATTGTCGGGACAAAGGATAGGCTGGGCTGGGCTATGGGAAATGGTCTGACTGTAGATGGGGGAGAGGGTTATATTATGCTAGCAAGAAATTGACTTCTTAAGGAGCTGTATGGTGTAATCATTCCTAATTTACCTTCAAGAAGGAAATGAGGGTTCAGAGAGGGCCCGAGTCACACAGCTGGAATGGGAGTCAGCTCAGATTACATCCCAGGATGCTGGAGAACTGAGTGAGAATCATGGGGAGCACTACACTCTCACTTCCTGTGGCATCCGGAAGTCCAGGCCCAGAAATCTTCAGCAGCTCTGAACTCCAGAGCCCCACTGTTGTCTAAACCGCCAAAGGCCAGTGTCAGAGGCTGGATGGCCACCACGGGGTGCCACCCCTAACCCACAGCTTCCTGCAGCCCTCCCAGCCCACAACCATTTTCAAAAATGGAGCTCATAGCAGAGACACCTGCTGAGGTGGAGTCTGTCTGGCACGGCACGTGTCTGTACTGACCTTGGTCTGTGTTCCGAAGGATGAGGAAGTCAGACGCTGTGCAACCAGCTCTCTGGACTCGCCGGCCTGAGCGTTTCTGAGCATAAACCGTCTAAAGCTTGGAAACACCTTTAACGCAGTGAGCTTTGTTGTTATAGGACTGGATGGTTTGTAGACAAGTGTCACCTTGCATTTCGGGACAAATAGGCCCTCCTACAGTGTGTGCACACAGATGAGAATGGTCAGCATGGATTTGGGACAAACAGCCTCTCCTACGGTGTGTGCACACAGATGAGAATGGTCAGCATGGATTTCAGGACAAACAGGCCCTCCTACGGTGTGTGCACACAGATGAGAATGGTCAGCTTGGATTTGGGGACAAACAGCCTCTCCTACGGTGTGTGCACACAGATGAGAGTGGTCAGCTTGGATTTGGGGACAAACAGGCCCTCCTACAGTGTGTGCACACAGATGAGAGTGGTCAGCTTGGATTTCAGGACAAACAGCCTCTCCTACGGTGTGTGCACACAGATGAGAATGGTCAGCATGGATTTGGGACAAACAGCCTCTCCTACGGTGTGTGCACACAGATGAGAATGGTCAGCATGGATTTCAGGACAAACAGGCCCTCCTACGGTGTGTGCACACAGATGAGAATGGTCAGCTTGGATTTGGGGACAAACAGCCTCTCCTACGGTGTGTGCACACAGATGAGAGTGGTCAGCTTGGATTTGGGGACAAACAGCCTCTCCTACAGTGTGCGCACACAAATGAGAGTGGTCAGCTTGGATTTGGGGACAAACAGGCCCTCCTACAGTGTGTGCACACAGATGAGAGTGGTCAGCTTGGATTTCGGGACAAACAGCCTCTCCTACGGTGTGTGCACACAGATGAGAATGGTCAGCATGGATTTCGGGACAAACAGCCTCTCCTACGGTGTGTGCACACAGATGAGAATGGTCAGCATGGATTTCAGGACAAACAGCCACTCTTACGGTGTGTGCACACAGATGAGAGTGGTCAGCTTGGATTTCGGGACAAACAGCCTCTCCTACGGTGTGTACACATAGATGAGAATGGTCAGCTTGGATTTCGGGACAAACAGCCTCTCCTACAGTGTGCGCACACAAATGAGAGTGGTCAGCATGGATTTCAGGACAAACAGCCTCTCCTACGGTGTGTGCACACAGATGAGAATGGTCAGCATGGATTTCGGGACAAACAGCCACTCCTACGGTGTGTGCACACAGATGAGAGTGGTCAGCATGGATTTCGGGACAAACAGGCCCTCCTACGGTGTGTGCACACAGATGAGAATGGTCAGCATGGATTTCGGGACAAACAGCCACTCCTACGGTGTGTGCACACAGATGAGAATGGTCAGCTTGGATTTCGGGACAAACAGCCACTCCTACGGTGTGTGCACACAGATGAGAGTGGTCAGCATGGATTTCAGGACAAACAGCCACTCCTACGGTGTGTGCACACAGATGAGAATGGTCAGCATGGATTTCAGGACAAACAGCCACTCTTACGGTGTGTGCACACAGATGAGAGTGGTCAGCTTGGATTTCGGGACAAACAGCCTCTCCTACGGTGTGTACACATAGATGAGAATGGTCAGCTTGGATTTCGGGACAAACAGCCTCTCCTACAGTGTGCGCACACAAATGAGAGTGGTCAGCATGGATTTCAGGACAAACAGCCTCTCCTACGGTGTGTGCACACAGATGAGAATGGTCAGCATGGATTTCGGGACAAACAGCCACTCCTACGGTGTGTGCACACAGATGAGAGTGGTCAGCATGGATTTCGGGACAAACAGGCCCTCCTACGGTGTGTGCACACAGATGAGAATGGTCAGCATGGATTTCGGGACAAACAGCCACTCCTACGGTGTGTGCACACAGATGAGAATGGTCAGCTTGGATTTCGGGACAAACAGCCACTCCTACGGTGTGTGCACACAGATGAGAGTGGTCAGCATGGATTTCGGGACAAACAGCCACTCCTACGGTGTGTGCACACAGATGAGAGTGGTCAGCTTGGATTTCGGGACAAACAGCCACTCCTACGGTGTGTGCACACAGATGAGAGTGGTCAGCATGGATTTCAGGACAAACAGCCACTCCTACGGTGTGTGCACACAGATGAGAATGGTCAGCATGGATTTCAGGACAAACAGCCACTCCTACGGTGTGTGCACACAGATGAGAGTGGTCAGCATGGATTTCGGGACAAACAGCCACTCCTACGGTGTGTGCACACAGATGAGAATGGTCAGCATGGATTTTGGGACAAACAGCCTCTCCTACGGTGTGTGCACACAGATGAAAGTGGTCAGCATGGATTTCGGGACAAACAGGCCCTCCTACGGTGTGTGCACACAGATGAGAATGGTCAGCATGGATTTCAGGACAAACAGCCACTCCTACGGTGTGTGCACACAGATGAGAGTGGTCAGCATGGATTTCAGGACAAACAGCCACTCCTACGGTGTGTGCACACAGATGAGAATGGTCAGCATGGATTTTGGGACAAACAGCCTCTCCTACGGTGTGTGCACACAGATGAGAGTGGTCAGCATGGATTTCAGGACAAACAGCCACTCCTACGGTGTGTGCACACAGATGAAAACGAACATCACTGCTATGCGGGTTCTTTGACAAACTCTACGTGGTGGGTTTTTAGAATTATCTTGTTTAAGCTGTGCCACAGTAGCATATTTGGGGTGGCATTAAGCCAAGGGGGTAAAGTAGCTCTTGGGGAGTCAGGAGAGCAACAGTGAGTGCAGGTGGTCAGACCTAAACAAGCAACCTGCCCATGCGCGTAGCCGAGAACTGTCCTTTTGTGTATGTGTCTTTCTTGTTCTGCCATCTGTTTCCTACCAAGTATTATCTAATAAGAGGGAGTCTGGGGCTGGAGAAATGGCTCAGAGGTTAAGAGCATTGCCTGCTCTTCCAAAGGTCCAGAGTTCAATTCCCAGCAACCATGTGGTGGTTCACAACCTTCTGTAATGGGATCTGGTGCCCTCTTCTGGCCTGCAGGCATACACACAGACAGAATATTGTATACATAATAAATAAAAAGTATTTTTAAAAAAAAGAGGGAGTCTGTCTGGACTGGACTCTCCGCCTTGACATCTAGCAGCTGTAAGCCTCTGTTTTCCTAATCTATAAAACAGGGTATCAGTGGTGTCTTCATCCTTATGGCAGGGCTACAAGGTCCAGAGAAGCCTCCATGTTAGGCTTTGGCTTAGTCTGCTTGCAGCAAGCCTTTTGGGGGTTATTCCTGCCTTCAGGTGCTCACTGCAAGCCCGGTATGATTCCTTGGGCTCAGTTCATGAAGGGATGCTCTGGGATCCCTAGGGATGAATGCTCTGCCCAGAGCCACACACTGTGGGTTTGGCGCAGAGCTGGTTTTGAACCTGGACGTTTCTGTCTGTGAAACTAACCCAGGCAGCCATCATGTAGATGCCTAAGAGAGTTCAGACAGGCAGGTAGCGGAAGGAGGGCAGGGGACTGCTAGCTGGGGCACCACTGAGATCATCTGCAGAGAGAACACTGTGAGGAAAAAAAGGATTTTGCTTTAGGGGAGAGCCACCCTGAAATTCTGAAGTTTGAGGCCTCGCCTTTAGCCCAAGCTGCCACAGTTAGCGGTGCCTTCTCAGAGCAAACACCCAGTGTGTCCGGAGTTACACATGTACCCCCAATCAATACGAAGCTTAAACGGAACAGGAAACAGACCTAAGAATAACTTGCCACCAAATAATCTGCATGCCAACACCTAGACGCTGGACATGCGCACTGTGGAGCGATCAGTTTCCACAAATGACTTCGAACTTTCAAAGAGAAAAAGGTGCAAATCCATGGAATGCCATCAAAATTGTGTATGTAATTGCTCAAACTAAGATCAGTGAAGTACGAATGTCTCTAGGTAAAAGAGAATCAACTGGGATTAGACTAACATGACCCCTTAAAGGGCTTCTTTATGAACCACGATCAGCCCTGTGGGGATATGTTCATTTCTGGAATGGAGATTGCAGTCTTAGTGAATTCCAAATAAAAGGGAAAAAAATGTCATTGTCTCTACTGCTTGGGAACTGCAACCCGGGGAGACCTGTGCACGGTGCGGCCAACTGTTTTTATTCAAAGCTCTGGGCTGGCCTGAAAGCAGCTTCACCATAAACCAGGCTTTCTTTCATCTGCATGGGTGTTGGCTGGGTCATTTGACAGACTGGGAGAGGGGCTGCCAATCACCGCACAAAAAAATAAAACCACCCTTTTGAAAAAGCACAGAGGGGTGGGTGGACATGATTTAGACAAGACGCAAGTTTCTGAAAAGCAAAGCGGATGAGTTTTATTATCTTAAAGTTGTCCCAGCAAACAGAAGCTTTTACGAGAGTAAGAAAAGCCACATGCCATAGAATGAGAGAGGACACCTGCAATCCAGACCGTCACCAAAGGAGTCGCATCCAAGATAATCAAGCTCAATAAGAAGAAAAGCAAACAACGCATCCGAAGGCTGTGAGAGATGAGCAGGCGGCTGCCCGAGGGCCAGGCCTCTAAGGGGAGGCCACAGCCTCTATCTAGAATGGTTAAGCCAGGAGACCCAAGTGTTGGAGGATGTGAGCATGTCAAAGGAGCAGCTTGGGAAGATTCCTGCAGCGGCTATGAAGACTGCTCGTGCCTGGCCGCACAGTCTGGCTATGCCGGACAGAAATGTGTGCTTCTGTGAGTCCAGAAATGCACCCGAAATGGCACTGAGCGTCACACCGTCATGGAGCAGATAGCACGTGGGTCTACTGAGGGATGTAAGCAGCAATTAAAGATTCTAATGACGGGGGGGGGGGAGCTGGATACAAAGCAACTCCATGCAGGGGCCTCCCAAGCAGGCTAGCTGGTTCCTGATGAGAAGCCAGGGAAGTTGCTAGGAAAATGTCTTCAGAGAGAGAGATATAGCTGCAAGGGAGTCCAGTGGTGGCCAGGGCTCCTGATGCTGATAGCATGGTTGTGCTCGCTTTGGGAAACCCCATTCAGGCATGCACTTTTCCATATGTATGCACATAGAAACAGCTATATCATTCAAACACATGTAGTAAGTGCTGAAGGAACCTGCACACCCACTCCCTGCATGGCTGTCCTTTCTCACAAATCGTGGAAATGATTTAAAATGCTCCACTGGTTTCCAAAATGCCCCCAAGGGTCCATCTGTGTGAACCATGGGCCCAAAAGAAGGTGTTAGGTCAAAGAAATAGGGAAATGTCATCACACAGTGAAGTAACTGGGGTTAGGGCATGTACTGGCAAAGACCCAGGAGGATCTGGGAACAAGAAGGCTGGACCTTGGAGAGCAGCTGTCTCTGGGTTGTGCCCTGTTCCAGGCTAAGGGAAACTGGGGCTTAAGGGGTCTTTGAGGACTGGGCAGGGTGGGTGAGGATCTCACAGGTCATCACTCAGTAAGAGTTGTTCCAGATATTGGTCATACTGTGGGCCTCAAGAATGTGTTATTTACCGGAAAAACCTGCTTCTAGCTGTGGTGTGGCTCAGCCCCAGCACACACCTTTAACCCAAGAGCTTTCTGCTTATTGTAAACAGGATTAAATAAAGTCAACCATAGGTCAAGAGGTAGAGCAAGCAACCAGTTGAGAGGAAGTGAAGAAAAAACCATAGAGAGTAAGAGGGAGTCAGGAGGACAGAAGGAGAGACGCACTCTCTATCTGTAGAAGGGAGAGATATTCAGTTTGAGGCTTTTTGTTTGAGATGGCAGAGGAGAAAGAGAGTTTGGGGGGACATCAGAAGAGGAGGAAGGTCAGCTCGGTGCTTCCTCTGCCTCTCTGAGCTAGCAGGCTTTCGCCCCAGCATCTGGCTCCTGAGTCGGATTTTATTGATAAAATCAAACAACTGAGATTTAGTCAAAAATGACAAAGAGTTCCAAGGACATAGGACAGTGGTGAGATGGCCAGAACTTCCTGGACACTTCTAATTCCAAAGCAAAAGTGGTACCCACTGGTCTAGATATATCGAGACAACATGGCTCAGCAACCAGACAGGAGGGGGCTTGGCTTCAGATGCCAACCAGTCCCAGCCAGCATCTGTGCCAGCCAATGCCTGGATACAAAGTATCATTCAAGTGTGTGACTGCTGGTGTATCCCGGGCACTGCCAGTCAGAATAGTCACTAGCCAGGAGAGTCAGAGGAAGAACTTGCTATTTTTTACCAATGTGAAGCTTTCCATTGTCTAAATATTTGACTCTGGGGGCCATGAGCAGCATCCAGGCTCAGGATGTGGTGTGCCTGTGGGGCTTAGAGCAACAGCTGATTTCAACCCTCAGTGATCATCTCTGAGGTCATTGCTGTAGGCGGCTGTAACAGAAAACCCAAGGCTAGGTTTTGGATGATATGATGGGCCTGGTTAGCTGGCGATTCTGGTGTCTGGTGGGTCTACAAGGTGTGGCACTGGCTAGTGAGGGCTTCTTGCTTGTGTTACACCATGGTGGAGTAGTGTGATGGAGGTGGGTGCTGTATCTTATCTGTTGCTTTCATTGGTTAAGTAATAAAGAAAACTGCTTGGCCCTCTGATAGGGTAGAATTTAGATAGGCGGAGTAAACAGAACAGAATGCTGGGAGAAAGAAGCTGAGTCAGTGAGTCACCATGATTCTCCCACTCCAGACAGACACAGGTTAAGATCTTCTCTGGTAAGCCACCTTGTGGCCTACATAGATTATTAGAAACGGGTTAGATCAATATGTAAGAGCTAGCCAATAAGAGGCTGGAACTAATGGGCCAGGCAGTGTTTAAAAGAATACAGTTTCCGTGTAATTATTTCAGGGCATAAGCTAGCCATGTGGGCGGCCGGGTGCCGGGGACACAGCCCCGCCACTCCTATTACAACAGTAGTGCAAAGGGAACCCAGTGTGTGCAGAAGGTTGAGAGCTGCGGGCAGACTTGCTGCATCACAGCTGCATTTTATGATAGCTGGCTAGATACTGGAGGCTGAGCCCTGCTCGGATGAGCACAAATGGAGATGGAGCTCCATGACCAGATGACCTTCACTACACTGGCCTGTCAAAGGTTCCAGTGCCTCAGCTTGTCACCTTGAGGACCAAGTGCCAGCATTGACATTCTTCTTCGACAGCCCTAAACTTTGCTTCTGCTATCCAGCTTGCCGCATGGACCAGGATGTTGGGGAACCCTGTGTTTCTTAGGCAGTGCTGGCCCCAGATGCAGGGAGGAGGAGAAGGGATGAGAGGGAGCCCATCTAGTGGTTCTGTGAAGGAAACTCTTTGACCTTGCCCAGTGAGGAATGATAGTGGTTCTAGAAGCTCATAGGGAGGGTGGAAGATCAACAGGTCATGTCAGCACAGAGAAGCAGTTCCTGGGCTCTCAACCCTGGATGGCACAGCTCACAGAGGCCACTGGAGAAAAAGACCTCCTCAAAAGTCACTGGAGTATCTCGTGACTTAAAAGAGCAGTGGAAGAAACTGTGGCTGTCTAGAATCTTCTCCAATCAGCAGCAGGAATTCTGGTCCCATGGTAGCCTGTGCAGAGGGAAGAGAGCAGAGGGTAGAGGAGGGAGGGTGGAGGGTGGAGGGCAGGGTGTGGAGTGCAGGGGTGGAGGGCAGGGTGTGGAGGGCAGGGGTGGAGGGCAGGGTGTGGAGGACAGAGGGAGGGGGTAGAGGGTTGCTGTGGAATAATCTTTTTGTACACTGTGAAGATGTGTCTTTGACAAGGCACCTCCTGATTGGTTTAATAAAAGGCTAAATGGCCAATAGCTAGGCAGGTAGAAGTAAGGCAGGACTTGCACAGAGTGTGGGGCAGGGGAAGAAAGTTGGGGTTGCCAGCCAGATGTAGAGGAAGCGGGAAATGAGCATGACATGTTGGGGAAAAAAAAGTACTGCCATGTGGTAGAGCATAGATAAGAAATATGGGTTAGTTTAAGCTATAAGAGTTAGCAACACGCCTAAATTATCAACTGAGCAGTTATAATTAATATTAAGTCTCTGTGTGGTTATTTGGGAGCTGGCTGGCAGGACAGAAAAACTCCACCTACAGAGGGTGGAGCCAGGAGAGCAGAGGCAGGGGTAGAGGATGGAAGACCACTCACATTGACTGGCAACTGAATTCTGGAAGAGAAAGAAGAGCCAGGAGAACAGAGCAGAATTCTTGGAGGAACCAGCCCTGGTGCTCTCCACTCCCTGATGGAAAGAGTCTGCCTGAGGCAGGGCCATTGTCTGTGGATGAAGTTTAAGTCTTGAGTGCAGAGGCCCTTGAGTGGAAATTTGACCTCTCATGTGGTGCTACTGGGAAGTGGGAGCCTAGTGGCCACTAGGAATGTACCTCCCTCCCTTCATGGTGTGTTATGTGAGCAGTTTTGGCTAGCACACGCTTCCCGCAACAACAGTGCGCGGCCTGATCAGGCCAGCTGATCTGGGCTGCAGCCTCCCTGACAGCTGCTACACAGGACAGCTCTTTAAGAGTCATTGTTTGGAGGCAGAGTCGCTCTAGTGTCTGCACTACACACACACACACACACACACACACACACACACACACACACACACGGCTCCCATCGCACTGTGGTTGCAGATGAGAGCGGTTGTATCCAGCTTCTTCTGTAGGCTCCAGGGGCGAAGCTTGAGTTATTGAGCTTGTTCAGCAAGCCCTTCCACCTGCCGAGACATCTTGCCAGACTCCCTTTTTCTTTATAAGCTGGGTAGCTCAGGGATTTCGTTGCACCGATGGACGCTAACCCATCTGGCTTCTCTCTATGGGCTGAACAAGGGGATAGCCTTGTCCAGGTATCCACATGAGAGGGCACAAGATTGTGGACACAATGCCAGATTTCAGGCCCAGCCGGATGAGTCTTGACAAGTCGACCATCTCTGTGCCTCCGGGAGCTTTTTGGAAAGATGAGCTGCTCTGAGGACAGTTATTGCTCATGACGTGGGAACTCATTCCAGTCCTTGGTGTTAAGTAGCAGCTGCAGGGCACCCTGGGCACAGCATAGCTGTTATTTTAAGAGCTTCATTGTGCCCTCAATTCTGTGCCTTGTGGTTCACTCATTTGCAGTGTCTGAGTCAACAGCCTTTGGTAATTGATGGACCTGTGCATCCAGCACCAGGATCAACCTGGGAACGGTCTTTTTACCCCCCGCAAAGAAACCCTGACTTGACAACCGACCATCACTCTTATCCCAGCACTCAAAGTGCAACTCCAACTGATGTCTCTGACTGTGTCCCCTGCCAGTGTCAGCCCCAGCCCTGCACATCCAGGTCTTGGGTATCAGTGAAGGACAGCTGCAGACCATGGGTCTCGGTTAGATCACGAAAGGCAGCCATAGAGAGGCGGAGGGCAGGAAGATAGAGAGGCTTGGTCCGACCTCAAGCTGCACCGTGTTTATTCACACCTTTGTCACCAACACTAGCAGATGGCCAAATGCCTAGGGGAAGATGAGATGAGGTCTCTTATAGGGCTAGAAACCGTCGTCTGCAAGGGAAGCTGGGAAGTGTAGTCTTGCTGTGGAAAACTCTCTGCCTCCACAGGAGTTCAAAGCAAGTCAACAGCGGGAGGTGTGCTATGCCTTAAGGGCTTTCCTTGACAGATGCCCCTCCTAACTACCTGGAAGGCCAGGTTCTATTTCACCTGATGCTCTGGTGGGAACTCGCACCCCTTGCACAGTGAGATCCAGCCAATAACAGCCCCTGTTTCTTTCCATCCCAGCTCTGCTCCACTCTTTGGAGGGTCTCTGTGTAATCTGTGATGGCCAAGCTTTGTCCTCACAACCTGGTAAGAGCAACCATACCTCAGCCAAGGCACTGCCTGACCTGGGGCACACCTCACCTAATAGGGTCTGGAACTAGCCTCAAGCCTCTTGGGATCTAGGATCAGTCCCCTCGAAACCTTGGTACATTTATATTGGGGGATGGTGTGGGATGCTTGTTCCACTGGCATTTTCCTCTGCTAAGCCCAGAGATTCAGGGCTGGACTTCACTATGGCTACAGAAGCCCCGGGTCACCCGCCCCATACCAGGATCAGCTGCAAATGCACCCCCTGCCACTCCTGCCTTCAGGGAGTCCCTCGAGACTCTTCTATGGTCCTGTATCCTCCTTCCCTTCCTTCCTCCCTTCCCATCCTTGGGACTTGTCTGTCTGTCCTGCTGTGACCTCATGTTCTGCCTTCTCTTGTTGGACCACAGTGGGCTCAGGCCTTTCTTAGAAATCAGGACAGCACCATTTGAGATCAAAGGTTTAAACTTGGACAAGCACTAGCTTGTGGGGACGTGGAGTGGGGGAACCAGCCCCCAGAGGGAGACAGACCTGGGTGTGGGGATGACTTCTCCCTCATGCCTGGGTAGCCTGAATTCTGTCCCTAGGCTAAGTGAGGCAGCACACCCTTGTAATCCTAGTGCACGAGAGGATCCGGGTCAGACCTAGTGAAAGGCCATTTTCAGCTAGACAGTGAGTTCAAGGCCAGCCTGGGTGATGTGACAAGATAAAACCAGAAGCACTTCCCCACATGACCACCCCAGGCTTTGGGGTGTGAGTGTGTGCTAGAGGGTGGTCAAGGTGTGTTTGCTCCCGAAGGCTCCTCAGCTGAAGGCCCAAAGTCCCCTTTTCTTCTGTGACTGCTTTATTTCTGGTGTTTAGATTTTCTTGATTGTTCTCCACTTTACTAATAATTACAATTCACAGGGAGCCTTACTCAATGGGCACTGTTCCAAGGGCCTCTCCGGGCGATTCTTGACACGGAGCGCTTTCAGAGAGAAGCAAGCAGGCCAGGCTTTGGAATGGTGTGTTTGCCTGTAAATGCGGAACTGCCATTTTCAAAGCCTCATTGCTCCCCCTAGGTCAGCCAGCACCTCTGCACCTGTTGAAAACACACAGTCTCGGACCTGATGTGGTGGTGGACTCCGTGATCCCAGTGCAGGTGAGGCAGGAGGATGGAGAATTTGAAGGCAGAATAGCAAGACCAAGACCTGGTCTCAAAGAGAAAGCCAAAACACAAAACAAAACAACAGCAACAAAAATGTATTCTCAGGGTGCAGCCTGGACCCTGGAGGAAGAGGCTGGGTGACAGCCAGTTACATGTGCCAGTGTGGCCTTCAGGTGACTTTTGTGTGCATTTGAGGGCACCCTCACATTGATACCCCTGTTTACAGACATGGAGACTAAAACACAGAAATCCTGAGTGTGGTCAGGTCACACTGCCAGGCTCGAACTCAAGGATCGGTTCCTCACCCAGTGGCTGGCTGAATGGAACAGCTCATCTACTGGAAAAAAAAAAAAAATCCCAGAAAACCTTGCAACCTCAAGGACTTCTCTTAAAGAAAAAAATAAAAAGTCAAACCAGCAGCTGACCAGAAAACGTGATTGGTGGATTGGGAGAACTCAGCTGGCTGCAGATCTGAGTGTGAAGGCTGGATGCCTACAGAGCCAACAGGCACAAAAAGTAGGGCCCCAGGGTGGGACAGGGACTGCTAGAGATTTTGAGGAACTTGGGGGCGGGGGTGGGGGCTGCTATGTTCTTTCCTGAGGAGATACCTGCCTCTGTCTCAGCTCTAAAGAGGTATCCATGGGGTAATGTAGATCTCTCTCTCTCTCTCTCTCTCTCTCTCTCTCTCTCTCTCTCTCTCTCTCTCTCTCCTTCCTTCCTCCTTCCCTCCCTTCCTCCTTCCCTCCCTCCCTTCTTTCCTTCCTCCTTCCTTCCTTCCTTCCTTCCTTCCTTCCTTCCTTCCTTCCTTCCTTCCTTTCTTTCTTTTTTCTTTCATCATTTTCCCAAAACAACCAAAAATCTGGATTGTGTGTGTGGATTCTCCCAATTTTAAAGAACTCTCTATTTTAAATGGTTCCCGTTGCTTTTGAGACCTGGGAAGACTGATCTCAGTAGATACTGCAAAGCAAGTCTGGCCAGTGACTGCTCAGGGCCGTCAGGAAACAGTCCCCAGTGTGGGTCTGCTGTGAGCCAGGCTACAAGGGACTTTCACAAAGTCAGCAGAATTACTGGATTTTGTACATTCTGGTTCCCGCCTCGAGACAGATATACAGGGAGAAGGAAGTAGGGGTAGTGGGGAGGGGAGGGAGTGCTGGGAGTAGGCACCAAAATTGAGTCCCAGACCCCAGACTCTGGTCACCTGTGTTAGCATGTCCCCAGCCATGCTCAGTGCCTGGCGCCTGGGCACTTCGCACTGCAGTGGCTGCGCGCGCCCTCTCGTGGACAAAGAGGTGCACTGTAGAAAGCCGTGGTCGAGGGAATTCGGGGGCTCCAAGCAGGGCTCAGAGTAGCCCCAGAGCAGGCAGAGCGGCATCCAGAGACAGAAATGAAAGGGTATTCCCTACCCTGAAGCTGAGAACTACTCGGGATAGCAACATTATCAAAAACTGTAACTAAAATAATCATAATAGTATGTAGAACAACAAATAACCATTCAACATCTTAATGCCTGAAGTTCATTTACTGAGCCTTATTTAATGATCAAAACCACGGAACACTCGGGTAAACACGTGTCTGCATCCCCCTCATCCCCCCTGCCCCAACAAGATTCAACCAGCACAGAATTCCCAAGATTTTTTGTTCTGACACAACTTCAAGCTTAGTGGAAGTTACCAGATCAACAGCCTTTCTGATACATCTCTTAAAAAACCATTGCTACTCTCCACATTGGTCTTATCATTCCCGCTTTCTTTCTCTCTGGACACATGTTGTTATGTTAAATCCGGCTGCATGAGCACTGAGGCCTATACCTGTAACTAGTTCAGTGGGCATCTTAAGAGCAGGGGCATTCTCGCACAGTCCAGGGGATTTTACAGAGTCAGGGACATTGACAGGAGTGGAGTGTGGTTAGGATGTGAAAACCTTAGGCGTCGGCATTCTCCAGCCGTGTTAGGGTCCAACTTTTAGCCTCTGGATTATCTGTTGTAATTTCTGTATCAGAGATTTGGGAACTGGGGGGCTCTGGTCCCAGGTCTTTCTTGAGGTGCAGTCAGAACAGAAGCCAGGGCAGCCTCATCGGAAGAGTGGGTTGCGATGGAGGTTAGTCGGAGCCTGCTGTGGTGAGGCCTTGTTTTTCTGCACAGGGGTCTCTGTGTGGGGCTGTTTGAGCTTCCTCACAATGTGTGGAGAATTGCTAAGTCAGGATGCCCTCTGACTTCACCTTACCCCTACCCACACACATTAGGGCAGCAGCATGCCCCATGTCACACAGTCAGCTCCAACTCAGTGTGAGAGCAGCGTGCACAGAGCATGTGTGCCAAGAGAACCTCTGGCCACAGCTGCCTCCAGTAGTTAGATAGAAAAGCAGATATAATGTATATATAGCTATATAATATCTGTCACTGGTATCTGGGGTGTCTCCCAAAGGCCCACATGTCCACTGCATGGTCCCCAGCTTAGGGCTGTTGGAAACCTTAGAAGGTGAGGTGTACTGGGAGGTTTTGGCCACTGAGGGCCAGCCACATGTTCCTCTCCAAGTGCTGCCTCACTCAGGCCCCAAAGCAGCACGGCCGGGGCAGCAAGACGGCTCAGCAGGTAAAGGTGTCTGTTGACAACCTGATGGCCTGAGTCTGAACCCCAGCACCTGCAATGGTAGAAGGAGAGAACTGCCTCCTGCAGGTTGCCCTCTGACCTCCGTATGTGCATGGTAGCACCCCAGTACACAAAATGTAATAAAACACAAGTGTGAGCCACAGCCATTTTTTTTCTTGGTAATATTACCTTGGGTATCCCTTTCAGTAAGGGGGAGATGACTGTCACTTAGCAACATCCTAGGAATGCACCCCTAAGAGACCTCACGGTGCCCCAGAAGGTCCCTGGGTAAAACACCGTCACTGGCTGAAACATCACACGGCTGTTCATGTTAGTACCAGCATGATTCCTGTTGTTTGTAGACATTCAGGAGAAATCTAGGTTGGCAAAGAAGACAGTAGGCACAACCCCACTGATGCCCGACTCATAAAAATCATTGTCAAAATTTGGGGGTGTACTTGTCAGCCTGAACTTATTACAACTTTTATAAAAATAAATACTGAGAACATTTTTCCTGCTCACTATTCTTTTACTTAATAGAAGTTATAAAACACACATCTACTGCACCCTTTGACAGTTTCAAAATTTATTATTTATTTATTTAATGTGTGTGTGTGTCCAAGTGGATACGGAGACACTGTGTGTGAATATGGGTGTATGTGCGTGTGCGAGTGTGTGTGTGTGTCCATGTGGGTACCGAGGCACTCGTGTGAAGTTAGAGAACAGCTTGTAGGAGTAGGTTCTTCTCTTTCACTGTTTGGACTCCAGAAATTGACCTCAAGTGGTCAGGCTTGGTAGTAGGTGCTTTTTTTTTACCCACTGAACCATCTTACTAGCCAGGCACACTGTACCCCAAGAAGTGATTAGACGTGTCTGACTCAGCCAGTCCCTTATCCGGTGCACTTGCAGACTCTCTGTAGAGCAGAAGCAAGCATCCTCTCCACTCACGTGTCCACATCCACCCATGGATACCCACATCCACACGCATTATGTAAGGTAAGGGCACTGCCCCCTTAGATTATCTTGGTCATTGTCATCAAAGCAATGGAACTGACAGAGGCTGGCTAGCCCATAATATTAGAGCACATACAATCAAGACGATAAACACCCTCCTGGGGAAAGAGTGAAAAAATAAACAGAGAGTTCACTGAAGTGCACATGGCTCCTAACACACAAAGGGCTGTCTGTGCTTGAGTCTCTGCAGTACGAAGCCCAGATGCCATCGCAGGGGGACGTTGCCATTCTCAGCAGAGAAGGCCACACCTCTCTGCTCGCCGCACACTCTGCAGAGTAACAGCAGCCTTAACTCAGAGCTCGGGATGAAAGTATCTTACTTCCTGACAGCAAAATGCTGCAGTACGGGCCGGGCCGTAACCTAGGGTTTCTTTGGCTTACGCATCCCAATCACAGCCCATTATGAAGGGAAGCCGCAGCAGGGAATCCAGGCGAGAACCTGGAAGCAGGAACTGAAGCAGAGGCCATGGAAGGATGCTGCTTATTGGCTTGTTTCCCCCATGCTTTGCTCCTTTCTTATACAGCCCAGAACCACCCACCTATGGGTGACACCACACTTCCCCACACACACACCAATCATAATTTTTAAAATACCCTCACCGACTTGCCTACAAGGTCGGTCTAATGGAGGCAATCTTTTTTTTTCCAGTTGAGGTTCCCTCTCCCAGATGATCCTACTTTATTTTAAATTAACAAAGCAACTCTACCCAGCATGCCACAGTTCCACACACCACCTGCTTCCTGCGGGGCCAGCTGCATCGATTCCACCTGCCAAAGTCTGCGCCCCTTGCTGGGTAATTCCATTTTCACAGAGCTTCCCTCTGATGTTAGATGATGAGAAGCCCAGCCTCACCCAAAGAATGGTAAAGCAACATCAAGGAGAGCAAGGCCACGGCTCTTTCCTCACCCCTGCACAAAGCCAAATGGCAGTTCCTCTTCTGTGTGTTTTCTAAAACAGTGATCCCCATTGGCTTTCGTGGACTTTCGGACTCGGGCTCGTGGGCCCCAGTACAGCCTGGGTCTGGCCTCCCAGGTGCTCTAGCGACCAATGTCTTCAAGGCCAGTCTGCTCACATCTGTGCTGCACCAACGACGAGGCTGGCCTATTGAGGGTGGCTGAGGAGTCCCCCGCCTGCAAGTCTGGGCCTTTCCTTTACATTCTATTTTCAGATCGAGGATCCTTCTAGCTCTGTGGTATGGTTGTGTTTTCTCCCAGATGGGGCAAGTCTTTGTTCCCCAGAGGTGACCCTTAGAGTTCCACTCTGCTCAAGTGGGGAAGTTCAGTCATGGAGGGTTTTAGACCAGAAAATGTGACTGACACGTTGAAGGGGGGGGTTAGAGATTTTACTAAAGTTCTCACCTGAAAAATCGACTTGATTTGGTCCTGGCATACGGGACCCAAAGCAAACTCCCATGTTTATGATCAATTGAATCTCAACAAAATGCTGCAAAACCATTCTGAAGAACAATATTTTTAGCTGTGATGGTGCACACCTTTAATCCCAGCACTCAGAGGCGGGCGGATCTCAGTGAGTTCGAGGCTAGCCTAGTCTATAAGAGCTAGTTCCAGGACAATTTTTTTTCCAACAAGAAATGATTCTGGGGCAATTTGGTATCCACACGTGAAAAAAACAAGTGCTGGTGACTATGAAACACCACCAATAAAATTCACTCCGAATGCAACATTAAAAGTATGAAACGAGATGCGCAAATTCTAAGACAAGGACATGGGCATGCGCCTTTGTGTCTCGATCAGGCAAAACTTTGTGTTAGGGCATTAAGGCCTAACAGCTCCATCACCATGCGCCAGCGTGCTTCAGAGACACCGCCTAGGAGAGCAAGGCAAGATGGCTAGAAGAAGAAAATACTGGCACGTTCATGTGCCTGATGAAGAACTCACATCCAAGACATACAGAGGACTACAAACACCAGCAAAAGGTTAACCCAATTTAAAGCCAGAGAAAGAATCTATCTAGACCTCCTCTATGAGGTACACTAATGGCCAATAGGCCCATGGAGACCCCTGTGCTCCACAGTTACGGGAATGCAGATGTGATCCACACACCACGTCAAGGAAACCTGGTTTAGTTAAAGAAGTGGAAAGGGGGGCTGGAAAGATGGCTCAGGAGTTAAGAGCATTGCCTGCTCTTCCAAATGTCCTGAGTTCAATTCCTGGCAACCTGGCAATCACATAATGGCTCACAACCATCTGTAATGAGGTCTGGTGCCCTCTACTGGCAACAGAAAGAAGGGGCTGGAGAGATGGCTCAGTGGTTAAGAGCATTGCCTGCTCTTCCAAAGGTCCCGAGTTCGATTCATGGCAAACACATGGTGGCTCACAACCATCTATAATGAGGTCTAGTGCAGACATACACACACTGAGCCGTAAATGGGCTGAGAAAAAAATCAGAGAACCATCACCCTTCACAATAGCCACAAAGAAAATATCTTGGAGTAAATCTAGCCATAGCGCCATGGGGCCATGGGGCCATGGGGCCATGGGGCCATAGTTCAAAACTGTCTTGAACTTGAAATCCACAAAGACATACTTAGTTCTCACTGTATGTGAGGTATACTCATGCCAGTGCCCACATGGGGGCAGAACTGAAGTGAGACAGGAGGAGCTCCCCTGTGTGTGTGAAGGAACACTGTTGGACTTGGGGCTACTGAAGCCCCCTTGGCAGCACTACTATAAACAGTGCTGTCTACCGTGCATCTTTAGATGCAGCAGGACTGTACCCGGTGCTGCCTACTCTGCATCTTCAGATGCTGGTGGCCTTTCCAGCAGGAACTCTTGATGTATTTATTATCCTTCTCCCAAAACAGCATTCTGAACTGGTCAGCATTTCACGGCTGTTAAATTAATAGATTATTGGGTATTATTTTCCAAATTTCCTAGATAGGAGAGCCCATGGCCAGCATGGCCTCTGGCACAATGGGGTTATTGTTTAACACAGAAAGAAAGAAGATTGCATTGACCCAGCATGGGGTTTGTTTTGAAACATGTGCACTTAGATTCTTGCTCTAAAAGGCATTTGGGATGGTTGATGCCAGTGTGTAGCCCAAGAATAAATAAAGCTCGCATAGAACTGAAGTCTGAAGAAGACTAACATGGTGGGGGGCATGGAGAGATGACCAAACCGTTGGGAGCACTGACTGTTCTTCCAGAGACCTAGTTTAATCCCCAGCACCCACATGAAGCTCACAACTGTCTATAAATCCAGTTCCAGGAGATTTGACACCCTCACGCCGATATACATGCAGGCAAAACACCAATGAATGCAAAATAAAAAAATAATTTATATATTGTAAAAAGAAAAGAAGACCAACAGGGAAAAAGTGGTCTAAGAATCCACATTGTGCTGGGCAATGGTGGTGCATGCCTTCAATCTCATGAAGCAGAGGCAGGCAGATCTCTGAGTTCCAGGACAGCCTGGGCTACACAGAGAAACCCTGCCCCCCCCTCCGAAAAGAAGAAGAATCCATGTTAGGATGAAATAAGAGAAGCTCTCCCTGCAAATAGGAAAACTGCAGAATTCGCCACAACACTTGGAGGACTAGACAGCTCAGAGGACCACGGGATCCAACAGCCACTCACAAAATACAAAGGTATTCTATGCAACTGGAGTAAATGAACCAAGAAGGAAGCAAAGACAGTTCCATTCCCATTGCCACCCCCAGCAAAGACGCCACGGAGGAAAATGGCAACGGAAGTGTCGGCTTATGCTCCAAGAACTACAGGGAGAAATAAGAGACCTTTCTGAAAAGCATTTTGCAGTCATTATTCAGATAAGGCTTCTGTTGCAGACCGCTAAATTCAGTCAAGCCCCCAAAGGCACGTGAACACCCATGCGGTGACCAGGGCAGGAGGAATAGACTCAGAGGCAGCAAACCACCGAGGAGGAAGAGAGAACTCCGGAAACGCCAGCCCTGTGGACACAGCAACCTGAGGCTTCTGGCCTCCAGAACTGGAGAGGACAAAGTTTATGGCACTTAGCTGCCACTGCTCTTGTGAAGCCAACATCCCTGAATCCTCCCCACAAATAAGGACACACTCCTAGTAAAATGCTGGGGATCTCTGGCGAAATGTGGCAAGCTGATCTACAGTTTCTATGGAAACTCAAGAGACTTCAATCAGTCCAAAATAATCTTGAAAAGGAACAACGTTGGAATACTTGTTCTTCCTGATTGAAATATATTGTTCTACCACAGTCAGGACAATGTGACACTCATAAGGACGAAAAGACAGATCAACAGGGTCAGGCATGAGACTCCAAAAACAAGCCCTTACGTCTAGCCAGCTAAATGAGCAGAATAATCTTTACCACAAATAGTGTTAGGATAATGACTATCCACATGCTAAAGAATAAAACTGGGCCCTCACCTCAAGTCATATATGAAGACTAATTCAAAATGGAGCAAAGGCAAAGAACCCTGGGGTATGGGGCTGGACAAGGGGCTAAAGGAATAAAAATCTGTGCATACATACGTGTGCATACATGTGTGTGTTTGTGACTCTGGATTAGGCTGCAGCAAAAGTATAAGCAACAAAATAAAAAGAGATGATAGGGACACCACTTAGAAAACAAGCCAAAAGTCAGGCAGTGGTGGTGCACACCTTTAACCCCAGCACTCTGGAGGAAGAGGCAGGTGGATCTCTGTGAATTCAAGGCCAGCCTGGTTTACAGAGCAAGGTCCAGGAAATCCAAGGCTACACAGAAACCCCTGTCTTGAAAAATAAAAAAAAAAAAAAAGAAAAGAGAGAGAGAGAGAGAGAGAGAGAGAGAGAGAGGGAAGGAAGGAAGGAAGGAAGGAAGGAAGGAAGGAAGGAAGGAAGGAAGGAAGGAAGGAAGGAAAGAAAGAAAGACAGACAACTTTTGTTCATCAAAGGACAATACCAGGAAACCAAAAAAATAATCTGAAGTATCCAGGCATGCTCAAGTAGGCCTGTAATTCCAACACTTGGGAAGTGGAGGCAGGAAGATCAAGAGTTCAAGACCAACCTCTGCTACATATTGAGATCAAGGCCAATCTGGTCTACATAGGACACAGACACAAACACAGACACACACAGACAATGCCCCCCCCCAAAAAAAATAACGATAAGGGAATCCAAAGAACAAGAGAAAATTTTTACAAAGCCGGAACCGGATGAATCTGGTCTCTAGAATGTAGGGAGGTGGCCTGCTGACTTCCGTGCCTTAGGCTGTCTCAACTGAGTCACGAATCCTGATTGGAATGGACCAGAATCTTGAAATAGTATACTGGTGAGTCTCCCAAACATTAATGGAAAAGATTCCACTCTTTCTCCAGACTGGTTAAAAAAAAAAAAGTTAGTTACAAAACCAAAAGAAAATAGTCTTTCATGGGAATGTCCCTTATTGTTCCCTTTGAAAGAGTGGCCAGTGATGAGCCTTGTGCCTAGGCCCTAGCACCACCTGGTCAGGAGAAATAGGGCCCTTGGGAGGTATGAATGGGTCCCAGCTCTGGGGCAAAGCCACCAGGAATTTTTCCACTGAGTGTTGAGAGGAAAACTTCTAGGTGGGGCTCTTTAATGAAAGGCAAAAGCAATTTGGGAAAAACAAGATCTGGCTACAGAGTACAAAAATTATTTTTATGGAGAATGCTGGCCATCCCCTAAAACACTGCCAAGGCCAAAAATCTGTCTGGACCCTCCAGAAGCCCGGCAGGCACTAACGTGACCTGCTGCCCCTTGGGTGATGGGGATCGATGGATGGGGTGTTCCAGTTTCAGTGGAAGACTCGCAGGCCTTGTAGTCCCTGCCAATAGAACTGGTGTCCCGTAACGGGTTTGTTTCCAGAAGGGAGACTGAGGTCTCTGCCTCCTGGAGTCCCATCACGGCACATCTGACTATGAGCCCCCCCCCATACACCGGCACTCATGCATGTAAGGCTGCAAGGACATCTCAGTCTGGGTTCCTGTGTTCTTAGGCCATTTGTTGATGCACAGGCCCAAGAGAAAGATGCTTACTGAGGTCACATGCCCTATGCACATATTCAAACCAGACAGAAAAGATCCTCTGGTGGCCGGCTGCATTTCCAGAACTGTACTGAGCACAGATCTCTAGGGAGGTGCTTCTGACAGTCATTGTCTCCCAAGCGACCACTATTAGTTGTCCATGGCACCCTCTTCTCCCTTAGCCTTAGTGTGTGTGTGGGGGGGGGGAGCTCTTCACCGAGCTCTCTGCGGGCTCCCTGCCCTTTACACAGAGAGACTCAAGCGTGAAAGCAACTTCCAGCTTTGCAGTCAGACAGTCCCGGCTGCAATCTAGATTTTCTACTTGTTTGTATTTGGCTTTGGACAGTTCACTGTAGACTATGCCCACCAGGTTTCTCTAACTGCAAGCCAAGGTGACATTGTGTACACAGGATACCCCCAAAGCAGCAGACTGTGAACCTTGGCGAGTTGAGATGAGTATGCCCCTTATGTGACAGGGACCATGGTTTTTAAATGCTAAACTGTGCTGTGGGAATTCGGACCCATAGCCAAGCCAGTCGCATGCGGTGGTCTTGGCACGATGGCATGGTCTTCTCTGGAGATGCCTGATCTGCTAGGGGCCACGGCTTGGAGTTTCCCTTCACCCTTTGGGAACAAGGTGAAGGCACAGGCGGAGAGCTGATCCCCCAGCTGGAACGGCGGAGCAGCTGGTGACGGGACCCGGATTCCCCATTCTGTCTTGTAATTATCGAGCACAGATTTATAGTAATAAAAGATAACACAGTCCCCAGGCTTCCTTCATTTAAAACTGCTCACATTCCTACTTTTTTTAAAACTCCAATATCTCCAGAGCTCACACTGTGGTTTTTAGGTAAAGCCTACTTTCCCAGGAATCCAAGCATGGTGATTTACCTCTGGTTGTCTTTGGGCTGTGAGTTTCCCTTGGATTCAACAGTGTAGTGGCGGACACCTGTAACCAGAGGGCTCAGGAGACAAAGGCCAGAGGGATATAAATTCTGCACCAACCTGGAGCCTACTTCAAAAACTTAATATATCTGAAGAATTTATTTATTCATGTCCCATGGAACTATTTTTTTTGTCCCGTGGAACTTACACCAATAGCTTGGCGCAGGAATCTGGCTGTGTCCCCTTCTCCCTAGTCATCTCTCAAGCCACCTCCTCTCTCACTCAGAAAGTATTAGTCTTCTTTTAAATTTCCCCAAACCCAGAGAGACCAGTCTTGTTTAATAAATCCCAGATGCAGCTGAGTCATCGGTTTAGTTGCTGTTGCTTCTCTGCACCACCAGGTGGCAATGTTGAACATCAGGCAGCGCACAGCCCTGAAGACGTAGTAGCCATCCGCTTCGATCAAGCTCTTGCTGCTCTGAGCTTGTCTGCAGTCTCTTGGGGTCCTGCGTATGAGCTCTGAAAAGTTCCTTTGCTTTGTGTTTAGTGACCCTAGCTGGGTAGTTTCTAGCCTCAGCTATGCAGTTGAACACGAATTCTTCATACCTTGACTCCTGTTTGACTTCGCAAGTGTAATGACTGACTGAAGGTTTGGGTTTCTTTAAAATTCCTATGTTGTGATTATCTGAAAACAGCTCTATGGAAGGAACCAGTGGTGGAGGCCACAGGGTGGAGTTTTGATCCACAGGATGAATTGCCTGCCAGGAAGACAAATCTGTCATCTCCATGTGTACACACTGCTGAGTGACTGTTTACCAGTCAAGCCATTTCTCCCCAGACTCTGACCATCTTGGTTCCCTGAACTTGGACTTCACAGTTTTCATGTGTCTTTGTCACTTTTCTGTTGCTGACCTAAAAGACCCTGATGGGAGTTACATAAGGAAGAAAGGGTTTGGGGGCTTATAGTTCCAGAGAGTTACCATCTATCACAGCGGGGAAGACACCGCAGCAGGAAGGCAAGATGGTGGCTGAAGCGGGAAGCTGACTGGTCACATTGTATCCACACTCAAGAAGCAGAGAGTGAGCAGGAATGGGGCTCACTATAAAGCCTCAAGACCCTCCCACAGTGACTTCCTTCCTCCAATGAGGCTCCACTTCCTAAAAGTTCCTCATTTGACCCAAGTAGTGCCATTACCAAGTGTTCAGACACATGTGCCTATGGGGGACATTTTACATTCAAACCACATCGTGACACTGAAAAAAATTAAATCATGGTCGTTTAAGCCATGCTGCCTACAATCATCTGCTATGGTGACCAGGTTAAATTCTTCTGGCGCTCTGTGTCCAATCCTTCCTCATTCTTTGATCAGGACCACCATGGCCCTGCTTGAGCTGGGATCTGAGGTCCTCATTGCATCCGGGGACAGAGTGCAGGCTTTGGGTGGGCGCGTGCAGTGCCGGTCCCTCCAACATGTGCTTGTGTAGCCTGGGCAGCGTCCTTTGGCTAGGTCTGGTCAGTATTGTCTGGGTTCTGGCAGCAGCATTGCCCCCACTGTGAGCCCCAGCCCTGTGCTCAAGCTCTTGGTGCCTCTTGGTGCCTCTCTGCCCTTCCCTGGAAAACAGGTCTCGCCTGGCAGAAATGGTGTAAGTCACATGATCGAGCCACACTAAGGGCCCAGAACAATGCATGGCAGATGGTCTGATGAACTCGGCTCCTCTAAGCATCCATACACCGTCCCCTCACCCAGGGACAGACTAAGAAGCCAGGACGGCACTGTGCTCTGTGCCATGAACATATAAAGATGTCCCTTCAGAAGACCATGCCTGGTTCTGGCTGGCAGCTCATACCTGCCTTTCTCCACGAAGACTCCTCACAGCCCCTATCTCTTCACTGGCTACCACTTCCTGTCTAGTTTCACTGTCCTCGCTTCCCTCTGGGACACCTGCCTGGTCTTGTCCCTGTCACCATCTAGTCACCTGCCTTTCACATGTGCACGTGATTCTGGGGTTCTCCTTCCATCCCGATCAGAAATAAGAGTAAGAAATAAGCAGATTCCTTTGGAAGTCCCCAGTGGGGCCATCTCTCTTTTATGGTGGAAGTGCTTTTGTTACACTACGTGGTTTTTGAGTGTGTGCCCCAACGGAAGTGAAGCATCCATAGGCAGTGGTGACAGCTAGTAAGTGGCCTCAGGACCTGTGTCACAGAGCACAGGATGCTGCCTTTGGTCTCTGCTGGGTCCCTTGGGCAGGCCAGAAGCCCTTCCTCCATCCTCAGGGTGGGCAGCTACCAGGCTGCCTTGCACCCACCCACCTGGACTCTGAGCACCCTCCTGGGAGTGGCTTCTTCTAGATCCTCCTGGTCATTCCAGGTTTCATTCCCAGCACCCACATGGCCGCTCATACCCATCTGTAACTCCAGTTCCGGGGCATCAGCATGGCTGCTCACACCCATCTGTAACTCCAGTTCCGGGGCATCAGCATGGCTGCTCACACCCATCTGTAACTCCAGTTCCGGGGCATCAGCACTCTCTTTTCTGGCCTCATCAGGTGCCAAACACATGCAGTCGAAACGTCCACACACGTAAAGTAAAAATAAATAAATCTATGAGCCTACCATATAGCACTAATTTTATGAATATCTTAAAAGTGAGGGTAAGGTAATGGGGGCAGGGGAGGTTCCAGGGCTTGTTCCAAGCAGTTGGGGTGACTTTCCATCAGGCTGCAGGGATGAAAGCTAAGGAGACCAAGCTTGGCCTCCGATTTCAGCTGTGGATCCTGCCTCTCTTCTAAGGGGGTTGATGATGTCATCTCTGGGGGCAGTCCCTTCTCAGGATGTCTCTTGAATTTGAGGGGGCATGTGAGATGCCCAGGTATCGCAGGGTCAACATTGCCTTAGGGTGAAGGGCTCACCCTGTAGAGGTCAGGGCTGCGAGGGAAGAGCTGAGCCCCAGGTAGGGTGATGACTGGCAAGATCCAGGAGGCCTGCACACCCTCTAGATTCAGTCTCCATGTGACTCCCTGTCTGGCTGAGTCTGAGGCTCAGAGAGGGTCTTCTGTGGACACTCTGTCCCTGAGTTCTGTTGTTTCCTTCAAACCAACTTGGCACCCTCCAACTGTCCTCTGGCTCGGCCATCCCTCCAGGGAGGGATACCGGGGGTGGTGTCCAAGTGAGGTCACTTCCTTGGACCTGTTTATAGAGGGACACAGATGACACTGGCTCTTCACTGGGCCTGGGTAGCAGCTCCACAAAGACACCTTTCAAGTCGTTCATCTGGAAAGCCGGGGACATCGTATAAAATGATGGCAAATGAGGTCAGACCAAGGCCTGGCTCTGCTGAGCACGGGGACAGCCACCCGATCTCACTGTGGCCCAAACTCGGGGAGCTGCCTAGGCATCTGGTCCACCTGCTCCATAGCAGGAGGAAGCAGAGGGATGCAGCACTCACCTAAGGCTGCTCAGCTCTGCTCTGGAGCTGTGACATCAAGCACTGATCTCTGATGGCAAACACTGTGTCCTTTACTTTGGCTATCTTGCTTCCTGTAGCAAAATGAATACCAATAGCTTCTGCTTACAGTTTGTAATCCTCACATACATCCACTTTATAGATGAGTCTGAGGCTCAGAGAGGCCCTTTCTGTGGTAGGAGCTGATAGAGCTGGGACTCATTACCCATTGTTTCAACCTGGTCACGAGGCTGTGGAGCTGCTCCTGAGGGCAACAGAGCCTTGCTGACTGCTTCTGCCACTTCTGCATGGTGAGGCCTGGCTCCACCCAGGCTGGGGGACTCAGCTGTAGATGAAAGTTTCTATCCTGCCCAGGCTTATATAATTATAAACTGTTTGACCTATAAGCTCAGGCTTATTATTGACTATCTATTACTATTGTAACTTAAATTAACCCATAATTCTTATTTTTGTTTAGCCACGTGGCTTGGTACCTTTTATCAACGAGGCATTCTTATCTTGCTTCCTCTGCATCTGGCTGGTGACTGCATCTCTGCCTTCTCTCTTCCCAGAATTCTCCTAGTCTTGTTGTCCTGCCTATACTTCCTGCCTGGCTACTGGCCAATCAGTGTTTTATTAAACCAATTAGAGTGACAAATCTTTACAGTGTACAGAAGCATTATCCCTCAGCACTCAACAGTCTCTGCAACAGCTACTGTTTGGTGACTGGATGCTTAGCTGTCATTCAGCAGTCATGGCTGCCCCACTTTCTGTAGGCTGAGTGTCCACTGCTCATCCCACGAGTCAGGAACAGAGGCTCGAGAGGAAAAAGGTCACCTGACATCTGTAAATGCCCCCTGGGGTATAAGCTGGAGGCAGGAGTTCTTCATAGGTCACAGTCAGACTATACCTCCTGTGGCATTGCCAGTGAAGAGGTACCCTCCACTCCACCTGCTGCATCAGGTAAGCTTCTGGGGCACGTCTGGGTGGTTATTGCCCTTATATCCAGCTCTGACGTCTGTCCTTCACGTCTCCCCTTCCCCAGGATTCAGACCTGGCTTCCTGAGGGAGACATGTTTCTTGACCTAGGCTCCCAGGGCCTCCTGCCACTGCCAGCCTAGCCAGGAAACTTTGTAAAACGGGAGCTGTGACTGACCTGGCCTTTGGGATGTTGGGACGGTCCAATGGGTCACCGAAGATGCCCACTGCTCCTGCATAGCTATGACAACAGAGGAGCTGAAGAAGCCTAATGAAGAGCATGTAGCAGTGCTGGCCGTGGCAGCACAGATGCAGAGGCTGTCTCCCTCAGGGATGGGGAGGTGTCGGTGGATCCTGTGGCCTGTATTCCATCTATGCCTGTTCTGTCCTATCCTGCCCCACCCCACCCCACCTGCTGCGCCTCTCCTACCCTATCTGCTGCCTGTGCTCTCTCTGTGTCTATTCTAGTCTGCTCCACTCAACCCTGTTCAATCCTTGCATGCCCACTCACCCACCCCCACCTGGCCCAGCCCACTCTGCCCCTGTTCCTTCCCCCCTCTAGAGGAATACCAGCCCCAGCCCACGGGTTCAGGTTGAGCGTTGACTCTGTACCCCATGACCCCACTGCTCACTGCTCAGTAGATAGGCATGAGTCCTATCAGTGCTCCCCAAAACCACCTTCATGACAGCCAGTGGGTATCACATACCTCCCCTCCCTAGTTCTGACAGCTCTCCTCAGAGGCCTGTCTAGCTGACTCTCCACCTCTGCTGGATCCTGCCATTATACCCCCACTTTCCTGTGGGAGAGTCCTGGAGGTGATGTGGGATTCCCTTCTGTATGCTGTGGATATGCTTTAATGCTGCTTTCAATCAATGGCTTAACAGAGTAAAGCCAGGAGGAAAATCCAGAGATGTAGAGAGAGAGAGAGAGCAGGCAGAGTTGAAGAGACACCATGTGGCTGCAGAAGGAGACGAACAGCCCAGAACCTTACCCAAAAACCACAAGCCTCACAGTAAAATATAAAATAATAGGAATGGGTTAATTTAAGATGTAAGAGTTAGTTAATAAGAAGCCTGAGCTAATAGGCCAAGCAGTGTTTTAACTAACATAGTTTTTTTTTTTTTTTTGGATTTTTCGAGACAGGGTTTCTCTGTAGCTTTTTGGTTCCTGTCCTGGAACTAGCTCTTGTAGACCAGGCTGGCCTCGGACTCACAGAGATCCGCCTGCCTCTGCCTCTGCCTCCCGAGTGCTGGGATTAAAGGCGTGCGCCACCGCCGCCGGGCTTCTAATATAGTTTCTGTGTGATTGTTTTGGGTCTAGGCGGCCAGGAAACGAACAAGCAGCCTCACCTACACTGGTGGGTCAACTCCAGGCTCTAGCCATACCTCAAGACTGGCAATCTCCATTCAGGGCCTGGTGCCCTTTCTCAAATACTCACATGGTTTGAGTAGGCCTAGAGCTGACTGTTGTCAGGAGAGGTCCCCCCTTCCTCTCTGCTACTCAGAAGGCACACACAGAGAAGAGGGGTGCCCTGCTGCCTTCAGAGGCTCTCGCCGCATGCCTCCCTCCTCTCTTGTGGTGCCCAGCTGGACATGTCACCGCTTAGTGTGGCTGCAGGCTGGGACAGCCATGTGCCGCCTCTTCTGCCACCTCCTAGGGGGTGGGGAGGCCTTGAATCTCATGGAGTGGTGAGTTCTAAGACTCAGGCTTGGGCACAGAGGAAGGAGCCAGCTGGCTTCTGAAGCTGGCTGTGGTTAGGCCACACGGACCCAGAACTGGCCTGGGCAAACAGCACCCTGTGTGGTCCAGCCTGTCTCCTAGAGCTGTCAGGCTCTATGAATAAAGGGGCCATATTCCCAGTGTCAACTGTGCACACATCTTGCTGGGGACATGTGGAGAGGCAGGGGCAAAGGGCAGAGAGGTAGTTCTGAATCCTCTGTGTCAAAGGACTCATTTTTACAACAAGCCACGTGTTCCCGGCATAGACTTAACAAGGTAACTCGGGGTGGCATTGCACAATGCTCCCTTCATGGGGATTTCACCCAATAACACTCCCATGTTTTTAACGCCTCCCCCCAAACATTTATGGAGAGATCTGTGCTTAGAATGGAAACCAGAAAAACCCTATTAATAATTTCGGGGCTAAAAATACATTTCTGTTAGCTTCACAGACCATGAGAACAGCTTCATGGGCATTTACCAAGTTTGCTAGGCAAGTTTACAATGGTCTAAGCTGCCGTGGGGAATGAGTCCCGGGCAAGATCAGACATGGGCAGTGGGAAAAGAGCACATGGGATGGGGTAGGGTACAAGACAGTATGGAATGGACATACGTGGAACCCAGGTCGGTGTGGCCCCCAGCTCGCTCTGGCTCTCCTGGACCACTGTCCAGGTGACCAGCTGTGCTAAGGCAGGGGCTTTCGCTGTCTTCTACACTGTCAACGCTTGTGGGTCAGCACCTGCTCAGAGGGAGCTCAGTTCATGCATGACCTTCGAGAACAGATTGCAAGTTTTCAGCGTACATTTCACACTGCGTACCTTCTGAGATGTGTCCTGGGTGATTTGTTTTTGTGCTAAAAATTAGCCATGCTTTTCAAAATGTGATATGCACACAGCAGGGAATACTCTCAGCCTTCGAAAAGAAGGGCCTATGACAGAAGGGGAAGACAGGCTTCTAGTTTTCAGCTATGCCCTGGTCACCGCTCATGGCAAACACATGGCCAGTTTACACTTCTTTGTTCCCATTCGGGCAGATGAGACCACTGATGCGACCCAGGTTTGGAATGAGTTAACCCTAGAGGACAGACATGGACGAACAAGTTAAGTATCAGAGACAGAGTAACCACTGGTGTGGGGAAGACAAGCCTTGGCTGCACATCCCTGCTCCTCAACAAAGTCCTTCACCTGGCAAGCCTTCATTTCTTCACAGAACGGAGACTATCTTTCCAGAATTGGGAAAATCACATAAAGCCATGCACTAAACAGGGCCTGACTCTTGGTTCCTTTACTTCTTCTTGGGAAGACTGATAGGTAGAAGTCTCCTGGTGAAAAGCTGTCTTAGGAAGGAGGGTCAGCTCCTTAAGAGAGAACTCACATGATTACTACCACAAGACCTTGTAGCCTAGTCCTGAAGATACTACCTTAGATAGGTGACTGACAACGGGCACGATTTACCATGTCAACTCTCCTGGCCTGTCCTTAGTATTCCCAGGACACAGGGCGGGCAGCCACATCCTCATCTAAACAGCCCTCAACACAAACCCCCTGACTGTGCCGGGTCCCCACAGACATCTCTCCTGACCTTTCTGGTCCACAGGGGCCTGTGGCAGCTCCAGGTAATGCTGAGCTTCCTGAGCCAACTCAGTATCAAAGGACCACTTGGGAGCTGAGCTACATGCAGGCACGGCTAAGCTAAGAGGTCCAAAGGCAGTCCTTGCAAGGGACTACGAGGGAATTCAGAGACACGCATCATCACCGTCCAGGTGGTGTTGGAACAGTCATGTGAGTCGTGTGGTTAGTTTATCAGTACAAGTCACGTCACCAGCCTTGGAGAGGCTTCCTACAGTGGCACCGACTGGTATACCCGAGGCTGCACATGTGGGGATGGCCACCTTTTGGAACCAGTGTGTCACAGGGCTGCTAACACAGCACACAAGAACTTGCCGAGCTCTGAGTTAGTAGAGGATGAGACACAGTGACAAAAGCAAGGCTAAACCTCTAGAAGCCACAAATGTGACTGAGCACCTGGAGTTCACACAATTGGCTCTAGATGGTAAGTTGGATCAGTGCCAAGCTAGGGATTAGAAACATACCAGGAACTAAGGTCTCTGGTAGCAAGCTGATTTTGGTTCACACAAGGGAGCTTCAGAACAGGGTACCACTCTGCTGGCCCTAATAAGGGCCCTTCCCGGTGCTGATCATATCCTAGAGGTCAGCCCCATGCTCCACACAGCTCTCACAATGGCTTTTCCAGAGAAGCCAGACTCACTTAAGACCACCAAAAAATCACATCTTGCAGAGAAATGAATACAGGAGTTGGGGGTGAACATGATCAAACTACATTGTGGAACATTCTTAAAGGAATAACTAAAATATCAAAAAGCAAAACAGAATGTTTACAGCAAGGTGTTTAATAGGTGAAGCAGTTTTGGTGGGCTAACCTTCCTTGGGGGAAGAACTGTCCTACTTCTTGGACCGTGATTTCCTCAAAGGTCCTGTGTGATAAACCCGATCAATACCCAAAGCTTAAGGATGCAGGGGTTTGCACAGATCTGGTTGGCAACCAATCAGCTAAAGCAGTAGTACTCTTCCTCGCCTCTGAGTCTTACAGGGTTGTCGTGACTACACCTCCCCCTTGGTCAAAAGTCCATCTTCTAAGAGCACAAGTCTCTCTAACATGACAATGCCCTGCTTCCCTCAACTCTGCCTGAGTCTTAATGGGAAAATGTGCAGGCAGAACTGTGGAGGCCCTGAGCTCTAGGCAGGCAACTGTGAAAGTCTGCACTTCTGGGCATCTGGTCGGGTCTTCTTCAGTCATGGGAAAAGAGAGATCGCAAATTGAAACCTGCCTGCTTAAAACACACACAAAACTGAGTAGGCTTCCCCTGAGCTGGTCTGTCGTGTTATCTTTCCTTAGGTGGGACAGCTGTGCAGCCTTAGGATGTAAGGACCGTCTAGGAGAGACACTTCTCTGCACGTGCAGGAAGGAAGGGTCAAGGACTGTGTTCTGTGCCCAGCTGTTGAGAACTTTGGTTCCTGTCCTGACAAGGCCAGCAACCTGTTCCATGGAGATGGTACCACATCTAGGAGGGGAAGTCTATCACACCTCTGCGGTCACTTCCACCTGTGCTGAGGGTGGGGCCAGTTTTTTTTTTTTAAGATTTATTAATTATGTATACATGCATGCCTGCAGGCCAGAAGAGGGCACCAGATCTCATTTAGATGGCTGTGAGCCACCATGTGATTGCTGGGAATTGAACTCGGGACCTCTGGAAGAGCAGCCAGTGCTTTTAATCTCTGAGCCATCTCTCCAGCCCCAGCCAGTTTGTTTTTAACACAAGCGCAGGTGCTGCAAAAATCTTGCTGAGCTCTTGACAGGAAACAAAGTCCTCCCTGAGGGATTTGTGGAAAGGTGGAAGGGAAACATTTCTTCTAAGGAAGAAACAATCAGCTGTGTTGAATTTTGTTAGATCTGAGCTGGGCACGTTGCTCAGATGTAGAACATGTGCTTAAGCAGGTGCATAGACACCGGGTTCATCTACCCCCAGCACCACAAAACCTCCAAACCCAACAGGTTAGATCAACAGTATCAACAGTGTACTCAACTAAGAACAAGGACTCTTAGTTTGAAGCAATCTTTGCTACATCCAAGGCCCAGCATCACCTGGGAGCTTGTGAGATACAAACTTCTAGGGCAGTAAATAAAGCTGTTTACCAAGCCTGGTGACCTGAATTCAATCACTGGGATCCACGGGGTAGGAGAGAACCAATATCCACAAGCTGACCTCTGACCTTCACACATGCAACCTGTCCCCTTCTCATCCCACCCCAGGCCAGGCCAATAACACCCCCAGATCCCATGGCCCACCCTGAGATACTCAGGGGCACTGGTACTCATCCAAGCTTGGGATGAGCTGGAACACTCAACCAGACATTGTCTGTCCCTGACCAGCTGCAACACCCAGCCCGAGTCAGGATGCTTTTTAAGTTCCAGCCAGCAACCCTTCATTCCCATCAAGTCACGTGTTGTACAGAGAAGGCAGGCAGGCAGGCAGGCAAAGGGGAGTCACCTCCACAGACAGAGGCACTAAGATTCTGTTGAGGCTTTAGGGAAAGATCAAATGACTTTATTGCAAAAACGTCTGCTATTTATTACTTCTTCTGCAAACACAAACACAAGAACTGAGCACCACATCCAGAGTGACTCGCCCTGTGGCTAGGGAGAGGCCAGGACTGAGGCTGTGGGGCTTTCCTCACTCACTCCAGGGCTCCAAGTTACCTCTGATAAGAGAAAGGAAACCACTAAAATCCCCAAGTACAGGAAGTACAGGAAGGCCACAATAACCTTAGGGCTACTGACGCTAACTGCTGCACATCCCAGCCTATAACTCTAGCAAGGCTATCAAAACCCACCGTCAAAGAGCTGCTCCCATGGCCCTTTGCTGTCCTGACCGGCTAGCCCCAGCCTGGCTTCTGCATACTGCAGAGCACAAGCGTTAACATCCACATGCAGTGTCCAGGTTCAAGTATAAAGGTCTGATCAGGACAGCCCGAGTCACGTAGTGCTTAAACCTCTGTAGTGTCTATACTGGGGTCAGACCCCTGGACAGGCTGGCCAAAGGTGGCACAATTCATGAGGAAGTATGAATAACGTCCCACCACCAAACTTGCTGTCCATCCAATATGGACACCACCCGAGTCAAGGTCAAAATCTTGACATCAGTAGTGACATCGGCGACTAAAGTTATATCCGTATGAAACTGGAAGCTGTTTCATTTCTTCATTAAATGGAGTCTTCCAAAGGTATCAGGTATATCCTTTAAAAAAAGACAGAGAGATAATCATGTCAAAATGCTACTTTGATAAGGCTCCATATTTTCCTAAAAGAATTTACAATGAAACAATTTAAAATAAATGTTTTACTCTCCAGGACGAATTAAGGATCTCTCCCAAGAAGCACAAGAAGACAGTCCTTCAACTGCCCATGGTCAAAGGCCTAGGTCAACGCCTCCCTACACAGTTTGTTAGCACCAGTATCTTAACTGACTCACTAGCAGCAGAACAAGGGACCAGAACCCCCCAGGGTGTGACCAAGACAGGCAACGTCTACTGCTCATCCAGTGGCTCCCCAAACCAGGCACAGCATTCACCTGTGTCTCCAGCTATTTTTAATGTTTAGATTAGATCCTAAACCTGAGACAAAGAGAACAGATCTGCACGGCAATCATAGCGGCTACACGGGAACATGGAGCTCACGGCGAGTGTCTCACTTGAGACAGCACTTGGGGATGGTGCTTGATTTTATGAAAATCACACTATCAGCCGGGGAGAGCCACATGTAAGCAATCTCAGAGAAGATGACCTCTACATAAGTCCCCTGTGCAAACCAGTTGCCACAAAGGTTTCTGATGAGGTTTCCTTGGTGACCTGGATGCTCGGCTCTAGCGGCACAGACCACACCCGCCAATGGGAGCGTGCTGGTGCTGAGTTCACTGAGATGGCTCACGGGGTGAGCTCTACTTCCAGCACCCTCTTCTGAACAGGTGAAACACGTCTAAGTACAGCTTACCTTGCTTCTAACCATCTCACACACTGACCAGCAAGAAAAGAGAGATAGGTTACTAAACCTTAGGAGGTATCTTGGGATGGCGCTGGAGGATCCTGGCTTTCAGGTTCTGGAGGAGGAGCTGGCACAGCTTCTTTTTTCTGGGCTGCCAGGAACTCATGGATTGCTCGCTCTATCTGTGGCCTGAAGATGTGATTTAGTTTGGGGTCCACCACCTGAGAAATGATCCTGTCCACTCCTGCTTCCAACATGCCTGACCTGTGGAAACAAACAAACTACTGCTATTTGGTTCTCAAGAGTTCTCCTCTGCACCAAGTCCCATTCAAGAGCCCAGCAAACATACATTTCCGGTCTAGACCACTGGCCTTTCATTTGAGGGGGTTCACAGCTGCCGGCCAACCACCATTCCTAATGCAGTCTCAACTTTGTACAGAGGAACCAGACAACACTCAACAGACTGCTCCAAAGGCCAACACACATGTGACTAACCGCACGAGTCTGGTCACAGGTGTAGGATGAAATTGCATTCATAGTGTCAAAGGCAGCAAGCCTTGTGCCTCAGCTTTCCTCAGCATTTATTCTTAGCAGCGAGAACAGAAGTGGCTTCCAGCAACACAAAGCAGGTGAGGTGTCTGTGATGACTGGTGAGACACAAAGACCGGGCGTGCAATGTGCAGAACCGAACTCACCTTGAGAAAGGGAGCAGCACTGTGCAGACTAAGAGACAGCACAGGCAGCTGTAGAGGCCACACTCCCCTAGTGCACAGAGAGCCAGCCTTACGTGGGTGTTAATTTTCTTCACTGATAAGATTCTGGTTTCAGTGGTCATAAGCCACACAATGAGTACTATAGCGCTTGTTAGCAAAATCCTTTTCTATTTTTAAAACCTTTTAAATTTCAAAATCACTGTATAGTCCCAAGAAGTTGCAAGGAAATATACGAGGAGGCTCATGCATCCTTAGCCAGACACCTCTAGTGTTAGCACCTTGTCTAACACACTACATAGGGACCAAGCTAGGAATCTGGCGCCGGTACAATCCAGACTGGATCAGATGACCCACACTCAAATGTGTATGTATTTTTACCCGGCCTGCCTTGTGTTGCTGTAACAAATACCTGAGGCTGGAAATAAATGTATAAAGAGGTATACTTGGCTCATCATCTAGTGACTCAAAGTCCAAACAGCACAGTGCCAGCAGTCTAAGGTCCCTATTGGTATTGCAACGCGATGAGCATGCAGATGCCAAGACAGACTAGGCAGCCTGATGAGAAAAGCAGCTGAACTCACCTCTTCACCTCCTTCCCACCCTTTTTCTGAGAGGTCTCACTGGGTAGGTGAACCAAGACCATCTGATTCTCCTACTAATCTTCCCACCTCAGTGCTGGGGTAACAGGAGTGTGACAGACACCACATCTGTCACAACTAAACAACTGATTCTTACTCAGTGCCACAAAGATGAAGGTCCCATGACCTCAACTCCTACCAGCTCCTGCCACATCATCCTCAACTCCCTGAGGATCAGCTCCTATTGTATGAGCCTCTGGGGGGTACAGCACAACTTTACGTGAGTGGCTTAGGGTGTACATCAGCACCACTAAGACATCCAGCAGCATCATGAGAGCCCCTGGTTCCAGTTATCTCAGCCCAGCTCCCTTCATGCCCTTGGCAGCCACCACTGGCCACCATCTCTGCACTGGTGGCAAATGCAGTCATTCCCCAGTCTTCCCAGACTTGCTTTTCTCACCACAATTCCGATGTTTCTATTTTCACAGTCCTGCTCCATAAGCTTTTATTGAACAAATTTAGTGTGGTAAGAAGTGCTGAATACAAGCCCCGGTGTTAAAAGCCAAGATGGATTCTGGACAGACCAAAAATCATGGAAAATCTGGAATCTATGACCCATCCCCAGTGTGCCAGTGACAATAAGGCCACTCGTGTGAGTCCTCTATAATGCCGTCTCTATTCTGTGAATGACAACATCTTCCAGGACATCTTCCTGCAAACTGTCACCACACACTGGCAGGTGAAGCCCGGCTAGCCTGCCCCCTAACACTGGCATCCTGGACTCACTCTCATGTTCAGATCACACTGAAGGCTTTAAAGAACACAATCCGGAAGCCCTGCCAGAGTTACCACCGAATGGTCACACCCAGGAGGCACCCAGAGCGAGCAGTGGGTACTCTAGGCTCTGCTCACCCGGCTACAAAGCACCATCCACCAGGAGGCCATGAACCGAGGGCAGTCTGCAGCAGCATGCTGGAACACCCACTGTTCCCACTGCTTTACTTACTGAACCACGCTCTGCCTCAGCCCATTTCGCAACTGGTTCTTGTTCATTGCAGGATTCCATTCCTGTTTGTCCAGGTGTGTTGACACAAAATTATCCACTTTCTGCCTCAGGTTCTGGTAAGCTGGCTGAGACATTCAGAAAAAGAGACCAAGTCAGTGCATGTGCCAAAGTTGTGGAAACGAGCCATTCAGAAAACTGCTTTTCAGAGAAGAAACACATTTTTCTCATTTAAGCAGACTTCCACCTGACCTCAGAACTCACCCAGCAGTATGGAGCTATGAATCAACAGCCCAGAGGGTATTTGTTTAGCAGTGGCTAGGAACAGTGCAGGGCGGCACCTATGTAAATCTACCTACCTCCTCGAGGGAGGGCCCATTAGTATTGTTCTGCCTGCATTTATACAGTAGTTTTCAGAACCTGAAAAGTAAACAAAGGTGCCCTCCAGCTGCCGCGTGGCCAAGGACAGTTGCAGGTGGCTTCTGCAAAGAACTGTTTCTAGGTCAAGGTGACCTTCCATGAGGCGCCAGACTCCTGAGTTCCGGTAATTTGTGTCCAGAAAATGCAAACATTGCGCCCGCTCCCCTCACAGTGGGTGTCTGCAGGGGTACACCCTGGAGAGGGCCCTCCAAATGAAAGGGCCACCCAGGCCTCAGCAAGAGTCACTACAGCTAATGCCAAGGGACCTCTGCATGTTGCCAGGCAGAGGTGTGACCCTTACAGGAGCCGGAGGCACTTACTCTAAGTGGTCCTAAGAGCTGGAGAACAAGACTAGGAAATTCCCTGTGAGTACAGGGAATGGATGTCCTGAGACCCCAGCCTCCTCCCTCTCTCCTAGGGAAGACAGATAACACCTCTTCACCCCATCCATGCTGAGTGGTCTGTCAGTGTCTCCAGGACTGAACTGAGACTTTGCCTTCAGGCATGGCTCTGGGCCCGTTATGAGAATTTGTAAAAGGGAAGGATGGCCTATCTGTGAGGCTCATGGACTGAGATGTGTATAGGCAGGGCAGACCTAATCCCACATCAAACCCATAACGCAGGCCCAGGCAGCCTGCAGATGACAGCCAAGCCACCAGCTGAGGCCTATCTAGACCAGCTGGCTTGAGGGGACATGCCACCCTAAGAGCATGTGGAACAACCCCTAGAGCCCTCTCGGTTAGTAAAGAGCCCCCAACTCTACTACCTTAATCCGCACTGAATCTAACATAGGCATCAACTCCCTTTAAATTAGTTAAAGGATACAAAATAAGGATGCTGACTTTACGCTTATCCCAATTTGACCAAATAAAAGCCCGCAAATCATTCCTCTGGGGAAAGGGAATAACTATTACCGTGTGGTCCAATCCACCCGTGCTTAAAATCACCACCCTGGTGGTGAACAGAAAATGGATTGCGCTCCTAAAGCACTCTGCCTTTCCCGACTATTCTAAAAACATGGGTTTCTTTCGGATGGAGGAAGCTGTATGTGTGCAGCTGTAATCTCCAAAGGCGACTTGGACTAAAAATCACAGCTGGTAAGTGATGGGCGAGAGCAGAGCTCAGGTGTGCACCATTCGGAAGCCGGTACTGCTCCCCGCCGCGCGTCCCCGAGGCGCACGAGCTGCCTTTTGTTTTACAACCGCCCCTCATCGACTAGCACGTCAAAACAGCCGGGTGCACCGCCCCCCCCCCCCCAACGGCCCCGGTACCTTGGTGTCCACGTCAGCCAGGCAGTCCCGGCGGAAGCTGTCGAACAGGCCGCGGCTCTTGAGCTGCTCCACTATGAGAGCAATGAGCTGCGGGTCTCCCGGAGGTAGCGAAGCAGGGTTGACCGGGCCCCCTGCCCCACTCGAGCCCGCCGCCGATCCCGAGGCCTGGCCCGCCGCGCCCGCTCCCGCACCGTCCGCCATGGCCGCACCCCGCGCCCGCGCCGAGCCCCGCGCTCGGATGCTCCTCCGGGAGCCGCGGGCCGCGCTGCGCAGACACGGAGGGCCCCACGGAGGCGGCGGCGACGGAGGCGGCAGGGTGGGAGGCGGCGGGGTCCACGGCGCTCCCCGCTCGCAGCGCTGCAGGCGCTCGTCTAATGGCGTCACCGGTGGCCTTTGCATTGTGGGACGGTTGGTTTCCTGGAGCCATCGCTCAAGTTCTTATAGACTGGGTCTGGCCGTAGAAAACTACAACTCCCGGCAGGCAATTGGCTCGCTCGCGCTAGTTCGCGGGACAACATGGGAATTGTAGGCTCAAGCCTTAGCAAGGGCTTGAAATTGTTCAGTCACTGCAGCCTTCCCAAATCAGATCGCCCCACAGAGCAGTGAGCGATGACTTGTAGAGCTGATTGGAAGATTTACACTTTAAAAACTGAATCAGTAACTCTCTTTCCAAGTCTGGCTGCCTCTGCTTTTGACATGCTCTCAACGCCCATAACCTCCTTCAACAATATGATTTGGAAAATTTGGTTAACAATGGGTTAATCATATTTCTTTTCTTTTTTTTTTTTGGTTTTTTTTTTTTTTTTGGTTTTTCGAGACAGGGTTTCTCTGTGGTTTGGAGCCTGTCCTGGAACTAGCTCTGTAGACCAGACTGGTCTCGAACTCCCAGAGATCCGCCTGCCTCTGCCTCCCGAGTGCTGGGATTAAAGGTGTGCGCCACCACCGCCCGGCTCTTTTTTTAATAAAATTAACTTTTCATTTATTTTGTGTGGCGATCAGAGGACAAAGGCATTGGTCCCTCCTATGATGTAGGTCCTGGAGTCGAACTCACATCCTCAAGATTGATGGTAAATGCCTTTGCCCACTGAGCTATCTAGCAGGCCTACAAGAAATACATCTTTTCCAAAGTTTGTACCTGTCTGTTTGATTTTTAATAGCAACACAGATTCATTTTACAAAATCATAAAATAATTAAAGAAGAAAAATAAAAAAACCCGCTATTAAGTCTTTCTTGCATGTATGGATTTTCTCTTCAATATTAAATATTATCAGTATTAATAGTAGAGCCAGTAAGTAGAATGTGCTAGAAGTAATGCCGCTGCCCTCTTTAATCACTTCCACAGCTACCTGAAAGCCAGCACTGCTATTTCTTTCTGCAGATGAACAGGACGAATTACGCTGATCATATACCGAGAAGCAGAGGAGGATTATAACTCAGGCTTCCTGTGTTCCGGTTCCTAAGATATCCACAGACCTGAGAACTAGCTGTCATTTTACAAGTAAAATACCCCAGCTTTCACAACCACAAGTCTGTACTGAATTCCCACTGTTGCCACTGTTAGAATAAGTGTGGGATTGCAAAGGGAGACCGTAGCTCCAGCTGAAATGTCTGTGCAAGGAATCCTTTACTCTTGATCTAGAGGGTGTCCTGGGGCGGGAACAGGCAGGGGAGCCGACACACCTAGACAGGAAGTGCATTTGGGTTTTATTCTAAGGAAAGTGGTGGCTGTGTCTTTTCCCCTTTTGCTAGGCTCCAGGCTCACCATCTTGTTCAGCTGGCTAGTCTGTAAAGAATTTACGTAAGGAAATAGAGAAGGAAGGGGGTGGGGGAGAGTCTCTGTTCCAAAGAGAAAAGGGTCACTCCCAGTCACCTGGAAGAGAGCAGGGGGCCTTTGTGTAAATAAAGCTTTTCTTGGGTGGGGAAGATTCAAATATTTGCAAGCCTTACCAGGTAGGGGAGGAGAGAGAATCTTAATTCCTTGTTCTATATATGTATTTGATTTTTGCAGGCAGGGTTTCTCCTGTGTAGCCCTGGTTGTCCTGAAACTCACTATGTAGACCAGGCTTGTGTCAAACTCTGATCCACCTGCCCTGCCTCCCGAGTGCTGGGATTAAAGGTGTGTGCCACCACGTCTGGCTCAAGTTTTATATATTTTATAGGAAAGATCATATTTGATATTTTTTGTTTTTTAAGACAAGTTTTCTCTGTGTAATAGTCCTGACTGTCCTGGAACTAGCTTTGTAGACCAGGCTGGTCTTGAACTCACAAAGATCTGCCTGACTCTGCTCCCCCTGCCCCAGCACTGGGATTAAAGGTGTATGTCACCACCTCCTTACCTTTTATTCCTTGGCTGATCATTGACCCAACATCCCCCAACTCTTAGAATTACATCTCCTGCAGCTACTCATGCCACATGAGCACTGGAAAAGACGTGAGGGGAAGATGCGGACTAGGCAGGGATCCAAGAGGCTCTCACCCAACATTTACCACCCACAAGCGCTGAAGACAAGTAGCCACTTCTAGTTCATATGCCTTTACCATCAGCCCAGCGGGTCCCAGAGGTTAAACTAATCACGTTCTCTCATTATAGGTTACGACCCTGTGGGATATCTCAAGTCTGTTTCTACCAATGATCCATGCTAATCTCTCATATTTGAAATCTAAGGGAGTCCTAATAAGGATCGCTCAACCCCACCCTCTCTGAGGGGGGCGGGCAGGGGCGCAAGTCGCTCTTCTTTTAGCCTGCCTAGTCTCAATTTAGTCACACCACATCTTATTCTCTTTCTCCATAAAAACTTTTCTGGCCCCAGGCCTGATGTGCTCTATGGTTGAGTCAGATTCTTAAAGCCATTGCTGTAATTGAAAGTGAATAATTTATAGGTTCATTGGCCATCTGCACCCTCTACCTCCCAGCCCTACCCAGAGTATAAGCTTCAGTAGAAACCACGATTGTTTATTTTGTCTTTGGTGCTCAGCACAACACTTGGTTAAAAGTCCCTGTTTCTGAGTTGCCAAATAGCGCAACCATCCTGGCAGGATTGAGGATTTTAAGAGCGTGTGCCCCGCCCTATCAGAATATTGAACCAGTGGTCTGCAATAAAGCCAGTAGGCTCTCCCTGAAAGACCTCAGCCCGACAAGGAAATAGATTTAAGTCTGGTGCCAGCCAGAGGGAAAGCTGTTGATGCCACTGGGCAAGAATAAGACCACTACCACAATTTTTGAGTCAAATTTGAAGCAAGCTTTATTAAATGCAGGTCAGGACGATGGACACTGGCCAGGTCCATACCTGGGGTTCCCAGAGTATGGCTGTGAATGACATCGGTCAGGTAGTTATAAAGACAAAACCCACAAGGCTGCTTACTCTGCCTTCATCAAACTGGGGGACAAGCGGACTTCCTGATGTACTTCCTACTGTTAAGTCTCAAACCTTGGAAGACTGGCTGAAGAGATTATTTAACACATCAAAGCGGATGCAGGCCACCCCCATTCTCCCTGCACCCCTCAGTCCTTACCTGTTACAGGACCCTCCTGGCTGGCATATCCTGCCCCCTATCCTAAACTTCTCCAGCCCAGGGGCTGGGCTGCCCTTCTGTCTTAGGGTCTTATTGCTGTGAAGAAACACCATGACCACAGCAACTATTATAAAGGAAAATCTTTAACTGAGGCTGGCTTACAATTTCAGAGGTTGCGTCCATTATTGTCATGGCAGGAAACATGATAGCATGCAAGCAGACATGAACTGGGGAGGTAGCTGAGAATTCCAGTCTGGATCAGCAAGCAGCCAGCGGGAAGTGACACACTTGCTCCAATAAGGCCACGCCTCCTACTAGTGCCACACCCTCTGAGTTTATAGGGGACATTTTCTTTCAAACCACCACACCTTCCCTGTATAATCCAGCCATTTTGGTTACCTCATCTTTTCATCTTTCCACTTGGTCAGTCTCTTGGCTCAGGCTGCCCCTCTTAGCTGGCAGCTCCCTTCCCTCCTTTCCTCACGCGTCTAAGGGTCATGTCCACTCTGGCCTCTCCTAGATGTCCCTGTCTCTGGCTATGTTCTCCCTTTTATCACCTTGGCCTCGGCCTCGGCTTCCGCCACCACAATTGTGTCCGTTTTCTTTTTCCGTTCACCTGCCTGGGTACCTCCTGCCCACAAGTGATCGAGCACATCCTATGCAGGTGGGACAACCAACCTTGTTCACAGAAGTGAAAACACGTGGCTTGTTACCTTACACGAACAGCAGCCCCCAACATTCCAGGAACTTATCTGTCGTTGGGCAAGTGGGGCTTTACAGATGAGAGGCATCTTTGTTTTATAGATCCCTTAAGCAGAGTCATTTAAACTTAAAACATAACATTAGCCCTCACAAAGCTTGCCACCTAGGAAGAGTGCTAGCAACATTCTGACAACCTTTAAGATCACCTTGCTGCAGAGATTCCATGGGCTTGACCAGCAAGCATGCCTCTTGGTCTCCATTTAAACCTATACCTCCGGTGAGGACTCGGGAAGATAGCCTTGGTTTGGTACAGCCATTAGGCCTCTTTCCAACATGATCATGTTAGTTAAATCTACTTTCTCTGTTTTCCAACATGTCTCATTGGTTAGCCTTCTGCAGATGGGTGGATGGGTGACCCTGGCCCGATAGGGTTGCCAGGGTCTGGCTCGGTCAGATGTGGGTAGGGACATGTTTTACTCACCATTTCAGGGTGTCCTAGTATAGCAGGAATCACCGGGACCATTTGCTGTGACCTAATCGGAAAGTGATGCTCACCGCCACTGGGCCCTGAGTGTGGCTGCTGGGACTCCGGACTATGAAGAAGTGCTACTCCTGATGTTCTCCCTGAACACTTGCCTTTGTAACTGCTGTAACTGTATGTGTTGAGGGTTGAGACTAAGGATAAAGATGATCAAGATTATGGGAGGTCTATTCCTAATCCAAGCCTTGCTAAAGGGAATTCAAAAATTCACTCCTCTGCCACCACAAGACATGTAATACACAATAATGATCATCAGGGGGCGCCATTGCTGTATTTATAGGGCAGAGTGGTTGAACCAGCGTAATACTGTTTGGACTTGGTCTCAAGATAGCAATCTAGTTTTCTGGCGCCCTTTAGATCACTGCTGTCAAGTCTCAGTATTAAAGTTTTTCAGGACTAGGGATGTGGCTTAGATACAATGCCGGCCCATCACGTGCAAGATCCGGGTTCCATTTGGGCTCCATCTCAGACACTGAAACAAACAAAAAGCCTTTTCTGTGAGAAGTTGCCCCAAACTCAGCGAATTCACACCTCTTAGATATTAGGATATTTACATCGAAGCCTGTGGTGAGGGGGAACGCTCACGAGCCGAAGTCTAGACCGCATAGAAACTGGAAATGAGTGGTTTGTCCCAGGATCGTGTGACAGAGTGGAGAACCCACAGGCTTTTCACATCAGAGGACACTGGATTGGCGGCTTATATCTTCTTGTGGGTGACGGGTCTTTGGGAAAGCAGCAGGGCCGATTCCCCACGATAGTCGAGAGCCTTAGCAGTGCTGGCGATTCCTGGTAGCAATCTTCTGGATCCTCAGTAAATGTCTAATAACACGCTCTTGTCGTGGACTTGGGCTAGGACTTGGGTTAGGGCAACTCTTTGATTGACCTCCACCTTCCCCGCTAGCCTCAAATTCCACTAAGCAGGCTGGGAAAAGTAGTTTTAAACTTTTTGATCTAGAAGCCTGTGAAAAGTTGGATTCATATTATTTAGGACAAAGTAGCAAGTGCACAGTGGAAGGAAACGAGAGGCCTCTCCTGTGGGCTTCATTTATCTCCAAGGTTACAAGGAACCTTTCCGGATTGAGCATGGGTGGAAACTTGGGTGTTTAGTCCTTTGGTCATTTAAAATGTTTCAACATTAAAATCTGAGGGAGCCGGGTGGTGGTGGCGCACGCCTTTAATCCCAGCACTCGGGAGGCAGAGGCAGGCGGATCTCTGGGAGTTCGAGGCCAGCCTGGTCTACAAGAGCTAGTTCCAGGACAGGCACCAAAGCTATAGAGAAACCCTGTCTCGAAAAACCAAAAAAAAAAAAAAATCTGAGGGAAAGATGTGGGCCCAAGAGGGCCCCGTGGGTGGGAGGCTCCTCAAAGGGCCAACAGATCCGTACTCAGAGTGCCTTATCTACCCACCCCCACCCCGCTGGCGCCCTTCATTGTCCCTTGTGTCCTGTTATCTGTCACTATAACCAAGTACCTGACACCAACTAAGTTACAGAGTGTGACTTAGCTCCGCCTCAAAGGCCTACAGAGTCTCCACACCCTAGACTCCTCTGCTCCTTAGGCAGCTCCTCCTTAGTACAGAGGGAACCTAGGGTCCCTGAGTAAAATGTCTGTTTCTATAGGCGAGCGTGTGTGATGGGGGCGCCTATGGTAAGAGCAAGGTTGCCCGCGAGGGCTCTGGAGGCTGGGTTCAGTTCCACCGTGGGTTGCTCCTGGCACAATGAGAAGTTCTTGCCGGGACCTCCACTGGACAGCCATTTCTGCCCCATGGAGTCTGAGTTCGGGTCTGTCTTGATGCGAGTGAGGAATGAATAGGTCCCAGTGCCTCAGCAGGAGTAAAACCCAGCTCTTATCTCCATCCCATTGTTTTCCTGATAGCCACCCTCGCCAGGCGGCCTTAGCCAGCAGGTTCCGCGTGGTCCATTGCCATCCCTATTGGCTAGTCCCATCTTGCTGGTAGACCTAAAGCAGCGTGCACTCGCTCACCCCAAGGCAGGCCTGCACAGCTCCTTCTGGCCCAGCGATGTGTGTTATTTCTAGGCAAGAACCTTTGATTGCTGGCCAGATTCTGCGCAGATTGGCAGTTCTTCCTTCCCCTCCTACCTCCCTGCAAGCTCACAGCAACTTCTAATTGGCGTGTCTATGCAGAGCTCTTAGTCAGGAGCAAAGGTGTACAGTGGTTAATCAGCCCGAGTCTTTTCATTAGGGCGACCTTGAAAGGAGCCCTCAGCTGTTCCTGATGGCTGCTGGAACAAGGTGGAACTTCAGGGTGTTCGTAAGTCACTGAGCATCTGTTAGTCTGTTATCCGGTTGGTTGGTTTGTCACAGCTGCATGACCTGACCCAGCCTGATTGTCATTTGTTGTCAACTTAGTTCCTGGTCTTTCAATGCTCTCCACTCTTGGAGAGAGGCAGAGCCTTCCTATAGAGGGCGGAAATGCCAAATACCCACTTTCCCAACCTCCTTTGCACTGCTGGCACGTGGCAGGGGCCAGCGCCGTGAGGGCATTGCTGGTGTGGGTCTGTGGAGCGCTCCTGCTGTGGTTCTGGTTCACCGCCCTTCCTAGTTAGCCCTTCCTTCCATCGGTTCTGAGAGCCTCTGTGTGACTTCCATACATTCCCTTTCCCCTGGACTCACCTGGAGTTCATTTACATTGATGTGGCCAAGAACCTTAGCTGCGTTTAACTGGAGGCTGACAAGAGGCTGCAAGGAAGCCGGGGTGGAGTGACTACGGGTCTGTGATGACACAGTGCCCTCAGGGACTCTCCTCCAGAAGCAGGACCTTTACCTGGGGACTTCACTTTTTTTATAGGTAAAATTGCCAAATAATAGGAACCACAAAACAAAGCCACATCACAAATCTAACATGTTATTAATACCCCGACCCCATTATCCAAGACCCCTAGAGAACACCCGAAATCACGGCTAGTCCTGAGCCCTACATATGCCTGTGCTGTTTCCTTCTTAGAGATCTCGGCATCCTTACAAGGCAGTTTCTTTCATTCTTAAGCATTTTACAACTTCTCCCTGGCACATCTGAGTGGCCAGACCCTTACCCTTAAGCCTTGGTTAGGTGAAGGTCCCCGGATGCAGACACTGAATTGACAGTGGATCTGATAACCAAGGTAGCTGCTACGTGATTAGGTAGTGCATACTTCGTGGCCGCGTTGGACTGAGAGAAGATCTATCCAGTTGAGATAGAAGAGCCGTGGCAGGCCTTCATCACACTGCTCAGAGCATGGGTCATTTATTTCTGCAATTTTGTATTTAACTTCTTGGGACTGTAACTGATTGCTCTCCACTACGCTTCTGTGTAGAGGCAGAGTGGGGTGTAAGTGTTAACTTGTAGGGGTACAGCCAACTGGAAAAATCATGGCGGGCATGAGAAGCCCATGCTGAACAAAACCCTGTCTTTTCCTGTCCTTTACCTCCTGAGGGCCACAGAGAAGTCCTCACAGTTCAGATTCAAGACCAGATGTCCCATATAGAGTCAGGAAGACTCGGAGAAGCAAAGGAGAAGCTGAGAGGTTTGGAGGAGCCAGAGAGAAGCTGAGAAGGTGAAAGAGTCTGTTTTCATTTGGCTCCGAAACCCTAAATCTCCAAGTGTGCAGAGGGAGGCTGCTCACCTGCAGGCATACAGGAGTCTGGGACTTCCTGCTGCAGTCAGGCGACAACACCCTGGTGGCAGAGCTGTGATCCAATCCAAGTTTGCAAAACTGAACTGAAGATAGGACAACTCCCCTAGACAATGACACCACCCCCAATACACACACACACACACACTCCACAATGATCCTCATTCCCTCCTGAAGAAAGACACCCATCCCACGCCCCAAGTCTCCTTTCTCCTTTGCTTTCTCAGCCTGAGGAACAGGGGAAAATGCTGAATTGATCTTTTAAATTAACACGGATCCCAACCAAAGAAATTTGGAAGCCCAGAACTCTCGCCTCACAGTGGCTGCCAATGCCCCGCCCCCGGTTAAGGCGCTCCCTTGTTCTCGTCTGCTCTGCCCTAGATTCATGGGCTGTTTTCAGAATCGTTGGCAATTTTTTCTGTACTGTCCTGACAACCCTTGGCAATGAAATTAAAAAACTACTTACTGAATCTTGTGACAGAGAAATCTGCAAGAGGGGGTTGCTTCTTGAGGGCTGGAATACCACTGGCATGACAACGGGATCCTCAGTGAGGAGAGGAGAGAATGCTCCTGTCAGGAAGGAAGGAGAAAGAGAGTGGGCTCTGGACTTAGGATTGAAAACTTCCAGTGTCCTCCAAGCTTGGCATCAAAATCCTGAATGGACACATGACCCCACAGCAGGCTCTGGGCCCCCAGCTGGGTCTGGTGCACTGGCCTGCAGGGCTGGAGAGTTGGAACTGGGGAGAGGAAGTGGCTCCAAATGGGGCAGACCCTAGGAGGTACCCCACCGTCTGTCTTCTGTCTCCCCCAGACGCATACACCAGAATTAATCCCACCGGCACATCAGTCGCCCAGCAACTTAAAGAAATCTCTAAACTGAAGAATTTTAATAAACCTTAAGAAACTACCTGGGGAAAAGTTGGGGTGTAAGAAATATATCAAATATGATCTGTTCTATCAGATACTATGAATTTGAGTTTAGGACAAGGAATTAAGATCTCTTTGTCTCCACCACCTTGTAGGACTTGCAAGTGTTTGAATTCTCCCCACCCAGGAAAACCTTTGTTTACACAAGGCCAAGGCTCTATTCCAGGAATCTGATGGCCTGGAGCAGTGACCCCTTTCCCCTTCCTCCTCCAGGTATTGGTTGCCACTTCTTGATAGATTAGCCAATAGAATAATACTGTGAGGTCAGACCTCACAATCCCTCCCTTCTCCCCCTCCCTCTCTTACACACACACACACACACACACACACACACACACACACACGCTAGCACACCCTCTTGATCAAGAGTAAAGTTTACACCAGCATACACACACACACATACACACACACACATACACCCTCTTGATCAAGAGTACAGTTTACACCAGCCTAGTCTAGTGTCCCACACCTTTAGTTCGAGCACTTGGGAGACAGAGTCAGGTTGACCTCTGTGAGTTTGAGGCCGTCCTGGTGTATGTACATAGTGAGTTCCAGGACAGCCAAGGCTATGCAGATCCTGTCTTGAAAAACAAAAGTAATTTTAAAAAATAAGTTTATTTTGTCTGGACAAGGTGGTCTTTTTCTTTGTGACTCTGAACTTACTTCTAACAATGGGGCACATGGCATTGTGGGTGTCTCCTGAGAGGCGGCAGTGGAGCTGGGACCTAAATAACAAGATGCTGGTCACACACTCCACCACGAGGGAAGGGTCCCAAGGGAAGCAGCCACAGTACCTTCTATGCTGGGGGACCCACCCTTACAACTTGGTCACCTTCTAAAGGCCTCTGTGACTGATAGCTTCAGCTATCAACTTTATACAAATCCAGACATACTTGGGAAGAGGGACTCTCAACTGAGGAATTGTCGGACTCAGATGGTCCTGTAGGTGTGCCTATATGACATTTTCTTGATTGCTAGCTGATGTAGGAGGACCCAGCCCACTGTGGAGGGTGACACCTCTTGGCAGATCCACCTGGACTATACAGGAAGTATAGGTGAGCGAGAGGCTGGCTAGTTTCAAGTCAGCTTGACCCAAGCTGGAGCTGTTTCAGAAGAAAACTGAGAAATTTCATTTGAGAAAATGTCCCCACCCAATCGGCTTGTGGGCAAGCCTGTGGTACATTTTCTTCTTTGATGACTGACGTGCGAGGATCCAGCTCATTGTGGGTGGTGCCACCAATGGGATGGTGGTCCTGGATGTTGTAAGAAAGCAGGTTGATCAAGCCACGAGGAACAAGTCAGTCAACAGCGCTCCTCCATTGCTTCTGCATCAGCTCCTGCCTCCAGGTTCCTGCCCTGACTTCCTTCAGCAATGGAGTGTGGCCTGAGAGTTCCTCTCCACATTGTTTGGGGTCATGGCATTTTCACACAGCAGCAGAAACCCTCAGATAGCAAGGCAGGGGAGAGAGCCAGGAAGCAGTGTTCCTATATTGATTTCTGCTTCAAGCCGTTAGTTTCCACCTTGACTTCCATTGATGAGGAACTATAACCCGGGAGCTAAAATAAATTCATTCCACCCCAAGTTGGTTTTGGTCATTGTCTTATCCCATCAACAGGAGAAAGCAAACCAGGAAAGCCCCACTTCTAAAACCATGAACTTGGAGATCATTTTCAATCAGTGGATTCTGGGCTCACATCCAAACCATGCAGTAGGCAGCTCCCCAACTTAGGGCCACACTTGCATGGAGACTAAGCGTTCCTGCTGCCCTCTACGAGGGGGCACATGCTGCTGCTGCCCTTCTCAAGCTGAGCTGGCTGAGCGTGGTCTGAAGTATTTACCTCCATTGTTCTATTATTAATAAAACTCGGGAGTCACACATGGAAGTAAAAAACATGATAGATCCAAAGAGTGAAGAAGGAATGGTCAGCTGGCCCTAACTTTCCACACTTCCCAGATCAAAAGCTCCAGGAATCTCTCTAAGCCCCTCCGTATATCTTCCTGTGCCACCTCCCCCCCCCCCCCCGCCCCAGTTGGGTCCTTCAGACCTCTATGGCAAATTCCTGTCAGCTGATTGCTGACTCCGCCTCTGATTCTTGGTAAACTTTATTAGCAGCCTGAGAATGTCAGTTAACAAATATCCCACAACGGTGGTTAGATGATTTCTGCAGTGTGCCCATTCTCCAGATCCCTAGGGAGAGCTCACACACACGGCCAAGACTCCCCCGGGGAAGCTATGACCATCAGACCCCTGCAGCTGCCCTAGGTGTCCAATCCAGCCTTCCTTGACCGTATTGGCCATTTTATTAGGAATATGAAGTATGAGACTCCATCCATGGATGGGGAGCTAAGGACTTAAGGGGCACTGAATGCAGTCTCACCTCTTCATCCGTTGCTTGTCAAGCATTATGTTAGTGCTGATTTGCTAAATACGGGGAACTATGGTGGTCAAAATGAACATGGATTCTACCACTCAGGGACATCGATGTTTTAGGGGAGATGTTAATAGTCACAGAATAAATATGTAACGTTGAACCACAGAGAAAAAAACAGACGCTATGCTACAGGTGTGGATGTGGCCAGATGTAGTTTGATGAGGCTGGACAGAATGCTTGTGAAACCCGTGGGTCTCGGTATTGGTTCTTACCACATTGTTACATATGGAGGCTGGTCCAGGCACGTCTGAAATAGGGTTAGTTCTAAGAGTAGCTGAAAATCTTGATGGTAACAAAGATTGTCCACTGTTTGTTTGTAAACATGAAAAGGACAGACGGCGTTGCTATTTGTGTGATATCTTCTATGTCTAAGGGTCCTTGGGAAGAGCATCCTACACCTGTTACTTAGAGATAATGTTGTCTCTTCCGGTACTGGTGACCCCTCACAGCAATGGTCTACACCACCTACCTACCATCCCTGGTTTGCCTAGCTTGTTTCTATTCAAGGTTTGACCGTCACCAGCTTTCTGTGGAGTTTAACCTGCCAGGGTTTGGAATGGGGACTGCCCGTTCTCCAGGGCCGGGCTTTTACATCTGATGAAGCCAATTGTGCCTACATCTTGGGTGAAGCAAGCATAGAGAGGAGGGCTGCATGGCAGAGAAATCTCTTTTTAGGTTAGAAAACAGAGAAAAGAACACTATTTCTGTTTCTCATCTGACGGCACACCCATGTCGTTTTAAGCCACCTCCCTTCCCAGGGCACACTTCACCTCCCTCTCCTTCCCCTTTCTCCTCCCTGTCTCTGCCACCTTTCCTCTCTCCTTCCTCCATTATCTCCCTCTCCCTTCTTCTCTTTCCTGACTCTTCCTCCCCTATTTCCTGTACCTTCCTCCTCTTACTTTATTTTTTTTTTAAATTCTCCCCCACCTTTCTCCCTGCTTCTTTCTCTGCCTCTGGCTTCTCTTCCCTGTTGAATCATCCCACACTATTGGCTTTTGATCTGGAACATAATAGTGATGGAGGAACTTAGTTTTAGGGGACTTGGGAACAACCAGGGATTGTGGAAATGATCCACAGGTGTGGGGTCTGTATGGTTTTTCTTCCTCTAGAAAATGGGAGCAGTTCAATGCCGTACATATTTACCTGAGTGTGCGTCTATTTTCCTCAGCCTTTGGGTTCCAAGAAGAACAAAGGAGGAAGGAATGAAACACAATCCCTTTTGGCAGCTCCCTTCCCAATGAGAGCTTATTCTCAGAGTGACTGCCCCTCCCCAGGCTCTGGAGCCAGACCTCAGTGAGTAACTGGGTGCAGCTCAGGGCATGGCCTGAGCCCTGACCCAGGCTGGGCTCTGTATGGGCTAGAGGAAGGCTCTTTAGGCACGGGGATTGAGTGCAGTGTGGGGGAGCAGAGGGAGTTTCTGAGTGAATGTGTATTTCTCACATGAGCATGGCCATGTCAAGAAACCTAATGCCTCAGACCCATGGAAATGACAAAGCCTACCCTAGACAGGCTCAGAGGAATGGTAAGTTCTTCCCCTGGGCCGTGGACAACATGGACAAAGTTGACCTTTAGCTAATACCAGTGTGTGCAGAAACTTTCAGCGTGTGCAGCTTCCTCCCTGCAGATGAACACATCCCGGGACTGTTCCCCTACGGAGAGACCGTCTACATAGACCAGCTAGCCTGCCTCTTCCCCTATGGAGAGACCAGCTACACAGACCAGCTAGCCTGCCTCTTCCTTGTTCTTGCTGTGTGTGATAAGTGAGCTGAGTTTGTGAGCAGTTGCTGGTGTGTCCTTCAGAGCTCACGGCCCGTCTGGTTCCAGCTTTTCTGTCTGTCTGTCTGTCTGTCTTTTCTTCACTCCCCCTTGTCTGCCCCAGTTAGGTCTGTGCAGGTTGCAGCAGTACAGCATCCACATTTGGAAGATTTGGAAATGGGGGGCTAAGATCTTCTGATTCTGATACAGGAAAGGCAAGGTCTCTTGGAAGTCCTCTGCTCCTGCATGGGGAGGGCTATTCTTGTTTGCTGCTCATTTCCTGGGTGATTCTGATGCCTCTGTCTTCACCCACCTCCTCCTCTGAGCTCAAGGATAAAAGCATTTCTCTGAGAACAGGCAACTTGATCTGGCCAGCCATAAGCATAGTGGGAGAGAACTCTGCAGTCACCTGACCTGTGTCTGGAGCCTGGCTCTGTTCAAGGGGTGTGGGCATAGGCAAATCAGCTCAGAAGCTGAGGGTCCAGATGTTTCGTGAACTGGAAACAAACACTGTGTTCTTTCTCACTTACTGCTCCTGGATCATGGGTACCTACAAGAATGTACATGAAAGTAGATGCCAACATGTCTATGGGGACTAGCGGGACCAATGAGATGGAGAAAAGGTGGAGTAAACAGGAATAGGCCTAATGTTAGAATTGTGTGAAGTGTCCTTATGTAACACAGTACCACACACAATGATTATACACAAGGAAAATTTAAAATAAAAACCGAGATGGCCACACTGCCTCACAGGATTCGATAAGATGAGGCATAAAGAAATGTCTGATGTTGAATGGAGCCCTGAAAATATAAGCTCCAACTTTTCCCTGGTTCGTTTCAGATAAACATGTAGGCAAAGAAAACTACCCCAGAGGCAAAGAATCAGGCCCCTGTGTTCTGGAATCTGAGCACGCCATATTTGGTCCCCAGTTCCTGTTTCTAGGATAGGTTTTCTCTGGATAGGACCTTGCCTGAGCTTTAGCCTCCCTTCTGAAGCAGATATCCAGCATCCCTCCCGCCAACCCCTAGAGAGCTACGTTCTAGATGACACCAGGCAGTGTAAGCCTAGTATTGAATCTCATAGTTGTCAGGGTAACACTTCTTGGGAGTAGCCCAGCAAGACCTTTGCACAACCTGAAAAAAACCATGAAACATTAAGAGATGAGAAACCACCCCCCTCGATGTCCTCACGTGGAGTGTGCCATGGTTGTCATTGGTGTCCGCAGGCAGGGAGCATGCGTGCTTGAAAATAGCATCTCGGGGTCCCAATGGTACTAACTTTCTCAAGGTGCCTTTTGAAATTTCCACGTCACACCCTGTCCCCTGGGGGTTCACCTGATGCCAAGAGCTTGTCTTGTGTGAAGAACAGCGTCACGAACCTTGGCAGCAAGAATTCCGGGGCACTTTTTTCTCTAGGCTCAAAAACCATCACCCTGCCCACAAGCAGCCCACCACTGGCTTTACGGAGGGTGGAGCCAGAGCCCATGGCTCTTGCCTTGTGACCACAGCAGAGATGAACTTTTTGTTTATTTTGTTTTTAATTTTATTTATTTTTTTTAGGTAAGATCTTATTTCATCTAAGCTGGCCCCAAACTTTTGCAGCCAAGGAGGATGACCTTGAACTCCTAATCCTCCTGCCTCTGATTCTGGAGTGCCGGGATGACAGAAATAGTCTAGTATACCCAGCTTGGTTTGTTTGTTTGTTCTCATTCTTGAGTTGCAATTTGGCCAGGAACTCATGGCAATCCTCTAGCCTCAGCCTTGAGGAGAGAATGGTCTACCTGATCAGGGAGCCCTCCTAGGGGTGCTGTGTAAAATCAGAAAAGGACAGCAGGATGGCCTGCTAACACGTTCCATCAGCTCTGCAGGCCAAGCTGGGCTTCAGAGTCAGGTTCCTGGATTGTCATGTTTCTTGGATCCAAAGAACTTTCACAGGCACAGGGCCTAGAGAGTCCCCCGTGGAAGTGAGCATCCAGGAATAGACCTATCTGCAGGAAAATCAAAGAGGTGCATTTACGGATACTGTTGCGAGCTATTTGATGGGTTTAAAATGGCCATAGCTGCAGGAGCTGTGCCCATTGACTCAGTGCCTTCTGGGGCCTGGCCGTTGCTAGGTATCACTTTAGTGCGGCACCATGGCCCTTTGAGATGGGGTGCTCACCTCCCCATTTTACAGGGAAGGAAAGAGCAAAAGCAGGAACCAAGACCCATGAGCTCCAGACATGAGAGCCCCAGCCTGATGGGGTTCAGGAGGTTGTGGAGGTATGTATAAATGGATTAGCACATAGGCAGACCACAGAGGAGAGAGGTGAGGAGGAGGTGGGAAGGGGGCTCACCTGATCTCAGCAGGATTAGTTGGTTTTGTGGTGGATCAAAGCTGACTAGACTCCCTGCAGAGGTCACCAGCCAGGCACAACCACAGAGGCAGGTCTGGCCAAGAGGAAGGAATCCCAGAATGGCTGGGCTGGGCTTGTGGTGGGTGGGAGTGTGTCTCACAGCAGGGCTGGAACTCTGGAAGACTGTTTGATGGAAGGGAGCGGAGCTCCATTAGCTGTCTCCTAGGCCAACTGAGGTCTGAGTATAGGTACCAGGGAATTGCTTTCTCCTGGCTTAGTGAAAGAAGGAGGAAAACCAGTGCGGTCTTAGGTGTCAGCCAAGTCTGGTTTTAATATTGATTTCCCCTGTGCATTTGCTCTGTGTCCTTGAGGAAGTTTCTAGACTTCTCTGCTTGTATTTTGCAGATTTTTGGAGCCAATGAGATAGGACACGGTGAGTGAACTCTGAGCTGCAGTTGTAGATAATATGAATACTCAATGATACAGCTGATGTTATTATCAATATGGACACCCAAATATATCGTCTTTTTTTTTTTGTTAGGACCGATCCTTGTGCAAACTTAAAATAGAAGGTCCATCTTCTCTTCTGACCTCCTACTGGACAATCAAGACCCGTTTCAAAGCATCCCTACATCGTGAAGGCCTTGCCCTGTTTGCAGCATGAAGCATGTATCTCTGTTACATGTGTGCCTTAGCCCACATCACACCATCAGTGGGTATGTTTGCCCACAGTCTATCATCTCAGTCAGGAATCAAGAGGTATAGAAACTGGCCCATCCTCCTTGCTTAATGGTTCTCCAGTCATGGTCTGTATATCCCAGGGGAGCCCCCAGACCACCTCAAGTACCCTTGAAGTCATAACTATTTCTACCTCTGGGGCGTTACTTGTCATTTCCATCTTGTTGGTATTTGCTTTGCTAGTGAGTAAAACTGCTGGAATTTTAGTAGTAGCAGGAAGTGACTCCAGAGTGTCACACAGTCACTGAGGTCTCCACTGGCACACAATTGAATGCACACCTGTGCCAGGGACGGTTAAGAATGTCCTTAACGAGGGCTAAGATGCAGCACGTGTCAGGCCCTGGGTTCAATGCCCAACAACTCCCCAAAGTCCTCGATGAAGCAGGAAAATGTTAAAGTTTTGAAACTCACCCTGAATATGTCTTTTTTAGCAACCTATGAGGCAAAATTAGCTGGACTAAAGCACTTGGTTCTGTGCCAAAGCTCTGAACTGTTTGTGTCTGAGCTGAAGAAGCCATACTTCACTGGACACTGTTTCTATCCGAAAGACCCAGGCATAAACCATTGTTCACAGTGACTGGCCCGTGTTTTCTCAGAAGTTACCCAAGCAAGTCAGTCCTTGCAACAACAACAACTCATGGCTTTTATGGCCAAGGATAAACTTTGAGTATGACTTGAACTGGTAAGCTACCGTGAGCGCGATGGTTCCCCCAAACCCTCGGTCCGAGGGGAGAGATACTGACAAGCATGATGCTTTCACGGCGCCACAGACCGCACTGCCAAGTGAAAAGGTCTGTGAGAGCCGGGGAAGCAGTTGAGTTCGAGGTGCACACTGCATGTTGGGCCTTAATGTGAGGAAACAGGAAAAAGATGGAAATATTGTTTGGATCTGAGGTCACAACCTTACCTTTAACCCTTCAACAAGGGCTTAGTGTAATGCTGACATATACCCACAATTGAGAAGGCTGTTAAAATTCTTCCCGTTTCCAAGTACCTGCTCGTGGGACACCAGGTTAGCCCAATTTATGGCTGTAAATTAAATGCAGAAGCAGATGTGGGGATCCAGGTGCCTTTAATTTAACTCAACATCAAAAGGAATTGTAAACAGGTAGCAGACTTTTTCTTTTGGGCCAATAATCAGCTTCCAAATCATGACATAGAGACCCCCCCCCCCCCCCCGCCCAAGACAGCCCTAGCGCTGTCCTGGAACTAGCTCTGTAGATCAGGCTGGCCTCGAACTCAAAGAGATCTGCCTGCCTCTGTCTCCTGAAGTACTGGGATTAAAGGCGTGCACCAGCACTGCCTGACTTATTAGTTTTGAATGCTCAGCCTAGTTTAGGCGTGTTTCTGGCTAGTTCTTTTAACTTAACCCATTTCTCTTTAGCTACTTTTGCCCCGGGGCTTATTACCTTTCTTCCTTCCGTGTGTCTTCCTTTCACTGATTCTCTGGCTGGTCTCTGACTGTCTCCTTGCCCTGGGCATCTTCCTTCTTCTCTCCTCTCCTTCTTCCTTCTCTTTTGGAACCTAGATTTCTCCTCCTGTTCTCTCTGCCCACCAACCCCAACTATCCTTTCTCTGCCTAGCTATTAGCCAGTCAGCTTTTCATTAGACCAATCAGGTGCCTTAGGCAAGCAAGGTGAAACAAATGTAACACATGGTTACATAACTTTAAAAAAACACAGCAGAAACAAACATAACACACCTTTACACAGTTAAAGTGATAGTCTGAAGTATACACAAATGTAACACGTCTTTGCCTAGTTAAAATAACATTCTACAGCATACCAGGGTGTCATGAAGCTTCTCATTCACACCGTTGCCTTTGTCAAATGTAGTTCTATGAAATTATGTTGCACATGAACATGTACTGAATTTGCCACTGCTTTTTAAATAATAAATGAGTGAATATTTGTGTGATTCTTCAGTTTTAATTCTTATAACTAGATCCCGAGGTTATCAATAATGTCTATGGGACAGGGTCTCACTGTGTAGCTAAGGCTGGAGTAGAACTCACTAAGTCGCCCAGGCTGGCCTTGAACTTGTGACCTTCCCTTATCCTCCCACGTGGTGGGATTATAAACATGTACCACCATGCCTATTAGGGCTCCTCAATTATTTTTTAGAGTATACAGAGTCCTGAGAGCAAAGACCTTGAGAGCTGCTGGCGTGGCTTAGCACATGTGAGGCGCTCACTAAAGAGGTGTGGTCTCCCAGAGCTTTAGAGTGGTGACGTCCTTGTCCTGGAGTCACACTGGCTATTGGTGCGTGCCTTGATGATAATTTGAACAAATACCTGGTGTAGGTCACATCCGTTTCAAATCTGGTCACAGTGTTAGAGACCAAAAGTTTAACCAGCATAGAGCAGCCTCCAAGGAGGGAGGTGTCCTTTGCCTGGTGTCTGGAAGGGGCTGCTGGGAGCCAGAGCTGGTGTTCAGAAAAGACTCCCCAAATGTCCAGAACACATGAAGGCAGAAGAGGTCTCATCTCCAGAATGGGGTGACTGGGGTCCCACATTTCCCTTGGAAGGCACACCCCTAAGAACCACCCACTAGGCTCCACTTCTTGAAGGTCCCCTTGCTTCCTGCCACCCCAAACTTCTAGCACAGGAGCCTTGGGTGGACAGTTTGCAAAACACTGCTCCTTGGGGGGCCAGTCTTGCTAGGGACTGCCTGTTCAGCTGGTGGCTGTAACAGGAGCTGGACGATGACCTTGGAGCTCCTTCCAGCCCAGTTCTGCAGCCTGATTTATGCTAAGTAGGATTACCCAGGAGCCCTCAAAGCCAGGTCCCAAATTGCTTCCTTAGACTGCAGCCTCTGATTCCATTTGTTTCCTGCCTTTATCGCTGGGTTTAGGCCAGATTGGGCGGCATATGGAATCGCTGAGACCATCATTTGAAATTAAATTTCAGAGATGTTAGGGGTCAAGTCTGGGGCAGTTTGTGGGCTATTTTTGAAGATGGACCATTTCAGAGGGGAGCAAAGGTGGACCGCTTCCCATTCCTGCCTCCCTCTGCCTGGCTGGACATGACACATCCTGCTTCAAAACCGCTGATTACGCTCTCCTTACTGATGGGCAGACCGAAGTGGGGGAGCAGTGACCTTTTCCTGCCACCAGTAATGTAATCCAATCTCCCCTCTCGGCCTGAAAGAGAACCACTTCGCTGTCTGTGCGGAGCGGCTGCCTGTCATTAGAGCCCAGGCCACTGTGCACTTGAGGAAACCATAATGGGCCTGGAGAGATGCTCATTAGCTAATGTAGTAAAACACAGAAAGAAGAAATCCAGCGACCTTCAAGGCTTTCAGGGCTTGTGGAGCTTGAGGACACCCTGGGGCCTCTAAGACCTCAGTGAGGGGTGCTTCCTTTGCTGGGCCCCTGGAAGGGACTGGGAGCCAGAGGGGGACAATAGGAGAGCTGGGTTGAGATGCAGCTGTGACTGAGGCCTTGGCCAATTCTAGGGAAACTAGGGTGTCTTTGTGTACTTGTCTTGAAGGAAGGAGCCTCAGTTTTTCCTCCTCCACAGCATCTCCTCCTCCATCAGTTACTATCCTGCCCCTCCCCACCAACTCCCTCTCCAAGGAGGGCCAGAGCCAGAGGTAGTACACAGTTCTTTGCGAGACCCCCAAACAATCAACTCCTCCTGCAAGCCTAAGAAATGGGTGCCTGGATCCACACAGGAGTCCAGATATGGACGATTCTCTCAGACCACAGAGAGTCCCAGGAAGCCGTCTGGGGATCTATGGAGCCGAATAATCTAGTCCAAGCATATAGGGACATGGACCTAGAAAAGATATCAGTTTCATTCTAAAAAGAGGTTGTGTTTTTAAATAAAACTCAAGAAGACATAGAAAGTACTAGATGTCTATATGCTGAGCAAGTGTTTTGATGGCTGAAGGAAGAAGTGAGGTTCTATATGGAAATCCAGTATGGAACTTGCTTAGGTAGGTGGTTAACTATTCTGGGCCTCAGTGTCTGTGTGCATAGAAGGGGAATGATAGTAGAGCTGTTTCCATAGGTATCTCTCTAAAGTTTGCACCTTTGCTTCAGGCTGGGGACAGTGCCTGAAGTGTGTGTGAGCATCACCCGTAAGTGTGAGCAAGTTACCATGTGCTTGTGACTGTTACACAAGGTGCAATCCCCACCCCCAACCTCGGAACAGAAGGCTCGGAAGAGAGCAGTAGTATGCCAGTCGTGGGCAGGGAGCCACACAGGTACAGAAGCCATTGGAGGCTGGCTTTGGTTTTAGCTGGGACTCAGTTTCCTCAAATGCTATTGGTTTAGTGTTTGTTTAGTGCCCCGGAGAGGGGGCACAGATAAAACAATATAGGAGTTAATTTTGTTAGTTCCCAATCAACCTTTCTGCTTAGGCTGAGCGTGCGGTGGTGATGGGATGTCCTGATGCCTAGCCCATGCCATTTCCGTCCCGGAGGAGAGCAGGCCTCCCCAGTGCCTCCCCAGCCCAGCCAGGATGCACTAGCCGTATTTCACTCCCTTTGTCCTTATTGTTGTTGTGCCCATTTTAAAAATAGCAAGTGCAGCCTCTTGTCCCGTAAACGTGACAGGAGAAATGTTCCCCTTCATACAATCTCTTCCAAATAAAATTAGTAAGGATGACTGGGAGCTGTGGAATAATGAACAGCCAGCATGAGGGTGTACCTGAACATGGCAGGTCCTAGAAGGCGGTTAGTCAGGGTCTGCGCGCTGAGGGTCCTGTGAAGACGTGTCTGAAAGGCTGAGTTGAGAGGACTGGCGTCTGCCCCCTGTGGCCCAGTAGAGGTCACAGAACACTCCTCCTTTGTCCTGGACACCTCATTTGCACGTGGTTCCGCCAAGACTCTTCCACAGATCAGTCTAAGGGCATCTTCTCAGAGAATTTCCCACAGTTTTCCCTGAGGGAAACTCACCTTTCTGTGTACAGAGGCTGCTTTTCTGTTTCTGTGCAAATAAATACACCGCGGACAATCAATTTAAGAGGAGGACAGTTTTCCTTTGGCTCAAGGCACGAAGATTTTGGTCTATGGTGGGCCCCTATTGCTTTTGGGCCCCTGTGGTGAGGTGCTCCCGCAGGTGAGAGAGGCCAGCTTCCTCCATAGCAGCAGGGAGCATAAAGAGAAAGGAAGAAACGGGACACCCCTGTCCCTACAAGGACACCCACACACTCAGGGTCTGAAGACCGCCCACTGGGCCCCAGCTCTGAACAGTTCCACCACCTCTGATCCAGTGACAGGTGAGAAGAAGGTCTTTGGAGGACAGTCAAGAAGTGAAGGAGAGAGCGCTCCGTTCACAGTCATTTGCGGGGATGGGGTATGGTCTATCAGAGCAGGTCACACTGCATGACAGTCACTGGTGTCCACCATGGGGAATAGCACACAATGGCGGCTCGTTCTGAACCCGACGCTGGTGTAACCACGACTACACATCAGCTGTGCACCAATGGCTGGGGGTGGGTTGGGGGTGGGGGAACCGCAGCAGAGTGCGATGAGACCCTGGCTACTGGTGTAAATTTCCTGTGATTTAAGACTATAATCATAATAATTCATGTTAAATTTGGTAACAGCTGAACGAGGGCCCTGGAGGCGGATGATGGCCCTGCACAAGCACTTTTGGGGTTTCTGTGAAGTGCCGTGAGCTTCTGGGGAATGGCGAGCCCCTTGGGAAAATCTTGTTCTGTTCCCAGGATCTAGTGGCTCTCCCCAAAGCCACCCTTGGCTTCTCAGAAGGAGCTGCGTGCCGCTCCTGAGATGCGGAGGACCAGCCACCCCGAGCTTGAGGGTAACCCCACTGATTCGGAGAGAAAAGAAGGAAGCAGGCAAACACTCTCTCACCACAGTGGCTGTCTTTCTAATCGGTCCATTTGAGGGTGAACTTGGCCCGGAGTCGGAGCTCTCTGGAGCCTCTGGTGTCACACAGAATGGGTACAGAACTCTAGGGCTTTGGCCAGACTGTAATGATACGCAGTGCGCTCCAGGTGGGACTACGGATTCCACGGCAGGGGACAAACACGACATCAGACAGAGTTTACACGGGAAGAAAGTTTATTGGGAGGCGGGGGTGGGGGGGGAAGAAAAAGAGAAAGAGACAGAGACAGTGACCTGCCTCCCCCAGGGAAACAGCAGAGAGCTCGGGAATGGGTGGAGCTTGTCTCTTAAAGGGACCTTTGCACAGGCATAGAGTCGGGGTACTGCCTGCCCTGTGTGCAGGGGAGGCCACTCTGCCTCTGCCGGGTTCCCCGAGGGGCGGAGCCTGGTTTTTCATTGGCCGGGATGCTAACACAGACCGTTTGTTTTCTCAGAGCCTCGGGTTTCTCACCTGCGAAACAGGCAAGGCAGTTCCTTCTCTCGAGTTTGGTAGTCACAACTGGCATAGTGATGGGCAGGTGGCTGTCGCCTTTGCCACGCAGAGTTGTGTAGTCTTGCTGTAGTCTGAGGTGAATCCCACCTCTGATGTAGGCTGAAGGTTGGCATGGTGGCGATCAAATGCTCCTGAGAAGGGTGCCCCAACCCCACTGTAACAAGTGCAAGTGAGGTCAGGAATGAATGAAAATGGGAAACCTGGAATGCCATTTCCAAGTTGCTGCTAGAGCAAAATGGCCTTGGAGATTCTTGGTGCCAGGGAATCTGCATTTTAACACCCAGCTGGGCTCTTCCACTGCTGGACTCTGCAGCAGCACTTTGAGGGTCCCTGTAGACCTGCAGGACAAGCTGTCGTACTCTGGAGATCACAGATGGGGGACCACCGCTCCAAATGGAGCCCCTTGCTCACAAATCTCCAGATTCCCATTCCTGGGAGCATCCAGGCACAGGCAGTACTGTGCCCATTCTTCTGCTTAGCAGCAGACAGAGCTCTGCCATGCACCTGCCATCCTCGGCCAAGGATGCTGCTGCTGCTCTGCCGTCCTGGCCCAAATTATGACGTCATTTCATTTATGATCTCCCTCACCCCGCACATCAGAAACAAACCCAGAGCCCCAGGGACTCAGGCTTGCAGAGCCAGCGATGGACAGCTGCCATGTATGCGTGCTAAGACCCAGAGTCTCAGGGCTGAGAATTCCAGGAGGACAGCCACTGGGCCCCCTGATGTGAGCCAGAGGAGGCTGCAAGGAAGCAAACAGCCAGTCAGGGTTGTAGGCAAGGTCCTTGAGGCGGGGACATTCAACATGGCACAAGATGGGGTGCAGGGAGAGCAGCTGCTGGCTATTTTTGCCTGTGATGGAGTGAGCCTGCCTAAAGCTACCGAAAGCAAAGCGCATGGGGGCGGGCACTCACGATGCTAGCACGGGGATTCAGCTTGCTTTTCAGTATCATCATAAGTATGCTGTATATAACACGAGGGGTGTATCTAGAATAATAATTTTAAAAGCCTAATCTGTACTTCATATTTATTTGAAATCTTGTATTTCTGTTTTCTAAATCTGACCATTTTGTCACCCTTCCGGTGGGACTAGACCAGCCCGGTGAGGTTTCAAAGTCTGGCAACCAATGGACTCATCAGAGGTGAAGGATTGGGCAACTCAATCTCAGAGAGGACTCATCAGGCCCAGGGTTAGAAGACCAACAGCAAGCCACAGCGTTGGAGAGGAAGTCAAGCCCGTGACTTAGGAAGCCATGTGCTGCTATCTGGGCTCCCATGAAGGCTGGGCCTTGGTAGGAGAGGAACAGATGTGGAACAGTGAGCATCAACAAGGATCAGGGCACACAGCTGTGTTCACTGAGAAGCAACATCTCTTTTCAAATTTTATCTGGGGCTGGAGAGATGGCTCAATGGTTAAGAGTATTGGCTGCTCTTCCAAAGTACCTGGGTTCAGTTCCCAGCACCCACATGGCAGCTTACAACCTTCTAGAACTCCTGTTCCAGAGGATATAATGCCCCCTCTGTTCTCTGTGGGAACTGCATGCTTGTGATACACATACATGCGCACACAGTCGCGCGCGCGCGCACACACACACACACACACACACACACACACAAATCCTTAAAATATTACCTGCTAATGCACTATTTAAGTTTAGTGTTTTCAGTGCTGGTGTTGGGACCCAGTCTTGTGCATGCCAGCCATCTCTCTACCGTCAAGAGCTCAGCTTGCATTCTCTGAGTGTTTGTGGAGCAGCCATTAGTATAAGGCACAGACCTTATTTCCTTGGCATCTGAGGTAGATTGTAGCATCATTATGTACTCTTCCCATTTACAGAATGAGAGAGTGAGGCCCAGAGAGAACACAGGTCCACAGGTTTGGGAGCCACAGGAACTCAGGACACACACACACACACACACACACACACACACACACACACACACTGTGTATTCTCTAGAGCTTCCTGCCCCATGTTTGCTGCATATTCAAATCTGAGTCTCCTCCCCAGTTTGAGCAAAGCAATGCAAATTGAGATCTTCAGGGATGGTCAGTTTTGGGCAATTCTATTTTGGTGGACACCATGCTTTATCCCATCACCCTGAGCCCCACATCTCCATCACAGCCATGTTGCAGGGCCCTCGCCATGGCCGCTGTGTGTAGCTCCCCAGCCATGGTTTCCTTTCTATCTTGTGGAATGAAGGATGCTAGGGAGGGACTAGATGACAGCAGCTCCAGGTCTCAGCAGAGCTGCAAGTTGGATCCAGGCCTCTGGTGCTATGGTGACAGTTACTATAGAAACTCACCAGCTGCACTCAGCAAGCCTAAGGGGGATTGTGGGGGGTTTGACATAAGCTAGAGCCAATAGAGAGGGGGACCCTGGAGTGGGTAGAGTCTGAAGCGAGGGCCAAGTCTCATTTTGGAGCTGCCCCCACTTGCTTCTGCATCTTCATCGCCTACCACTTCTCCACGCCCCCACCCCTTTCATGTACTATGCAGTCTTGAGTGCCGAGTAGCTGGCTGGATGCCCTCCCTTGTGCCTTCTTTCCCAGGCTGGTGCCGCCTGCTTCCAGCTCTTACCTTTTTATCTCAAAGCATCTTTACTTCAAGTACAGGACACTGGCCACAGGAACACAGACAAACAAGGTGTCTGGCCTCATGGAACTCCCCATCTAGGTTGGAAGGACTCAGGGGTTACAGAAGCACCCAAATCAACGCATGAAAACATACTGAGCCAAGGAAGGGCAGAAGAGAGCAATGAGGCAGACTTATTATGGGGTTTTAGGGACTGGGTGGTCAGGAGAGCTGTGTTCACAAAGAGGAGTCTATTTTCCTGTGTGCACTGTCCTCTTCCCCTCACCTTCGTAGTCCATATGCCTAGTCTCCAGCTGATAGATTGTTAGGAAGGGTCAGGAGGCATGGCCTTGTTGGAGTAGGTGTGGCCCTAACGGAGGAGATGTGTCACTGAGGTTGGCTTTAAGGTTTCAAAAACCCATGCCAGTTCTCTGCCTCCCCCGCCTGCTGCTAACAGATCAAGATATAAAGCTCTCAGCTACTTCTCCAGCACCAAGCCTGCCTGAGCACTGCCATGCTGCCTCTCGGGGTGATAATGGACTAAGCCTCTGAAACTGTGACCCCGGCCCCAATTCCATGCTTTCCTTTATAGGAGTGGCCTCGGTCTTGATGTCTCTTCACGGGAACAGAACAGTGACTAAGGCAGGAAGCTCAGTGCTGTTGCCTGTATCTCACCTCAGTTTGCTTTCTCCATGTAGCCAATGAAGTTTGATGCATCTCTATATCCTGGAAGCCACAGGGACTTCATACAGCACATGCATTCCCTAAGGGTATCCCACAGGTCGGGCACTGTCGCAGGCATGTTCTCACTTCCCCTGCATATGGGTTCCATGACATAACTGCCACCTGGTCATATAGAGGGGCCAAGGTTCAACCAGGGTTCTCCCAAGTTCCACATCTGGCTCATGGAAGGATGGAGTTTCAAGCTCAACTCCGACTCTTGGAGTCCTTTGTAGGCAACAGGGCCATAGCGTGGCTGAAATACCATTCACGTTCTCACCTAGTCCCCCTTTAATGTGTACCCATAGATAGCTTTGACCCTATTCACTGACTATGCAAACAGCGGGACGATCTACCCATTTCCACGTGCTTCCACCAGGAAACAGAAAAGCAACTCCATTCCTTTAGCTGGGACCCATCTTTAGCCTTATGGGAGAATTGTAAAGTCCCCTGGTTGACTGTGGCTGTGAACTTAGAACAGAAGGTGTGTCCACAGGGGAGTGACCTTCCCACACTGCACTTTGTGCTTCTTGGTATGCGCAATGTATGCCTGTAGCTCCTTTTGGTTAGGACCTCACTTCTCCACGGAAGGATCTCAAAACAACCTACAGAAAAATAGCTGAAATTCCCGGAGAGCCAGGGGGCTTTTCCGGAGTGGGAGGGGGGGGTGCAGGTCACGTCACCACCCAGAATGTCTAGAATTCACCAGTGCGGACAGCAGCAGGAACTCCTGACACCCTAGAGCCACTCTGTCCTCCCCTCTAAAAGAGCCTTTGTCCCTTCTCCCACATGCCAGTTCATGATTAAGACAGAGCCTTGGAACCAGACTAGTGGGAATATGAGATGATTCTTTTACTGTTTTAGTGCTGGAGGCTTTACTGCTGCTTGAATTCCTTTTCTGCAAGCCACTCTGTTGATGGCTGTCCTTACTAGAGCACTGACGAGGAGCTGGCAGAATGGTCCTCCCAGCTCCGTGTCTTCTAATCCAACTCAGTTTGACAACGTCTACCTGGAGAGACTCTTAGGGGTCTCACCTGAGGCTGGCACAGCCCCTCTTCCCACTGCCCCCATTCTGATGCCAGTGGCAGCCTCCTGGCTCTTTTACCCATGATTCCACAGGGCTGGCTATAGAACGGAGAGTTACCGTTCTCTCTCCAGGTGGATTTACTTGCGACAGTGATTCACGGGGTTGGAGGGAAATGCCTACTTATGCTTACTGGCTTGTTTCAAAGACCACAACAAAGGATGCTGATGAAAACCGGCTGGAAGGACATCCAGTGCAGTAGGTGTGGATGAGTGAAAAGCTCCCACGCCTTCCCTAGGAATCTTCCATGTTTGCCACCTGGAGGAGTATCTGCACTTTGACCTCTCTGGGTGCTTATAGGGGTGGTTGATTAAACCACGGGATGATGGGATCAACTTAGCCTTCAAACCCTTTTGCCTCCCTGGAGGTTGAGGGGTAGTGGTGAATGCCCCAACCCTCCAACCCTGGAGCTACCTGATGTAGCATACAAAATTCACTCATGACTGAAGATGTCCCTGATGTCAGGGGTTGTGTGCCAGAAACAGGGAAAGACCAGGGAGTTGGCCTTGCCAGCCTTGCCCACCACCTCTCAGCCAGTGCCTGGGACTTTCCTCCAGAATTTCTTGTAGCCCCATGGCACCTCACATCTTATTTAGCCAGCCCTTCATAAATAGATGTTCAGTCTTTTATATCCCTCTAAATTCCGGTGTGATGTAAGTGTAGCCTTGGATACTTGTATTTTTGTTTTTAATACCGATGGGCTTGAGTCACAAAGGTGGGACCTCTGAATTGAACATCAAGGGCATCTTAAGTTTGAGCAGATATCACCAGATTGCCTTCACCAAAGGCCCTCCTCCCCCGTGATTGCCACCCCTAAAGCAATGAGCATCTTTTCTACATTCTTTTTTTTCTCTGTGTCCCCCAACAACAGCATCCCTACGTGTCTCTGTATACCACACCGAATGTCCAACCCAGATAGATGTTTACTTCTCCTGTATCTGTTGAGCTTCTATGTGGCTTTCAGGACCCTGTTAGAACTCTCCCAACTTTCAGAGGGTTCCTTAATCCCCCCAAGAGAATCAGCTTGCCTCATTCCCTTCTTTTGGACCCCTGTGGTCCTCTCTGCCAGACTTGTCATGAGACACAGATTACATTTGTGTGCTGGGAAGTTCCCCTGTTGGGAGCTGCAGATTCCTGGCCCCTGGCTTTCTTTGACTTTCTCAGACCCTTGCCTGCTGGAGTGAACTGAGCAAAGCACCTGTGCTTGCAGCTGCTCTGAGCATGAGTCCCTGACGGCAGGCTGATGAAGGCTGATGAAGCCTGCAGCTGAGAGGTCCCGAGAGCTGGGTGAGTCCAAAGATCCCTATATAAGCTTGCCCTGAGCACAATACAGTGGGCAGTGGCATTCTGGTATCAAGGATGACCGTGTTCTTGTCTCTCTCTGTCCGTGTGTGTGTTTTAAGTCTCTTAGTTCCCAGCTTGTGTACCATCTTGTAGTGGCACAGGCGCTACAGGACAGGACCGCTTCGCGTTTTACACGCCACAAGCTTCTTAACTGGTGAAGATATGTCATATGTCATAATCTTCTCTGGGCTTCCTGTGCCAGGAGAGATAACTGTTTATTTAGTGTCATCTTTCCCACAAATGTTTGTTGAATGAGTGAAGATGTGTTTTGTTTTTTCCCCAAAAGAGACTACTAGCTTGCTTGCTATTCAGACAGGATGAGGCTGGGAGAAGGTGAATCCCAGAATCTGTGGGTAGAGCAAGTCAGGCTAGAGGGCACCCTGAGGGTCCTCTGCCTAGACCTTGATCACTTTGCAATTTCTGCCATTTGGGTATCTTCTCTCAGGTCTCTCGGGATTCAGGCAGTCAAGGTGACCTGATCACATCTCTATTCGCTATCTCCCCAAAGGGGCCACCATTTGAAACATCTGACCAACTTTCTAAGTCAAATCTGCTACCTTGTAAAATCCAATAAATGTCAGAGGTCTGTCAGGCTTATTAACATCTGGAGGCCTGTTCAAGGAATGGCTAGGGAGATTCTGGGTGCCAGGACAGTCGGTGCTAAACTCTTGGACTTAAAGTCATTAGGAAGTAGGTAAGATTTAAAATCGACTGGATTTGTTGACAGACTTGACCCTTTTATTTCTGCTGGCACAAACACAGCATCTATTAATAGGATCGCTTAGCTGATCAGTAATCAAAGGAAGCTGCAGAAATGTATCTGCCTCCAAGACATTTAACCCCATCCCTGCTCCCGAATACGCCTCACATACCTATTTTCTCATAACCCCTTACAGCAAACATGAATATCTGCTTGTATGTGGGTTCCTACCACTATACCTTGTGATGGTTAATCATGCTCGTCAATGTGGCAGATTCGAGAATCACCTTGAAGACAAACCTCTGGGCTTGTCTGTGTAGATGTTTTTAGATTGTGTTAGCTGAGGTGTGATGATCCGCCCCACTCGGGGTGGGGCAGTGAAGGGCTGGAGTTGCAGAGCAAACAAAATGGAGAGAGCGATCAGTTCCGTGGTCAAGCCTTCCCCACCGTGATGAATGGTGCTCACAATTTATGAGCCAAACAAGCAAACAAACAGCCAACTCTCCTCCTTCAAATTGCTCCTTGTTCGCCTTTCCAGCACAGCCCCTCACAAGACTTTCCACACGCTCTTATCACACAAACTTTGAGGGACACACTCAAGCCTGGCGTTTTCCTGGGGTCATCCCAGGAAGCAGTCTATTTACTCCCTTCTTACATCCTTGGAGTGGCGCACACACCTGTTGTGGCCAACAGAATGTCCTGGAAGCCACATTCTCTGGGGCTGGGCCTTCAGAGACATCCAGCTTCCATTTGCCCTCCTTGGTTGCCTCTTGGTGTCACGCTCTTAGACAGACACGGGAAAGGTCACAAGGCTCCCAGCGAACAAGTCCAGATGAACAGATGGCAGCCAGTGCCAACTGTCACCCTTAAGCAAGGACATTTGGACCTCCGACCTCACCCAGGGTGTCTCTGACCTTACCTGATAGAAACCCAGTCAACCTATAAGATCACAAAATCACAATCAACGATCAGGACACTAGGAGTAAAATGTCACCTTGTATTAGTGCTATGGCAGCAGGGGCTCAGAGATGGCAACAGCTTTGTTTAGGTCACAAAGTCCTGAAACAGGAGAGCTTCAGATTGGAGCCAGCATGACCTTGGGGAGACTGATTTACCAATGGTTAAAGGCAGGAGGCAGAGACAGGAGGACAGACGGTTTGGCAATGTCACAGAGGCAGTTCAGAGCCTGGGTCTGGATTTGTATGGACCCTTTCTGAGGGCTTTCCCATGACAACAGAGCACAGGATGTAAGGAAGGGGCTAGGAGAGCCTCATGAGGCCATGTGGGGCAGCAAAGGGTGACGAGGACTGTGGCGCACAGGCGAGAACTGGTGCCACCAAGAAGACTCTGCCACCCTGAAGGTTGTGTTACCAGATTCTTTGATAACTCAGAAGTACTAAGTCTTTGAAGGCCCTAGTTTAAGTTGAAGCCAGTGAGGTGGAAACAATGTTTGCCCTGAAGCAGAGTCCCTAGAAAGCCATTTGGTGGTTTTCTTTCAAGAAAACCACCCACTTTAGGAGCTCCAAAAGGAGAGATCCAGGTACTGTCTTAGTTCTGATAGAAATATTCCAAAATGTTCCACTCCCTACCCCACCATGGTTAAGACAATCTGTAGGGAATTCTCATCCATTCTCCACTAAACTCTTGTCACACTGGGTTCTAATCACACTTGGATATTTGTCTTCAGTAGACAAAGGGTCTGACAGAGTCTCACAGCGCCCCCCTAAAGGGAGATGAAGGGTCTGACAGAGTCTCACAGCGCCCCCTAGAGGGAGATGAAGGGTCTGTCAGAGTTTCACAGCGCCCCCTAGAGGGAAATGAAGGTTCTAACAGAGTCTCACAGAGCCCCTAGAGGTAGATGAAGCCCCATTCCAGGCAGTGGTGAGAAGCAAAAGACATCCACTGAATGACTTTCCTGATCAGGGACCTAGGTGGTGTTCCACCAGGAAGTGGAACAAACCTGCAGTATTCATGGAGAAGCCTGCTGTCCTGGATATGACTGGCTTCAAGCTCCCAGTTCTGTTTTTCCAATCTTCTTATGCCCTTTTGTAATAACTTCATCTGACTTCTTTTTCTGTAATGATTACTGCAGTCATATATAATATATGTGACAAATATATTTGTATATGTATATTTATTACTAAATAGTACCTGCTCCGCCCATATGGTATTATTTGTATGTATATTTTCAAGGCTGACCATTTGGCAGTGAACAGCTGATTTGTGTACTCATCCCTGGGGAAGACCACTTCTCCCACTTCCAACGTTCCTCAGTTCCCTCTTTTTCCTTGTGTAGGGTTGAAGCCTTGTAGGATTTCCCCCATCCAGTGTGACAAGCTCATATTCTGATGTCTTTGATCCTCAGTGGGTTGTCTGGGAATACGAGCCTGTGGGTGCAGAGATCTAACAGTATTTTAAGAGTTAACACTTGGGTTGTGCATCACTTACTCTTCCTGTTGCTGTGACTGAAAACCTGACAGACACTGATTTGAGGGGGGCGGGGTTTGTCCTGACTCACAGTTTGAAGGGATACAGTCAATCACAGTGGGGAAGACATGTCTGCATAGCATTGTGTAAGCATGTGGTAACTACCTGCTCACATCTCAGTGGAACAGGAAGCAGAGAGGAAAGTAGGAAGTGGGGCTGGCTATAATTAAGGCTCACTGAACTGAAAAGTCTCACTCAGCTTCCCAGAACCCAGGCAGAAGGCAGCTAGATTCTCTGCCAGGATAGAAGGTGAGTGGCCGCTAGCCCAGCTCCCGGTGGAGTCTTTGTTCCCTTTGCAGCCTCCCTCCCCTACTGCATTTCTCTCTGTGTTTTGGTCTTCCAAACTCCCACCAGAATGGCCCATTGAGCTCTGCTTATGGTACTCCACAGTTGCCGTAAACAAAATTCCAGACATGCCCTAGACTGCACACACACACTCTGGTGTATCAGAGCAACAGCCCCTGTGCTTGGTGCCTACTCGCTGCGTTCCTTACCTTTCTCAAATACCCAACAAGACCGAACACCCAACAAGAAGCAACGGAAGGAAAGGGGGATTTGTTGGGGCTCCTGGTTTGAAAGGATCCGGTCCAACATGAGAGGAAAGAAATGATGGCCTGTCCAGAGTGCCAAAAGAAATGGTGCCATGTAGCTTTGTGCCACGCCCAGCGGCTTGCCACTGGAAACTCGGCAGGGCGGTAAGGGAATGAAGAAAGTTCAGACACAGACACACATACTGAAAAGCTGGGACAAGGAGGGATGTGCTTGCTCTAGCGGAGCAACGCCAACTACATAACAACCGGGAACCTCAGTCGATTTATTATGTACGGCACAAGGAGGGGGGAGTAGCTAGTCTCAGTGAGAAGTCTCCCTGAGGGAGCAGTCTCAGGCTGGGACCCGCCAGGAGGAAGCTGCCTTCCATGCTTTCTGTACACCCAGTCAGCATTCGCACATGGACCAGAGGATGGCTTTGCCAGGTTCCATGCATCTGAGGCACTGGTCACATTCACTCAGGACTTCTTTGTCAGAGTTGTGGGGAGCCACAGCTCTATAAGGGACCAGAACAAGACTAGACTGCAATCTTCTGGGTTCGTATCTCCCCGCCATGACCCCCTTCTTCCAGAAAGTGCCTATCTTCTAAAGGTTCTACAACCTCCCCAAACAGTTCAGCCAGCTGAGGACCAAGTGTTCAAACGCATGAGGCCATGAGGAACATTCTACATTCAAACCATAACACGTTTTAAATTTTCTCTAGCACCAAACGACCTTCCACTCTTTCTGACTTTTACCCCAGCCTGTACGGCACAGCCCAGAGCACTCGATAACGGTGACTCCGCGAAGGGCTGACCATGTGCATGGCCCCTGCTGCTGGAACCTGGTTGACTTCAAGCTCCTGTCTCCGAGCCTCAGGCTCCCCAGGGACAGGAGTCTCTTCCGCCAGGCCCCAATCTACCCAGCCTTCAGAGAGTCAGAGAAAGCTGCCCTGTTTCCCTTCAAATTAGACAAGGCTATTTTGGAGTGCTCAGCGTTGCCATGACGTCAGCGCTGCCTCCTCTCCATCCCCAGGCAGTGGTGAATCCCTTCCTGTTTGCTGCTCTCTCTCACGATTCCCAGGAGGTTACCAGTCTTAAAGGGATAGATAGCTCCGCAGTCCTCAGAAGAAAAGACAATTCTGAAGCCCCAGCATGGGTATTGCTTCCTGGCAGACATTCATCTAGTTTCTCTGCTGGGAAAGCCAAGTGCCACGGGCTTCCCCAAGGAGGCAAAGTGTTCCCTAGACTGCTGTTGTTAATTAGGTCCATGCCTGGAAGGCCAAAGATTCATGCCACCTTCTCCATCCTCATCCCAGGGTAACCACAGAAACAGGCCTGGTGGGACACGGGAAGGCTCTCCAAATGGACCTGCCCACCAAGGAACTTCGTTCTGTCAACACCCAGAGCGCTGCAGACATGAAGCCATTCCCATGGGGCATTACTTCATGTTGTTGAAAACCCTAGTCTTAAATTTAGTCATGGCTGTCCTCAGAGGCCACAGCCATGGGGACTGAAGATGGAACTTCTAAAAGACACTGCCATGCCAAATGGGAAGAAGTGAAAGTTCCTCAGCTAATAAAGACGGTGGCAGGGGCTGGCAAACAGTGGTCAAGTGCCCATCCTAGATTGTACCCCGGAACCAAACATTCACATCTCCATTTTGTAGAGGAGAAAACAGGGGCTCAGAGGGGACCCCCCCCACTTGGCCAGAGTGGTTTTTACTGCTTGCAGCTAGAGCCATAATGTCCAGAATTCCCTTGCACGAGTGGCTGCAGGTCCAGGTAGTCATCAGGTGTGGGTAGCAGGATCTGGAGGGAGGAAGGACAGCAGTCGTCACCCCTCGAGGCCAGCTTTGCCATGACAACAAGTCACAGACAAGGCAGAGTGGCTAGGGCCTTTGCTGCCATCTGTCCCATGTCTGGCTTTTCTCTCCAAGGCTTGCAGCAACGGTTAAGATGGAAGATCCCCAGGTGTTCCCTCCCATGCTCCCGCTTTGCCTCTTGGTCTCCAGGATTAACTGGCTGTCACCATGGATACTCTATTCCCTGCCTCAAGCCTTCTCCCACCTGGTTAAGGCCAAACTTCAGTACCAAATTTATTAAACACCCTGCTTGTTCCCAGCAGTTGAAGCCTATAGATGCTGCTTTGACCCCAGGCACAGCTGCTAAGAGATAGAGAGGCCTTGGGGCCCACCAGGTTCCTTACACGGCATTCTCCGAAGTGTCGAAAGGCACAGAGAAGTTGTGTGTGTGGCACCGTAGCAGACGGCAGATGACGCCAGATGAAAGAACACAGCTGCGTCTTCCAGGGAGCTTTTGCTTATTTTAGAGATAAAAGTGAAGCGACAACGCCCTTTGAGAACACACATATACCCGCGTTGCCCTCGGAAGCAAGGCCGGTTAGTATGCAATCGGACCCCTAAGTCTGCCGGTTCCATATCCATGAACTCAGCCAACTGCGGGGGAGGGGGCAGTGAAAAACAATCACACCTGCAATGAGCATGTGTGGGCTTTTCCCTCTCCGTTCCCTGAATGACACCACACAGGTGTTTCCATAACGTTGGCATTCCGGTTTAAAGTGCATAATAAGATCTACATAGGTTATCTGCAAATACCGTGGTATTTTACGTGAGGGACTTGAGCGTCAGAAGATTTGGGTCATCGCAGGAGGAGGACTTTTGCTGCTGAGAGATGATTTTAGTTGACTAGGCTTCTGCATAAAGCATGGTGCCCAGTCCAGGAGGTTGCAAAGGTAAGTGGGCTCCGTCCAGGACAGGTCCAGCAAGGAGGAAAGCTATGGTTCTGTACTCGTAGAGTGTGGTAGCCAGTAGCTGTGCACGTGTACCTGGCATTCAAGCCCCCTGCTTCCAGAACGTGTGAATTTAGATCATGGGCTGAAGCCTCCAAAATGGTGAGCCCAGATAACTATTTTCTTTTTAAGGCGATTGTCTTAAGTGTTATGCTACACTAATGGAATGCTAACACAGTGTCTACAGACGGGCAAATAGGCAAGCTGCCGTATAGCTGTGCATCATACAATGTCATTCAGTCATAAAAGGAAAGAAAAGAAATATGTCATTCATTATGACATAACGTGGGTCCTGGGAAGATGTTATGTTAATGAAACAAGTCTGGCACAATCAGAAAAATGTTACAGGTCTTCCCACACATATAAAAACGAAGTAAGCTGATCTCATTGACCATAGTGGTTACCAAGCCTGAAAACAAAGTGGGGCAAGAGGGAAGGGAAGAGGATGGTTGACCAGTACAACTGTTCAGCTGGGCCCAAGGAACCCCTTTTACCATTCTGTAGGTCAGGAGATAATTGTGGTTGATACAAATTAATTGTGTATATCAAAAGAACTGAAGGGAGGGCTCTAAGCACGCCCAGTACAAATAAATGATTCGTAGTGGGGGTGATGGGGGTACACCAGGTTCTTCAGTCAGACTGTCACATGTGTATGTGTTCATCAAAACACTACTCTGTACCCCATAAATATGGGTAATCATTATGTGTCAATCAGTTTTTAAAAGGAGAGGGACCAATGCCTACTCTTGGCAATTGGTGTCTAAAAGGAATGGAATCTTCTAGTTTTTCCAGACAGGCCAGAAAGAATGAAATACTCTGTTTCTTTGGCAACTGCTGTCATTAACATGCCATCCTCACTGTCCTTACCCATTCCCAGAAGTGTCCCCTTGTCAGACATCTTTCTTAGCTATCTCCCCAAGCCTTCTATGGCCCAGGAGGGCATTGACCACTGTGCTAACTTCCTGGCCTCAGGGGCTCCTGAGTATCTCTTGGGCGGCCAGTATGTGGGAAGAACCAAACTGCTGCCTGGCTAATGGTGACAGGCTTTTGGTGGGAGACGTCACTGTCTCCCAAACATCTGACCTTCCTTGGGCCAGCTCATTTCAACGGCAGCTCAAACTTACTGAAGACAGGGGACCTTGCAGCAAGCTGAGAGCAGAGCAAAATCACTGTGCCCTAGCTACCCCAGGGAGACAGCCAGCTGTGTCCCTTCCACTCCTGATCTCGTCATTCAGCACCGTGGAGACCCCAGGAGTCTATCCTTCCCCACTCTACTTCCCCATCACCACCACACCCCTTGGTCATGTCACATCTATGCAGGAACCCAACAGCATTTGCTATAGGTCTGCCACAAATGGGGAATGGGACGGGTGGAGGCAGCACTTGCCCTGCTGAAGCGCCAAGGGGCAAATCAAGTAACGCAGAAACAAGAACTTGCACAGACTTTGCTGAGCATTAGGGAGGAAAGGGTCATGTGATCTGACCTAGTCTGGGTGTCAGCGGCTCATCAAGTCAGAAAGTCTGCAGGGAGTCTTAGGGAGTCTATTCAACAGGGAGCCCATGATCTGGTTTTCAGAGGCCAAATGTGACAGGACAAGACAGTGCAGAGGTTCCTCCATATTGTATTCTTGCTGAGGCTATTTCAGGTTTAACGAGAATCTGATCCCTGGATTGAGAATCCTGTGGGAAATTACCCAGCTCTATTTTAGGAATCCAAGGTCAAGATTTTTCCAGATAATTTAGCTTCTGTTAAACTGCGTGCTGCAGAACTTTCCCCTCCCCTCCACCTAACTGCTCATCTTAGCTTCTGTTAAACTGCTTGCTTGTGCAAAACCTCCTCTTGTAGCTGCTGATGGAGATACTAGTATGTGGTTTTGCCTTTAAAAAACCCTTTCCCTAAACATTTAACTCTACATTTGGGTCACAAATATCCAAGCATACTCCCAGCCAGTCGGAATAAGACCTTCAGTTGGCTACAGATTGTGTCTGAGGGGTCATCTCTGGTGGGCTCCCTGTAACAAAAGGTCTCACTGGCTGCCCTACCGGAGAAGATGGAGATAAAGTGAACTCTGGCTCTGGCTGATGCCAGAAAATTGGGAGATTGACACGAGGACGTGAAGAGAAGGCATATGTTAGCAGTAAAGATGGACTGACATACAGGTGGCTTTAGCTATCTTAAAAGACTAAAGAAGTTAGTGCAGTTACAGGGGACAATGGGCAGATCCAGGGTCTGCCAGGGTCTGGCTTCTATTCTGGAGCTGGTGATACCTCTGTGACGGGGAGTCCTGGAGGAGAGGTACTGAAAGGAAGCATCACAGAGGTCAAGGAGAACGATTCCATATCCCAAAGCCTTTCTACTAACAGGTGACTCTCTGTGCTAAAGGTCCAATGCTTCTGCTTTTGACCAAACACTTCAGAAACTCAAGGACTGAGTCAAATACCTCTTTCTTGGGCCACTTGGGCACATGAAGGGAGCGGGCAGGGCTGACAACCTGAATCAGATTGGTCCTGATGGAGCGTTTGAACTGGGAAGGAAGGAGGCGGTCAAGCTTGGTGGGCTTGGGCTTAAGGGTCATCTGAGCATCTGGGAACAAAATGGTAGGAAGGCGGTGTGAGTGTGTGAGTGTGTGTGTGTGCACACGTGTGTAAGCATGTATAAGTGTGCATGTGTGTGACTGAATGTGTGCACATGTGTGTGTGTGAGAATTGTGCAGTGGAAATGTACATTGTGGGAATGTGTGAGTTAGAGAACGTGTGAGGATGGGGCTATATGGGAGTGTGTGTGTGGAAATGTGTGTGAGTGTGTGAGAACGAGTGTGAGTGCATGGCAATGTTGGCCTATACGGGAATGTGTGTGAGTGTGCGGGACTGTGTGAGTGTGCAGGAATGTGTGGAAGTACAGGACTGGTGGAGCTGGTGTGGGGATGTATGAGTGTGAGCATGTGTGAGTGTGTGGGGGTGTGTGAAGGTGGGTGGGATGCTAGAGTGTATGGAGCGTGTGAGGGTGTAGGTGGATATAAAGGTGTAGGACAGCATGAGAGAGTGAGCATATGAGAACACACAGTTGAAGGAAGTCTATGTATATGCGCTATGAGTGTGCAGAGGTGTGAGAACGTGTGGATCCTGATGTGCATCTATGCATATACGTGTGTGCTTACCTGAGAGAAGGCATGAACAAGGCAGATGATCTGAGAGTCCCGCATCCATGTGTGCAGGCATGTGTCTGACAGAGGAGGCAAGTGCAGATTAGGAAGGAGTGGACAGCCAGCCTGACCCATGCTCACCGTGGGGGTTAATGAAAATGGCCCTCATAGGCTCATATGTTTGAACGTTTGCTTGTCAGTTGGTGGAACTGTTTGGGAAGGATTTGGAGGTGTGGCCTTGCTTGAGGAGGTGTGTCAATGGGAGCCGCTTAGAGGTTTGAAAAGACTTATGTCATTCCTGGTATGGTTTCTGACTCCTACTTGAGTTTCAGATGTGAGCTCTTACCTGTTTCTGTTGCCTTGCCTTTGCTCTGCCATCATGGATGCTAACCGTCTGGAACCACACACCCAAAACAAACTCTTCTGTCTATGAGTTGCCTTAGACTTGGGGTTTTATCACAGCAATAGAAATATAAGTGAGACACCCATTATCTCCAGGAGGGCAGTATTACTGTATGCAGCAGGGCCGTGGGCTCTGGGCTTTTCCACATGGCAAGTCCATCCTGTGATCTTGGGAAGGCCATGTCACTCTATCTGAGCCTGTGATGAGGTTGTAAGAGCACCTGTTCCATTGGGTTTGCAAGAGGAGTTAGAGGATTCATAAAATTCTTCCTAGGACCAAGAACACAGAAGGGCCCAAGTCCTACTAACATTTGCTCCCAAGCTTCCCTATTCCTAGCATCCCTGCTGGCATAAGGGTTTCATGCTCTTCTTGCACCGAATGGTTTTTTTTAATGCTCACCATCATCCCAGAGACCCGGAAGGAGTTGCAGTGGGTTACAGTTTGCTCCAGGCTCTTTTCCTGCCATCTAGTTTGGTCGGGCACATAGCGGGATATGGCAAACATTTAAAAATCAAAGACTACTTGTAAAACAGAAATCTCCTCTTCTGACTCTCCTCTCCCCCTCTTTCTTCCCTGCTTTCCTCTGACGTACCCCATCTAGGAGGGATGTTTTTACACAGTGACAAGAGCATCGCTTAGAAACAAGAACCACACAAGGACAGGAATGCACCTGACTCTGGCATGGCCATCAGTGTCCGCTCCCGCATGCAAGAGCTTGGCACAATTATCCTGCACATCACGATGATTCAGGGGAGGGGGTTTTCTAGTTTTGCCTGTGACTTCCATTTTCTTGTTGCTGACAGAAGCTGTCTTTTTTGATCTTCTGAACGCCAGCTTTCTGTGGCTGGTTTATAAAGCTGGCCTCCCCCAAAGGCAGACTGTCACCGCTCAGCTGGCTCATCTTAGCTGCTTCCGTGAGAACTGCTCCCACAATCCTTGTGGGGTTTTTTTATTATTCTTTTTTTCTCCTTTCAATTTTTTTTTCTGCCTTGGAAATGGGCTTCGTGGCTATGGTAGGCAATTAGATTTCAAAGCTGGAGAATTCCGGTGTGCTCTGCCAGGAACTGCTGAAGCAAGCAGGCCGGGCAATGGGCTTTGAATGCTTGGCACGGAAGTGGGGCCTCTGATACGTGCAGCCTCTCCCAGGATGGGCTTCCCAGAGGAGTGTGTTTGTCTTTGTTCTGAAAAGGGAAATCCAATTTCATTCCAGTGCTAGCTACACGGCGATTCCAGAACTCAGTAACACCTCCGTGCTAAAGCTGGGCAATCGCCTGGTTTGTGAAATGTCATAGTTGGCACGATGCAGGGCAGGGTCGGCATCCAGCACGCAGGTCAGTTCTCAGGCCTGCCGCTCAGCCCTCATCTGTGGCCCCAGTCTTTGGAACGCTGCTATCTTTCAGAAGAAAGAAGGGCCCTGTGTTCCTGACCCAGCCCGCTGACTGAATCACGGGGTTTGGGGCTAGCATCTGATTACTAGAGCTGCTGGGAACAAAATGCCAACACTTGTTTAAGAAGCAGGTTGGTGCCCTGGCTGTAATTCTAGACTGAGGGCCGCTGGAGAGGAATCCAGGCTTGGTGGATCGCGTGTGTATGAGGCAGGACAGTGGCCTGAGTTTTCCCACTGGGGAAGGAACACTTGTGGCTGGGAAGATCCTGAGAAGTCACAGGTGCTCTGATAAAAAGCAAGACCAAGTGACATAAAAAAAAAGGGCTGACCTCCTAGGTGAGACCTCCTGAGACCAGGGGGCTGTGGTTCTTTAGGAACGGCAGGTAAGCTGGAAGGGGCCGCTGGTGAGGAAGCTGGCATAGCAGAACAGGGTGAGCAGGCAGCGACAGTGGAGGTAAAGTGGGAGAATTAGGTCCTAATGAGGTGAAGGTGAACATTCTGGGGTAGTAGGAGAGGTGCCGAGCTGGCCTGTCTGCAGATCGCTCTGTCTTCTTGGGAGCTGATTGGAGGAAGCAGGGCTTTATGCAGAAAGCTACTGCACGGCCTCATTGAGTGTTCGAAAGACAGGAGGCTTGGTCCACGAAACGAGTCAGGACTTCCTTCTTGGAGAGACTGTTGCTAGACCAGAGGCATTATAGACACTAGGCCTGCTGGAGTGGCCGTGTACAGGGGTGGAGGTGACTGTCCTGTCCGTTTGCAGCCCAGAGTATGAGTTCCTGCTTGGGAAACCATGCATGTTTTGCAGGCAGCTATACAATACCAGACCACACTGGGACCACTCTTCGAAGGGACTGCAACCTTCCATGTGTTAACGGGGGCAGGCTGAGTTCTTCCTACAAGGCAGAATTTACTAATGTGTAATGAAAAAGGAAAAATTTCTCCATTAGCACTGGCAACTCCGGGATACCAACAAACATGTTACGGAAAGTGTAAAATATTTTGAGTTGGGAAAAAACAGTGACAAAATTCTGTGTATATGTGAAAAGCAAAGAAGGAGTCGTTCTCAAGTCTGCTCACTCTGAACGCTGAGAGTCGGCTGTGTGGGACTGACGAACACACCCAAGCAAGGCTTTCTAAGTCTCAGACAGCATCTCATTCTAGGAGAGCAGTCTCATTCCTTGAGCACTATCTAACAGTCTGACATGACAAGCCAGTGATAGCTGAGCACAGTGTGTAGTTAGAGCAAATCCCACTGCAGTGCCCGCTTTTGGGGTAAAAGGCCACGTGGATGCCCATGACAGGATGTGATGTGTAACCATAGGGTAAGGCAAAAAGCGTACCTACCATCCATGCCTGGTTTCAGGAATGCCCCAGATATCAGACTCTGAGGCTTTGATGCCAAATTATCTGTAGAAATCATCACAGATGAATTAAAAAACCTGTCAGAGGGCCGGAGAGATGGCTCTGTGGTTAGGAGACCTGGCTGCTCTTCCAGAGGGCTCAGGTCAGGGTCTAGCATCCACATGGTGGCTCACAACAATCTGTGACTGTATTTCCAGAGGATCTGACGCCCTTTTCTGGCCTCCACAAGCACTGCATGTACACGGTGCACAGATATACACAAGAGTAAAACATTCATACAAATAAAAAATAAATAAAACAAGTCAGGTAGTTGTGCCCAATATATTTCACAGTGTTCCAGAGAAACAATCAATTGCTTGAATTCTGTATCCCATTTGTGCTGGGAACTGAACTCAGGCCCTCTGGAAGAGCAAGCAGTAAGTACTCTTAACCACTGAGCCTTTTCTCCAGCCCTATTTGTAGGTTTTCTTTTCAATAAAGTTTTAAACAAACAAATTCACTTCTACTCTTCATCATACTGGTTTGCACTGAATTTCTTTTCCATGGTGAAGTTAAGGACCGGGTCTACCTGAGAAGAGTCCCTAGGAGATTAGAGAGGCTCCTTAGGCTGCTGATGGCCACATAAGGGTTGTCTCTCCCTACTGCTTCTGACTATCAGATATCATTTAGAGAAGGAATGTTCTGGTGTCTACCAGGGGTCCCGGATGTCCCCAGCGTGCTAAGAAAAGACTGTGCACAATATGGGTCGGCCGTGCTGCATGTGGTTGCAGGTCCCACAAGGACTTCTGCAGCTCCCTGTTACTCCGGACCCTTAGCAATCCGGAAAATACCATCAAAGTAAAACCACGCAGGCAGCTTTCTTTCGGAAGCTCTCAATGCCTTGCCCCTAGCTGCTACACGGCTTCGAGCAAGTCAAAGCCATGATGCTGGCTTACTCCTCTGTGATGTGTTGGTGCAGGGTCTCCTTTCAAGGCTGTGGGGAAGCTTGACTCAGCTTGGGTGCACTGGCTGCTGGGACCACATTCGAGCCACCGCACACACGTGTGAAGTGCCAGTTTCTCCTAAGGAGATGGCTTTCTTTGTTTGTATGTGGGGGGGTTGCATTGAACATAGCATGTCACGGTCATAAATGGACAAGAGACATAACTGCTGTCCTGTCAAGGGCTGTGTGTCTGTGTGAAGCGTGGACAATAGCAACGGAGTACAAGCCGTGGTGAGAACGCCGCTGGACGGGGAACAACTGCTGGGGCCTTGGCAGGAAATGACCTCACACGAGATTCTGTTGAAGAGCGCTGGATGTCTGGCATAGATTTGGAAAACCAAGAGAATAGTGAAGTGTGAAGGACCGCGCAGCTTACTGTGGTGCGTGGTAAGTCTGGGTATCTGGCTCATATCCTTTCATGAGGCGGCAGGACACTACGTGATTTAGTCTGGGATAGTCTGAGTAACAGGGAGCACAGAGGAGCCAGGAACTGGATAAATTGGGGGTCCTGAAGCCACAGCACAAGGGAGAGCTTCAGGGGGTTGGGGTGCAGCCTGATTTCCTTAGGTTGTAGAGTCTGGTCTCTGAGAGTGTCTTAGAGGCAGGCCCATGATCTAACAGTGACAGACATCTTAATCCCATTTTCCCTAGGCCTGTGTTCCAGGTATGTCTTGGAGTCCAGAAGACACTTGCTGAGTGACATCTCCTGGTTCTCGTGACCCAGAACAAAGACCTGAACGGAGGACACATGGATAAGGTTAGCACAGCCAAATGTGCTCCCAAGAGTGCCTGAGAGCTTGGGAAAGTGGAAGCTGGAAAACTCCTTTACGAGTCGTGTGTATAGCACCCGTCTCCTCTTGCCATTAGAAACTGGAAGTTTAGTTGTGTTACAGGTGGGGGACAAGGTCCCTGCCATTGGTTCTCTTACGTGTTAATCTTGATTCTGTTGGAACCCCCCCCCCCTCTCTGGCCCTGTTCTCTTACCTCACCTTGAATAGAACAATTCCCTACCTCCACAGAGGGTCTCAGGGTCCAGCAGACAAGGGTCCTGAAGTTTCAGCTTTTGGTTTTAGAAGCTGCTGGTTGGAAGGAATGGAGTCATGCCTGGTAACCTGTGAGCCTACTGGTGTCTACCTGGAACCGTCCAAGGCCCCTTGTCTCTCCATTTGTTCTTCTTCCCAATGTGGCCACATTGAATAAATCCCCCTTTCTGCTTACCACTGTTCCTTGTCTCTTTAATTAGCTTGTTGGTGGTGGCTGACTCTCACCTTGGGGGTTGTCAGAACCCAGACTTTACTCCTACAAGCTGTTTACACTGGGACAGGAGCAACTGGGCACGCCTCACAGGCGCCAAAACTGCGCTGAGGCCTGGGAAGACCCAGGTGGCTTTTTAATATTTTGTTTTCTCCATTTTCCACTTCGTGGCAGGAACATGAGCCCACAATCTTAGAACTGCTCCCCCCCCCCCGGAACATAGTACCATTGGGGTTCGGCGATTGCTGAAGCTGCACTCAGGAAAGCTGCAAGAGGCGGGTTTTTATCTTGTTCTTTTACCCTGAGATAACATTCCCAGATCACAGGCAGCCTCATTTCCGAGGTGAGCAGGACAGTGCAGCCAGCGTGACAGGAACAAATCCTCCTGACTAGTCTAAAGTGAGCCCCTTCGCCTAGCAGACTATCGAAACAGTGGTCCCTGAGAGATCAGTTTCCCTGGGAGTCTCAGTCTAGAAGAAGGAATGGCTGAAGCGTGGCTCTCAGAAAGAGATTTCACACGCTTCTGACTACTTGTCAGGGCATTTCGTAAGGCCAAAGATGAGACAATGATGGGCAGGACCTCATGGACCAGGACTGCTCCAGTGTGTATCCCTGCTGTTCCCTGTTCAATCCATAGTCTCCTGTCAGGACCCCAGTGATGGACTTTGGGGCGTGGCGGCTCACTGGCCCTCTCTGTTTGTTTCTCTTCCGACATTGGAACAATTTCTTTCCTCTGCTTTTCACGATCACCTGTTTAATTGGCCTATTGAAGACAGGGGGCTGAACCTACCATGTGAGGACCCTGGCTCCGACCTTAACAAATCTGATAACAGAGCCGCCCAGGATTGATTTGCACTGTGGCAGACTTGAGCCTGTGTCCCCTCGCCAATAAACAAAACAGAATTTTACATTCATGCATCTGCAAGTCAGAGCCTCCTGAGGAGGAGCTGCTTCTCGCTGGAAATCCTCAGCGTGCGTCAGAAATGCCTGCAGCACTGCTCCAGCGCACAGGTCTATTAATAGCCCAGGCTGCCTCTGGCAGCTTCCTGGGCAGCTGTGCTGTGCTGTTCTGAGCACTTCTGAGTGAGTCCTCCCTCTGCGCCCCTTCCTCCCTGATTCCGTCTTCACTTCCCCTTCCCCGGCCTGCTCGTCTGCTGTCTGTTCTGGCTCATGTCTTACTGTCAGCAGTAATCAGAGTGATGGAAATGGGAAGCCTCACTCCCCGAAAGAGCTGCGCTGGCATCCACGACAGCCTGCGGTGTCAGAGGTCACAGTCACCTTGGCCTGGAGGAGGTCTGTTGACTAAAGCGAAATGATGATGTCAGTCAGCTGCCAGTGGAAAGTGAAGGCCCAGGGCTTGGACAGAGAGCGATGGGGGAATTTTTGAGAACGGGTCCCTCCCAGTTCTGTACTACAAAAGGCCCCATGATTCAGCAATACCATAAGAGGTCACCAGACAAATGTCAGTCTCTGGCCTGATTCCAGAGGCTGCCTCCTGATCTATTGCTCTCATCCCCCACCCTGCCCTCTGTTGAAGCGGAGGAAGTGCAGGCATTTGTTAGAAGGTCTTCCTTCCTCTCTGTCCCTATCTGTGACAGGAAAGAAAGCCTGTCCCATGTCCCCAAGATCAGAAAGCACAATGCAACCCAGCGTTGTCATCCTCCAGCCAGAGACAGGAAAGGCAGGGCACTACCCAGAGGTCTCACCAAGGAGGGTGGATGGGACTGGATCGTATGGCAGAAAGCCACGGGAAACAGTCACTGCCTTGTTCATTCCAGCAACCTGTCCACACGGGCTCATTAGGCAGTCAGCACCTGAAATGGGAACCTCAGCACCTGAAATGGGAACCTCAGCCCCAAGACCCCAGGTGAACCAGGCCTGTAGATCCTGTTACAGTTTCTCAGTGGCTTTTCCACAATGGGGGTCAGCCTTGAGCAGGCAAAGGTCCCAAGCTTACCTCTAACTTCTCTAACAGGGAGGTTCCCGTGCATCGTCTGAAGCGGCCCCTTCAACTTCAGCTGCCTTCCACGTGGGGTTCTTTGGTGGTCAGCAAAGTGGTTCCCATATTTTGAGGGGGTATTCTCTTCTGCCTGGCATTTGTCTGGATAAATTCTGCCAGCCCAAAAGGCTCCGTTGTTACTGGAGCTGTCAGGGTCAGAGCCTGGATCCTGGCAACCCCAATGTGCTGGCTCAGCTACCTGTCCTCAATAGGCCCAAAGTCAAACAGATAGGTGAGAGGAAAAAAGTGGCCACATTAGAAGAGGGGCAGTGACTGCCTCTACCAAGTCCACCTTGGGTCCCGGCAAGATGTTGAGGATTGAATAGAGGACAAGAGGTATAAAATCCCAGACAAGTGGACTCCCACCCATTATGACCAATCAGTGTCTGGTCTCTGGTCTTGCAAAATGTACTGGCGTTTGTCAGAACCGAGTGAAATCCTTCTGTGGTAACAAGTTCCCCTCTGGCCAGCACTGACATCAGCTTCTTCCTTCCTCCAGACGACTCCTGGGGAAACTGCAATTTCTTAGGGAGCGTTGTTGCAATGGCCTGGTACCCAAAGGGAGGATGCAAGCACCTCTTTAGAATCCTTAATTCCTTTCCTGCCACGCAGCTGCAGCTCTCACACCCAAGGCTTCCGCACACCCACTGTGTGCCAAGCGCACCCAGGTGAGGCTCACCCTGCTCTCAGCGAAGCCTGGTTGAGGGGAGCTGCTATGGGGAGCCCTCCCAGGACCAGGCAGACAGAAGAAACAGGAAGTATGAAGGGTGTGAGACTCCAGGGGGTGGCAGATACCATGGCAATGGGGTGTGCCTACTGTCCAGGATTAATGCGTGGCTTAGCCTCAGCTGACTGTTACTATGCCAGTAACAGTGACTTTGGGGTTTACCTGAGGTTTTTAAGTACAGTCATATAATTGTGTGTGTGTGAGTGTGTGTGTGTGTGTGTGTGTGTGTGTGTGTGTGTGTGTGTGTGAAGGTATACAAGAGAAGCATAGCTGCACAAGTGTGTGAGTGTACATAGAGGCCAGAGGTCAACTCCGGGTATCATTTCTCAGGTACCATTCACCATTAAATTTTTAAAAATCTATTATTAATATATGTATGCATGTGTGGGTATGCATGTCATAGCATGCATGTGGGGGTCTGAGGGCAGTTTTGTAGAGTTGATCCTTTCCTTCCACCTTTACGTGGGTTCTGGGGATCAAACTCAGTATCTCAGGATTGAACAGCAGGGATCTTTACCCGGAGCCACCTTGCTTGCTCCCAACCGCATTGTTGGTTTATTTGATTTGCTTGTTTGTTTGCATCGACACAGGGTCTCTCACTAGCCTGGAGATTGCTCTTTCAACTAGGCTGGCCAGAGAGCCCTAACAGCCTTTCCGTCTCCATCTGCCCAGCGCTGGGACCCGACACCATCATGCCTGGCCTTCCCAGTGTGGATTCTGGTATCAAATCTTCATGTGTGTAAGGCACATTGCAAACGGGGCTATCTCCCCAGCTCATGGGTAGAATTTTGCGCCTCTTTTCTTTTTTAAATACTGTACGGGCCAAACAAACTATCCTTGTAAGAGTATGGGGGACTCTGAAAGCATCCTAGAGTCAAAGCTGACATAGAAGAAATCCCAGGAGTCGCATAGAGGGAGGGGCTGTTGAACCCAGTTACATGGAGAAGCAGGAGCATCTTCTCAGTGAGGGTAAACTGAGTCTGGAGGGATGGCTGTGCTGGCACAAGTCATGGCGTGGTGTATCTGCAATGGTGATTCAAATCATCGCAGTGGTCTGGGAGGGCCTACACCCCAGCAAGTGGGGATTTAGCCAACGGCACGGCACATGCCCACAGAGTTTCCATTTTTTGGTCTTCCTTTGAACCCAGTGGCCACGTGACTGATGAGGTCTGCCTTCCGTTCTCATAGGGAGAAGACTCACATCTCTCCAACCCCACCCCTTGTTCTTGCTGATCATTATAAGTGTAGGGCACGAAAAACTGTAAAACTGTAAAACTGAGAAACGTCCAGCCTGTGGAGAGGTTGTGAGGGTGAAGCGAGGCCTCTAAGGGATGGGGAGCTGCCCCTGGTATGCTTTGTCTCCCTGGCATTCTGCTCACCACACTATATCTCAACGTACTGAGGCAGAGCAAGCAGGGAGTAGGGACCTGGGGCCTGGCTCCTGCTGGCAGTGCTGTGTTGCTAGACATGGATAAGTCACAGTCAATCACCCTCTGGTCTACGTTGGAAGGTTTTGCAGAGTCACGCAGGCCAGCTGGGTCCTTCCTGGTTTGTGGGAACCAGGTAAAAAAAAGGTCATCTTGGTCCGAAGCACAGAGCTGGTACCGTGGAGAGTGCACCAGGACCTAGGCATAGATAGCTTTTGAAGCCCTATGCCCCGGGAGCCCAGATTTTCATATGCCGACATGGCCCGTGCCATATAAGTGCTGTCAAATGAACTGGCTCTTTCTTCGCTCCCCAGCTGTCAGCAACAGCGTGCTTGCCCCAGTGAAGTATGGGTAGGCTGAGCTGGCTCTGCTGAAAGGGGCTTACTTCAAGCCATGCCCTGTGGAGCAGGGCAGAGTAGGAACAGCCTTTGCTCCCCTGCCAGGCCCTCCTGTCTCCGTCCCTGCCACTCTGGGAACATGTTTTCTCAGTTACCTCAGAGGGTTCCAAAGCAAAGATGAGGAAATGACTGGTCCTACTGTCTCCAGAGAGAGGCCTTCCCCTCCCCCTGTGTTGCTCCTACCCCGAGCGGACATGGTAGCCCCACTGTCCAGCTATCCCAGCAGAACAGATCTGCCCTTAGTGCTAATAGACTTTAGCCAAAGGATGAACCCTATGACCCCACAGAGACAGCCTGGAGGCCCTGGCTGTTCTACCCACATCCCTTCCCTGCTCTTCCCTCTGGCCCTGCAGTCCTACATCATAGTGAGACTGCCTTCAGCACCCCTCTCCTCCCCCTCCCAGTTGTTCTGGATTTCACTCCTATACTAGATATCTATTCTTAACATCTTAACATCTGTTCTTCCATAATAACACACTGCCACGTTCTTGGAAGAAGAGAGAGATTTTTTTTTTCAACTCAGGGGACTCATACACATTAAAGAAAACAAAGCCTTGCTAGACGTGGCCTCAAATACCAGGAATACATTCGGGTGGAGGTGGAGGCCTCTGTTTAAGAGTCCAGTTCTTTCCCCCACACAACTGGAAGAGTCAAAGTGACACCTAAGTGGTGGGAAATGCTGGAGCTTTCCCTCGCCCACCGCCATCTGGGGGTGGGGATGGGGGAGGCGCAGTCCATGACAGCCTGGATGCTCTTGATTGCCTGTGAGAACAGTGGCTTTTTGATACCTTTCCTTTTGCAAGTGGAGTGACTGCCCAGCATTCCACAGGAGGACACACCTTTTTCTCATTCAATGTGAAGAGATTACATGTTGAGGCTTGGGTGGTTGCCTCACCTGAGTTATTGGGGTTCTGTTTGCAGATATAAAAGTGGGCGTAGCCCTTGGAGGGGGCACTCGTTCCTTTAGTACTTCCTGGTTGTGACACGTCGCTGCCACCCCCTCACTTCCCACCACTTAGGCTGTGGCTCCATTTCTATTTTTCATAATTATCTTTTGATCCCAAAGGCAGGGATTGCCCCTTGGTCTCCTGACTACAGTTGCTTTGATTTGTCACCTTACTGGCAGCTGGTATTCATCTAATTCCCGTCCCTCATTTTATCAATTTTGGCTTAAAAGATTACAATCTCTCAAAATAGTCAGAAGTAACGGAAGGTCAGAAGCTATCAACTTCTGGTCCAACTTAATATTGAGAGAGTGATGGCTGAGTTTCCTCCAGTTTAACCATCATATCTGAACACAAACTGGGCATCCAGTCCTGGTGGCATGCTCTATAATTTGAGAAAAACAAAACAAAACCATTACTCTTGGTTTAGACTATCAGTGCAAACCTGATTAGACTGAGCCGTCTCTGGGATGACGGGTCACTTCATTGGAGTAGCTGAGATTTCGTAAAAAATTAAGAAGGACTTGGACATAGAGTGGGAGGACAGTTCTGGGATCTATTAGTGATGTCTGCCCTAAGACATCACCAGCGGAAGAGCAGTGGCACAATTTTTGTGGTTTCTGGACAATAAAATCTCTAAAATTCTTGGGCTCCTATCTATGGTTAATACCTAAAATTCCAAGAGAAGATTGTCTGATTTCTTCTCCTGTTGCTTTGATAAAATTCCCCACAAACGCAGCTTAAGGGAGAAAGGTTTTGTTTAGCTTACAGTTCCAGGATAAAATCTCTCAATGAAAAGTCAAGGCAGCAGACACTTGAAGCAGGCTACCACACCCACAGTCAAGAGAAGAGAGGAAATGAATACTAGCGATCAGCTCATTTTCTTCACTCGCTTACAGTTCAGAATCCCCCTTCCTAGGGAATGGTGCTGCCCACAGTGGGCAGGTCTTCCTATCTCAACTAATGTAATCAACAAATGTCCCCCGAGACATGGCCAAATGGCTATTTCCCAGCTGAGTCTAGATTGTGTTGAGTGACAACCGAAACTAACCATCAAAGCAGCCTGGCACAATTAGAAATCTGGTCTCTGACAGAAAGGGAGTTGTATGACCCTGGGTGTGTGTTTCTTCAAACACAATATAGCTTTGCTACTCGGGTTCCTCAGACAGAGGCAGAAATAAGCAGTCAAAGATGTTGATATAGATAAAGAGGTGAATGTATCTGCATGTATATATCAGGAAGTATTCCAGTATTATAATACATTTCCTTAGACAATGAACTTATAAAGAGAAAAGGTTTATTTTGGCTTGTACTTAGAGCCAGATTAGCGTCCATGATCCATTGGTTTCACTGCTTTTGGGTCAGGTGAGGTAATACACCAAGGTAGGAGAATGTGGCAGAGGGAAACCATTCAACCTTGTCGCTGAGAAAAAAAAAAAAAAGAAGAAGAAGAAGAGAAAGGGTTGGAGATCTCACAGCATCCAAGGTCATGCCCCCAGTGACACCCTAAGTTTCCATTCCTCTCAACAGTGCCAGCCTGGGGAGCCTCTGTGGGACAGTCAACACCCAAACTACAGCTCTACGCAGACAGGCGTTTGTGCCACATGTATGTACATGTGTATACATATCCTCCCGTGTCAAAAGCTTGAATAAGGCTTACTGATTGCTCAGCCACTCCACATACGTTGCACCGTCTGGTGTGCAGTGATATGAACAGCTGGTTATGTGAGATTCAGGAAGAAACGATCATTTGGTCTTTGACCTCCTTGAAGAGCTTTTATATAAAGGGAGAGAGAGGGAGGGAGAGAGAGAATGCAATGGTGTCTTTTCTGATAAAGCCTTAACTACCATCAGATTAATGTCACATCCCCACAACCTCATCTAACCATACCTTCCTTTAAGGGTGTTTCTAAATACAATCACACTGGAGATTAGGGCTTTAACACAAGAGTTCGGCCAGAGACACAATTCAGTACATGGAACTGTGTGGTTGGGCAAAAGTGTAGATGCTGTTTTCATAGTAATGTGGAATGCCAGAGAAAATTCTGAGCCGTGGAGGGTTTGGTCATTGAGGAGATGGCTCTGTTGGTAAAGAGCCTGCTGTGTGGAGAAAGAGGACCGGACCTAAACAGAGAACTCTCAACAGAGGAATCTAAAATGGCTGAAAGACCCTTAAGGAAATGTTCAACATCCTTAGTCATCAGAGAAATGAAAATCAAAACAACTCTGAGATTCCATCTTACACCTGTAAGAACAGCCAAGATCAAAAACACTGATGACAACTTATGCTGGAGAGGTTGTGGGTAAAAGGGAACACTTCTGCATTGCTGGTGGGAATGCAAGCAAAGGTACAGCCCCTTTGGATGTCAGTGTGGCAATTTCTCAGAAAATTAGGAAACAACCTTCCTTAAGACCCAGCAATACCAATTTGGGTATATATCCAAAGGATGCTCAATCGTGCCACAAAGACATGTGCTCAACTATATTCATAGCAGCTTTGTTTGTCATAGTCAGAACCTGGAAACAACCTAAATGCCCCTTGAGCAAAGAATGGATAAGGAAAATGTGGTACATTTACACAATGGAGTACTACACAGCAGAAAAAATTACGTCATCTTGAATTTTACAGGAAAATGGATGGAGCTAGAAAACATCATTTTTAGTGAGGTAACCCAGACACAGAAAGACAATTATCACATGTACTCACTCATAGGTGGTTTTTAAACGTAAAACAAAGAAAACCAGCCCACAAATCACAATCCTAGAGAACTTAGACAACAATGAGGACCCTAAGAGAGACTTATATAGATCTAATCTACATGGGAAGTAGAAAAAGGCAAGATCTCCTGAGTAAATTGGGAGCATGGAGACCTTGGAGGAGGGTTGAAGGGATAAGGAGAGAGGTAGGGAGGGGAGCAGAGGAAAATGTAGAGCTCAATAAAAATTAAAAAAAAAAGAATAAACAACTTCGGTTCCCACCAATCCAGTCTAAGCAGGAAGCTGCTACACAGCAAGGAATTCTGATCTTCTCTTCAAGAGGCCTTCCATGTTGCTTCTTTGTCTGTCCATGGAGTTAAAAATATGCTTCGGATAAACACCTTGCTCCTCAGTAATCTGTCTCAGGATCCCTGTTGAACTCCACATCCCAAACCTTTTATTATTTAAGTATACCATCATTGAACAGTTGCCAAACTTGAGAGGGGGACCTCTCTATTCTTCCTGACTCTAATAAACAGTACATTGGGGAGGTATCAGGAGAGGGGCTGAAAGGAGGGACCATACTTGCAGCTCATAGCACCAGTTGCCCCCACCCCACACAGGCAGTGCTGTGTCACCAAGGCTGGTGGGTTTAGATGGGTGGGGATCTCTGAGAATCCTGTCTCACCAGCTGGCCAGAATGGGGAGCAAACCTGGGGAGCCTGTGTTCCCACCTGCACTTCCTGCTTGCAGGTCCAGGGTGAGGTGCTCCCAAGATCTGCTTTGCCTGCTCCACTTGTTTCTGCCCCCCTCTGAGACTCCCGACCTGCAGAGGCAAAGGGTGTTCCTTCTGTGCCAGCAAAAATCCTGCTGGAAACACAGCTCGAACACAAACACAGGCAGCAGCCAATTTCCAAGTTAGAGTCTGTGAGTGAGGGTGTCACGAGCCTTTCGTCCCTCGTGAGCTTCCCCTCTTTCTCCTGGTGAAATGATTTGTTCTGGGTCAGGGAGAAAATGTCTACAAAGGCTAAAATACCTAAGCCCTGCACCCACCCTCACCCCACCCCACCCACTCCTCCCCAGGGTTCCCTTGTGGATCATATTTTCCTTTTCTTGACCAAACCTGAGGAGAGATGCATACCAAGGGGACTTTCTACTGCTAGTTCTCCCTGACAACACTCGAATGACGAGGAGATTTCCATTCAGCAGGGTGGGTGGGGCATCCCCTCTGCACGTGGCTAACCTGGGCTGTGGGACTATCTCATGTGGCAGGAATGTCACGGAGCCCTGCTACTCCAGGGGCATGCAATGTTGACCAAGCTTGTGAGAAATGCAGAGCAAGTTTCAGAACAGCCAGGAATGTTACACAGAGAAACCCTGTCTCAAAAAAACCAAACAAAACAGCAATGCAGAACTTCAGGCCCTACCGGAGACCCGTGGCACCAGAATCTGCATCTCATTTCGTAGGTCCCAGGCGACTTCTGCTCATGGACAGATGGAGAAATGCTACTGTCCCTCTGTCCTCATTACAAGGACACTTGAGCTGACTTAGGACAATTTGTGCCTTTTAAAATCTCACGGGCACTGTGCTCTCAAAATCGATCTTGTTTTTCACTTTCCTGAGAAAAGTAGGTTTAGTTCAACTGAAGAGCAGGCGCCACAGATTCCTGTTTGTAGCGTGCCCAACACAGAAACAAAGAAGATGCCTAGGTATATTAATCTGGTGCCCCCTGCCTTGTTGGCACCATGCCCTCCTCCCTCCCCCATGCCCTCCTCCCTCCCCCATGCCCTCCTCCCTCCCCCATGCTCTCCTCCATCCCCCATGCCCTCCTCCTCCATCCCCCATGCCCTCCTCCTCCATCCCCCATGACCTCCTCCTCCATCCCCCATGCCCTCCTCCTCCATCCCCATGCCCTCCTCCATCCTCCATGCCCTCCTCCATCCCCCATGCCCTCCTCCATCCACAGTGCCCTCCTTCATCCCCCATGCCCTCCTCCATCCCCCATGCCCTCCTCCATCCCCCATGCCCTCCTCCTCCATCCCCCATGCCCTCCTCCATCCTCCATGCCCTCCTCCTCCATCCCCCATGCCCTCCTCCATCCTCCATGCCCTCCTCCATCCTCCATGCCCTCCTCCATCCCCCATGCCCTCCTCCATCCACAGTGCCCTCCTTCATCCCCCATGCCCTCCTCCATCCCCCATGCCCTCCTCCATCCCCCATGCCCTCCTCCTCCATCCCCCATGCCCTCCTCCATCCTCCATGCCCTCCTCCTCCATCCCCCATGCCCTCCTCCATCCTCCATGCCCTCCTCCATCCTCCATGCCCTCCTCCATCCCCCATGCCCTCCTCCATCCTCCATGCCCTCCTCCTCCATCCCCCATGCCCTCCTCCATCCCCCATGCCCTCCTCCATCCTCCATGCCCTCCTCCATCCCCCATGCCCTCCTCCATCCTCCATGCCCTCCTCCATCCCCCATGCCCTCCTCCTCCATCCCCCATGCCCTCCTCCATCCTCCATGCCCTCCTCCATCCCCCATGCCCTCCTCCATCCCCCATGCCCTCCTCCCTCCCCCATGCCCTCCTCCATCCCCCATGCCCTCCTCCCTCCCCCATGCCCTCCTCCATCCACAGTGCCCTCCTCCTCCATCCCCCATGCCCTCCTCCTCCATCCCCCATGCCCTCCTCCTCCATCCCCCATGCCCTCCTCCTCCATCCCCATGCCCTCCTCCATCCCCCATGCCCTCCTCCATCCACAGTGCCCTCCTTCATCCCCCATGCCCTCCTCCTCCATCCCCCATGCCCTCCTCCATCCTCCATGCCCTCCTCCATCCCCCATGTTCTCCTCCATCCTCCATGCCCTCCTCCATCCCCCATGTTCTCCTCCATCCTCCATGCCCTCCTCCATCCCCCATGCCCTTCTCCTCCATCCCCCATGTTCTCCTCCTCCATCCCCCATGCCCTCTTCCATCCCCCATGCCCTCTTCCATCCCCCATGCCCTCCTCCTCCACAATGCTCTCCTGCCACCATGCTATTTTGCAGTCACACCGACATGAACTGATTAACACATTTAGCAGATGTGGCTGGAATTCAGTTTCTCCCCTAAATCGTGTTAGTTGGTGGATTTAGCTAGGGGAGGGCTGGGGGAAAAGCCAGGGTGCATAGAAGCAATCAGGAGGACTTAGGCAGTGGGCAGGAGCCAAATGAGGAAGGTTTCCTTGGGGCCTGGGGTGGGAGGGGAGCCTAGGGCTGAGGTCTGTGCAGGAGTAGAACTCAGCAGAAAGGTTAAGTGTGTGCTGTGGTCACTGTGATGAGAATGAGGTAGGAGACTAGCCTAGGTGTCTGAGGGTGGGTCACAGCAGTTGGCCCCGGGGGAAGGAGGTGCACAGCCATGGGGGGCTGGGCGGGAGGCTCGCCTCTGTCCTCTCTGGAAATGAGGTGTGCACAGCTGCCCTGTACCCCCTTTTCTCTCTGTTTCCCACCTTCCAAGAGGTGCTTCAGCCAGGGTCGAACCCCTGGACACTACAGCGGTTCCCTTTTGCTCTGACAATCCCTGTCTCTTCTCTCCTGCCATTTGTTTCTTTGTATTTGTAGTCATAGTCATTCAGGGGTTATTTGTAAGCTTATAAATGAGGTGATCCTAAATTGAAAGCCTCAAATCCCCCAAATCTCCAAATCCTCCCAAACCCGAAAGGAGCATTGACGTCACTTCACAGATGGAGACCCGCATGCCTGACTTCCTGGACTGTCTCAGTCAAAACAGGTGCAGCAAAGTAATTGGATAAAATCAACTCCAGGCTCTGCGTGAGGTATATTTTGAAAAAAGTCTAATTCATGTTTAAACGTTGGCCCCTTTCCTGAGATAGTTCAACACATAGGCAAATATCCAAAAGCCAGAAATCCAGGATCAAAATTTGCCAGACATTTTGGGCAGGGGACACTCAACCTAAGTGTGAATGTCCCAAAGTGCTTAGACATACAATGGGAATGTGACTGTGATTAGTGACGAGGGTGATGCCGTCCAAGCCCCTTCCCGCAGGCTGATGTGTTTCTGGACTTTCCAGACTCCGGAACAGGGAGCTAAATAAAAGCCCTTCTCTTCTTTATAAAACAGTCAGTCTCTGGAATCCAGTTATAACAAGAGAAGATAGAGTAAGACAGGTCTGGGAATGAGACCATCCTGGAGTTTATGGGTGACTCCTCACATCCCAGAGAAGACAAGAGGAGAGAAGGGGGCAATGGCTGCAGGCAGAACTCTGAGCCCTGCAGTCACGAGTAAAGCAATGTCAGCAGTCATCGTGGCTGCCAGAGGAGCGAGGGAGCCACTCTGGAGCTGCCCAGGACTTCAGCTTAGACGTGCAGCCTCAGAACCACATGATAATAAACACCCAATCTGTGGTGATGTGTGAGGGACACAGGAAAGGGACTCAGGGCCTCCCCGAAGCCACAACGGGAGCAAGTGAGGTGAATGAGTAGCAGCGGCCACGAGTACAGAAGGCCTCTGAGGCTCAGGGAGGTCGAAGCATCTGCTTCCAGCCACATGGCTAGTAAACTTGGAATCCAGCTTTCCTGAGTCTATTCTGGAACATCCCACCTTCCTCCTCCCATAGGCACTGAAGGATTATGAGCTGAGAGTCTCTGCAGCCAGGGTAGGTTTGCAGGGTCTAAAGGAGCAACCCCCAAACAGGCTAGCAGCTGCTCCTGGGAAGGGGTGTCTCTTAAAGGTTATCTCCCTCTCCATCTGGGCTCATGCCCGGTTCCATTCAAAGACTCCCTCCTTCTTCCAAAAATAACAGTGGAAGACCAAGCCAGAAAAGCATCCGGGTTTGCAGGCGAGGCCTGCTTTGAATAACTTCATGATATTTGTTAAGCAGCTGTGCCTGGCACTCTTACAGTTTTCCTATGGTAAGGTGAGGCTTAGCAAACACCCAAGCAAATGCACCAAAATAACTGCAGAAGAAAATACTTGGGTCTTGAGGCTCAGTGTCTTTGCCGAGGTTGAGTGTTACATTGTAAATATCAACCTGTCCAGGGGCTCCGCTCTTTCCAGCAGTCTCTGAATTTCTGTGTCCTCACTGGGAGGACGTGGATTCCCTGCTGCTTTTTGGCAACAGAGACCTAGGCTTGGGTAGGTGGGTGACTGGCCCAAGGCCATGTTGATAGCTGTAGAGGCTGGATTTCAGCCCTTGGTCTGACCTCAAGCTTGTCCTTCAGGTTTCAGTCACAGGATTTCATCTCCAGGGAGTCTGAAGCAGCTGGCCAGGGGCATGCCTTTCTGCAGGATTGTCCTCCCCAGACTGACGGGAATGTGCAGGGAGTTTAAGAACTGCTAATCCAGGTCACATGCTGCTCAGTCACCCTTTAGCCCTGTGGGATCTGCTGCTCTGGACTCAACCAACTGCAAATAGAAAGTACTTTAAAAAAAAAAAAAGCTCCCCCACAGAGGAGCTGCAGTCTGTTTCCTTGTCACTGTCCCCCAAATGACACAATAGAGCGGTCACCTATGCAGCAGCTACGCAGCACCAGGGATTATAAACCCACAAGAGAAGGTCAGAGTACACAGGAGGGGGTGTAAGGAAGATTTGGGTATTTGTGAAGATCCTGGAGCCAGTCTCCTGTGGGTACGGAGGGTGGTGCTGCCTTCTTATCAGAGCGCAAAAGACCTGATTCCAGAGTCGGTGTCACCTTCCTGACTTCACCTTCAGGAAAGCCTGTACTTCTACACCAGGTTGAAAATACAGCCAGGAGCCCTTAGAGACCACACAACACCAGCTGTGGGCTCCCCCTGAGCAAACTGTGTGAGTCGGTTCGCTGCATGACTCTGCATGACTGACTACATTGTCGCTATTTTACAGATGAGGAAACCGAGGCACAGGGAGGCAGCTCAATTGTACCAGGCTGGAGACTGGGTAGCTGTGGCTCCCAAGTTTACCGTTGGCATCTCTTGTCCTCCCTAGCACCAGGGCTGAGCTCTGCCGGGTGCTCACAAGTGTATATCTATCTGTGTTTCATCTTTTCTGTCTGTTAAGGTTGTGACATGGGCCTCAGTCAATGGTGTGTATGTAGCAGGCTGGGAGCTGGGGACTCTGTACCCCCCTCCACGGCCTAGTGAGTTTAGCTGTACTGAAAAGGGGCAGGAGATGGATGGCCCACCATCTGTTGTGGAGGTTTGGATGTGGCCCCCAAGCCTTGTGTGCTGGAGGTTGGTTCCCGGTGTGGTAGGTGATGGGATCACTAAGAGGTGGGTGGACGTGCTGCCATGGCCTAACTCAGTTCTCCATAGGAGGTTGTTATGGAAGAGTAAGACCAGCCCCTTCCAGCTCTCAGGCTTCGGGTCTTGCTGTGTGAACTCAGTGGTGTCATCAGCCAGGAGGTGATATGCCCAAACTGGTGGCATCTGTGGGGACTTTCAGCCTCTAGACAGTGAGCTAAATAAATATCTGTTCCTTATCAAGTATTTGACCAGCGGTGGAAAATGATCCAAGGCATTCCAGGGCCTGGCTTCTCCCTTAGTATAACCCTGTGCCCTCCCTGGTTCATGGAAATTCTCTAGCCTCAGGTGAGGTTGAGTGGGGACATAGGAACATACAGCTCCTCAAACTCCTTCAGAATCATTTTATTGCCGCCCTCCCCACCCCCAGGCATAATTCCAGATCCTTCCATTCTATGTGAAGGTTGTTTAGAAGATAAAAATTAAATGGATAAATACAAGGACCTGACGGTTTGAGGAGTGAATTCCGTGAGAGCAGCAAGAATCAGCAGCAGAGGGAATCCGTTTCTGGTTCATTCTTACAACATTGAGAGAGTGGGCCGAAGGACACTGGGGCTCGCAGCTCATGTGACCTCCTTCAGATGGTCACAGGGCCTGGAGACACAGGGCTGTGTTGTGAAGAGCTCCATCAGAGTGTGTCAGCCATTCTCCACAGCTCCGCCCACGGAGCCACGCTAGGGGCACTGTGGCTGTGCCCAGCACCTCTCAGGACGTCCATAGAGGCTGGGTCCTGGCAGGCCCTGGGCGGTGACCCGACAGTCCGTTCTAATTCACAGCACTGGAAAGAATATGGCTGCCAAGGTTATAATGGCCAGCGGTTCCCAAAGCATGGGACCAGGGGGTGGGTCACTACCTGTGACTACAAGAACAGGGGCCAGTGCACACCTGTGCAATACAAGAACATGGCGGAGGCAGTGCACATTCTGTTACCAGTGGCTGTGGAAGCAACCCGGAGGGCTGTATCCCGCCTCAGATCCCCATGTGGCTGTACAGAAGAAAACCTCCCCAGGGACAGGGCGAAGATGGACATCTCCAACACCTGTCAGCTTTCTAGCTCCCCGGACCCCCACCCCATCCCACCCCGAGTCTGCAGGAAGTGACAGCGTCGGGCTGACAGCATGCGGCTTGGTTTCCTTTTCACCCCCTCTACACATACCTGTCGATGGCCAAAGGTAGGAAGGAGTTTTCCGAGACGGAAACTTTGCATTTTATTTTTTTCAGTGAGGGATTTAAATGACCAACGTTAGGGCATTAACTCTGTAGGACGCTGCAGCTGCGACAACAGAGCAGACGACAAGGTGGGACGCTGTGAGTTGGTTGTCCCTCATCTCTTACACTGCTTTAGGAGGGCTTAGGAAATCCCCTGGCAGGGAGGTTCTCTCTATCCAGGAGACTGCCCTGTGACCCCTCCCCCTGCCTTGCAGAACCTCTACTGCTACCTTGAGGCCAAGATTTGCCAGCTTCTTGCCTGGGCAGCAGGTACCTGTTTGGCCCCAGGGGACTCCAGCTTCAGGTCTGGGTTGTCCTCGGAGTACAATGTGCTCTTCAAACCTCAGCTGCAGAGTCAACCCCTCTACAACTGGATCCTGGGTCCTCATTCTGTTCATCTCTCACAGAACCTACTGCAGGACAGATGACTCCTCTGTCACCCCACTTATTATGTGTTCCTTGAGGGCATGGATAGGGACATCCCTGACTTGGCATCCCCAGAGCCTGGTCCTGATGCACAGAAGGTCCGTGGTGACATTTCATGGACAAGAACAGCAGCAATGACAACTCTGTTCACAGAACACTGGCTGTGTCACCTGTTCATTCTCCCCAGAGCATCAAGAGAGAAAACTAGACACTCACCCCATTTATCAACAAGGACATTGAACCAAGAGATCTCAAATATCTGAGGGCTCAAGGAACTATATATAGCACATGAGAGAACAGAGACTTGAATGAAGGTGACCTCCAAGCGGCTTCTCCGTAAACCATGGGGGATGTACCTGGTGACCTCTCCCCCAACTGCATAGTAAGACCGTAGAGGCTGGCATGCCAACCCTGTTTGCTGTTTCCTGCTACCTTTATTCCTTGCAAGGGCACAGGCAATGGCTTTTCCAAAGGTGAAAGCAATCTTCTCTATACAGGCTTGCCCTCTATACAGGCAGCGCCCTGGGGTGAGCTGCCCCCCACAGTCCCATTGGCCAGCTCCCACCCCACTGCAGGATTCTGCTGCAGCCACCCTGCTCTGGACCCAGCTGCTGGGCTTGTGCGCAAATTGGTGCTGATTGAATTAGCCTTGTTTAGTCATCGTGGCTGGTGGAGGCAGGATGTAGCTACCTAATGACATTCGCTGTCTGTGACTCTAATCGCTTTTGCAAGGGACATTATGTTAATATCACACACACAAGCAGGGAGGACGAGGCTGCCCGGTCCAGGCCATACGTGCATCACACCCCTCCTTTGTGATCCGGGTCACTGAAATCCTCACCCTCTGCAAACTGCCCTGTGGCATCTGATCCGTCTGTCGTGGTGACCTCATCTCAGGGATGATAGCAGGGTGATGGGGATTCGTGCTAGAATCTTGATTCTTCTTAGATATGAAAAGCTCTGTCCCTTACTTAAGAAAAGGAGCGCTAGCTGAGGTGGGATGGGGTGGGGTGGGGCGGTGCTGGTGTTGGTAGTACATGCCTTGGAAGGTGCCAAGCAAATTCAATCAGTGTCAGCCCTTGGAGGTCTTCCACATAGGTTGCTGGGCCTTTTCCCAGAGCGACTGAGCTGGTGGGTCCATGGTAGGACCTAAGACTTGGCATTCCCAGTCAGTTCCCAAGTCAGATGGTAGCCCTGACCACCTCTGAGGAGCACCAGCCTAGGTGACCCTCACTGTCCGCCTCTTGTAGGCCCATTACGAGCAAAGGACATTGCTACACCATTCTACAGATGAAGTCCAGATGGGTCAACTCGTCTTTCTAAACTCTCCCCACTTCCTCTCTGTGAAAGGAAGGGTCTGTGTCCCCAGTGGAGAAGTCACAAAGACAAGAAGTCTGTCCCAAGAGGTTGTGTTATACACACGCTGACTTTCTGAGGGCTGGTTTGAAATCCATCTTGAAGTTGTCCATGCTTGTCTGCAGGGCCATCACAGTGAACCCTAGCAGGTGAATTCCTGTGGGTTTGAGCTGAGTGTAGCGCTGGGCTGGCCTCCTACACTCAGTGTAGGCGACACACACTCTGTGGGGAAGAAGGTGACAACTGAGCAGATGCTTCTCTGCCTTACCTAGCAGTCAAGGTTTTCCCAGGCCGGCCAGTCAGGCCACCCTATTTAACCACCCTCCCTCTATACGTCCTCCAGGTGACCAGAAGAGGGTAATTTCCAGGACATTTGCTCAGGCCTGGCCCTGCTATCCTAAGATTCACTGTTCTCCCTGTGTCTGCCATTCTTGTTTCACAGCTTCCCAGAGGCCCTGCTAAAGGCACCCTCCTGAGACATGGCAGGGCAAGCTTGTGGAGGTGAGGCCGTTAAAGCCCTGTCCCTGCTCACACCTCCAACAGCCTCCCTCCTTTGACCCTCTCCCCAGAGAGCCAGTTATCTTCCAGGCTCATGGAGATGGCACAGGGTCCCTGGGACACTCAAGCCTACCCATCAGCTGGAGAATTTTCCTCCCCTCTCTCTTCACTCCCTTTCTTTCTTTTCTGTTTTCAGGGTCAGAGTCTGGGCTCTGGCAGCCCAAGCCAGGCTCACCCACCCAACGCCAACAGACAAATCATAGTGAAAAGCAGAAAGTAGATTTACTCAGAGCAGCTACATTGGGAAGAGGAACAAACAAAGAGCCCCAACGACCCCCCAATCTATCTTGGGGTTCTGACTGAAGGTCTGGGGTTAAACAGAAGGCCAGAGGCATGAAAACTAAGCAGGTCTCGTCAGCGCATGGTCCTGCCATTACAAACACATCATTGTCTTGGCTCTAGTTCTACAACTGTGTGGAAACCCTTTCTGATAGACAAGCTCCTCTCTGGCCAGCTCCATGGCCTCAGCTTGTGCTTCTCTTAGCCAGCGATGGCTCCTGAGCAGAGTCCAGTTTCTTGGGGACTATGGCCCCAACAGTCTGAATGCACAGTGTCTGCTCAGAATATCTTCATTTTTTTCCAGAAAGGTTACACTTCCTCTCTGCCTCCCTGCTTACTTCCCTACTTTCCTTCCTTGTTATTATTATTTTTTAATGTTTAAGCATAGAGAAACAGGCCATTAGACCTTGCCACGTTTCCTGTTAGCAACAAAGCACACCCTTCCTCACAACTCAAATGGCCCAGTGCTTATGATTCCCCCAAGACCAGAGGGTTTAACTTGGTATATTCTCTCTCTCCCTTTCTCTCATCTGTCCCTCCCTCCTTCCTTCTCTCCATCCCTCTCCCTCTTCTTCTTCCTCTCTCCATATATATATTTTTGTTTGTTAATGGCAAATGTTTATTTATTGTAGCTACAGATAGCATGGCCATTGTCAGCCAGCCTTGCTTACAGAACTAAGGAAACAAATATCTGGGTTTTTTTGAAAGCTTAGAACACAAGGAAACAAGAGGCCTCAGCCAAGTTCCACTCCGAGCTGCTTGTCCTGGGAAAGTCCTTCCTTCTCTGGGCTGCAGGGCCCTCTCCCTCTCTTCTGGACTTCTGTACCAATTCAGAAGACATACAGGCCCTGGAGTGGTGGGAAAGGGAGTTCTATTACGGCTTCACTGAGGACAGTGAGAACGTGGACTACAGAAGCAAAGATGTCAGAGCCCCAAAGAGAACCACCTGCTCCTCCGAGTCAGCAGCACCTTTGCCAGGTGCGGACCTCCGCTCACAGTGAAGACATGAACTCAAGCTGAGCACAGTTGCTTTGGCAGAGCAGCTGCTGCAGATGCCTGGTGTCCCACATGTTGCTGAGGGACTGTCACCCTGAGCCAGAAAGGATGTGTCCACTACAACAGGGAGTCCATGGTGAGCATGAAACACTGTGCCATGTGGATGTTTGCTTGTGGACGCCACTCATAACACCCAGGTGCTGGAGGTCCTCTCGGGTTTGCTCTTAGGAGAAAGACAGGAGTGCGCATTGGCTGTCTCCTGTCACATGATCTGACCAGGGCCTGCTTGTTAAGTAGATTCTGGAAGTGCTTATAGCTAATTGGAATTAATTGCCACACATTGTCCTTCTGGGCTGGCCTCAGCTTTCTCTCTAAACCTTAGGAAAAAAATACAATTTATTTATTTATTTATTTATTTTTGTGTGTGTGTGTGTGTGTGTGTGTGTGTTGGCTTGGCTACTTTTCTTATGCTGTCCACACCCATTTTTCTAGGGATAGCGTCACCCGCAGTGGGCTGAGACCTGCTACATCAACTGGAGATCAAGAAAATGCCCAACAGATATGCTCACAGGCCAACAGGATGGAGGCAATTCCTTGGCGGATGTTTCCTCTTCCCAGGGGCTCTAGCTTGTGTCAAGCGGACAAAAATAGCCAGAGCAGGCATTCTGTCACACGGGTGCTGACTAACACCCTGGCTGACCAGCTGACTTGGTCATGAGCAGGCTCTGGTCTCCTGAGTAATGCTGCCGGGTCTCCCAGACCTCTCCACAGAGCCCTATGTGTGTGTCCAGGTTGGGCACAAATGAGGTCTCTATAGCTGTATTGCCCTTATTGCATGCCATGACTTTAACATGCACCTCCAGCTTACTGTGGCTCAGTCAGCTTTTCTGGGTTGTAAGAATCACATTCTCTGTTTACTGTGAATGGCTGAGTTCCGGAGTTTTTCAGATTTCTCTAACCTGGGCACCCTTTGACTAAACACAAAAACTTGTGTATTCTCCCGAAGGCTCCACTTCCCCGTATCCAGATAAAGAGTGCTGTCCACTGGCGGCAGCCAAGGACATTGTGTCCAGCCTTGGCACAATTTGCTTTATGAAACGAAGAAGGTATTTTTGTCGCACAAAAATATAATTCTTACTAATATGCCAGCTCAGTTGTTCCCGACTGTACACATTCTTGTCTCGTTGCCTTTCCCATCAGTCACACCCTCGGAGTGTCTGCTGTTTCCCTTCAGGATTGTGAAGAATCAGACCAGATAACACCAGTCTGGGGAAAGAGCCAAATCCAGTAATCAAAGTACGGTTTCTATGGCATATGGAGCACTTCATATCATTGTGAATTCAGGCCAGCACAAGGAAGGGGCATTGCGTATATCACCCTGACTCTGTTTCCCCTTATAACCTCACACTGGTGAGACACTTGCTGGAGAGGGAACCCACACAGATAAATTATTATTTGTTGAAATGCACAGTTTATATTAGGGTTCGCTCTTGGTGTGCACTCTTTGATGGGTACATTACTCCCAGCTCTATTCCAGGTTCACACAGAAAGCTACACTGTCCTGCAGAGGTTGTGTGCCTAACTACCACCACACCTGAACCCAGCCTTCTTTATTTCACGGCGGTTTGCGCAGATGGAGCAGGGAGGCCACTCGGTTAAGACGGGAAGACCCTGAGCACCACATCCATTGGCACATCTCCTGGATCTATTACAGTGCCGGCCATACATCAGCTACTTGTCAACGTGACAGCTGTTGATGGAGAAGGGACACTCAGATGCCCTTGTGGGTGAGCAGAGAGGAGGAGATAAAAGAGGGATCCTGGAAGTGGCTGGAGCGGGCAGTGTTGGAGAGCAGAGAGCGAAGAGGAAGCAGCCCGCAAGTCTTGAGGCCCATGGCAGGAGCCTCCCTTTAGGGCAAGGCACAGTTGTCTTCAGGATAGTAGCTGAGAATCCACAGTGGGGATGCTTCTGGCAGTTACTGTGTCTGCTCTTTCACTTCTCGGGGTGATGAGCAGAGAAAGGGTGTCCAGGATGCCCAGTCCTGAGATGGCCTGTCAGAACTTGATGTGTGGCTTTCTCAGTCTTTTGACTTTTGGAGTCTCTTCCAGATCTTTTGACTCAGTAAACGATCAAGCATTTTAACAGAGGCAGGCTCCTTGAGGAAGCAGGCTTCCGTTCCCATCTGCCCCAATTACCTCGAATTTAATCTGTCAGGGAGTCTGCTTCCAGGGCAAACAAACTTCACTGGATTTTCTTTTTCTTTCTTTCTTTCTTTCTTTCTTTCTTTCTTTCTTTCTTTCTTTCTTTCTTTCTTTCTTTCCGTTTGTTCTTTCCTTTCTTTCTTTCTTTCTTTCTTTTTTTCTTTCTTTCTTTCTTTCTCTCTCCCTTTCTATCCCCCCTCTCCCTTCCTCCCTCTCTTTTTCTTCCTTCCTTCCTTCCTTTCTTTCTTTCTTTCTTTCTTTCTTTCTTTCTTTCTTTCTTTCTTTCTTTCTCTCTTTCTTTCTTTGCCAGAGGCTTGTGACCTTGAACTCAGTCATTGACCTGGCTTATTCTGATGTTTTCTTACGTCTCAGCTTCTCAAGACCTGAAGGAGCAGACTCCCTCAGATCCCTGGGGGTCTCTTGGATAGAGGCAGGATGCTGGTGGCCCCATTTGCCCAGAAGGCAGGGCAAGCATGTGAAAATGCCCCATTTTCTTTGCTACCGACTGTGCCAGCACAGGTGCCCTGCAGCTAGCGGATTGGGTGTCCTTGGCTAGCTATGTTCTCCCGTCCATATTTTCATCTGCTCGACTTTCACGTTTGCTGTCTGCCAGCTGTCTGACCTGGATTCACCAAGAACACCTCAGGCCTTTGCTGGGTCCCTGAGGTGGTTTGTTTCAGGGCCAGGTAAGGACTAGGGGTTCTGAAGGAGAGGGTGTGCGGCTGGAGACTAGGCCGAGTCATGTAGTATTTTCTGATGTCAAATCTCATCCTGTGACCTCCTTTTGGGCCCTTTCCTGGCCCTTGAGCTTGCAGGGTGAGATCACATGCTTCCCTGAGGTCTCCCCAGCCCCAGCTGAGTAGATGAAGGCTGCAGCATTTGCACTCAGCCAATAGCAGGGCTGCTTTTCCGAGGCAGAAAGGCAGGCCTTATACCCAGACGCCTCTGCTGGTTCCCAGAAGTCAGGGATACACTGAGGCAGGTTTCTGAGTTAAAAATAATCAGGTTAAAAACCTCATTTCTGTAAATACTAAGAAAATTCAAGCCTTGCCTGAGAAGGAAGAGTCATGCCATCATGGATCCCCAGAGGGGATAAAGGACTTTGAAACCTTGGTGGCTTGTCCTGCTTGTCCCACCACTCCCGCCATCCCCTAAGACGCAGTGGCCATGTAGTGGTCATCGATGCCATCCTGAAGCCAATCCCCTCCTCCGGGCATAACGTCTTAGCTTATGTTGCTGTGACGTCCTTCCGCGGGTTAGATCATGCTATGGAACAATCTCTGTACACTGTAAATATGTATCACTTACTGGTTAACAAAGAGCTGACTAGCCTATAGCTGGGCAGGAAGGGAGTGGATGGGAGAGCCAGACTAGGAGGACGCTGGGAAGAAGGGTGAGTCTTGGGAGTCATAAGCAGATGCAGAGGGAAGCAAGATGAACCTGCCGTGTTGAAAGAAGGTACCGCCACATGGCAGAGAGTAGATAAGAAATATTGGTTAATTTAAAATATAAAAGTTAGCTAGTAATAAGCCTGTACTATTGGCCAAGCATTTATAATTACCATTAAGCCTCTTGTAGTTATTGGGGAGAGAGCTGATAGGACAGGAAACTCTGCCTACAGGATCGCTTCAGCCCCCTTGACACCCGTTCCTTGCCCCTCTGGGTCTGACCTAACACCCTTGTAACTAACAGAAGCTAAATCCTTTTGGAAGGCACTAAACTCCACAAAAGCCCAAGCTTCCACCAACAGAAAGGCTAAGTGTCCACAGGCAGCCTTTGGGGGCCCGCAGCTAAGATCACCCAACTTTGCGGTCATCAGCCCACCCGATGTTTCTGAAGAGTGTGACAACTTATGACTTTGTTGTGTTTCATAAGATCTTCATAACATTGCTGCCTCCCGGGAACAGGGGATTTGGTGGAATCGGAAGCCACGTTCTTCATGGTTGCCTCGGGAATGAACTCTTATTTACACCTTTGAGGTGAGAACTTGGCCTCAGGTCAGAATGTGGTGGGTAGGATGAAGGGGGGACTGGTGGCAGCAGAGGGGCCCTCTTTGCCTCCTTGATTGGAGAGTTCTGCTTTTCACCTGAATGTTGGGTGAAGCTGACAGCCTTGCTATAATGCTTTATATCATAACTCAAATTGCAGGTGCTCTGTGTATGAAATCTCCCATAACAAATGGTTTTAGAAAAGAACACAGGCTTGTCTTTGTTACCAGATATGACTGTTCTGCTTTTGGCTCTATTTCTATTAAGCAAGGACAATTTTGCTTACACACGCACACACAAACACACACACGCATGCACCAGCACTGGACTTAGAGTTCAAAGTAAAGCATAGGGCTTAAATGAGTTCTCACTACCTTGCGCCAGCCTGGGGTCTTGCAGTAGAATCTCCCCTACCTCAGCCTCCACAGATGCCATCAGGTCATTTATTTACTCAAGACTCCCTGCTTCCCGAAGCCCCCAGGCTGTGTTCTTTTATGCTTGCTGGTTTCTTGTCCTGCCTGGAAAAAGAGGTTTCAGAACCTGAGACCTGCCCCTGCTCTTTCTACCCTACCCAGTACCTTAGGAACAAGGGGGTCCCTTTAACTATCTGGTCTCAAAGATCCACAGCCAACAAAGGCAAGGCTTGGACTTTCACGCCCTGTGACCTTTCCTGTACCTGGCTGACACTTTAGGGTTCATTTTGGTGACACCTCTTCCAGGAAGCCTTTCTTGATGCCCACCTTTTGTTCCCACAGCCTCCTTGTTAATCCCAATCAAAACACCTTAGGCAGTATATAACGCTAGCAGATTCTCCCTAAAGGTCACGCCTCTACTAGATACAGCTTCCCCAAAGCAGACACGGGTCTCGGGTTCCCTGGTTTGCTCAGCACTGACTGCACAGGCTCTAGTTCTATGATACCGAGATGTCAGTCCCCCAAAGCCAGGATTCTATCTGCTTTGCCCATCTGTGTAGTTCAAATATGTGGCACGAAGTCGACGTGAAAAGATAATTGACAAACATCTGGTTGACCCTACGGTGGGCATCCTACTACTTAGAAGCTATGTGAGTTCGGGTGGGGTGCCCCACCTCGCTGAGCCTCCCTTTCTTCCTCTCTAATCTCAGAGAGTCACTCTGAAGGCTGGGGGAAGGTGCATGGGACAGTCAAATGTTAGTCACATGGCCTCAGCTGCTTACACATGAGTCTACGCCTGACCCCAAAGGCCTCGGATAAATTCCTAGCGGGTCTCGAGGTTGTCTGTCTGAGCTCAGAGCCCCCTTGCCCTCGTGGGTGGTCCATGGGAAAGGGTTAACTGATCTGTGCTCCTTCTCTTTGGCCAGAAGCTGGTGACCTCTGCGGGTCACTTCTGACTGCAGGGTCATCAGAGGCATTGTGTGGGGGCTGTTGACCGCTGGACAGCTCTACTGAGTCTTCAGAGCCCAGCTGGACAGTGCAGCCAAGGTCACGGTCCCCTTTGCCTGAATGGCTCTTTCTTCAAATAAAGGCGGCCCCTTTGGCAGCCACGGGCAGCCAAGGAAGCCAGCTGTCTGAGGACTCTCAGGTCCTTTTGAGCCCTAAGATGTAAGGCAGACCAGCATGAAGGAGGGACCATGCAGAGCTGGGCTTCCTGGCGCTTCCCCACTGGCGGTATCATGACTGGGCAGCTGGCCTCACCTCTCTAAGAGCCTCTGTGAGTGGGAAAAGCCAACACACATTGGGAGGGAATGCTAGGCACAAAGACAATGTGTGTCGCTCGGCTTACAAAGCCACACCACTCACCAGTCACGAACTACTTTATATGGACCATAAGAGAAAAATTCCACCTTAGGGCATGGTTACTAGAGTGCTTGCTTAGCCTGTGTGAGGTCAGAGTTCAAATCCTGTGCAGAGAAAAATAAATAACAACGAGAACAAAGCCATCCTAACAGAAAGAAGGACAGGGTGTGCTGTGTACAGCTGTGGAGCTGATGCTGGGGACTGGCTTCTGTGGAGCCGACAGTGGAGCAACCCCAGGCCAAGGCCTACACGACTCTTTGCACATGGGTGTTTGTGCATGGCAGGTCTAACTCTGTGCCCTACCTGACTGGAGATCTAGGGCATCGGGAAAGAAGAAAGGGCTATAACAAGACATATGTATTACTGAGCATGTTTGTGTACATGATGAAAAAGATACACTTGGGATGCCAGGTCAGGGGTCCAGGGCTGCTTTCATTGGTCAAGGTCTCCAGAGCACGATGTTCATGCTCTGCAGCTGCTTATTGGTGCCCCATCCAGCCAGCTCGTGGGCTACAGCAGATTATTAGAAATGGGCTAGTCTAGGTGCGAGAGCTAGCCTAGAAGAGGCTAGATAGAAATGGGCCAAGCAGTGTTTAAAAGAATACAGTTTCCGTGTAATTATTTCGGGTAAAGCTAGCCGTGTGGGCGGCCGGGTGCTGGGGACGCAGCCCTGGTGCTCCTATTTCAACACCATCCCCCTCCCTCCAGCGCTGCTGCTCTTGGCTGCTGGGCAGACCCTGTCCTTCCCAGCAGGACCAAACCCCCATTCTAAACCTTCCTATTGTGGCTGATTTCTCTTCCACGGCCCTTGTCACAGCTGACAGACACTTTCTGCTCATTTGCCACCGTCAATTTACAAGTGTCCTCTGCCAGACTGAGTGTCAGCTGCACAGAGGTCGGAGGCCCCGTGTGATTTTGCCACCCGTTTCTCTCCAGCATCCACGAGGCAAGTGGCAGTGTGCACACTTGTTCAGACGTCTAGCAACAAGAGTGGCTGGCTGGATGCGTGGCTAGGTGGAAGGCGGATGGATGGAAAATGGGCAGACAGGTAGCTTACTGGGTAGAAGAAAAATGGACGGTGGAATGAATGGGAGATGAATGGGTGGATATAAGTGGATGGATGGAAGGAAGGATGAGTGGGTTGATGGATGCATGGGTAGATGGTTGGAAGGCAGAAAGACAGAAGGTGGAAGGCAGATGGATGGATGGATGGATGGATGGATAATACTGATTTACCCTTCAGAAGCAAACTGTCCATTTGAAACACAAGATCTGTTTAGATCTACAGATAATCAACAGTAACTCAAGAGAGTTTGTGTAAAAGGGTCCTGTTCTAAGTGTTGGGATGCCTAGTTTCATGATGGAAGGAGGGGATTCTAGCCAGCTGTCATGGATAGAAGCCTAGGACTGTCTCCACAGGGAAGGATTATGTGGCCCCCACCAATGACGCATGTTCTGCACTGTTTAAAGTCTGTCATCTACTGGGAGCACCTCTGTTCACAGGGAGTATCTCTACCCAGAAGGAGTAGCTCTGCCCACTGGTCACTCAGAGTATGGAGGGGGAAGTGGGAGTGGACCCCACACCCAGCCTTGGGTCAGGGGCTCTTTTCCTGGTAGAGAAACCCAGTGGGAACAAAGCAGGGCACCCCTCGTGGCCCCACACCTCCCAGAGTTATGATTTCTCTGATACGGGCAGAACTTGGGGTTAACAGTTGGAGAACTCTGCCCTCCCCTCCTACCAATAACTCAGTTACTGCTGTTGTCTCTCAGATGAAAAAAGAAACAGCAACTATTCAAGCCTACAAGAGCATCAGAGGAGAGGACAGCCAGGTCAGGGGCTTGGGCTGGGGACAGGGAAAACATGTCAGACCCAAGGGGAAAACAGGAAGGGTTAAGTACTACAGAAAGGGCCCAGCTGCCACTGTAGGCGAGGCTTTCTATTTCTAAATGGATGAAGGGAAATTTTAGAGAGAAACTATCTGCTGAGAAAATTCTGAGTGAAATGGAGCGTGGTTACTCAGTTCTCAAGAACAGACAGAAGGGCCTGCGCATGCACAAGTCCTGCTCTCCTAAAACGTTTATTTTGAAAGGGTAACTCTCTCGAGGCAGAATCGTATCGCGTGCCTGTGGGACAGGGCAGGTCACACAGATGAGGGAGATGTTCCGGCATGGTGCAAAGGCACAGGGAGGACAGGCTGTAGTGGTGGGGACACACTAAAAAGGGGTGTGTGGACAATCGGAGGGCCCAGAACCACGGACAGAGAGAGCATAGAGCTACAGCACATTCCAGGTGCTGTGGAGGGAAGACAGGTCAGGGTGTCTGTTGTCTAATTTAAAAAAAAATCAGTAGGACTCAGATAGGAAGCCTGATTGCATAGTGCAGTGACTCGCTCTGATTTTCTTTCAAGCCATTGTTCTGTCCACTCTGCAAACAAAGAGAACCATCCAGCCTGTGCCTCCCTCTTCTCTTACGAGCTAAAGTCTGCAGTGTGCAGCTAGGGCTGCCTTTGCATGGTCCACAGCTCTCCCTCAGTCCTGTCTCCAGTGTGGGTGACTCTACTATGAAAAAATTAAAATATTATGGGACATTCTTTTGCTTTGAGTCTAAAATCCCACAGGGGAGGGAGAGGGAAAAATGAATGTAGGATGCTGACGGTGTTACCTCCCTCCTTCACCTCCCTCCTCCACCTCCTTCCTTCACCTCCCTCCTCCCTCCCCCATCCCCCTCCTCCATCTCTCCTCCACCTCCCTCCTCCCCCACCTGTGTGTTCCACCAGCCTTTACCATGTTTCCCTGCTGGGCTGTGCTCTATTGGAGAAACACAGCCCGGCTATCTTACGCATTGCACTCTGTGGACACGTGGGCTGTTCACACTCATGTTTTTAGAGACGGTCTGTTGTGCACACACTTGTACATGTCTCCTGGGACCAGATTACAGGAGCTCCCGGAGGGGACATTCTTGGGGGTGCATTAATGTTTAAAGACTTAGAAAATGCCAGGGAATCACTCTGCCAGGATTCCCCCACTGTGGAGGGAGGATGGATCTATTTGTATATCTGGGGGCACTTCGGTGTGCCTTTGGATTCCCATTCCTACCAGGAGTACACCGGGACCTCCCAGGACACCCTGCTCAGACCCTCCAGGTTGGGTCCAGGTTCACTGTAGTCTTGAACAAGGTCAGGGAGAGAAAAGCTCCCATTCTTTGGGGACAACTCCCCCAGCTGCACAGGGTCTCCCCTGTGCCCTCCTGTGCTCTGACCTTGCTGCTCTGTGGATGCTCCCTGGTGACCCATCTGTCCCTGGCCCCTTGAAAGACACCGTGGGGTCTTCCCTGGGCTCAGAGCATCCAGGTCTGGGCTGGAACCATCTCAAACTGCTGTTCTCTGCACCTCAGCCTGGGGTCTCACCCTCCTGCTATGCCAACTGTATCTGGAAGCGTGTTGATCTCATAGCAGACAGTGGTGAGGCTGATAAACAAATCCATGAAGAAATGAGTCATGAACTGGACTCGGGAAAGCACAGCTTTGGGGAGCTGTTCAGGACTGCGTGCCTTCCTCTCTTTTAGCCTCATTCCTTAGTAAATGCCCTTGCAGAAATGAACACAGTCATTTATAGCCAAGGAGAGACCATGGATAGGTCTGTGGACATACACACACCCGAGCCGTGCTCTCTTTGACCCAGTGGGAAACTGACAAAGTCATCATATGGTAATCCTCCTGACCCAACAGGAACTCGGCTCAGCCCCTCAGGCACTGTGGTGATTGGAAGTTTCTGCTACCGGCATCAATGAGGGCATTCACACAGTAAACCCAGTAAAATCTCACTCAAAATTCAAATTATGAGTCCTGATGATTGTGTGCCTTTTTCACAGCATCCTAAGATCAAGAAAGAGCTACATGAACCACAGGAGGGGGGTGTATATGAAGAATAATCCACTTCTATCCATGTCATTCTACACTGAATTCCCACACTCATACACACTCAAAAAATGGGGCTGTGGTATATATATATACACCAAAAAGTAGGACTCTTTTATTGATGTTATTTTGTATCCTTTTTGTTGTTAATTTAAATACTGTTAAGACATTAACTAAGACCACTGGTTATACGATACACTTCTTTTTATCAGCTGCATACTATTCCACTGTGTGGGTGATTCACCATTTCCCAGGTGTTAATGGACATGGGAAGGCTGTTTTCCAGATCTTCACCACAAGGAATAGTGTGGCAATTTAGTGCCTTACACAGACTAGTGACCCTTTCAAGGGGTTATTTTGTCAAAAGGTCTGTGTACTTTGTAATGTAATAGGTGTGGTTTGGGGGTCCCACTAAGTCACCTGTTCTCTTGGTCGTTACTTTCTTTGCTGCCCTGGCCATAAGGCTTCCTCCCAGTGCAGGGCTGCCCGCGGCTAACTGCTTACCTCTGAGGTTCTCCTGCAGGGCAATGCTCTGTGTCGTCTGTGTGAGGACACACCTGCGGCTGTGCGGATGGACGCGGTTGAGTACAGTGCAAACACCGTTTCTCGCTTGCTGCCCTTGGCCTCCATGGCTCAGCATCTCTTAGATGGGTACAGGGGCGGAGGGCCTCCACAGCCTACCTGCCTCCCCATGGCCAGCTAGCTGGTGGGGACAGAAGGCCTGGGGCCTCTGGCAGCCAATCAGCGAGGCTCAACATTTGCTAAGGCTCGGGGACTGTTTGCTCAGGCCACTGGGGCTAAGACACACATGTACACGTGAGATACACACTCGGCTGCTCATGCACATGTGCCCGCAGCTGCTGTTGTCAGCATGACCTGCTTCCTAGGGTCACCCGGTGCTGTGACTCGCTTCACCGGGTGGCCTGCCTTCAGCTCTCCAGCATGCTTTATGCTTCCGAGGCAATGGATCCTAAATCCCAGGAGTTGTGTTAGGTGCGCTAGGCCTCCTGCCATCCTTACTTCATACACTGTTCCTTAAATCGATCCACTTCACATAAGAGTTAAGTAACATTATTTTAGCCTTATTCAAAGTGATTGTATTCATGTAGTTGTAGGTTAGATATCCCGATTTAAAATTTACATATGTGGTAAACATAAATAAATACATCCATGAGTTTCCATTGATGTGGTTCTGTTTGCTCCCTTTGGACAGTTTAATTTGTACACAAAGACATATTCCATGATAAAAGGGATGGGTAGGAATGGGCCTCAGTGGCCTGGTTTAAATTTCTAATGGAGGATATAACAATTACCCCATGAGCCACTGCACTGTTTGTGTTAGCATATCCCCAGTGCCATGGCTCAGCATGCAGAGCTTGTCTCCTGGGGACTCTGGAATGCACGCTGTATCACTGTTGGGTAAAGTCACCACTGCGTGCTGGAGCCCCAGAATTGATTCCAACCATTTGTAACCCCATGCTCTTTCATGAGAACTTACACACATATAAGCTTGTACACATACAAGGTTACACGTTTTAAGTTCTTTTTTAAAAAAGATTTATTTATTTTATATGCATTGGTGTTTTGCCTGTATGTATGTTGGTGTGAAGGTGTAAGATCCTCTGGAACTGTGTAGTTACAGACAGTTGTGAGTTGCCATGTGGGTGCTAGGAATTGAACCCAGGTCCCCTGGAAGAGCAGCCATATTCACCAAAGAGTCACACTGGCATACCAGGCATCCGTCCCTCTGCTCCTAGGCATTGTGGTGACATTGTCCCGGAAGTACTTCTTATCTTCCCTTTACAGGAGATTGTCTCAGGAGATCTGGTTTCCATGGGACACACACAGGAAGACTCCTTCACACCAAAACACGCAGATGCGGCAGCACGCCCTTCAGTTCTCTCATTCTGGGAGAGAGGGTGCCCAGTTCCCAGATTGGAAATGTGTTTTCACTTTCTCGTGTCAGAGCAGAAGCCAGGGCTGCTTCTGTGGGAGTCTTGGCCTCCTTTCTCCTTGAGCATCATGGCCTGTGCTGTGGGTGAGGGGTCAAGCCCAGAACCTCTCCCTTTGTCATAAAGAGGAAGGACTGGACTTTGGAAGAAGAGAAAGGGAAAGGGAGGGGAAGGAAAGAGAGGGGAGAGCAGGGAAGAAGAGGGAAGGGGAAGGAGGCAGATGCCCAGATAGATGGGCCTGGCCCTGGGCTCTGCAGTCCTAACCAGTTTCCCTCACCAGTCCTTAGGCAGGTGCTGTGGGACAATGGTCTCTACCCTGTCACTTGTAAATAAAATGCTGATTGGCCAGTAGCCAGGCAGGAAGTAGAGGCAGGGCAATGAGAACAGGAGGAATCTGGGAAGAGGAAAGTCAGTCTGCAGTCATCACTCAACACAGAGGAAGCAAGATGAGAATGCCTCGCTGATGAAAGGTACCTAGGCACATGGCTGATACAGACAAGAATTATGGGTTAAGATGTAGGATGTAAGAATTAGTTAATAAGAAGCCTGAGCTACTAGGCCAACCAGTTTATAATTAATGTAGACCTCTGTGTGTTTCTTTGGGACTGAACGGCTATGGGACCGGGCAGGACAGAAATCTCCATCAACAGGCAGGTCACTGAATGAGACCAGTCTTAGCAACTGGAATGCCCCCAGGATGAAGTTAAATCAGTCTGGTTTAGGAGAGGCTCCTGCTTCCCCACAGAGGGAGGCGGGCTAGGCATTAGGAAGCTGGACAGTTCCTAGGAAGTCAGGCAGCAGCTTGACTTAGGCTGACGCTGGGTGAAGCCCTTTCTGGTAGAGTCCACAGCTCTAAGGGGAGATGACTCTGCAAGGTGGGTCCCTGAGACCGTGGTGAGTGGTGCGGGTAAGACCTACAGCTGGCCTGGGTCTCACCATGGGGAGACTTTCTCCTTTGAATCCCTTAGGGACAGTGTGCTTCTTAGAGCCTCTGGACTCATGTCTGGGTGACCACACAGGCTGTGAATGCCAGCTCACATGGGAGAGAGAGCTACCATGGCCCAGAAGTGTTTGACACATGATTGAAAGAACAGAAAGAAGCAGAGACAGGAAGGGGCTCGAACCTGTTCAAAGTTGCTGGAAGAAACCTGTGCTACTTTGGCAAGCCAGAACCTTGGAGACACTCAAGTGCCCAAGACTGGCAGGCACCATTACTAACTAGAGAGGACATGGACAAGGATTTCACTCATTAGATGAGCACTTGATGCCCAGACAAAGGAGATGGGGGAATAAAGGGCCTTACACTCCTGCCAGGAGACTTGTAGCCCATACCCCAGAGCCAGACAGCCTACTCAGAACCCCGGCGTTCACTTGTTACCATGCCAGCAGGTCTTCATTTGCTCTCCCTCAACCAGATGGAAAGGATGCATAGGGCAGGACTGGGGGAGGGGCTAAGACCTCCATATCCTCAGCACACCACCTCCCAGCACCGACATGGGCTGGGCTCATTCCATAGGCAATTGATTATACCTCTACTGTTGATTATTAGCTCAGTCTGGTTTCCCCAGAAGGAAGGAGGCAGGGCGAACCATTCCACCACAGAATGCAAGCCTGGTTGGCCTTTCTGGTGATCAGCCTGGTTTTGAAGCTGTTAGGACAGCCCAAGCATCCAGTCTGTTCATCACTGCAGAAACACTGGGAATAGACAGGAACATTGGCCATGCCCAGGGACTCTTAGAAGCCTCTAAGCCAGAAAGCAGGGAATACTCCCATATCACTTGCCACTCAGCAATTGGAGAACTGGCAAGCTGTCGGTCAGGGACTGGAGAGGAATCCCAAGTGCAGGCTTCTCTTCTACCACAGACGCAGCCTGGTTCATGCTTGAGACATGAAGCTCGGGGACTCAGGCTGTTGGACCACTCAACAGTGGGATCAGGTCATGTTAGATGTCACTCTGCCTGCACCTGGGTTGTGGCCCCTCTGTTACCTGCTTTTTGTTAAGGTAGCTGAACCGTGTTAAGGTAGCTGAACTGTTTGCCCAAAGTCGTTCCAAATTCATAAGCGATAGTGTAGAAGCCAGACTTCAATGTCCTCCCAGGGCCTGTGACCTGCCCCCATCCACTGACTCTGACAGTTGTCCTGTGCCCGGGGCTGTTGGAGCCCGAAGTCCCTGAAGTGAAAGGAAGGTGCCCCTGGAGCCCAGTGCATACTTGGCATTCTCTGAACAGCACTTGGCACAACTCAAGCAGGCACGGTGCTGGGCTCTGAATGCAGTCCTTCAGGGGCCCTAAATCTAGTGTCAAGACACCACAGGGCAGCAAAGCAAGCAGCTGGGAAGCCCACTTTCCACCTCTCTGTTCCTTTCCTTAGTTTCCTCATTTGCAAAACTAATTCGTCCTATCGAGCCGTGGACAGACTGACCGACAGCCCTCATATTTTCAGGTTCTCCTCCACAGAGTCAATCAATCACAGATTTAAAATAGAAAACTCTGCCAGACGTTTCCTGGGCATCATCTTCTAAACCATGCAATATGAAACTCTTTGCACGCTATTTATACGTGCTAGGAATGAAAAGACCTATGTAGGAAGCCTCTGTCCCCTAATGTGCAGACGCAGCCATTTTATACCGGAGGCTGTCAGTTAGTTAGTTACACAGTGTTCCAGAAGTCAGTCCTCCGTGAATACCAAGGGACGCATGCACATCCAAGCAGTTCCTATTAAGAATGCATCACTGTTCGCTGGAACCTTCTGGTCCTCTCTGTCCCTGGGGTCCCGCCTGGCTGTTTAGCTGACAGACTCAGCTTCTACCTCCTGCCCCAGCTCCTCAGCAGCCCCAGCTCCCAACGGTCCTATTTATTGCTGCCCCGCAAGTCAGACCTTCATGCTCTACCTCACTCACTCACTCAGCCCAACTGGGACCCAGCCTGGCCACGCCACACCTCACCTCAGCCCAGATCATATTTAAATCCATCACCTCTGGGCAGCATTCCAGCCTCCCTGCATCTGACTCCGAAACCTCGCCCAGGCCTGTCAGAGTTCGCCCCCTTCTTTGCTTTCTGTCATCTATTTTTTTTTGACTCCCACAAGAAATGTAGGAGTCAAATTCATATATGTCCTGCTTAGTCAAGAAGTAGCAAATTAAAATCTGTGGTATCCTCATCCTCGTGATCCCCAAACACAGCTGGGTACAGAGAGAGAGAGAGAGAGAGAGAGAGAGAGAGAGAGAGAGAGAGAGAGAGAGAGAGAGAGAGAGAGACTCATGATGATGAAGGTTGGGGAGACCAGATCCTGCAGAATGTTTCAGCAGCTACAGACCCAGGACAACTGACCACACATTAATCCGCGGCTGCCTCCTGGAGAAGTCTTCCCGCTCAAGGATGCTCATTTGTTCTATTGGGCCTTCTGCAACCTTAAAGCCATCTGTTTGTTTGGAGACTATGTGGTCTTTTCTGTCCTTGAACTTGCTGTATAGACAAGGATGGCTGAAACTTACAAAAGATCTGCTTCCCAAGTGCTGGCATTAAAGGCATGCACCTGGCACCTTCAAGCACTGGAGGAGGCCTGCCCACACTATGAAGACCAAGCTGCTTTTTGCAATATTTGTCCATTTAAATGTCAATCTCATCCCCCCAAGCTTCCCCCAAATGATACATACCATCACCTGTCACCCCTATTAACTGCACAGTTCACTTCCTCATGCTAAGGAGAACACAATGTAAACAAAGCTGCAGGCATTCCCTAGTGCTCTCTTTAGCAAGAAGCCCATCTCTGTTCTGTGCCTGTCAGAGGTTCAAGTTCACTGCCTGCTCCGGCTCACCTGTTTGCACGTGTTTGAGTAAGGAAGGTGAACCCACACTGCTGTCTCCACACAATCCTCTTCCTAGAGTCCCGGGCCTCCTGCTGCCCTGAGGAAGGACAACAGCTTTGGCTTCTCCCACTTCCACCACTGTTCCTCTTGCTTCTATGGTCTGGGAATCCTGTCTCTCTCTCACTGAGAATAGCCATGAGACCTAGGCTGTGCAGGTTGGAACCCACTCTGGGTAGTTATGGAATCAATACTAACCACAATAAGGCAGAGTCTCTCTCCAGTCTCACGTACTAGAACAGGATTGATGGAACCAGAGAGGCAACAATAAGTCACAAAGACAGTTAATATCTCTATACCTAATCTGCTGTTCCTGTGGCTTAAGGTTACCCCTGCGTTTTCTATAACACACACACACACACACACTTCCGGTTGTCACAATTCAGGGGATGCTGTTGGTATCTAGTGGACAGAAGGCAAGGGCACTGTAACTGGCTGTGATGTATGAGACAGTTGGCCACCAGCAGGCCATCATCTCCTCAGCTCCTGGTTCTAGTGTCCAACCAGAGCCTGTTCTGCTGTTCTGATGGTGTCTGAATGTCATGAAAATAGTATTCCTTTCCTTGGGTCTTCGTACTGTTTCTTTCTCTTGGGCCAGAATGTTGGTTAGCGTGTGCTTTTTTTTTTTTTATTAACCATGGATATGGGAAATGAGCAGGCCCCTCCTCCCCAGCTCTCTGAAGATCCCTGGCATAATTTCCTTCTCGTGGCTCTTGCTTTCCAGATGTATTATCAGGGGCTCTTGTTGCTATAGAAAATTCAGAGGTGAGTTAGGAGTTGATGCTGCCCAGTTACCATGGCAATGCCAGCTGCTTCTGCCATCACAGCCAGGCAGAGTGGCCACAGAGAGGCTGTCAGAGCCTCTGAGAACAAACAAAGCAAGACCCCCCCACACACACTTCCTTTTAACCCCAGTCTTCACTTATTTCTCGGGGGTGCCTGTCTATAGCTGACCCTCTGGCTCAAGCCGTGCAATCCCTCTGTGAGGAAGTGGAGGTCTGCAGGTGGAGGGAAAGTCCTACTGTGTGCCTTTATACTCATAAGTGAGTCAGCGCCTGACCCAGCCTTCAGGGCGATGCTGGCACAGAGCCCATCCTGTGGACCAGTTGCCTTAGCTACTGTCGATAGAAATTACCCATTTTGGAAAGAGCTATTTTCAAGCTACCATAGTAATATCTGCTTTAGTTCTTTTTCTGTTGCTAACAAAATACCCAAGACTGAGTACTCTTTAGAGAAAACAAGTGGATTTGGAGACTGGAAACTCCAGGGCTCGGGCCTCTGATGAGGCTTCTCGCTGTATCTTAGCAAGGGGTGCAGAGCTTCCCCTCTCTAATCAAGTTACCATCACAGGTCTCCGGCTCTCTGGACCTCATCGGACCTCATCACCCCCTGACAACCTTACCTCCAAATTCAGTCAACGTCTGACCTTGAAGGTTATGACTCCGAAGCCTGAGATCTGGGGAGACAATGGAAGCATAGCATGGCTCGTCATGGATCATGAGGGACACTGATGACCCCCAAGAAGGAGTGCACATGGGCATCTGGAACCGCTTCAAAGCCTTGGCATCTCTGGGCTGGTCCTGAGCAGATGCTCCGTGAAGAGCTAATAAAGGCTGTTGACATTTAGGTGTCACTTAGACCACCTCATGGGGTCTTCTTCATCCCCTGGGCTTGAAACTAGGCCAGCTTCTTGTCACAGAGAAGAAAACAGGCTAAGAAAGGCCAAAGAAGGTACCCAAGGTGGGACTGCTGGCGTGGCAGAGGCAGAATTCCAACAGAAGATTGTGTTAGTCAGTGCTGTGTGACTGTAACAATATGCATGAGACTATCAACTTTGATTCAGCCCATGATCATCTTGCCCAGTGCTTTTGGCAGAATATCAGGCTGCTAGCTTACAGTAAAAGGATCTATCAATTTGTGTCTGGAAGCCAAAAGGGGAAAAACAGTGGGGTCTGGGTCCCAGTACCCCTTTAAGAGTATGTTTCAGTGATCTCACTTCCTCCCACACCTCTTAAGCCTCCACTAACCCCCAGTAATAACACAGGCTGACAAGCAATCTAGTATCTTTAGGGGGACACTGAAAACTCAGGCTGTAGCAGAGGCCTCCTTCTAGAGTCGACAGCCTTACACAGGTTTGGGGTGCTGCTGCAAACAGCTGTGAGGTATCAGGGCTATCATTCTCTATTGACATAGGATGAAACTGGGGTTCTCAGAGGTCAGGCCAGACACCCCAGGTCATCTCTGTGGCAAAGCCAGGGTTGAAAAGATGTTCTGCTTGGACAGTGGTGGTGTACACCTTAATCCCAGTGCTCGGGAGGCAAAGGCAGGCAGATCTCTATGAGTTCAAGGCCAGCCTGGTCTACAGAGCAAGTTTCAAGGACAGCCGGGGCTACACAGAGAAACCCTGTGTGATGCTCTCTGGCTGCAAGTGGCCACAGCACAAGCAAGAAGCCCCTTGCTTTCTGGTCCTGCCCAGAACATGACATAAGGAGTCATGCCAGGCTAGGAGATGCAGACTCCTACAGTGCTCCAGCTGACGCTTCCATGTGAACACCAGGCCAGCCATGGCACCTGGAACTCTTGCAAGTCCTCAGTGAGTGGAGATAGCTAATGCTACCAAAGCTGACAAGAGGGCTCCTTGGCCAGCAGATTTGTCTATCAGCGGTGGCTCAAGGAGATAAGTCACAACTCTTTGGCACCCTTAAGTGTGCCCAAGCCAAGGCTGGTGGAAATCTTCTGATAGGGTCTCAACCCCTGGTGAAAAGGCACAGATATGGTCACCAAAGAGAGGTACAATGGAGGAGGACGCACGGCAGAAGACAGCTGGAAGGAGGTGATGGGGGCACAGCCTGGTGCGGGGCCTCAGGGTGGTACATCTTACTAGCAATTGAGAGAACAAGACAAAGATAGAAAGAGCCTTAAACTGCTGAGCTTTCTGATGTCACCCTGTGTTTTGACACTCACAATGATGTCCCATCTTCCTGCCCACATGCACCGGGGTCCCTGTAGGTCCACACGCATCTTCCTTCTCCCCACAGGGGTTTAGATTCCCTCAGGCGGATTTGAACCTCAGGGGTTGTGAACCAGGAGAGATTTGCTTCACTTAGAAAGCCTCATTCTCTCCATGAATCGAACAGAGAACACCTTTCTCTCTAGGCTGCCGGGGAGAGAGTGGGGTGTGTGTGTGCGTGGGTATGTATGAGACTAGAAATAAAGACCTGATAGCCCTTGGCCTGTGGCCAGTACTCAGTGTGGTTCTTTCCCATCTCCCCTGCCTGTCTCCAGAGCCCAGTGTGCGTGTGGTCTCCAGACAGAAAGACGCTGAGCTGGTAGCCCCCCTCAGAGCCCTCCCTCAGGCGTCAACAGGCACAACTGCCCCTTTCTCCCATGTGGTCCCAGCCCACCCACACTTCTCATTTCCAGTCAGCCTGTAATTAGATGGCTGCCTGGTCCTGGAGAGTGCCCATCAGCACCCAGCTCCGCTTGCTGACTAGACCCCGGTTCTTACAGGAAACTAAGCAACAGCTTCTTCCCACAGCCCTCTTAAGCTGGGGTGACACAGGTAGACAGCAAGAGGCATCCCAGAGGTGGCTCCTGCTACACCGAGATTTCAGGCTTGATATGGAGGGGGAAAAGGGGGTTCTAGAAAAGAATGCTGTCATGGCTATCCTTTCCCATGCTGCCAACTGCCAGGCTTCCTTGGCATGCCAGCTGTCATCCCATCTCTGCCTATGAGGGAGGCGTGGAGAATACAGGTGTCCAGCAATGTAAGCATAAATCCTGGCCCCACCTCTTGCTGGCTGTGTGGCCTTTGACAAGTGACCTCCCTGTTCAAAGTCTCTTTCTGCAAAGTGGCAGACATGGACCTTACTCCAGATATGCAAATTAACCGTGAGCTGAATCACCGCCACCTGTGTGAGAGGCTTGGCTGTTTTCTTTCTCTTGGTTCTGTCCCTCACTTCCTCCCTGAGTCGGCCACACTCAAGCCTTGCATGATTTGCTTAGCAAACTCCCATTGATTCTATAAGGCTGGCTGAAATGTCACCTCTTCTGTGAAGCCTGTGCCGGTTCCCCCAAGAAATGAAGAGCTTTGTACTCTGTATTCCAACAGCAGTTACCGCGCAGCCACACTGAGCGTTACCATGGTAGCTCTCCCCACCGCCATCCTTTCTGCTCCCCATCCTCTTCCCCTTGCCCTTGGCCAGGCTTATGAAACCAAGACAGACTTGGCCTCTATTTGTTCCTGGTGATTCTCAGAGTAGGTCCTCTGTAACTCTCAGCTGAACCCATGCCTGCCTGAAGATCCAAACAGACAAGTGAACAGGTAAGTACGGAGATTAAATATTAAAGGAAAAATGCAGAGGTCTAAGGAAACCTTGTTTTGTCTACACACTGCTTTCTTTGGGCTTGATTCCATTGAAGACTCAGGACCAGAAGGAAGGAAGTACTCAGCCTACAGAGAGGCCACCTAGGGAACTGGAGCCCCAGGGGACCGAATGAGTAAGTCACTCAAGGATCTTTTTCTTAATTCTTTCCACCTTGGCACAGGAGCTTTAATAAAGCCTCAGGGCTGGGAGCAGAACATGTGAAGAATTTGGAGGCCCAAAAGAGGCAGACCTTGGCTAGGGACTCTAAGGAAGGGAGTCCTTGACCTAGGCTTCAGGGACTGGTTGGCCCAAATGTCCCTCCCTAGAGAGGGATAGGACCTTGACTGTAAGCAAAATGGTTCCAGCCAGGAACTTGGCTTGGAGAGGCCTCAGGGCAAGAACAAAGGCGTGGCTGGTAGATGAACCAGCACACCTGCCATTATAGATATTGTGTGCAAATTAAGAACAGACTGCAAACCTGTCTCCTGGAGCAGCCTGCATCCTGGTGTGCAGAGGCCCTGCACACCTCCCCAGCCGGGCTCCCTTTCTCTTGGGTTCTGCAAGCTGTGCACCTGATGTCCTGGTTGGCCCCTTCTCCAACCAGTCCATCTCGCTGCCTTCTTCAGCCTCCGACTCTCCACCTGCTCCCGTGCCTTCATGGCACCCTCCCAGCTACACCAGCACCCCCATTTCTGCCTTTCTTCACTAGGACCCTCAGCACAAGGAGGCTGGGACAGGGTCGGGTCTCGGCACAGAAGGTGGTAAAGAGTGGGTCGTAGGATGGAGTGAAGGTTTTCTAAGAGGGCAAGTGAGGCGATGAATGGATACACAGAAGCCTGAATAAGAATGGGACTCCATTCCTGATGTTCAGTCAATAGCCTAAGGGGTTCCTCAAAGTCACCTGGAACAACAGCCCCTGAGCTGACATCCTGGCATCCCTGCGTGAGCTCTGGGGTGTGTAGTTCTTCACGGGGCTGGGCACAGAACATATGCCTATGGTGGGTACTATAGTACAGATGCTTCCTTGACTTGCCATGGAGTTATGCCTTCATAAATCCATCACAAACAGAAAATAGCATAAGCTGGAAACACTCTTAATCCATCTAACCTTCCATGCCCAGCTCAGCAACACAGGAAGCTGATCTGGAGCCGTAGCCTGCTGTGTCAGCCCAGCGTCTCAGAGGGGGATTGTGCCACTTACCACTGGGCTGGGGGAAGATTCAGACTCCAAGCACAAAGCATCTTTCTTCTGAATGCACATGGCTTTCATGTCATCATGGCATCTGACCATCGCTAGTTTCCATGTCATCGTGGCATCTGACTGTCACTAGCCTCACTATCCTGACCTGGAGAGGGTCTCTAGTTAAAGCAGGGTTTGGATCTCAGGCATGGCACCATCTCACTCTGAAAGACTCACGTTTCTTACTCTTTCTGAACCTCCCTTTCCATAAGTACAAGAGAGCCCCTTGTAGTGCTGGCTCCTCTATAGGATATGGTAAAGACAGAGACAGTGTGAGGTGCAGGCACCCAGAAAGTACTAAGTCTGTAAACATCATTGACAGTGTGTGACCCAAGTCCTGCTGAGGACTGGCCCACACTGGCAGGAACGAGCTTATATGAGAGTCTTAGGCCACCTCAAGTCCCATTTCCACACTGTTTGGCACATGTCGTCCTCAGCCAAGACTCCAGGGTTTGAGATCCCTCCAGCCCCCTCTCTTTCCTGCTTACACCATTGCTTTCCTTGAACTCTAGCTGTGGCTGTGAAGTGAGCAGCCATGGCTCTGTAGTGAAAAAGAGGGAGTCATTCAGCCAGCTTTGTCCGGTTCTTCCTGGGGAAGCAGGAGAAAGCAGACCCCTGTGTGTTCCCCACTTGGCTGCAGAACCTTCAAGGACCTTTTCAGGATTTCCTCACTTGAAAACAAGGGAGCAGGCCCAGTCTGGGAAGCCTCATCTCGCCTCACTCCTGGTGGCCTGTCTTCTGGAATTGAAGCAGGACATGGAACATGCTAAGTCCCCAAAGCACAATAAACCATAGGGGGTCCGCAACTGTGCTGTATCTCCATTGTGGCCACACAAAACTACACGTTTAAATTTCAGAGTCGGTCCCTGGAGTCTGACAGTCATTCGGGTTAGATGGTACCGGGAAGTGCTAAAGTTCCCCAAATAATTCCATCATTCAGTCACGTGAGTCAAACACTGGCATCAGTGGAATTTAAATCTGAGCATCTGGCCATACGAACCCATTGGGAGGATGGGTAATCAAGCTGGAGAAGTGACAGAGCCCAGCCCTGAGTTCTCTAGTGTGCAGAGCTCGGATGAGAAGAAGCCAGTGAGGGGGAAGAGGGGATCCAGTCCTAGGTGCAGGGGTAGCAAGGAGCCTCGCTTCAGCTGACACTGGCTGCAGCTGCTAGGAAGGCAGATGGAGGACCAGGATGGGTTCCTGAGTTAGCCCCTCCTGCAGAGAGGAAGCAGAACAACCCTCCTGGCCCCTTGACCTTTTCCCGGGGGAACCAATTGTGGATTTTCAACCTTCCAAACTGGAAGATAATAAATCTCTGTTGCTAAACCACCAGACTTGTACTAATTCGTGACGGTAGCAGGAGAAAATGAGAACAAGCCCAGGTCTTGCCCAGGCAGGATCCCATTCCTGACTTCCTGTGTCCCTCGCTCTTCTCCTTTAGCCCCGTGTGGAAGTTCTCATTCTATGGGAATACTAGACGGCCTTGGGTCCTCCACACGATGTCTTTGACACGGTCCTCTCGTTTGATGAAAAAGCCTATTATACAACAGACGTCACCACAACTATGAGGGTAAATGAGATGACGCTTGCAGGGTCTCTTAGCAACCATGCCTGGCATGAGATTGGTGCTTGTTGCTATTTTTAGGCATGGAACAGAATTCTAAAATTTTTATCCCTCTTCTGGTTCTAGATGGGGTCCCAGTTTTTCCTTAGGAGACAGTCCCTTCCCGAAGTGCATAGGCTAGAAGAAAACTGGCTTTCTCTTTCCCATCAGCCACAGGGCACCAAAACCTTGTCTACCATCCTAACAGCAAAGAGAAATTCAACCAGCGCTCAAATCCTTTTGTTGCCATTTCTTAGCTGGGTGACATTGGAAGAGTGAGGCCACCTCTCTGAGCCTTAGTCGCTTCATTTGTAGAGTCTGCATTGTGAGTCCTGGCCCAGTATGTTCGTATAGGGGTAAAGTGTGCTCAGTGTGGCTGGGTGAGACAGATATTCGTATAGGGGTAAAGTGAGCTCAGTGTGACTGGGTGAGACAGATGTTCGTATAGGGGTAAAGTGTGCTCAGTATGGCTGGGTGTGACAGATGTGCATATAGGGGTAAAGTGTGCTCAGTGTGGCTGGGTGTGACAGATGTGCATATAGGGGTAAAGTGTGCTCAGTGTGACTGGGTGTGACAGATGTTTATATAAGGGTAAAGTGTGTTCAGTGTGACTGGGTGAGACAGATGTTCGTATAGCGGTAAAGTGAGCTCAGTGTGACTGGGTGAGACAGATGTTCGTATAGGAGTAAAGTGTGCTCAGTGTGGCTGGGTGAGACAGATATTCGTATAGGGGTAAAGTGTGCTCAGTGTGGCTGGGTGAGACAGATGTTCGTATAGGGGTAAAGTGTGCTCAGTGTGGCTGGGTGTGACAGATGTGCATATAGGGGAAAAGTGTGCTCAGTGTGGCTGGGTGTGACAGATGTTCGTGTAAGGGTGAAGTGTGCTCAGTGTTGCTGGGTGTGACAGATATTTAGTGACCAGCACAAACTGCCAGTCTCCAAAAAAGAGGGGGTGTTTTCTCTCAATCAAGACTCTAACTGGATTAGAGGATCCCGAGACCCATACAGTTTACACCCCTATTTTAATAATGAATGCCCAGGCTTACATATTCACAAGGATTTCAAATGGGACTAGGGCAAAGAGGTGAAGTCTAAACTGCATGGCTCTGAAGCCTATGTCAAAAGGATTCCAGGAAAAACAAAAACTCTCCCCAACATTTTAGGTAGATCCCAAGAGCCCAAGGCCTCCTGGAACTCCCAGAAGCAGTGCCCACTGAGGTCTCCCAGCAGAACACAAGTTCTCATGGTGAGCAAACAAGACTTTCAGCGAAGCAAAGATAGAATCTTTCTTGCCTGATGCCAGCTACTTGGACCCAAGAAACAGTTCAACCGCTTCCTGCCTGGGTATCAGCTCATTGCATTTAGCAAATGAAAACATTAAATGTTCACTCTCAGATAGATAACAGCTAATTTTAAGGTATAAGTGTGTCCCAAATATTGCATGGAACATTAAGCTTGTCCACCTTATCCATGTCTGGTAACCATGTCAGAATCCTATCAAGTCAAGTCCAGGGCCTGGCAGGGGGAAGTGAAGTTGCAAGACTGTAGCAATTCAAGTTCAGGGTGTCTCTTTCAGATGCATCCCAGTTCTGAAAAGCAGCTGGGGACCCTTGATCTTCAGCACAAGAATAACCAGTGTGTGCACAGGAGAGGGGGAGTGTGTTTTGTTAGTAACAGTGGCTGCCTCACAAGCTAGTCAGGAACTTGTCAGAGGTACCCAGAGGCAGGTGGTCAGAGTTGAGAGAATCTTAATTCTTCTGTCCCAGTCTCTTTCCACAGTGATATCGACAATATCCGTGAATGGTGCGACATGAAATGAACGTGCAGGTGGGTGCCAGTAGCCACTATCCCTGTATCTTTGTTCATTTTCTGTTGCTATAACAAAGTACCCGAGTCTGGTAATTCATAAAGAACAGAGGTTTACTTGACTCAGTCTAGAAGCTGAGTGGTCTAAGAATGTTCAGCTGGCATCTGGTAAGGGCCTTGTGTTGCCTCCTCATTGGAACAGGGCATATCACAATGGAACACAGAAAATCCAGTCTGGGTATGTCTTCCTCTTCTTACAAAGTCATCAGTCTTTTCTGGCTGTCTCGACTCTCGTCACCTCATCCAAATGCTAATTGCCTGCCAGGGTCTCACCTTCTGGTGCCACTGTCATATGAACTGGAGGTGGGGGTGGGGTTAATTCCTAGCATATGAACTTCGAGAGGGCGCATTCAAGCCAAGCACTCTACACTAGGATTTTGTTGTCAGTCGCTTTAGAAAACTGTTTCCACCAACTGATGGGCATGCTCTCCTGAAAAGAGGCAAGTTAGGGGACTCCTCTACATGCATACATGGTCCCCAGCTGGGCACACCTCTCCAGTGTGCAGCTTGTCTGTGGTCACAGGGTACGTAGGCCACTGAGTCTATTTACCAAGAAGCCATATTGGAACTCAGAGTACAACCTGCTCTCCTGCTTCTGCTGGCCCTGGGCTCAGGCAGGAGCTCCCACCTATTCTCCGCCACACCAGGTGGTCCCTGAAGCTCCAATGGGCAGGCTTTGAGCCCCCACTGCATGCCTGCCCTTTACATGGGTCCTATGATGGCTCAGAGAAGGGCTCTTTCCCCTTACTGCTGCTATGAGCAACACTCACCTGAGATTAGAATAGTCTCACCCATGCTCAAGACTGCTCATCCTTCTCAAACCTCTTGAAGATTCTTGGTCTTTGTCGAGTGACGCTTAGGGCCAAATAGTTCTTTGCTGCTGGGACTGCTGCATTTGGAGTATCTTGGCCCCTAGCCAATGACATTGCCACCATCTTTGTCACAACTATGGAAATGACCAAACATCCCTGCAGAAACTGGTCCTACTGGAGCCCATACCATAGAATCACCACTGCTAAGGGCTCCTCATGAATCTTTTTAGGCTGTTTTTAAGCGCATGCTCACAGCTTTTATTTAAAACAAAAAACAAAACCAGATGGCTTTGGATACGCATTTCTTGCACTACTTCCTTTTTTATGTGACAATAGATCTTGGCCCTCATTCTGTACGTGCACCCTGAATTTCTCCCGGAACAACAGCCAGAACTTGCTGTCTTTTATCTTTTGTCACGCTGTCTGCCATGGTTGTGACTGGCATGACAGCCCCCTGACAATAGCATTTGAGTTGCTCCTCTCCTAGGGTTTGCAGCACACCCACCCTGGTATCCACTCAGCATCCTCCTCGCCCATGTCCTTTTGCAGCACACCCACCCTGGTCCATCCACTCAGCATCCTCCTCGTCCATGTCCTTTTGCAGCACACCCACCCTGGTCCATCCACTCAGCATCCTCCTCGTCCATGTCCTTTTGCAGCACACCCACCCTGGTCCATCCACTCAGCATCCTCACCCATGTAGGGGTTTAGGGCTAAACTCCTTTGTGTGTGTTGAGTGTGTGTGTGGGGGGTGTTACAGGAGCTGCACATGTGCGTATGGTGCATGTGGAGGTGAGGGGATGTCAGGTGACATTTGCTTCTCCACTTTTTGTTGCTGTTGTTGAGACGTGATCTCGCGCTGAATCTGGATCTCATGGACTAGCTAGCTAGTTCACAAGATTTTTCTGTTCTGCCCCCTCCCTGACAACCGAACCTATTTTTGTTTGCTTGTTTTTACAGGGATGCTGAGGATTTGATCTCAGATTCTCAAGCTTTATCAACTGAGTTGTCTCCCTAGGCGAGGGCTAAGCTCTTAAAAGAGGAAGCATTGGACCAGAGGTATATATGTTTTAGTTCTGATCCGCCGCATTAGTCTCCAAAATGGTTTTGCCAATTTGCCATGGATGTTGTGATTAAAAAGCGTACCATATTTATGAGCATCCATTTTGTTGTATGTATTAATTTGTGTTCTTTTATTCAATACCTACTACCATTGTGCTCAGCAGGGGCTGTCTGCCAGCTTGTCAGCTGCAGAAACTGGAACCTCACTCCTCCGTCTCAGGTGGGAGCTTGTTTCTTTGCTAACACACTGAGCATTCGCGATCTTTCTGTGAGGTCTGCCCCACTATCCCCAGGTTCTAATGAGATCACTGATGACTAGTGTAGTTGACCTGTTTTGTCTTTGCTAGAGTTGGCAGATCCAGCCATAAATACAGAATCTGAGTTTCTTCACCCTGGGAGACTTCAGGTCCACCTCCCCTAGGAAGCTCTCTGGGATTGTTCCGGCATCCTCAGCTGCCTTCTAGGAATCTGGGAATCTGCAGCAGACACTTGAAGCCAACGGAGTAGACGTGTACTTGCATAGGATGTTATGAGCATAGAGTCTGGTAGACTTAAGTTAGAAACCTCTGTCACCTGCGCTTTCAAGTGAACTCGCACAAGAGGTCCCTGTAGGGGCCGTGGATACTTAACGTCATGATTCCTGTTATAGTTGCTACCCCTTCCCTGCTTTACTTTTCTAGTGTTTCATTTACCTACAGACCATGGTCCAAAAATATTAAATAGGAAATTCTAGAAATAAACAGTCCCTGGTTTGCCAGGCGGTAGTGGCCACTTGGGAGGCAGAGGCAGGCAGATCTCTGTGAGTTTGAGGCCAGACTGGTCTACATAGGGAGTTCCAGGACAGCCAACGCTACACAGAAAAAATCCTGGTTCAAACAACAACACATTTCCTAGGCTTAAAATCAGATGTCATTCTAAGCATCAGATGAGAACTCACCCCATTCCACTCAGGACAGGGCATCTTTTTATTTAGCACATCCACGCTGTGTGTACAACTCGGGAGAGTCACCTGATAGAGGTGTTCGCTGAGGCAAGCTTGTGTTCTTGTCATTCTTGTTTTATTTAATGCTGGTCCTAAAATACAAAATAACCAATAAAAAGAGAATTCCAGAGTTGAAGCACAGCAGGATGGGCTGTGGTGCAGGGAAATGGGGTTGGATGAAAGAGAGAAAGAACAAGGAAGGGAAAGGACATGACTGCCCCTAGGTAGGGTGAAGGAGAAAGGTTATTGTAGCTATGTGGGAGAGTGTAGCCAGAGGCAGGACTATCTGGGAGAATCTAGAGTGAATGACCAGGCTGAGCTGGGCCTGTGGGGAGAGGGTGAAGGGAAGGGAGAAGGAAGAGAGAGGGACCAGGCTCTGCAGCCAGGAGGCCAGAGATCCAAAAGGGGCAGGTAACCAAAATGTCTGGATTACATTGGAAAGAGCCCTGGGGAAGGGCAGCCAGTCCCTGAGCTGAAGAGTATACAAGCCATATCCTGTAACAGTTAGGGCCTGAGAGATGCTGGGAGAACCTGCTGGCCAGGTCCAGCTTTGATTTGTTAAACAGGCACTTCAATCATTTGTCCCAGGTTTGAATCTTAACAGGAGCTATTGGGAGTTATCACCCAATAAGAGGGAGTGCTTCTGCACTATTGCAATAGCAGCAACCAGTAAAGAAGCGACAGCTCTATACCACATTTGAAAACATTTATTTATTATTTATGTGACTGTGTTATATGTGCCTATGTGTTTATGCACCACTTGGGGGCAGGTGCCCTTGGAGGCCAGAAGAGGGTGTCAGATTCCATGAAACTGAAGTTACAGGCCCACTGTGAGCCACCAGGGTGGGGTGCTGGGAATGGAACCCAGGTCCTCTGCAAGAGCAGCGAGTGCTCTAACCACTGACCCATCTCTCCAGCCCCTCTGTGTCTCAACTGATACGACGCAATGCCTTATTTTATGTCCGTACAGAAGTAGACACTAAGATGAGGATTTAGGACAAGATTGTCAGCTTCAAAGAAAACTTCAGTCCCCCAAATCCTGGGGCCCATTTCCCTCTACCTAAGGAGCCATTCCGCATCACTGTCAGGGACAAACGGTTACTCCTGGTGCCTACTGGCCTACTAAAGCACACGATGGCCCCCAGGCACACTCAGTACTTGTAGTTCTTCTTAGCTCTTCTCAGCCCACCCCCTTCCCTAAACGTCCCCAGCTCATGGGTCTCCCGTCCCCTAGCTTCTCATTCCCATATAACCCTGCCATTTCTCCTCTTTATTGTTTTCTTTTCTTGGCCTTCCCTCCCTTGCCTTCTGTCCAGGCTGCTGGCCATGTTCACTGCTTTCTCTCCCTGCTCTGGTCTCTTCCAGATGCCTCTGGCTGTCCTCTCCCTCATATCTGCAGGAGAAATCTTCCCCTCAACCGTATCCAGGAGCAGTTATGTCCTCAGTTTATACATCTGGTGCCAAAACTCTCAGTTTATACAAAATCATTCACTTCAGACATTGCTATCAAAGCAGGAAGATGAGACAAGGAAGGGACTCAAACCATTGAACTGGTTGGTGTGTTGACAGCCAGCTGGGCTCTGTGCCTGTGAGAGCTTCTGCAACCACCATGTCAAGGCAACCAATCCATCATGGCTTCTTCTGCAGGTCTGGGAGAAACCTGCTGCTTGGCTGGCTGCAAGGCCCTGGCACAGCTTAAGGGTTAGAAAAGATGTCCTCCTTCAGGCAACTTGCAGGAACTTTATAATGAACCAATCCCCACTCACCTTGGGTTTGCCATGGTCCTGATTAGGTTTTTGTCAACTTGACATAGCTAGAGTCAAATGGACGACGAACTTCAGTTGAGACAATGTCCCCATCAAATTGCCTATAGGCAGGTCTTTGGGGACATTTTCTTTATTACTAATTGATAGAGATGGCTCAGGCCACTGGAGCAGCGCCATGCCCAGGCAGGCAGTCCCGGGCTGTATAAGAAAGCAGACTAAGCCATGAGGACAAGCAACATTTCACTGTGGCCTCGGCTTTAGTTCCTGACTCCAGGTTCCTGTCTGGAGAGCTTGCTTTGGTTTCCCTGGTGATAGGATATAATCTGCAAGCTGAAACAAACCCTTTCCTCCCCAGGTTGTTTCAGTCACTGTGTTTCATCACAATAGAAAGCAAGCGAAGACCGTCACTGACCTGCATCTTCTGCCAGCTCTGTAATCCAAAATGTCCATTTTTGCGCATCCTTAAGGTTTCCTGTCACCATGCAGGCTAACACAAACCTTTGCTGGTGATCTCAGGTACCTTGTTATGGTAACAGAAAGCTGAAAACACAGTGGGGTTGGCCCTTCCTTAAATGACACCGAGGGAAGCCATCTCACTATAACTGACACTATGTCACTCACTTCATATCTGACACAGAGCCTTGGGGGAGAGCAATACCATTCCAAATGAGAAGACAGACCTGGAGATGGTCTCAGAGGCAGTGCATGGCAGAGCTGGCCCTTGAATTCTAGCATTTCTGGTCCAGAGATTCCCTGACCCCACTATGTTGTTTACTTTTAAGCAAAACAGGTTTTGGCTAAATTACAATTCAGGCTTATGAAAATAAAATGCCACTAATGCAGGTGGTCTTCATGATTTAACACCAAGCTTTATCTGGGCCATGATCTTCTTAAGACCAGCTCTTTCTCCTCTCTTCCTTAGGAGAGGAGAAGCCCCGGTCCATACATATTTGTCTTGATTTTCCTGTACACACACACATGCATACACACTTATCCACACCACACATATGTACACACACACACACTCAAAGAGACAGACATGTTTCTATGAACTGGAGAAAAGCAACCATGACCATAGCTTGGGGATGAAGTTTAAGGGCAAACTAAATATTTGGGGAGGATGCCGTGATGATTTACTTTTGACATTAAAAAGCAAGAAGCATGCTAATTTGCACGACTTCCTGGAGTTGAGAGAAGTTTCCCACAATGCGTTGCAGGAGAGCAGGACAGAGACAAATGGAAGTGGCTACATGCATTGGTTCTCTCCTCGGGAATGTGAGCATGGCCCCCTGGTACAATGCGGTCAGGTATAAGTCAAGACACACATACACTGGATAGAGCAATGAGAAAGGGGAATGGGGACTCCAGCACTGCCAACTGGCTAGTGACCTGGAAGCAGTCACTCACCTGGACCCGAAGCCCAAGTCTGAATGGACAGGATGGCATTTCTCTATCCTGCAGACCTGACAAAGATAGCATTTTCCGATTAAACAGAGAATTCTGCTGAGGGACACACACCTTAACCAGCAGGAATGGATGTGTTTGCTTAAAGTAGCCAAAGCTTACAAAGACCTTAGTACAAGCCAAGAACTGGGCAAAGCACTGTGACTCAGTTTCCACAGCCCTCCAGTGCCTTCATTCTCCCACACTGATTGATAGGGAGATTGAGGCTCAGTGATTTGCCCAAGTCATAGGGTAGAAAATAAAAGCAAAATGAAAAGATGAGAAAGACTGGCAAATCCAGGGTTCCCTGGAGTCTGCTCCAGAGGGGGCAGGGTCAGCTGCAGGCTATTACCCAGTAGACAGAAGAGAGCCTGAACTCCTCCTGAGCCTCTGGCTGGTGGCAGCTCAGGAGTGTAACCCGATCTGCCTGGAGAGGCCACACTAGTGATCCAGGGGACTAGAAACCTGAGCTGCTCCTGAGAGGAGCTGGAAGGCAGCCAAGGACCTAGAGACTTGTCCTATCTCAGCTTCACCCTCACGGGCTAAGGAGCTTTTGGCCCTGGTTAACGGCACCAGCTCAGATCAGAGCCAAGGAACCACTGGCCATAATGGAGATTAGAACCCCCTCACCAGCAAGTTTTTTGGGGAGAATGCCAGGTCCCAGGTCCCTTCCTCCTGTGTGTTCAGTTCTGTGACACCCCCGCCCCCTCCAGAGCTGACCATCCTTGCCATGGATAGGTCTACAGTTACTATTTCAACATTGTTCCCTGAGAATTCTGTCTCTTCCTCTTTCCCGGGCACCTCCTCACCACCTCTCCCTCCAATGAAGCAGCCTGTGACTATGACACCCATGAATACCTCTCAGACTCACCGTGGGAGGAGGAAGAGGGAAACGGAGTATAAATGAATTCATACATCAAGTGTTGATAATGTTGAAAGAAAAAAAAATTTTTTTTGAGACTGGTCTTGTTCTGTGGCCCAGGCTACCAGGCTAGTCTGCTGTTTGCCATTGTTGCCCAGGAATAATCTTCCTGCCTCAGCCTCCTAAGGAAGTTCTTGATTTATTTTTTAAAAAATGCATTGTATGTTTTAAAAAGGAAAAGAAGATTCTGATGGCATAGACAAGGCTGGTTTACAAAGCTGTCCTTTTACGTCATAGCGATGCTTCACGTTTACTTGGGTGTATCCCACACAGCTAGCTCACATCACCTCTAGGATATCACGCTTACCTTCCGTTCTCAGACGAGGAAACCGAGGCATGGAGAGGTGAAGTCATTTGCCCAAGGTCTCATAAATCATGAGAGGCAATTTACTAAGCCAGTTTCTACTCAGAGGAGGGATGATAGTTCCCTACTTGCTAGGTACTTGAAAGGTTACATTCTCTAAGGGATGAGGGCTTAGGACTTAACCCTGCCTTCCACTTACTTCCCTTTTTTCTTACCGATCCCCTTTCCTGCCCATCCTTGTAGACAAGAGGACTTAATAACTGGAATTTGTCCCTCCCTCTTTTCCTCCCTCCTTCTCTCCATCTCTTCTTTTCCTCCCCCCTTCCCTCCTTCTTCCATCCCATCCTTGGGGGGGAACTGAGGAAGACCTAAGTCAGTGGTTCTCAACTTGTGGGTTATGCCACTTTTGGGGGTCAAACAACCCTTTCACAGGGGTCATCTAAGACACAGATGTTTATATTATAATTCATAACAGTAGCAAGATTACAGTTATGAAGTAGCAACAAAAGTAATTTTAAGGTTGGGGTCACCACTGCATGAGGATCTGCGTTAAAGAGCGGAAGCATTAGGAGGGCTGAGAACCACTGGTCTAAGTTAATGTGTGTTATTGACATGGGCATGGCTCACACATCTCACTTATGACTCTCCCTGGTTCTGACAGCAGACTGAACCAGGGTACCTTTGTCCCTTGCCACCCCTCACTTAGCATTTTATGTGATCAAAACTCTGACCCAGAGAAGAGGAAGAGCTGTCCCAGGGCCATAAAGGGAGGAAGCCACTGAGAAACCAGTCCTGTCTGACTGAAAGCCCCTTAGGATAAGGTAGAGAGAGTATGAGTGTCCCCAGCTTAGGCCGTGGTCTGTTCTTATCCTTCCACACTTCCACTTATCCCCCAGCCTGTGTTCTTGAAAGGAAAAGCACCCCTTCCAGCCCTGGCTATGACTTCCTGAGTTTATTCTCTTATTCCATCCAGTTTCTTGGTAGACTGGACATTGCACTCCTAGCCCTTTCCTGGGAACTTGCTGGACACATCACCTTTTGTTACCATTGCTAAAGTCCCCCTTCAAGTGAGATGCTGAAGGTCAAATGGTCCTCTTCAGGCTACAGCAGGGACCAGCAGACATTTCGTCTTCTGTGTGAGCCCCGGCTCTGTCAGTTTCTCCACTGGGCACACTCAAAGCGTGGCCATTAGTCAGCAAGAGCTGCAAATGATGGAAGCATCTCCTGCTACCAAGGCAACAGAGTGTGGGCATCAAAGTGCATGGAGCTCTCTAGCTTTCTCCCACCACGAATCTGCAGTGTGTGTGTGTGTGTGCGCTCACATGTTAACACACACACCAGTGCTTGCATGGGGACACCTGGGGGGGTATCAGGTGTCCTGCTCTGTCACATGCTGCCATATTCTCTTGAGACAGGGATCTATCACTGAACCCAGAGTTGGGCTGGCAATCAGCGCCCTTGTGATTCTCCTGTCTCTGCTCCCCACAGTGCTCGTATTATAGACTCACAGCAGCCATGCCCAGGTTTTTTCTCACCTGGGCACTGGGATCTGAACTGAAAGCCTCATGTTTGTGTGGCAAATGCTCTTCTTAGCCACTGACCATCCCCACAGCCACTCTGCCTCACTTTGTAGTTGGTGACACCCTAGGTTCAGAACCAAGCCAATCCCTTGACCTTGTGCCCATGTCGTCAGGTTTGGGACCCCATGGCCAAGGCCTGTGACTACTGCTGTCATGTGATTTCATCTTCTCTCTGTGCCACTCATGACAGTTTAGGTTCTGAGTGCTTCAGAAGCCAGAGTTAGCCTGCGACCTCCAAATCTGTCATTTCCCTGAATGTGACCGTGCCATTCTAAGAAGAATCCTAAATCTCCAGCGGAGCCTGCTCTGTCCACTCTCTCACCCCCTGCCCAGCACCCTTCTAGTCATGACCCCAGTGCACTGAGCAACCCCAAGAATAGACTCCTCCCCTACAGCGCACACAAACCTCCTCCCCTTATGCAAATGGACATGATATCAGAGTCTGGGGTGGGACACCGGTTGGTTTCTGTGTGCGTGCACTTGTGTGTCTCTTTCTCTTTTTAATATGTTGCTTCCTCTGGGACATGTGGTGGGTTGGAATATTTTCTCCTAGGCTGGATTATGGACTCATACCGCTCAATGTGACCTTCAGTTATCTCTCGGTCAATGGATTTACCTCCTACGGCACTGATGTGGAGCTCACGGTGGTCATCTGTGCAGCATTCATCTATAATGAGTATTATGGTTTGGATTTCTTTTTTCTTCTGATGGTGCTGGGGACTGAACCATCACATGTAGTAGGCAGGCTGAGCTGCAGCCCAGGCTGTATGGTTTGTCCTTTTAAATTAATATTTATTTAATGATTGTGGGTGTGTGGGTGTGTGTGATGGTACACTTGTGGAGGTCAGAGGACAACCTGTAGAAGTCAGTTCTTTCCTTCCAACATGTGGGTCCCAGAGATGGAATGCAGTTCATCAGGGTTGGCAGGTGGCGCCTTCACCCTAACGCGAGTCAGCAGGGTTGGCAGGTGGCGCCTTCACCCTAATGCGGGTCATCGGGGTTGGGACGTGGCACCTTCACCCTAAACGCAGGTCAGCAGGGCTGGCAGGTGGCACCTTCACCCTAGCGCGGGTTAGCAGGGCTGGCAGGTGGCGCCTTCACCCTAGCACAGGTCAGCGGGGTTGGGAGGTGGCGCCTTTACCCTAGCGCAGGTCAGCGGGGTCAGCAGGGTTGGGAGGTGGCACCTTCACCCTAATGCGGGTCATCGGGGTTGGGACGTGGCACCTTCACCCTAAACGCAGGTCAGCAGGGCTGGCAGGTGGCACCTTCACCCTAGCGCAGGTCAGCGGGGTCAGCAGGGTTGGGAGGTGGCACCTTCACCCTAATGCGGGTCATCGGGGTTGGGACGTGGCACCTTCACCCTAAACGCAGGTCAGCAGGGCTGGCAGGTGGCACCTTCACCCTAGCGCAGGTCAGCGGGGTTGGGAGGTGGCGCCTTTACCCTAGCGCAGGTCAGCGGGTTGGCAGGTGGCACCTTCACCCTAGCGCAGGTCAGCGGGGTTGGGAGGTGGCACCTTCACCCTAGCGCAGGTCAGCGGGGTTGGGAGGTGGCACCTTCACCCTAGCGCAGGTCAGCGGGGTTGGGAGGTGGCACCTTCACCCTAGCGCAGGTCAGCGGGGTTGGGAGGTGGCACCTTCACCCTAGCGCAGGTCAGCGGGGTTGGGAGGTGGCGCCTTCACCCTAGCGCAGGTCAGCGGGGTTGGGAGGTGGCGCCTTTACCCTAGCGCAGGTCAGCGGGTTGGCAGGTGGCACCTTCACCCACTGGGTCACTCCACCATCACTGTTTTGGATCTTAATTGTTCCAAAAAGCCTCATGTGTTGGTGACTTGGTCTTCAGCTGATGAACTATTGGGATGTTGTGGGACTCTTAGGAGGTGAAGTCTAGAGGAAGTTAAGATTCTGGGGGCAAGGCTTTACAGGGTATTCTGGGAGGTGGGCCCCTTCTCTCTCTTTCTGCTTTCTTTCCATCTGTTCTGAAGCATGCTGGCCTCTTCTTCCACATGCTTTTGTCACATGATATACTGAGCTGTCCACCACAGGCCCCAGACAGCAAGAACAAGCAACCCCCGGGCTGTAGCTTCAAAAACTATGAGTTTAGAAGTTAAAACCATTTATTTAGTTAAAACCAAAATAAATGTTTCTTTTTACAGCTGTTTGCCTTGGGTGTTTCATCATGGAGACAGAAAGTTGAGTGATGCAATGAGGAAACGCATCTCTTGGTCCAGTGAAGATGACCAGCGTGTGAAAGAGACCCAAATCTGCTCTCAGCCTGGAGCCCAGCCCGTTTGGCAGGTATACACATAAGAAACACAAACGCCAGCATAAACCTCTGAACCCAGAACATAAACTCTGAAGCCATCACTCTGCTCAGCCTGGCCTGCTCCAGGCCTCGGTCCCTCTGCATTGCAGCCATCTTGGGCTCTGACAGTTCCTCTCCTTGCTCCTTCAGCTAACAGCAGGTCACAGTTTCTTCTGTGGCTAGTCCCAGACGCCCTGCCCCCTCTGCTGTTACCCCCAGTTCACCCCCAGACTCCAGGAATAGATGGTTCATTAATTGGTCTTAGAATCCCTACTTTCTGGACCTTCGGTTTCCAGCTGAGACCCTGCTAGGTCCAAGCCACATCTTCTATTCCAAACTTCAGATCCATGTGAACAAGCTACACCCCTACTCCTTGAACTGAAAAAAAAAAATGGGATTACAGCGTTGCAAGGCTGTGAAAGAAATCAGATCATGCAGCAGTGCTGGCCAGGCTTGTCAGTCCCTGCGAGCTGCACAGAGGCTAGCTTCCCGGCCGATCATATTACTGCTGACATTGAATGTGGTCGCAGACACGCCCAGAAGCACCCAGAAATGCCTACAGATCGAAAGGCCCCACGATTACGCTTTCTTCCTTTGACATTTTGATACAGCAGAACCCAACACCTGATGCCATGGCGACAGTCTCTATAAAAGTCTCTAGGCTGCTTTCAGCACACCTACGGATGCAGTGGGAGGCTGGCACAGATCTGGACCAATAGAGAGAAGGAGTGTTTAGCCTTGGCCTGGTTACAAAGAACATTTTTTTTCCCTTCCCTTTGAAATGGACCTTCCTGTCCCCAATTCAGCATCATCCAGTGTTGTGCTAATGAGGGTTAATTTCCTATTGGCTCCTAGAAAGAGTGTATTTCCAGTCTCTCCTGGGGCAAAAGAGAATTGCCAAGCAGATAAGGCCAGCTTCCGTGCCCCACAAGGCCTACAGAGGAGATAGCATGGACGGGAGGAGGGGGTGTGTCTCAAAACAGGTAATCCTTCAGATTCTCCAACCTGAGGCTCCCAGAACCTCCATGCTTCTGTTTGTGCTGGTCTTTTTCTTCTGGACATGCATTATGGAGTAAAGGTCACTGAATGACACCAGTCAGTGAATCTGTCCCTTTAAGAGGGTCCTTGAGGAGGGACAGTTAGAGAATCAAGGAGCCGAGGGCCAGATGGCACTAAACAGAATGACACGAATTAGGCCAAGACAGCCGGCGGGCCACCTGCCTTGTTGCCTTGTAGTGAAACCCTCTGGCCAGCGGCTACCAGAGGACTGTCTGACAGGAGCGCAGACCTGGCCTGCAGGCCTTGCCTTCACCACAGTGAGAATCTGACTAAATTGCTCCTGACTGGAACTCGGGCTGTGGAGTGAGGCAGCCTAACTTCACGTCTGTAGACCTCTCTGGCTTGTCTCACCGCCCACTGCAGGGCAGGGGCAGAGCAGATCTGAAAGCAGTGCTCAGAAGAGCCTGTCTCTGTGGATGCATTGTACATGCTAGTTAGTGGTAGGCACTCGACACAATCTAGAAACACAGGGTAAAGGGACTGCCAGTTGAGGAACTGCCTCCATCAGATTGGCATTTGGGCATGTCTGGAGGCATTTTCTTGAATACTGACGGATGTGGGATGGTCCTGCCCGCTATAGTCAGGTGGTCCTGGGTATCAGAAAGCACATTGAACAAACCACGGAAAACAAGCCAATAAAAAGTGTTCCTCTGTGGTCTCAGCTTCAGCTCTTGCCTTCAGACTCCACCACTGAGTCCTTGTCCTGAGTGGAAGCCGTGGGATGAAATACACCCTCAAGGCTGGAGAGATGGCTCGTCATCGACCGCTCTTGCAGAGGACCTGGTTGTGATTCCCAGCAGCTTCAGTGAACCCAGGGCTTCATGCGTGTTAGGCAGGCTCTGTACCACTCAGTTATATTCTCAGCCCATATACACTTTTAGGGAACCTAAGGCCCTGGGAGTTTGAAGATGAAATTCCCAAATCCCAGACACAGCTGTGAGGATTTACTCAGGACTACTGTCAGCCTCATGATGACAGTGAGGAGTCCTGATGTGAACAGTCAGGGACTAAAGTGGCTCCCTGATCACCTCCTCCCAGAAGCCAAGGATCCTTCTGTCTTGGTGGTTTGCTATCCCTAGACCAAGTCTTCCAACATCAGTGTCCTCACATGGTTAAAAAACATTGCTGCTGCTCCAGCCATCATGCCCACATTCCAAGCTCCAGGGATGGGTAAGATGTACAAGAGGGTTACCTCTCAGACGAGTCAGCATGGTGAAAATATTTGCTAGAAGATTCTCCCAATGACTTCCACTGACATTTAAAAAAAAAGACTTGTGTGTGTGTGTGTGTGTGTATTTTGCTTTGCATGTATGTCTGTGTGCCGTGTACAAGGCGAATGAGTGCACCAAAGGCCAGAAGAGGCACCTGGTGCTTAGGAACTGGGGTTCCTGGTGGATGGAAGCTATCATGTGAGTGTTGGAAACCAGGGTCCTCTGCAGGAGCCATGCTCTTAACTGCTGAGCCATCTCTCCAGCCCCTCAGCTTACACTTTATTAAACACCTTCTCTATCAAGGGATATTGGAAATTTTCTAAGCAGAAGGACACCCTGATATTCAGGAGGGTCTGTCATTTCTGGCGTAGCCAGTGCTCCATTTCTTTGGCTTTCTGCAACGAGAAACAGGCTCTTGGATGTAAAGTACTGAGGCAGGAGAATGCTGGACCCAAGGAAGCACCTATGTCCTCAGTCTTGGTGTCTCCCAGGACACTGCGGGGCAATTTCTGTTCTAGCATTAAGGATATTAACAGACGGATAAACTCCTTGTCAAAGAAGCTGGGTGGGACTCAAGATCCCCACCCCTTCCTGTGGGTTCATGTTCAGGTTGAGGGGGAGACATTTTTTTCTGTGGTGTAGCCACTAATAAGATGCCCGTGTTCCTATAATACTCACTTTCCTATGAGCACACACCTGTGGAGAGAGAGAAGTAAATGGGAATGGGAAGAGGAAGGGGATTAGGGAACACGGGAGATGGCAAAAGAGGATAAGGAGGTGAAGGACAGATTTGACTAAAATACATAATATATTCATGAAATTGTAACAAAATCATTATTATGTACAATCACTATGTACTAATAAAAACAAGTCTTAAAAATACTTGGTTGGTCTTTAGGAACTGCAACCTTGGGGGTAGGGGCAGATGTGTCAGCACTGTGATCAGGGATGCTGGGAAGGCTGTGGGGGCTGGAGGAGGCACCCTGGTAGGCTGACCACTGTAGCTCAGTCGCTGAAGCTGGAGTAGGGCTGAAGCTAAGTCAGCAAGGTCCAGGTCATCAGGGAGCGGCCTGCGGACACAGAGGTTTGAAGATCTGGGCAACTCCGACTCCGCTGTGTCTGTCTGAAGGAGACACAGGTTATGTCCCCAGCATAGCTGAGGATCAAGTTGGAGAAATGAGCAGGAATCAGGTGACAGTGTGTCCTGGTGTCACACTGAGGCATTTGGATTTTATCTTTAGGAAATATAGACCCATGGGAAGATCTTCAGGTATGAGATAATATGGCTGGCTTCAAGCTCTGGGAGGTTCTCCCTGGGTCATGGTGGAGGATGGGCTGGAGAAAAGTTACAAGGAGAAAGAGCCAGCTGTACCCATCAGGTAAACAGGGGGAAAATGCTTGCCTGGGATGATGGGTAGAGGGCTGGGTATGTGTATGAAAAGCTGGGAGTCTGGCAGGGGGAGAACAGGTTGTGTCAGTCAGCAGGAGGCCATCCCAAGAGAAGGCAGACACAGGGGGAGGCAGAGCTCAAATTAAGCTCAAATCAAGTTCAGTCTGGAGTCAGGGGCCTGCGAATTCTGCATTTTTATTTTAGTTTTGTTTTTGCAATTCTCAAGCTCAGCAGAAAAGCCCGCATGAGAAGCAGGTAAGGGAGGGGGACGAGACTGTCATCGTCAATAAAGCACTTGCCGGGCAAGCATGAGAACTTGAGCTCTGATCCCCAGCACCCACAGAAAGTCAGGTGCAGCAAAGACCATGCCTGTAACCCCAGCGTTGGGGAGATGGGAACAGATTGATCCCAGGAGTTCAGTGACTGGCTAGTGTAGCCAGTTGGTGAGCCCTAGGTTTGGTGAGGTACACTGTCTCAAATAACAAGCTGAAAGTGGGTGATAGTGGCGCACACCTTTAATCCCAGCACTCAGGGAGGCAGAGGCAGGCAGATCTCTGTGAGTTCTGGGACAGCCAGAGATACACAGATAACCCTGTTTCAAAAAACCAAAAGGAAGAAAGAAAAAATAAATTTGGAGAGCAGTAGAGGGGGGCACTTAGCTTAGCATCAACTTCTGGTCTCTGCACAAATATACACAAACATACACTCACCTACACACACACACAGAGGTGGGGGGTCGGGGAGGGGTTAGGGAGAGGAGGTGGCAGCCTTGAAAGTCCAGGGCTTCCCAGCTTCCCAATAAAGGCTGTGGAGTGTGAACAATGCAAACAGTCAGTGGGTACTGTCCCCAGCACACAGGCAGCCCAGCTCAACGGAGTGGACGACCCAGCTCCTTTCTTCCTGCCCTGCCACCCTTAGCTGTAGGCTTTTCATCCTCTTGCTGGCAAGTCCCATCTTGCATCTTATATTTCCACATCTTCGGGACATGAGCAAACACTTCATGACGTGAACCCTGTGCTTTTCGGGGTCCCCAGTGTGCCCCACTGTCACCTGAGGTGAGCTTCAGCTGTCACTTGAGTGAGAAGAGTGGTCTGGCAGTGTTTCAGGAGAACTACAATGGCTTCTGTGATGACGAGGAGATATGGCCAGAGCCCTGAGGACATATGGGTGGCCGGGTGTGACCTCCTTCACTTCCTGTCCCTGTGATGTCACTTCAGCACTCTCTGAAATGAGAGTCAGGTGTTCCCTGGCATGCTCCTGTGCCAGAAGCGCTCATCTTTATATAGTGAACACCTGTCCCTTCCCATCTCACTCCTCATAAAGGTAATTTAAGAACAGCCTCCAAAGAACAGAAAGTCCAGTTCCACAAAATGGATTCCTAAAGGTAGAATTTCAGGCCCTTGTTGCTGGCAGGGTGTGGGTTTGCAGTGGCAAGGGTAGGGGAAATGGATCACTAGGCTACTACTCCCTTCCCCCTCCCTTCTATTTACTCTACACTCGAGGCTGTGTCCAGCACTCACACACTGGGATGTATGAAAACCAGACCAGAGAAAAGTCTCTGGAAGTCACCAGCTTCACCTTGGAGTTCAGACCGTTAGGAATGGAACCTGCCACCACCAAGTTACCTCTCCTCTGCTCCCAAGACTGGTAAGGCCACCAGCAAGTGCGCAGCCCAGCTTCCCCTCATGTCCATGAGTCACAGATGCCTGCCCTGGCCCTGCTTACCAGGTGGCCACTATATTTAGACATTTTCATTTTCCCTTGTGAGGACGAATTACGCCGGGTGTACTCTGTGTGCCTCAGGCAGAGGCAGAGTCTCTCTACCTCCCCTGTCAGGCCTGAAACAGGCAGGCACAGTGATGCCAGCATAGGGACCTTCTGGGATCTGCAAAGGCTTCAGAAGCCCTGAGCCCCACTCCCTGCCAGGTGCAGCTGTTATGCAAAACAGCTCAATTGACCTATAGTTTGGTTGAGTTTCAATACCAGGGATGGAACTGCCACAAGAGAAAAACAGACTCGGCTGATTACGGGTGGGGCTGTGTGGTTTACACAAACAGAAGAAAAGCATTGTGGGGCAGAATGGGCCTCAAATGGAAAGCAGTCAGCATGTATGTGCATATAGATAGATATCTGGCATGTGTGTGTGAGCATACACATGCATATAGATAAATATCTGCCACATATATGTCAGCATGTACATATATATCCATAGATAGATAGATAGATGATAGATAGATAGATTAGACAGATAGATAATAGACTATAGAGGATATTTCAACATAATATGTGTAATCTCTCACAATGCACATGTTATATATTAGTAGATATTGACATAATAGCATATAACACACATGCTATTTATCATATATGTAAATTTTATCAGCTGAGCGGGAGCAGATTGAGGAGCTTGTGGATTGTGGAATGTAGCCCTCGTGGAGCCCCAGGATGACATGTCACCTGGCACCGCAGACCACGTGGCCATTCCCTCTGAAGAAGGAAGTCCTTCCCACCAGGACAAAGCACTCAGCTTAGAAATTGCTCATTCAGCTATGTCACTTAAGAAGGCATTTGTTTGGTGGAACGTTTTAATGCTTTCTGCTGCTGTGACAGACACCTGGACCAAAAGCAGCCTGAGAAAGGGATTGTTTCAACACACAGGGTACAGTCCAGCATCAAGAGAAGCCAGGGCAGGAGCTTAAGGCGGGAGCCTAAAGGCAGGACCTGAAGGAGAGCCCATTGCGGGCACACCGTTTGCTGCTGGCTCCCAATTACATTCAGCTACTTTTCCTATACAGCCCAGGATCACCTGCCTAGGGATGGTACTGCCCACAGTGGCTTGGCTATTCCACATCGATTGGCAGTCAAAATAATGCCCCCCCAGACATGCTCACAGGCCAGTCTGATGGCGGCAGTACCTCAGTTGAGATTCCATCTTCCTAGGTATTTCTAGGTTTGTGTCAATTTACCAAAACCAGCCAGCATGTGGAGTTATTCCTTGGAGCCCCTGGTAGCCATGGCTTGGGTGTGGATTCACCAGCCAGAGGTTTAGGCTTGACTGGCCTGGGGAAGCAGGTAGGCTCGGGCAATTCTTTGACTTCTTTAGACAACATCTTCCATCTCCAAGCGTATGTTCTGTTCACTATGTGGCAAGGATGAAATGAGGTACCAGATACAGTGACCTGGAGTCTGAACTTGGATGCGGTTAGATTTTCATGTCTTCCTTTTCTCAGTGAAGTTGGTGTGGGGTTGCTTTACTCTGCCCTGTGCTGGATGCTGGTGAGCTACTCTGGTTCATTCATGTCACACATAGTCGCTGGCCACTTCCTATGTGCTGCTAGGTACTGGGCCATGCTCCTAGCCAGGCAACAGAGATAGATAATAAAAAAAAGTAGCATAGATAATTCCTTGCCCTCAAGACCTTTATTCCACAGGGCACATCACATAATTACCAGTTCATCCCAGAGGTAAGATTCCTGAAGATATTCAGGTACACACGGACCAGTGCCTAGCCAATGGACATTAGAGGGGCATCATCCAGCAACTAATGGGAGCAGATGCAGAGACCCACAGCTAAACACTAAGAGGAGCCAGGGGAACCCCAAAGAAAAGAGGGAGGAAGGATTGTAGGACACCAGAGGGATTGAGGACGTCATGAGAACACAGCTCACAGAATCAAATAAGCAGGGATCATAGGGGCTCACAGAGTTGGAACGGACAAACACGGATTCCGTATGGATCTGAGCTAGGTCCTCTGAGTATACGCTATGGCTGTGTAGCTTGGTGTTCTTGTGGGACTCTTAGCAGTGGAAGTGGGGCTGTCTCTGACTCTTTTGCCTTCTCTTGGGACCCTTTTCCTCCTACTGGGTTGCCATATCCCAACCCACTGTGATATGAGAGTTTGTGTCCATTCCTATTGTATCTTGTTAGGCCATGCTTGGAGGGACTGGGAGGAGAGGTTGGAGGGGAAACTGCAGTTGGAATGTAATATATACGAGAAGAATAAAAGTTTAAATACAAACAAGCAGGACAAAAACAAACTAACAAACAAAAAACAATTCAAGTCAGAAGCTCAGAATAGTTGAGAGACAGATGGTGTGCAGCTAGACTCAGCTGGAGCACAGGTCACTTTGACTTCAGTCTTCATCCTTCCTCACCACACACACCTTTGCACCCCAAGAAGGCCCAGGGTGCCTAGAGGAAATCATTTTTTCTCCAGAGTCTCCAGTTTGAGAAGGTTACAATTCTTGAATACACAGGAGGAGTTAAGGGAAATTCAGCACCCGCTGGGAGCAAAGGGCATTAGGTATGCCTGCCTACTTCTTGCTGAGGATGTGTTAGTGTTAGTGTTAGTGTTAGTGTTAGTGTTAGTGTGTGTGTCCCAGTGTGTCTTCACATGATGGAGACACAGCTTGGTGTCTGTGTGCACTTTTATGGAGATTCGTATGTCCTTGTGTCTATACTCTGTGTGTCTTTGTGTCTGTGTGTCTGTCTGTCTCTCTCTCCCGCCGCCGTGTGTGTGTGTGTGTGTGTGTGTGTGTGTGTGTGTGTGTGTATGCATGTGTGACTATGTATACATGTAGGTCTGTGTATGTCTGTGTGTCTGTGGGTCTGTACCTGTGTCTTGGGGTATGGGGAGCATTTGAGGCTGTGTGCGTATGTTTTCTATGATTTGATTTTTGCGTGTGTCTTTCTATGCCTGTGCGTCAGCAAGTGTCCTTGTGTGTGCTTCTGTGGGACTGTGTTGTGTCACCTGTCCCCCTCCCTGTACCCAGTTCTTCCTGTGAAACTGATCTGACGTCCTTCCATGTCAGGGACGTCAGTGGCTTTAGCTTTATCTCCTAGCCTGCCACAAAATTAAATTTTGACTTGGCACAGCCTGTCCCTTATGATGTCACTGGCTGTGACTGGCACGCTTTGCTCACCAAGGTATTTGTCTTTTGGTTGCTTGATGAATAGCTACCAATTCAGAGATTAAGAAAACATGAATTGATCTTTGAAGGACCCTACATTCAAAGTTAATGCTGTTTTTATTTTTACTGTGGACTTGGGACCCCAGACAAAGGAGAAAGAGTTTTGGCTTTTCAATGTAAGACCTTGGTTTAAAGATCCTTCTGCCCCTTCAAAAGCTGTGTGAACTTGGGGAAGACACTAAATTTTCAGAGCTTACTTTGTAAGAAAGTATAAATACAAAATGGGGCAATGTTCTCAGAAATCTATGATGTCCTTTAGTTATATGATATGCCTGCGGCATGCAGAGGGAAAAGCCCCTAGGGAGATGTTTAACAGTCAACATTTAGCTCCTCTCTTTCCTTGAGGCATGGTCCTGAGTCAGCACCTGAATCCTGAGCTTCAGTTTTCCCTAGGATAAGCAACACAGGATACACAAGACATTAAGCTGATCGTTGGCAAGTGAGAGGCTCCGGTATGGGAGCTGGCAATGTTTGTGTTATACAGCAGGAGTGATGCTGCCCCTTTAAAACTACCTGCGAGTGCAGGCACACTGAAGTTCTGAAGGCAGGCAAGCAGACAGGTGCGGGCAGAAGTTTCTTCCCCTCTCAGGCGCATAGCTGTTCAGTCCCAAAGAAACACACAGAGGCTTATAATTATTATCAACTGTTTGGCCTATTAGCTCAGACTTATTATTAACTAGCTCTTACAACTTAAATTAACCCATAATTCTTGTCTATATTTAGCCACATGACTTGGTATCTTTTCTCAGTGATTCACATCTTGCTTCCTCTGCATCTGGCTGGCAACTGACTCTCTGCCTTTCCTCTTCCCAGAATTCTTCTAGTCTGTTTGCCTCACCTATACTTCCCGTCTGGCTACTGGTCAAGCAGTGTTTTATTAAACCAAAACGAGTGACAAATCTTTACAGTGTACAAGAGCACTGTCCCACAGGATGAATGGTGCCTAGCAGGGCAGGATGGGTGGAGGGGTGCAGTGTGGGAAGAATGGATAGCGCAGAGTAAGGCAAGATGGACGGACGTAGTTCAAGCAGGATGGATAGTGTAGCTTAGAACAAGATGGATGGATACCACGCAGGCAAGGATGGTACTGAGCAGGTAAGGGCAGTGGTACATTTCAGAGTAGGATGGAGGGTCCAGTGCAGGTGGGACGGATGGTGCAGAGCGGGTGGGACGGATGGTACAGAGCAGGTGGGATGGATGGTGCAGAGCGGGTGGGATGGATGGTGCAGAGCAGGTGGGACGGATGGTGCAGAGCGGGTGTGACGGATGGTGCAGAGCAGGTGGGACGGATGGTGCAGAGCGGGTGGGATGGATGGTGCAGAGCAGGTGGGACGGATGGTGCAGAGCGGGTGGGACGGATGGTGCAGAGCAGGTGGGATGGATGGTGCAGAGCAGGTGGGACGGATGGTGCAGAGCAGGTGGGACGGATGGTGCAGAGCAGGTGGGACGGATGGTGCAGAGCGGGTGGGATGGATGGTGCAGAGCGGGTGGGATGGATGGTGCAGAGCGGGTGGGATGGATGGTGCAGAGCAGGTGGGACGGATGGTGCAGAGCGGGTGGGATGGATGGTGCAGAGCGGGTGGGACGGATGGTGCAGAGCGGGTGGGACGGATGGTGCAGAGCGGGTGGGATGGATGGTGCAGAGCGGGTGGGATGGATGGTGCAGAGCGGGTGGGACGGATGGTGCAGAGCGGGTGGGATGGATGGTGCAGAGCGGGTGGGACGGATGGTGCAGAGCAGATGGGATGGATGGCAGTGCAGGATGGATGCTACAGTGCAGGCAGGAAGGATGGTGCAGTGGGAGACAGAATGGATGGCTAGCAGGATAAAAGGATGGCGCTATCCTTTGCTTTTGCTATTTCAAAACGCAGCATTCGCAGAGTGTTTTGGGCATTGCCACATCCTTGGCAAGTGCTTTGTCTCATTGAGAACTCAAAGGCTGTTCTCCTTGCAGAAATAGCTAAGAAGGGGGTGGCCTCCATCTCATAGTGGTCCAGGCTGTCTGGCTGGTGCCTGTTCTGACACTACCAGCTGTACCTTTCTCAGTGATCTTTTCCCCTCTAGTCCCTCATGTCTTTGAAGATACTGGTCCCTTTGCATAAAACACCCTTGGTAACCACTCTGATCCCCTAGATTATTTTAGCTCCCTCTGCCCAGGCAAAGTCAGGGATTCCTGTTTTCTACAAGCCCAGTGGGGCTTGGACTCCCTTCACCACGCATGACTTTCAGGGTGTGATCTTCATGGCAAGAGATCTAGAATTTCCCTGAAAATACATCTTTGGGTATGTCCGTGAGAATGTTTCCAGAAAATTTTAACTGAACAGTGGATGGAGATTGACCTTGAAGTGGTCAGTACAGACTTGGACTGGGCTCCTGGACTGAATTTGAGGAGAAACCACGCCGAGTGTCAGCCCATCTCTTTGGTTTCGGGCCACAGACACAGTGTGGCCAGCAGCTCACTTCTGTGACCATTTCCTCTCCAGCACACAGTCTGTACCCTCAGACCATAAGTCAGCATAAACCCTTCCTTCCTTCCCATGCTTTTGTCCTGTATATTGTCACAACAATGAGAAAATTAACTGACACACAGGGCATTTGAATTCCTGGACTTCTCCCCTGTGACGCTCTGCAGGAGGAAAAGAACGAGGCTCCTACAAGCCCTGGTTAGACCCGGGCAGAGTAAACACTGGAGGATGTTAGTCTCCTTGTAGGTCCATCCTGCCCTCGGATGGCCACACCTTCAGGGATGAGTATATTCACTTCATCTGACAAGAGTCAGATACCTATGTGTGTAACAGAATTTCTGAGAGCATGCCTTCTTCGTGCTGGTAAACTTGGTTGGACATGGATGGGCACATCTCTGTTGCACTTGCTTGTCACGACCAGGCATCAGTTGCCAACCCTGGCCTAGATTTCAGGGGTACCATGAGCTTGCTTTGGTGACCATGGCTTCTACATGGGTCCCTATCATCAGCTTCAGAGAGTGGTTTGGAGCCTACTTTTTGAACTGGACTGCTGAGTTCCAAACTGTGGCTCTGCGGCTCACGAGGCAGATGGCCTTGGGTTAGACAGTGAAGAATTGAGGCTCTTTGTGCAGTGAGGAGACACTGTGGTACCGTCTTCCCTCACTGGGTTTCTGTGGAGTTAAGTGAGATCACTTTCCTGGTGTTAACCTTCACGTGACGTCTGTGACCAACAGTGGTGTCAGGCAAGGGCCTCCACTCCAGCTGTAACAAGGACCTGGCATCTGCATGAGGTATTTTCAATCCATTTTTATGCCTGTACTGAAGCACCTAAAAGCAGGTGTTTATAGAGCAAAGAGGTTCCCTGAGCTTACAATTTTGAGGGTTTGCAAGCACGGCCTGGGGCTGAGGAAAATTACAGAGTGAGTAAAAAGTTGCTGCATGTCTTAGTTAGGGCTTCTATTGCTGCAACAAAACACCATGACCAAAAAGCAAGTTGGGGAGGCAAGGTTTATCTGGCTTATACTTCCATAGTGCCATTCATCATTTAGGAAGTCAGGACAGGAACCCAAACAGGATAGGAACCTGAGACAGGAGCTGATACAGAAGCCATGGAGGGGTGCTGCTTACTGGCTTGCTCCTCATGGCTTGCTCAGCCTGCTTTCTTATAGAACCCAGAACCATTGGCCCAAGGGTGGCCCCATCCACAGTGGTCTTGGGTCTCCCCCATCAATCACAATTAAGAAAAGGCTCTATAGATTTGATTGTAGGCCAGTTTTATGGTATCGTGCAGATACATATGTACATATTTAGTCACATCAATATCCTCCCCTCCTTCCCTCCCTTCCTCCCTCCCCTCCCACTTTCCCTCCTTTCTTTTCAGCTTAAGAGAGGAGTTACTTACAGTCCAAGAGGATAAAATCTCTAAGGGTGAGGTATGGCAACAGGAAGCTGAAGCTGCTGGCCGAACCACTTCAGAATTGAGCTTCTTAAACTATGGGTCAACCCCACATGGGATCATGTAATTGAATGGGGGTGGGGTGTCACAAAAATATGGCTACAGTAAAAGGTTTCGGGATATACAGTGACAAAAATTTAATATATTAGCTAAACACGCAATAAAACCAAGGTGTTTGTGGCCGCACTCACCATGTGCCATGTGACACAGTCGCATAGCTTCACTGCTTAGCGGCTTTGTTTCTAAGCTCGTATCGCGTGTACTCTGCATTGCGCATGACTTGGTCAGTCCATTCTGCACTGCGCATGCCTCACACCACTGAGGGCCAGCCAGCAAGTCCGAAACACCTGGGCGCAGATGATCAAATGTTACGAGTTACAGTGTTTTGTGGTTTTGTTTTGTTTTGTTTTAAGCAAAGTTGTCTGCTTTGGTAGAAGCACAATGGTTTCACTATGGAGAACAGAGGCTTTGAGTATTTTCCTACATCATTCCTCAACACGAAGGTATCACGTTAGTACACCTTTGGACTGGATTGTGTCAACGTTCGATTTTTTTTTTTTAATTCTGCTTGAGTTACTGACTTGAGTTTTGAAAAGCTTGGTCAATATGTTTTGCCTTGGGATGAGGATAAAATTTCCAAAGTTTTTGGACATGGCTTTAAATGTATTTTTGCCATTTTGTGCTTCATATTTATGCAAAGTGCCATTCTCAGCACCAACAATTATGAAACCAAACTATCAATTACCCTTCCATCCTGCAGTATCCTTCACCCAAGATTCAATTCTTCGTGTAACAATAAGCACCTATCTCCTCAGTATGCAAATTTAATCTCGTCTTTCCTAAGTACAAAAGTTGTATGCATAGAAGAATCATTTTAAATGAATTCCCCTTTGACTTGTTATCAGGAAATATCTGACTTGTGTATCTACACGGCTTACCTATGTGCTCACATTATGTGAAAATCTCTCAGGCACCAAAGGGCTGTAAATGGAGTCTTTAAGAAGCCCTGTCTAAGGAGATCTTGGGAGTGGGTTAGAAAAGGATTTTAGTGAGTGTGTATGCATTCACACACTCATGCATGCACGTATGTATGTGTGTGTGTGCGTGCGCGTGTGTGCACGCTCACGCACACACACACAGTAAATGATAAACACTTTTTGAAAGCCTGTAGTTTGGCTGGACTTCATTCTGACATTTACTAAGTAGTCCTTTGAATACAATGTGTCTTTTCTTTTGGTTACAAGCCTTACTTTTCTCTCTCCATTACTAGACAGGGAACCACTGGGGGCAGCAGGTGTGTCCATTTTTTTCGGCATGCCCTACACTCAGCAGCATGCCATGTGGACAGTGCTGGAAGGAATGAGACCAGAGCTCTGAGCCCAGGTTCCTCCAGTCCCCCTGTCCTCTTACTTACGTGTAGATGTGCTTTGAGAAGCATTCTTATGATACCTAATCCTCATCATGCAATTCTGGGACTCCATCTCGATTTCAGGGAGGGGGAGGGGGCGCAACGGGCCCTTGAGTAGGAAATGGAATGTCCAAACCGGCTCTGGAGAATGAAAACTCCAGCTGACCTACAAGAGTTCTGTAATGAGCAAAAACCAATTTAAATGCAAATTGCCTATGGTGTGGTTGGGGAAAGGCTTCTTACTGCCAAGAAAGGCTGGGAAAACGTATTCGGGGCCACTTCACTATTGGATAGGAAGGTTGCTTTATCTACTTAGGATTAAAGTCCAAACTAGTAACAAAGAATCACAGGCATTGCTGGCAGCATTCCATGGTGTCACATGGTGCTGACTAAGACCTGGGTGTTCCTAAGGGTACCAGTCGCTAGTCACCAGCCAGTGCCATTTACTGAGTCCTTAGCAGGTGTCAGGTGCCATGCCAAGAACAAAGGACATGTCCATGTATAGGAGCTGTCCTTCCGAGTTCAAAGCCTGGGGACAGCTTGGTGTCAAAGTCAATTCTGGTCACAATACTAAGATTTCATTAACCATTTCTTATGTGTCATGCCCAGGATGAGAAGCTATATGCATGTGTGTATGTGTAGATGTAAGTGTAATTGTGAGGCAGAACCTGCTATTTCTCAGGTTTTACAATGAAGGAAGGTTAGGTTTGGTTACAGTGAGAGACGGATGCATGTGGTTTCTCCCCGTGTTGCGCAGGCTAAGCACCTACTGCTCACCCTGCATGTCTTGGGGTTTCTTTTTTCTTTCCTCCTCCTCCTCTCATTAATTCTTTGAGAATTCTATATAGTGTATTTCAATCATATTTACCCCATTCCTCTCTCTTAACTCCTCTCAGGTATGCCCTCTCCTCCCTATCCCAAACTTTGTGTCCTTTTTTTTAACCCATCAATTCCAATTTGTGCTGCCCACTTCTGAGTGGGAGGCCATCCACTAGAGCACAGCCAACCTACCAGGAGCCACACCCTTAGGGAAACTGTCTCTCCCTCCTCCAACAGCCATTAGCTGTCCAGAGCTCCTCGGGGGCGGGGCTCATGAACACTGGCCCCTCGTCAGTGCTAGAATGCTGAGTGGCTTGGTCCTGTTGAGCTCTTCTGCAGGGGACCACAGTTGCCTTGAGTTCACTGGTGCAGTGGTCTGGTCATATTCAGAAGACCCTGGTTCACTGTGGTCCTCCCTGATCTTCAAGTCTTTCCATCCCATTTCCGAGATGGCCTCCTGATGTTTTTCTGCTCGCTTAGCAGCAGCACAGGAATCATCTAAGATTTTAATTATCTCCTGCAACCCTACAGTCAATGTCCTGTCAGCCACTCAGGGTGTGACCTGGTGGGACTTCCCATCCTGTGACCCTGCCCTGCTCTGCCAAGACCACAATATATAAGTTTAAATTAAGTTCTATCCTTCTATTTATCAATAAGACTCAGGAATCAAAGGCTAGGGTGAAAACCTGCTAGCTCAGAGATATTGAACAGCAACTATCTGACCTTGCTTTTTGGCCAGAGACACCTCAACAGACACATCTCCTTCCTCGTCCCAGAACCAAAAAGGAAGTTCAAACTCTGGTCCCCACTTTCCTTCCTGTGTGTCTTCTCTATCCAAATTCCTGGCTTCTCTATGGCCAGTTCTAGTCAGCTGGTCTCTGGCTCTCTGCTCCCTGATTCAAGGTTTAACTTTATTGGGCAGTCTTGGGAGTGTCAGAGTGCAATCAAAATATCCCTAAACAGCCCCCAGCCTTGGGGAGACTGTGACATAGGTATTCCATTTGTGGCTGAGTGCCCTTCAGTGGCTTATTCTCCTTACTTTGATCCCTTGTGTGTTTCTGTGTTAACCACTGCCTACTGAACAGAAGTCCTTCTCTGATAAGGTCTGAGATGGGAACTAATCTACAAGTAGTCCTGGGATGTCTGATGATAGTGTCACTCTAGCTTACTAAGAGGCTGGCATGAGACCAAGCCTGTGCGCCGAACTCTCTCTTCCTGCAATAAAAATACTAGGTAGGAGCCCAGTGTAGTGGCATACACCTGTAACCCCAGCATTTTGGGAGGTAGAGGCCAGAGAATCAAGAGTTCAGAGTCATCCTCCTGATACATTCTGAGTTTGAGACCAGCCTGGGTTATATGAGACCCTATTTTAAAGCTTTTCAACCAAACCACAAGGAAAACTGGGAAGAGAAACCCAAGGGCACTGGATGAATGCAGCCCACTTTTGTAATGGAAACAGAATGAAGTGAGCTCAATGGTTCTGCCATCTATCTTATTTCCAGTTCCCTAAGAAACAAATGGTTCTCTCTGTCAAGACCTGGTTTTTCAGCTTTTCCCTCTAATGCCCTTGCAATAGACCTTTATTTAATCCATCAGAGATAGTTTCTGGGTGCCTGAAACGCCATTTAAATTCCAACAGGGTCATGTGAATGGGGACAAGAGACTGTAGGCCTCCCGTTCACTGCACTCATCACTCTGTGTTGGACAAGTTGTGTCCTTCTTGATCAAGGGACTCCTTTTCTGAGCTCACTGTAGTTAGAGTGATTGTGTTAGTTGTTTTCCTCACCGCTGAGACAAAATACCTGACAGAGTGGTACATCAGCGGAAAGACTTTTGTGTCTCATGGCTCAGAGGACACAGTCTATCACAGTGGGAAAGGCATGGTGGCACTGGGAGCCTCGCTGATGTGGGAAGAGATGGATACTGGGTCTCAGACATCTTTCTCCTTTTCCCCTGTCCATTGAGTCCAGTGCCCCGGCCCATGGTATGGTCCTGCCCTCTTCCCTCCTCCAGGATGCTCCAAGTCCTTATGTGGATGTAATAACATTTCCATGTAACCTATGTACAACCCCACGTATGACAGAGAAAACAGTGGCACTGTCTGTGGTGTCAGGGAGCAATGTCAGGAAAGAAAGAGTCTGCATTTATTGTACAAATGCAATTTCTGTTGAACATTTTCAGCAGATGCAGAGCCCACTAATCCAGAGGGCAGGGTGCGCATCTCATGGTGGAATAGTTTGTTTAAACGTCATCCTCTTCCGTGGTGTGAAGGACCCATGAAGATGAGCATATGGAATCTACCAGTAAGCCACCCAGCGATGCCAATTTGCTGAAACTGAAACTAGGAAAAATCACAGACAAATTGGGACAGTGGCCACTTTGTTAATGTGTGGTATATAGGAAATATTCACCATTCATTCAGCCACTCTAGAAATGTATATGTGTATGTATGTGTGAGTATGTATGTATGTATATATATATGGATGGTTGGATACAGCAAACCAAAAGCATGTCTTTGTACCTACTATGTGCCAGGTCATCCACTGTGCAGAAACAGAGAATTCAAGGGAAGAAGTTCTACAGTCCTGCTGCCGTAGAATTGCTGCTTTGTAACAGCATCAGGGAAGGCAGCTGAGAAATCTGGGTGCAGTGCACAGGTGAGGCAGATCCCTATTGATTTAGGAGAAGGGAATTGGGGGGCGGGGTAGTGCTCCTTGAAGACTCTCTGATGACAGAAGCATCACAGGAGAAATCTGCAGAAGCTGCAGAAGAGGAGACGAAGCCCAGCTTGATGAATTAATCAATTGTTTCTTCCTCAATTCTCTGCCAGAGGACGGGGTTAGCAATTTCCTTTCTCATCTCTAGTGAGGCCATCTGCTCTGTTCGGCAAGCAGAAAATCCACTTCCAGAAAAGTGTGCGTCTCTTTGTGGCTATAGGAAGAACCCCACAGTTCTGCTCCTTGTGAGTACCAGTGACCCAGTCCATCCCTTGGGGCTTTCCTTTGGGGGATTTTAAACCTGCTTCTCAGGAAGTAGAAGCAGATAGAGAGTTCAAGGCCAGCCTGGACTACAGAGTAAGTTCAAGGCCAGTCTTACACAGGGAGATTAAGGCTAGCCTCAGTACACAGTGACACCCTGTCTCTAGAAAAGGACCAAGAATATAGCTGCATAGTAGTGTCTACCCAGAACTTCAAGGCTCTGGGTCCCATCTACAGCACTGGGAAAATAAAAAGCAACCCCACTATATAAGCAGATAGGAGAACATTTATACCCAATGTTTATGTCCCTCCCCCCAAATTTTGGCACTGAAGCCCAGCTCCTAAGGTGATGGATGTTATTAGGAGACGGAAGGAGACTGGATCATACTGTGGAACCTCAGAAATGGGACTGATGTCTTTATGAAAGAGACCCAGAGCACTTCCTAAAGACTTGACCCTTAGGAGGACCTTGCCAAGAAAAGGCATCAATGGAGCCCGGACCTTTTCATCCTAATACTTGGGGGCAGAGTCAAGCAGATCTCTGTGAGTTCAAGGTCAGCCTGGTCTATGTGGAGAGTTAGAGGTGGCTAAGGTTACACACGAGACCTTGTCTCAAAAAACTTTTAAAGGAAAGACAGACAAAGGTACCTGTGAACATCAAATGCGAGTCTGCCCACACGCTGGTCTTCAGCCCCTGAATCTAAAGGATGTTTCTTAGCTGAGCTCTCTCACTTCAAAGCAGGGAGCTGGGCTTCCTGAAATGACGTTAAGAACTGGGAAGTGGTAGTTTGCGATCTTCTCCTTAGTTCTTCTCAATAAAGAACTAGGTTGTATGAAGACAGAAACTTCTAGAAAGTGAGAAGACAGGGAAGTAAAAACGATGAATTTTGTGGTTTGACAGTCTTTTGTGTTTATATTTTCTTTCAATTCTCATTTATCAAAAAGAAAATCTTTCTTTAGTTCTGACATGTTTTTAACATTTTTGAAAAACATGGAACCTCTCCAAATTTCCCACTTAAATGGAAATCAAACAGGCCCAGGCCCTAAGCCCAGAGCCTTTGATGGGTAGCCCTATTTCTCCAGAATTTAATAGCATTGTTTTAATTTCATGGCATTTCTTTTTATGGGCAGCTTTTATCTACAGTAGGTGGTACCGGCTTTCTATTCATGGTGGTGAGTAACTTTCCCTTTTGGAGAAATGTATTTTAAGTTTTCAATGTGAGACGAGCCAAAGAAAAATAAGGCGCAGACCATATGGTCTACAGCTATGGCAAAATCATCTATGGCTTTAACCAACTGAAGTTTGAAAATAGGATTGAAGTCAGAGGGACAGCAGCCCAAGCACCACTCACTAGGCAGATGTCAAGGATGAAATGGAAAAGATGGCCTAGCAGATGAGTCAGAGACAGACTCTGGAAAAGGCCAGGGGACTCTTCACATGACCTTGAGCAGACAGAACCCCCCTGACAGGATAGAGAGCAGATCTAGTGTTGAACTTGGCCAAGGGCCCCCTGCTCCTGGGTCCGGATGTCTTTTTTCTAAATAAAATGCTGGCCAGTGCATTTGCATCTGTCTCCTGTGAGTAACTACTGCAGCTGTGGTGATAGTGGCAGTGGTGCTGGTGGCGAGAGCCTGGCTAGTGGTGGCAGCTGTTGCTCATTGAGTCTCTGGGCTGAGTTCCTCATACACTTCTGTGCGCTTCTGTCTGAACTCCTGCAATGGCCTACACCATCCCAGTAGCCCTTACCCATGCCATTGTCTCAGGTATGGTATTTTCATACATTGGTGAGATCTCTTGAGGATGGAACCAAAGCCCAAGGTGAGATTCATGTTATGCTTATTCCTAGACACTTTGTGTACACAGCCGGTGGAGGTTAGCATTATTAACTGTTGGAGTAAGGCCACTAGTTAGTTCCTGGCCACTCAGCCCCAAAATAATCACACAAAACTATATTATTTAAATCGCTGCTTGGCCCATTAGCTCTAGCTTCTTATTGGCTAACTCTTACATCTTAATTTAATCCATTTCTATTAACCTATATATCACCATGTGGCTTACCTGGTAAAGTTCATGTGTCTGTCTCTGGCTGGGCTACATGGCATCTCTCTGACTCCGCCCTTCTCTCTCCCAGCATTCAGTTTAGTTTTTGCCACCTAGCTCTGTTCCCCTATAGCTCTGCTATAGGCCCAAAGCATATTTATTAACCAAAGATATTCATGTCATACAGAGGGAAATCCCACATCAATTAGCCAACTACACAGAATCTAGAATCATTTGGAAGATGAGCTTCAGAGTACGCCTGGGAAGTTATCTTGACCTCATTGATTGAAGTAGGAAGACTTGCCCACTATAGGTGGCACCATTCCCTGGGATTCTGGACTATAAATGGAGGAAGAGAGCTGAGTAATTTCATGCATTCATTGCTCTCTGTTGTCTGTGGATGTCATGTGACCAGCAGCTCCTGCTGCCTTGATTTCCCCACCATGCTGGACTGCACCTCGAACTGTGACCCAACGCAAACCTTTCTCCCTTAAGTTGCTTTTTGTCAGGATATTTTTATCAGAGCAACGGGAAGAGAAGACATAGCTTTATCAGGATAATTCTACACAAGTCTTTAAAAACACTTTCACACATAAAACTAAGCATGTGCAAACTTCACTATCATAGGTCAGGCGTGGGAGTTTTCCGTGTGCTGCATCTTGATAATGCTCAAAAACCTTTAGATTTTGAAGTATTCTGAATTTTAGATTTCAACCTGAAAAGTCAACACAAGTTACCCCTGACATTTAAGGATCATATACATTGCTCCCAAGACTTCTTCAAGCCGTGCCTTCATTCCTTTATTCTTGACAACCATTCCAGGAGGTAAGTATCACCATTCCCATTTTACAGGTTAGAAAACTGGGTAGAAAGAGGAATTGCTAGATGTGATGGATGTTCTTGATTGTTAACTTGACTACGCCTGGAATTATCTAAACACCAAGAGGCTGGGTACATGTGTGAGGGATTTTTCTCATGTAAGTATTTGAAGTGGGAAGACCTACCCTAAACCTGAATATTTTGAGATGGGAGGATCTACTCTGAGTCGGAACCTTACCTTTGGGTGACAGCCTATATAAAGGATATGGAAGAAGAAGAAAGCTCTTGCTGACAAGTTTGTTCTTTCATTAGTATTAAATCCTACAGCTTCAGAATTCTGACATCAACTAAAGGGCAGTTGAGACACCCAGCATTGTAGACTGAACAGCTACAGAATTCTTGGACTTGGGTTTGGGAAATAGCCATTGTTGGAATAGTAGGACCATAACCTGGAAGCCACTCTAATAAATCTAGTATGTATATATTATTACAGATTCAACCTATCAGTTCTGTTTCTCTGGAGAACCCTGACTGATACGGTAGACTCCAACCCTAATTGGGGGATCCCAGTGCTACCATCCTGGCCCCAAAGCCCATACGTCATCATCACACTGTGTGCAGTAATGGAGCACAGAGCTTATCTCTGTCTTACAGAGAACTCACAGCTACTAATCTGTCAGATCACGGTACCACCTCCAGAGTGACAATTCCCAAAGGCAAATGACTGTCACTTGAGCAACACTGTGCATCTACCATGCTGGCACAGAGTCCTTCCTGTAGCTGGGAGCTACGGGCCCATCCTCGCCCTCCTGGAAGTGGGGCATCACCCCACAGATTTAAGGGCTTTGGTGGAGCCGTGAGCTTGGGCTGGGTCTCTAGAAACTCCAGTCTCTCTCTCTTTTCTCTTAAGCCCCTGGATCTGCCAAGTTCAGTTTCTTCAGCTATTCAGTTGGCTCCTCCAGATTGTGTGGCTGAGCTTATGGGATTCTAGTGGAGTTCTGAGGAGATGGATGCAGTGAGCAGCTGAACTGAACCAAAGCCCCTTAGAAACGGAACTTCTGTTTCTTTGTTTGTTTGTTTTGCTTTGCTTTGGACCCTGCTCTCTGATGAGTTTAGTTTCAAAATTGACACCTAAATTTCAATTAAAATTGACATAATATTGTTACATACTTTATAGGGATGGCATGATAACTCTCTACATGCATGTGATATGTGGTAGAACTAAAAAGTTTGGCCCCATCAAAGCAGGGGTGGGGCGGGGATGTGGTTGTAGCCTCTCTCACCACAGAAGCCTGAGAAGACAACTGAAGAGAGGAAGCAGGCAGGAGGGATGAGGGAGGATTTATTTTATTCCAGGTCTTAGTTCCCCATAGTGGGAAGATAGAGCATAACAAAGCGTTTACATTGCGGCAGCCAGGAAAGTGTGACCCGCCTCCTCCAGACAGACTCTGCCTCATAGTTCCCATTAACTACCTGGACAGCACCCGGGACCAATCCTTCAGTAACATACCAGCCTTTTCCAGGGAGCTCTTCATACCCAAACCATAATCATGATCACCAATCTGGGATGGGCAGAAGGATGGGGAATAGAGAGAGGGTTGATGTGGGATGTCCTTCTGTGAATATGTGTTGCTTTTCTTGGTTGATGAATAAAGATGTTTTGGCCTATAGTAGGGCAGAATCTAGCTAGGCTGGAAATCCAAGCAGAGATACAGGTGAAGAAGGGTGGGGTCAAAAAGAAGCCAGCAAGCCACCAGAGCGACAAGATATACAAGGGAACAGGTGACACCACGAAGCCATGCACTGATACACAGATTATTAGAAATGAGTTGATTTATATGTAAGTGCTAGCCAATAATAAGCTGAAGCCAGCCATCGGCCAAGCAGTTATAATAAATATTAAGCCTCTGAGTGATTATTTTATAAGCAGCTGCAGGAACTGGTGGGTGGGAGAGAAACAGGTCTAGTAGGACCGGGCGAGACAGAGAAAAGCATCCTGCTACAGAGGATAAGTACAGGGTCCCCAACCCAGTTATGTAAGAAGAAAAGCCCCTGTGTTCAGTAGCACCATAAAGTGATTGTGGCTCCCAACCACGGATGTGTTTCACAGTGCCAGGGAGAAAAGGCCATGGGCTCTCGATACACAGGAGGAAGAGACGTTTGAGGAACTGGAGATATACTTTGGTGCGTTCTTTGAAAGTTCAGACTATTATTAGTCTCTAAGGACAACAGTTGGAGAGCCATGCAACACGACAAAGGAACAAATAAAAACGGTTCACTCTCCCACTACACATGGGTCATTTCCTCCTGCATACAGGGATATAAGAACTGCTATGCTGAAAATTCAGGGCACTTTGAGCAAAGTACAAAATTCTCCCCCCTCCACATCCTACCACCCCAACAGGGTGTTACTAGGTTGCTCAGGCTGTCCTAGAACTTACTACAAACCAGGCTAATCTTGAATGCATAGAGATCCTCTGCCTCTTTCTCCTGATGCTGGGGTTAAAGGTACATGCTACCATGCTTGACCTACTTTTACTATCTTTTTAATTGTGTGTGTCTGTCTGTCTGCATGCATGCATGCATGCACATGCACACATGAGTATAGGTACATGTGAAAGCCACAGATATTGTATGTCCCAGGGATGAAGTCCCAGGCAAGTTATGAAGTCTTCCAATATGGGTGCTGGGAACTGAACTCAGGTCTTAGCCACCAACTCATCTCTCCAGGGCTATAAAATGGAAAATTCTTGTGAACCCTGACTTGACTGTCAGCTTCTGTGTGACCTGGCCCGTGCCTGCCTCTCCCATCTCTTTGGTCACTCTCCTCTCCACCCAGCCCTCCAAGTACATAGCTCCTCAAGGCTTTTGTCTCTACCCCCAATGAAGTGTTTTTGCATGACTTGCTTTTCTCCAGAGTGTGGCTCTCAATCAAAACGTCACCTCCTATGATAATCTCTCTTGGAAATCACCTTGTTTCATTCTAAGTTTCTGTGTGCATCGTCTGTTCCCCCAAGTAGTAAACTTCCTTCCTTCCTTCCCCAGTTCCCAGAACAGCCCCAGAATAGCCCCTGGCACATGAGCATATTCATTAATTATTCAGTAAGTTCATGAATTAGAGTACTGTATTTACAAGCTGAGATCCAGCTATGGTTGATGGTTTGAAACTGAATTTTCTAACTCACGAAGATGTGGCCACATCATCTTTTAGTGGTGACATGGATGTGGGATGGATGCATCCTAATATTTGACCAAGCTGGGAGGGCATTTCAACCTTCTCGTTTTGAAAAGGGGTGCAACATACCTCAGGGAGTCTTCGTACACACTTGTGCCCTCTTCCCCCCTCCGCCCCCATTTTCCCGTGAGTCACAGCTCACCAGAGACTGAAGGATCAAAGGGTTGTATAGCTCTCATCCACTAGGCGATCGCTGGAGTGACCTGTAAAAGCTTTCATCACCTTGAGTTGCTTAATGATCCGTTGCCTGCGGCCTTCCCAGTAGCATCCTCGAAGGCGGTGGACTATTGCTGTTTACTTACTCAGGCGAGCTAGCATGGAGGCCATGGGTCAAGACTGCTCAGCCTCCTCTCTCCGCCAAGGTTCGCATACACTGATCAGCTATGTAGGGATCGTCTAAGCTGAGAGTAGCAAAGGGGAATGACGTCACTCCTTCCAGGTCAGGGTTCTTGGTTGTGGAATCTGTATCCGGAGAGCCTACCTCAGCCACACACTGAATCCATTTCCCTCCTCCATGGTCCAGCATTCACCACGGGCTCAGCGAGCTGGTCCCCCCAAGCCCCACCCCTACCTGGCCAAGTGCACTGTGCCTGCATCCAACCTGCCTTCGTTCTGCATCTCCCTCAGCCCATTTCATCTTCTCAGAAGTCCCTTCTGTGGTCCAAGTCCCAGGATGCCCTCCAGCCCACAACTGTCCTGGTTACCAGGTTCTTGCTGCTGAATGTCCAGTTGGGAACTCCCCTCAGCCCCACTCTTCCCCATTCCAAACCCCACCCTTCTCAGAAAGACTACCAAAAATCCAGGCTCCTCCCATGAAGTGCAACACCCTGCCTACACAGTGTGCCCCATTTCTAGATGAACCATGTGATTGCTCCTCATTCCCTCCCCCGCCTCATGGGAGCGGGGTTGTGAAGAGAGGCTGGAAAGGTCACCTGAGAGTGCTTGGCTCATTAAACCTGGTCTTTTGAATTTGACTTTATCTGGTTTACTGTGTTGGTGGAGAAACCTACTATGGGGTACTAAACAACCCCTTTATCACTATGCGGTTCATGTACCTTAATAAGCTCAAATCTCCAGCTTCTCCCGGGAGCTTACTTGAAGTATCTCATGACATCTAGAGGAATCAGGACTGGAATGGAGCCTTCACTGGCCAGCTCTGAGCACTGGGGACAACAGCGTCTACCCTCCTGAGCATCACTTTCCCTGTCTTCAAAAATGGGGCTTATGTCATTTGGGCTGAGAGAATTTCTTTGAGAATTCGGGGCTCCTACAGCACAGAACTCTCAAGCTGAACAGTCGTGCCTGTGAGACGGTGCAGCTGAGAGGAGCAGGAGCACTTGGTGTGCAAGCCCCGATGACAGGCGCGCCATCCCTAGAGCCCACAGCGGAAGGAGAGAACTGACTACTGAAAGGCGTCCTTTGACCTCCACGCATATGCTATGGAACTTGTGCACATAAATACACAATAATAAAAATGTCACAATGATGACTTTGCCTCCCAAGAGACATAGACTTAATGAGAAACCCAAACACTAGACATAAGAAGCCCTCTTTTGAATTGTTGGTTGGGGATGTCCGGGAGATTCCCAAAACATGATAGGAGATTGCTGTTGGCCTCGGTTGCCCCTCATTGGTAGAGAGTACTTATTGCTAGAAACATCATGCACTTGGGACAGAGGACCCCAGCTGGGCCTGACCTGAAAGCCCTTTCCCTGAGGACTAGTTTTTTGGCACCAAAGGTGCCACACAAGCTTCCAAAGGAGGGAGATAACCAATAGTCCTACCCAGCTATGACATCTAGGAGATACAGCAATGACCAGCCTGGCATGATAACCCTAATGGTGTAGTGTGGCACATATATGGCAGTAACCAACAGCGAGAGGGAAATCATGCCTGGTACTGGAAACCCAGGCAACCACATGTGTATGTGTGTGTATATATATATATATATCTCAACATTGTGTAAGATGGGCAGGTTGTATTTGCATATATGTGTGTCTGTGTATACCTACATGTATTTATATGCAACAACAGTTAAAGAAAAAGAGGCAATGAATTTGGGTAAGGATAAGGAGGTACTTGGGAGGGGTTAGAGGGAGGAAACGGAAGGAGGGAAATGATATTACTCTATTATAACCTCAAAAATTAAAAGTTATAATTGAAACATAGAAAAGCACAATAAAATGATGGCATTAGAGCACTGGCCTTAACTTTGTCATTGGGTCCTAACAGAGACAGGGCTAGCAGGGGGTTCAAGGCTAAAGGAAGTATTTGTGGAATTTGAGGAATGGCTGCTCCGTAGCATCCTTTCTAGTGCGAGTGGAGTCTCACCAACCGGACTGCTGTCAGAGCCAGCTTCAGACCTCCCTGGGAGCTCAGTCTAATGCTCCTGGAGAAAAACGACATGCTGTCCCATGTAATGCCCACACCAGCTTACTAGGGAGATGTTCTGGTATCCCTAGATGAATGAGACCCACCATTCACTGGCTACCTCCTGTGTGTCAGACCTGCGGGAGCAAGAGGGTTTTCTGTGGGGCTTCATTTGACCCCTCATGCTAGCTTTATTATTTTTAAGATTTATTTTTATTTGAAATTATACATGTGTCCGGGAACATGCTCACTAGTGAAGATCTGGCAGAGGTCAGAGGAGTTAAGAGCCCCTGGAGCTGGGGTCCCAGGTGTTTGTAATCCGCCTGATGAAGGTGCTGGGAATTGAATTCAGGTCTTCTGCAAGAGCGGCCTCTCCAGTCCCGCATCATGCTATCCTGATGTAACAAAGATTCTTATTACTCAAGAAAAACAGAGTCATGAAGTTCAGGAAGCAGCCGGAGGACAGAGGGGCAGAAGAGGAGAAAGAAGAAGTGGGGGGAAGTGTTTGAACAAAATCAGCTAACATATAAACAATAATAGTTTCCTTTTGTATAAAAGGAAGCAGCTCCGCCTCCAGCTGGTCAGCCTTCTTATGCATTCAGTGGGAGCCTTTCAGGGTTGAAAGGAGGCCTTGTGGTCACTAGATCAAGGATTATCAGAGACTTCAACCTCCCAGTGCTATGGCAGAGGAGCGGTTTCTATTTCTGGTGCCCGCTGCCATCTCCAGGGAAATGGCTCTCCGCTGCTCGGGAGTCACAATGTTCTTGTTTGCCTCCTGTGACTCAGCAGGCAGCTCCAGATGGCTTCCTGCCCCTCTTGCCCTGCTGGCTGGGTGCTAATCGCAAAGGCGAGTCTGAGTCCTCCTGGCCCAGCTCTCTGCTCCAAAGCCTTGCCGCCCCCTTTGCACAGGTTGCTTGCTCTCTCTTTCTGGCTTCCCCCAGAGTATGTATGCCTCACGCTTTGAAGGTCAGATCCACAAAGTGCATCCTCCTGTGGACCAGCGAGAAGGGGAGGGACATTGGTGGAGCCTCACTGACCCAGTGGGAACACTGATCACCTGCCTCTGAGGCTTGCAGAGTTAGGACTACCGGATACAACACAGGATACTCTGGTAAATCTGAATTCCAGATAAATTGTTTTTTCGCTATAAATATGTCACAAATACTACATTGAAATTTAATTGGATGCCCTGCAACTTTATTTGTGAAATTGCAAATAACCATTCCAGCATGCTGAGTGTGGAACGAGGAAACCAATGTGGTTTCTCCTCCACCAAGAGCCTACACTCAGTAGCAAATTTGCCATGTGTCACCATGACAAACACACAGTCTTGAGGCGTGACAGGGGTATGGACCACCTCAGCCAGGGAGTAGGATATTTGGGTCTTTTGTCTGTTGCTTCATCCTTAGGGTGGATGCTTAATGCTCGCATGTCGCTGGCTGCCTGGCACACAGCTAGACCAAGCCTCCTTTTAATTTCATGGATAAGTAAGAAGCTTAACTCATTGGTAGGTTCAAGTCACACATTTCACTGTATCATACTCCTTGAAGCCTGCTTGACATAAGAAAACCACAGGGGACAGCTGACAGCTGACCTTCTAACCAGCAGCCGCTTTCCCTCTTTGACTTTGAAGCGTCTCTGAAAACCAACATAGGAAATCTGCAAGAAGCAGGGCTTGGTTTGTTCTGTCCTCCAGCACTCAGAAGAGTGCCTGGCCCTCAGGAAGGGTAAGCACTGGATAAACTGAACCCTGTCTCATTAACAACATCAACAAAAACACACCCATGCTAAGGCACAGTGGATCAGCTCTGTGGTCCCAGTGCTCGGAAACTGGAGGCAGGGAAGTCATGGTCGTCAGCCTCAAGCACATGGTGGCTGTGAGTTGGCCCATCTCAGGAGACCTTGTCTCAAGAAACAAACAAACACAAAGCATAAATAAGTAAATGCATTCACAGTCTATTAGAAGGGAGCCTTTCTGACGATAATAACGTCCCTTCCTTGTTGGGACACAATCATAGCCCTACTCTGCTTGCAGTAATTTCTACCAAACCCGAACAGGATTTCCATTAGCCACTGAGAAGTCACAAGTACTCAGCCCAAGGCTGACACAGCTTTGCCAGCTCTCTCCAAGCTCCCCCTAGATCAGAGGCTGGGCTTTTTATCTTGAGTAGCTTTTCTGTGGCTCTTGTGTTAGTCAGTGTTCTGTTGTTATGAATCATTTCTGAGGCTGGGTAACTTACAAATAAAAAGAAAAAAGGATGTTCAGAGAGTGAGTGGCTGGAGAGGCCAATGCCATGTCACCAGCTCTGGTGAGCTTGGTGACTTTCTTTACCTTGTGGCACATGGTGTCACCGTGGCAGGAATACATATGGGCAAATCCAAGACATGAAGCCAGAGGGGGCCTGGCATGAGTCAACCTGCTCACACAAGAACTACTTCAGACCCCTCCAGAGTGTCCTGTCCCTAGTGACCTCCCACAAGGTCCCACCACTCAGCTTATGAACCAAGCCTGCAAGACATAAAGTCCTGGAAGACAAACCACATCAAACCCCAGTGGGTCACAAGGCACAGATGACTGCCCAATACTCGGTATGAATGTGAGGGCATCACCCACGGGAATTGCAGGCAAGCCACTGGAATGGTTTAGCACTCAGAAGCCCTAAGAGCCATCCTGGGCTCACCAGGTGGCAGCTCTGGAGGGTCTGGTATGCCAGCTTCACCGGCTGTGTTCAGGGCCCGCATGCCCACTAACCCCTTATATGGTTCCACACTGACATCTCATTATTTTATCGTTCTCCAAGCTGTCCCCTCTTCCATCTCCATCACAGCTCTCTCTACACAGAGCGTTCCGTCTGCCCTAGTTTGTTTTCTGTTGCTGTGATCCAACACTGACCAAAACTAACTTCCAGGCGGGGACTTACTTGTCTCTTAGCTGACAGTCTATCGTCCAGGAAGGATCTCAAGGCAAGAACCCAGAGGCAGGAACAGAAGCAGAGGCTGGGAGAAACGCTGCTTACTGGCTTTCTCTTGTCTTCATTTTTAGTGACCGTTCTTAGCCCCAAACCACTGCCTAAGGATGGTACTACCCACAGTGGGCTGAGCCCTCCTGTGCCAATTCACAATCAAGAAAATGCTCTCCGGATGTGGCCACAAGCCAATCTGAGGGAGGTAATTCCTCAATTCCTCCTTCCCAGGTGTGTTGAGGAGAAAAAATGCATTTGAATGTTTAATTCCCAGTCAGTGGGTGGGAGTGTTTGGGAAGGATTAGGAGGTGTGTGGTCTTCTAGGAGGAGATGTGTCACTGGGGGTGGGCTTGAGATTCCAAAAGCTCACCTCTTGTTTATCACGATGTGAACTCAGAGCTACTGCTCCAGCACCATGCCTGCCTGCTGCCGTGTTCCCTGCCGTGATGGTCATGGTCTCTAACACTCTGAAACTATGAGACACCAGTAAACTCTTTCTTCTGTAAGTTGCCTTAGTCATGGTGTCTCATCACAGCAGCAGAAAAGTAAGACAACAGGGGCTCACTATGACACGGTCTCACTCGGGACGGTGTTGTGGCTCTTCCCCACTTTTCCACTCCCAGCCCCCTCTCCCCAGACCTACTTTCACCATTGTCTCAGGGTGACCATCGATCAAAGGGTGTCTTCAGTCTTGTCCCAAATCTCTCATGAAATGAAACTGAGGAAGCCCAATGCTCAGCCTAACATTGGTCTGACTTTCTTCGTAGGCTATGCCTGTGGCCACTTCAGCTTTGAAGGCCTATTCCTACTGTACTCATCGCTTCGTGTGAGCCTGTGCAGCACATGCTCACCAACTGATCACCGTATCACCTGAGGTGTGGCTTTAACTCATTCCTCTTCTATGACGGAATAGCACAAACACGTAAATACAGATGTTAGGGCAGGCAGATGGCTCAGAGGAGCTGAGTTGGGAGCACTGACACCTGCACAAAAGCTGGGCTTGGCCATTTGTCCACCTGTGACCCCAGACAGGGAAACAGCGGGAGACACAGGTGATGACTGGAACTATCTGGCCAGCAACTTAGTGGAGAAGTGGTGTGCTCTATGTTCCATGTGAGACCTTGTCTCAAGGGGAGAAGGTAGAGAGTGATGCGGCAGGACACCCAGCGTTTTCTTGTGGCCTTTGCATATGCCTAGCATGACCTCCTACACACACACACACACCTCCCCCACAACAGTACAAATGTCATTTGATTCTCCATCCTGGTGAGGACACCACGCTAACTCATAACGTGGTGGAAGGCAGTGCAGAAAGCAAACTCACGAGAAAGAGGGAAGAACAGACAAGCAGCAAACAAATATGTGAGGGTAAGATGCAATTTCTAGTATTTCCAGCCACTCCACAGAGACCAAAACCAGTGCACAGCCAGAGACAGTGACACATCCCTGTAATCCCAGCACGTGAGAGGCAGAGGCAGGAAGACTGCCACACTTTCAAGGCTTTCTCCAGCTGCGCGGCAAGATCCGTCTTGAAAACCAACAAACAAAACTGAACAAAAGAGACACAAAAAAAAAGCCAGAACCCAAGAATGTCCGTCCGGTTCTATAGGAACAGCACGTGATCTCTACCACTCCTGTTAGGCTCCACCCCCTACAATGGCACTGTGGGAACTGAGGCCCCCAAATGTGAACTCTTGGAAGAAAGAGTCAAACCTCAGCAGCTCTTCTCCCCGCTACCCACCCTGGGAAGAGCATGTGCACAGATAGCACATGTGTGAGCAGGAGGATACTAACCTTCTCTGGATACTAAATGTGCGTGTTGGGAAGACAGCATCTTCCAGTTTCTTGCTGGCATCACTGCACTCGCTTAAGCGGCCTTGTGTGTGTGGCGTTCCTATACACGTGCGAGCAGGGCACCACCACCTAATCTGAATACTTGGTGTATTTCTCACCTCACACATTTATCGTTTGTGACATGAGCATTCAAAATCCTCTCCATCTGCCAGCTGTTCTGAAATACACAATATGTCACTGCTAACTATAACGTAGACTTTTAAAGCACTATGAGGTGTGGGGTTTTTTTTTGTTTGATTGTTTTTTACTTCATTAAAACGATGAGAGGAGGAACAAGAAAATGGAAGACCCTAGTATCCGAGGTGAATCATCGCCAAGAGCGAACTCCTGGGCCTGGAAGTGGTTGACACTTCTCGGACCCCCGGTGTAAGACACAGGTAGTCTGGTACGCCAGATGCTGTGAGCCCAGCACGCTGCTCCTGGAGCCCACACTGCTTCTCCAGCTCCTCCTCTGGGCTTGTGCTGCTCCCTACCAAGGCTCTTCCCGGCCTTTGCTTTTGAAAAGCTTTCTAAGGCCTCCTCACTTCCTCACTGCTGAAAAGACAGTCTTTAATGGCTGACAAGTTGACCTCTGTTTTCCTATAGAGAGGCAGGCACCGGGGGAGGAAGGATCCCCTTGGAACATAGTTAAGAGCTTGAGACATATTTGCCAAGTAAATAAACAGCCATGCATTTCATCACTTTGGGAGAAAAAGGCCAGCCCACTCAGAAGGTCACCCCTAGACCCCGCCTCGCACCTTCGCCACTCTGTGCTTCTGCATATGAAGCCCTCAACTGAGTCCGGCTGATGGCTGCCCTCTCACACGCATTTCTGAGGACACCCTCCTTGCCTGACACTCTTGAGACACAGAGCTTCCTTCCTTTCCCTGCTGGGTGAACCCACAGGAGATACCAACGCTGCCCCTGGCAGAATGACAATGAACTTTAATTTAATAAGCGATTAACAGCAACCAATCACAAAGCAGGATCATCATAACAACGTGCGGCCACACGGGCTATTTAAAACTTAGCCCTGGCTTGTCTCTGGGATTTTTCCAAGTACGTTCAGAATTCACAGAGAAGGGGACAGAGCCTTACACACCGCAGATGACCTAGTGGGTCTTACGTACAGCAGACGACCTAGTAAGCCACATGGGACCCTCAGTACCTAGCAGAATACACAGCCCCAGATGAGCTGTTACAGTATGTTCAGGCTTCTTTGGGGTGGGGGTGGGGTTCCCTGAGAGCGTCTCATCTCCTATTCATCCCTTAATGCCTAGCTAGAGTATCATCCCCTCAGGGAGTGTCCCAGCATGCCCATGGCCTCCTGCCTGTTCTACTGTCCTCTTTCTCTTGTGTCTCCCCAGCCAACCTGATCTCTGGACTCCAAGGTTCAGTGTGAGGCAAGACTTGATTCTGTTCTATTCTATCGGCTACTGACATGCCCTTTAGGCAGTCTCTCCCTCCCTCCCAACAGCCCTGTCTTCCCTGTATAGCAAGTTCATGCCCCCCCCCCCCCAGCATTTCTTCATCTTGTTTTGAATTAACCTTTCTGCTTCCAAAGAAAGTCTCAGACCAAGAAGTAGTAACGTCCCCTGGCTAGCCAGAAAAGCTTAGCCGAGAGCTCATGAAGATTGCTTTTCTGTTTTTACTTCTCTAAGCCCCATCCCCACCCTGCATTTTTGCTAAGCCACACCCTCTCCTGCGCTGCAACACTGCTCCTTTGCCAGAGATGCCTGCATCCTAATAGAAACTGCACCCTGCACCCCAGCCCTTTGCTGCACCTCAATGGAAAGTGGAGTGCTCCCACCGTGCTCCCTATCTCTCTGGCTATGCAGGATCCCATGCATTCTGGAGGTACACCCAGGATCTGCTTGCTTTCGGAGTTCTTGCCTCCACCCGGGCAAGGCTGTGCTCAGCCTCACCTGTGTCCTTCCAGCCCTGGGCCTCAGGCACACCACACCGGGAGCCACCCAGAGGCCTGCTGTCTGGACTGCTGAGGACCCAGGAGAGGGCTGAGGAGCGTCTAGTTTGAGTGGGACTAACCAAGATATAGGACAAGGCCAGTGGCCCAAGTCAACCAGATCAGACGGTCGCCCCGCCCCAGAGAGACCCAGCCACTGCTGGTGACCAAGCCTGAGCAGCAGGAGGGCGAAGAAAAACAGTGAGCCAAAGGAGAGTCAGACATGAAATGTCCCCATGACGCCCGGGTTATGTGACACTCCGGCTACAGGAGGGATGGGCACTAGCAAGCCTATTTGGTGGCAGCGCTCTGAGCAACCCAAAAAGAGAGCCAGAAGTTCTGAGCAGGACATTAGCTCTGCTGTTTACTAACCAAGCCAAAGTCCCCATCTCCTTGACCCCTGGTCTCTTTCTCAATAACTGTGATTAGCAACTTGCAAGGCCACTGTAAAGGCTACAGGTCACATGCCCATGGCAATCAGTCCAGCAGCACCACTACCTTTGTTCTGTGTTGTTAAGAGCTGTGGTCTGGTACAAGAAGACAAGTCAGGTGCCATTCAGGCAGTAATAAGCCTTAAACAAAGGGAAAAAATAGAGAGGAGAGGACACTGGCCGCATATAGGCAAAATCCTTGTGTTTGGAAATAGCAGAAACTCTAGTTGAAATGTGTCGAAGCAAAGAAAGCACCAGCCCCACAGCGGGGGAGGTCAGAGGCTCATGGCCATGTCACCCTGCCCACCCATGGGATAGTCTCATCTTCAGACAACCACTGCATATACCTACCCTGGCCCCAGCTACCCAGGCCTAGTGGGTTCCTTGTAGGAATACAAATGATGTCTTTGCTGTCTTTCCGGATGGTCTGAAAACCTATTTCCAGAATATTCCTGATCCTGAGGCCATCAAGGAACTGATTGGCTAAGCCTGGGTCATGTGACCATCTCAATCCAGGTGCCAGGACAGAGGGAAGGAAAGACACCCCCCCCCATCTCACCCTAAGCACAAATGGGCTGGGAGTGAGGAGGGGGGAGTCTCTAGGGAGCACAGGTGTGTCACTCAAAACGAGGGTAGGGTGCTGGGCAAACAGGAACTCCGGGTGTGCCCTGCAAATGATGGACCAACCGAGCAGGCGCAGATGTGGAAGCAGTTAGCGGAAAGCAGGCACTCTTGAGTGGCAGCCTCAACTGTGACTCCTAATGCCACATGAATTGTGACTCAGCAGCAACGCTTGGTTTTGCAACAATCTTCCCTTGACTCCCGCTGCTCCGCTGTGTCCCTGGGGCTGCCCAGCTTCTGCTTAGAAATACTGCCAGCAACCCCCCCCCCCCACCCAGATCTCTAGAATCTCTGCAGCCCTTCCTTTTCCTAGTTCCCTCTGCCCAGGGCAAAGTCTGGTGACTGCAGAGGAAATGTCAAAGATTGACTTGTGTTTCTGATGAGCCTTTCAGCCACCCAGTCAGGGAAAGACCAGGACAGCTTGGCAAGGACCCTAGACTCCAGAGACCAGCAACCATAGAACTAAGCCTAGAGTGTCAGCAGAATCCCCTTTGGCCGTTCTCAACATGTCTCAACACTCCCAGTGATATGCCCCCTGGGGTGTGGAAAGCACTGGGGTGGCCCACAATTGTAGACTATGCTGGGAGAGGAGACTCTACCCTCAGCAGGCCTTTCCTGGATACGGCTGAGCTCCGATGGTCTGAACCACACACTGGCTCAGGAAAGAGAGGAAAGTTCAGCCCAGTGCAATCTGTGCACAGAGTTGGTGGGAAGGTTTCATTCATGACAGAGCAGACCTGGAACCAATAGCCCAGAACAGACAGAATCCTTTGTGGGAGAAAGCTAGATACGTCCTGGGGATGAACACAGAGACCAGAGAAGCCGAGATGGAACTGGCCTCAATGGGAAGTCGAAGAAAGGAGGAAAAGGGCAGTGTTGGCAGAAGCAGCTGTGCAAAAGGGCTAGGTGGGGGTGGAGGGTGGGGCAGGACCGCAAGTTTCCAGTAGGAATGTGTTGAGGTCTGAGAGTGCCTTCTCTACCAGCTCATCTCTAAGATGGAGAAGCACAACCTTGTATTGAGGGAGGCTCTCCCTTCCCTAGGAATTGGGTTCCAGGAGGACTCTGGCATCCAGGGAACGGTAAACAGAACCTGACTTTCTAGGAAAGAATCATAACCTGAACATATTTCCGTGACCGTTAAATCAAGGAACTGAGAAGTTAAGACAGTGGTAGGTACTGGGACTATACCAGTGGTTGGGTGGACAGACACACGGCCTCTGCACAGCTAATCTATACGGCAATGTGGCTAAGGGAGTGTTCAGCAAGGAGCACTGCAGGTACCAAAGTCCCTGCCATTCCCACCCACACATTCAAAACATCTTCCTTTTCGTCCTTCATTTAACACCTCCAGCTCATCATCAGGAGGAAAGCGAAAGCTGCTTGGCCACAGAGTCCCAGATGGGTGACCTTTGTCAGGGTTTTCACTGAAAATCAGCTTCAAAAGTGATGCACCCTGGGGCTGGAGAGGTGGCTCCGTGCTTAAGAGCACTTACTGCTCTGGCAAAGGACCTGGGTTCGGTTCCCAATGCCCAGATGGAGGCTCTACAGTCAGCTGTATCTCCAGTTCCAGGTGATCAACACGCTCTTCTGGCCTCTGTGGGTACCAGGAACACACTAAAAGGAAATGTATCTTTTTATAAAAGCCATGAGGCCTCAGGTCTGGGATGAACACAGCCACGCTATGAGATGGCATGCTCACCCCAAACGATGCTCTGCCGAGCCCACGTGGTCTCCTCTCTCCATTGCTTGTGCTGCGTCCATGAGTGGCTCCCGGAGAGAAGACCGTGACAGCATAAGTCACAGCGCCGATGGCAACACCCAAGTGTCCAACGGAAGATGTCCTTCTCCCATCCTCCTGAGAACCCAGGGGCTCAGCCTCTGGTTGCCACAGCAGCGCAGGACAGCTACTTCTTCATTGCCCAGGACCTACAATGGGGTGCCAAGAAAGACCTGGACACCAAGCCCTCACTGCAGCTCTGTGCACATTCCACAGAGCAATTGCCCTTGGTCAGTGCCTACACCTTGGGCAACCCTGGCCATGTGGCTCACACTGGGGAAGCCTAGGAGGAGGGCTTAGCTTCAGAAAGAGAACCCCGGAGTCCCAGGGCTTAGAGTGTGCAACACACGTGAGCGTATCCCTTCCTCCCAACACTCTTTGTTCTTGATGGGTCAGAGCAGGGTCTTATGGAATGCAGGGCCCAGGAGTAGAGCTCCACTGACCCTGCAAGCAGGTTCTTGGTCTCACTATTGCAGGTGCACTCTAAAGTAAGAGTCTAAGACTCTCAGGGCTTCCCATCTGTAGGCTACTTTGTAGCTTGGGCTCAAGCTTCTGAGTCCGGTCCTGGCCAGTGGGTATCAGCCACTGGCCTTGGTTCCCAGGTTACCTCGTCACAGCAATCCTCAGAACTGAACATCTGGCCTTCTCTAGACAACATGTTAGTGATGGAGAAGGGAGTAGCCACACCCACCTTCGATTTCTTCCATCTGTGATCATAAGGGGAAGCAAACCCTGCCTAGACCTGCCTAGTAAGACTCCCCTGTCTCCCAAGCCAAGCCTGTGTACAGCCAGGTCCCTGATTGGGATCCTAAAGAAAATAAGTAAATTAGGGAAGCTGAGAAGGCAGAGGATTCCTGACTAAACATAAGGGGAAACATGATGGGAAGCTATGAGTCTTGCAGGGTTCAGAGACAGCCCTGGAGAGGATGGACAATCCTGAGGAGAGGAGGGGAGAGGAGGGGGGACAGCGTCACTGTAACCACTCAGTGGCTCTATGAGGGCATCATTTCACCTCTTCCAATTCTCCAGTCTGGAGGCAGACATAAGACCACTCCCTTTTGGTCATGCCAATGAAAGATGTGAAACAAACAACCAGCCTATTCGTTTTTCATTTCGTTGACAAGTATTTACTAGGTCCCACTGTCTCCACCAGGAATGGACGCCCCTCCAGCAGCTGAAGATACTGAGGTCACTTCTATACAGTGGCCTTGGGTTTGCATGGAACTTGTGAAACCCATCCTCCTGTACACTAACAGCTATGCCCGCATTGCTTATCACGGAATGCCAGGTAAATGCCATGCAAATAGCTGTGGGAGATTGTTTAAGAAAAAAAGAAAACCAGAGAAAAAGCCTGGGCTATTCTTGTCTTCTCAGCATTTCAATCTGTGGTTGGTTGAATCCACAGTGGAGCAGAGGCCAGCCGTATACACATATATGTTATATAAAGCACAAACAGGTTCATCCACAATACATGTATATAGATAGTGCTGTAGGACTTGCTTTTGTCTGCTGACTAACTGCCTTGGTTTGTGGAGAATCCAAGCCGCAGAGCCTGGTTGGCCAGTCGCAACACCCAGGCCAGGGCTGTGCCTGACCCAGCAGCCACTCGGCTGCTGCCAGCCCTCCAGCTCCCAGTGCTGACCAAGAGAACTGCTTTACCATCTGGTTTGACCTGATTTTCCTCCTCTTTTTCTTCCCCACACTGCAGGCTTCGGAGTCTGGGCGGGTGGTGTAGAGGCAGCTGAGCCGGCAGAGCGGGCTGGAGGCAGACTTTGCTCTTTTTAGAGGCCAGTGGGCAGTCCTCTGGCATCAGGCCACTGGGGCCTTTGTGCAGGCATTTGGCCTGATCAGAAAGGCCAACTATGCTGGCAGGTGGGGCATGGAGGGTAGCATTGCTTTCAGGTTGTTGGTGCCAGTGAGCACTTGGGGCCACCTGCCTGGCTTTGTGCTGGGACCTGCGTGAGTCTTCTCACCCAGATGAATTCTGTCAGCCACATAAAAAGACAGGCAAAGAGATCCATTCACTGGTCCATTGTTTAGACTTCCATTGCACCCAAGGCTGTCAGCACTGTGGCAGGTTCTTCCTCTCCTTGCTGTAAAAGGCATTCAACTGCGGTGTGACCTAGGAACCATCTTTGGGGGATGCGTTCAGATCGCAGGAAAACGGGGGAAATGGGGGAATCTGAAAGAAGGTGAGATCTGGGCGGTGCTGAGTAGAAAGGGCTTTGGCCAGGAAGGGCGTTCAGGCGGAGGCAGTTTGGCTGAGAAAGGCTGGGAGACATACAAAGTGGGTGTGCTGGGAACCCAGAACTGACTCTGATGTCCCCAGCTCCACGGTGGAGGAAGTGGCTGTTGTGACAGAATTCTTTCCACTGCTCTCTTGAGTGGCCTGAGGCCAGTCACCTGCCTCTCTGACCCTCAGACTGCCACCTTGTAAACCACATTCCAGGATCCTCACCTGGCCCATCCTACAGAGAACTCTGAGAGGGCAAAGGACCATGCAGGCTTTACTCTGGAAAAGTAAAAAGAGCTGGAAGCTACATGCTTGCTTCTTCTACATGTTCCCACGGTTTCATCTGACCTCAGTCCCTGGTGGCCTAAGAAGGAAAGATTCAGACTATGGGAGGTGGGAGGGACACTGGCAAGCGGCAGTCTCCAGTGGAAGGACTCAGGTCAAGAGAGCCGCAGGCAGAGGGAAGGAGAGGAATTCCTGTGGCCAGCAGACCTGCTGGGCTGGAAAGAGTGGGTGCAGCCTGCTTGCACAGGTGGCAGGCCTGGGTGGGAAAGGCCCTGAGGCGTGGGCTTCCTGCAGCCTGGGAATCCAGGACATTTTCAGGGCAAGCTGTGTCGCAGGTCTGGAGGAGAGGCCTGGAAAGTAGGAAGGCCAGAGCACCAAGGGTGCCTCGCCCCACACAGCAGGCCTCCTGACCCTTTGAGTAGTACATAGGGGTGGGGAGCAAACAACCCCACTACCAGCTCATGGGTGATCTGTGGAGAACCCCATGTGTTCTCTAAATGTGTAGAAATGACCGCTGCCCAGCCAGAGGCTAGCAGCTGCCTTTCTAGTTCTGGGATCTAGAATCCTCTTCCTGGTTATTCCAGACACGTGATCCAGCGCAGGCCTACCTAAGCTCTTGGCAGTCCCCTCTGCTCTCTCTGCAGCCCCATGGTGAGTTTGTGTACTCCTATTTGTTCCTAAGAGCCTTCCTCCAGCCCACGTGATGATGGGAGAGTCTGGATCCTGGAGGAACATACTCCAGAGCCAAGGAGACGAATCCTTTGGAGAATTTAAACCAAAGGACCAGAACATTTAGGCAGTGTTAGCCCCTGGTGACAAGGTTTTTGCGAGCATTCACTCTGCTGACCGCTTACTCAGTGTGCTTTATCCCAGCCCCACTCACATCAGCCTGAGGGTCTGGGTCTGATTAGCACTGGCGACGGGAAAACAGCATCGCAAGGACCCATGTTTGTCAGATCATCTCAGGCAGCTGCGTGTGCTATAACTCAGTTCTTCAAGGGAAAAAGGGAACAGAACTGGAAACGCCTCATTATCTAGGCGATAGATCTGTATTTACACGAGGTGACTGCAAGCTCCCGTGAAGAGACCGTGCTGTGTGCTGCCGATGGAAGGCTCCACAGCAGACTCAGGTTTCCTAGAGCTGACACACACATGAAGAATATAAGCTACAAACGGAGCTTCTGTGGGCCTGGGATTTGCCTGGGCTCCATGGCAATGGTAGGAGCTTCCATTCGTCATTCATGTCGGATTGAAGTCTGCATGCAGCCTGGGGCTCTTAGCGATACGGACATGTTGTCCCTCCCTACTCAGCAGAGAAGAACGGTTGTAGATGAGGACAGTCCCTTGGTCAGGGAAGTGGCTGTTTCAGAGATGGTATGGCCCTGGTCTTTGTTCTTTGCTGTGCTTTCTCTAGAGGACACAATGGAGAGCTGGAGGAAGCTGAGGCCTGAAACACTCAACTCCAGGCTGCCTGCAGGCACTGGGAGCGAGGGCGGCTGTGAGGTGGTGCAGTCTGCAGAGGGAACCAAGAAACAGTTCAGAACCCCAAAGAGTGAGCAGAGCTGCCCACCTTTGTCTTCTCTGAAGCCTGGCACCTTTCTGCCACCTGAGGTGTTTTGCATCCTCCTGGCTGCTCTCCTGTCACATGACTGTTTCTGAGCCCTACGCACTATGTAACGACCTGAGGTATAAAGCCCTCTAAGAAGCACCCACTCCACTAACTCAACTGTCCCAGATATGCCAGCAATGTTTACTTTATTTCCTGGAGGTCAAAAAAAATGTGACCCTGAGTGGCATTCCCGCTGATGTAAGTCAGAAATGCCCACTCCCCCCTCCCATACACTAAGGGAGAGGTGGGGAGGGCTTTTTTTTTTTTAGGGCATTGAGCTGTCAACCATTGACCCCTTAAATGCATCTGCACTCCACTCCTCCCCACAGCTGAGGTCCCTCCTACAGGGTCCCCGTTGGTCAGTGTCACCTGTGCATCTAGACTGCAACTAGGCTGTCTGAGTTAGGTGCATCACCTGGCCACTTCTGCTGGCTACTGCCAGCCTCCACCCTCTTCCCACGGAAATCTCCCTCTGTCACATGGCACAGGACATATGGCTTTCTCTCTCTCTCTCCTGGAGCCAGAAAGGCAGCCTATACTGAGAACCTTCTAGAAGACAAGAACGCTGTTAATAGGAGGGAAGAAAGCGTGTGTAGGAGCACGCAGCATGTAGGGAGCCCTCGCAGGTCTTTCTGACACCTGCTGTGCTCACGATGACCACAGCACCCCTAAGAGAGACCCTGCAGCTCCAGCCTCAGGAATCCTGCCTATGTCACCCCCCAGACGTGGCTGTGGTCAGTGTAAGGTTCCAGACTGCTCCCAGTGCTGCTTGCTTGGACACCCTCTCAGAAGGCTACCCAGGCCAGGCTGTAGTTAATTCTTCTGGCATCTTCCTCAGGAGCACTAGGCTCATGTTTATTGAATGTGCGAAACTGGCTTGCATGGGCTCGGATCTTACTTTCCTGCTTAAGACCCAAGCTCCTCCACTCGGCTCAGACCCTGTGTGTCTGGCTCCCTGCTCGTCTTTTCAGCTTCGACCCACACCCTCCCACTCTGCATGTGCTTCCAAATCTCACACCACCCTCTCTTCTCCAGGGCTTTTGCTCCACTGTGACTGTGCCTTGCTCAGCCTCCTGGCAGCTTCCTGGGCTGTCTCAGGCTTTCTACAGTGTGAGAGTGGAGTTGAATGTCCCTGGGCCCAGAGTCACAGAGAACTCTGCTGTGTGCCTGGTGTGTTGCCTGTTATTCTCAGCACCTCGGGCTTCTCACATGTAAGCGGGGCATCAAAAAAGCAACTTAACAGAACCACAGTGAAGCGTCACTGAGGAGACAGGGGCAAAACACTGAGGAGAGGAGATAAAAACGGTGTCCCTAGGGCTCCGTAAACAGAACCACCTTTGCCATTCTCCCATCGGCCATCTCTTCCTCATGCATCCCTCAGCTGAATAAGCAGAGCATAGATTGTTTATCCAGATAGGGAATGCATGGCTCGATTCACCATGAGGATTTGGTGTGATAACATACAGAGAATAAAAGTGGCAGCCACGTTTGCTGGCATTTACTATCTGCCAGGCACCATGTGAAATACTTAAAAAGCATTAATCCGCTTCTTCTCCAAATCTACTAATGGGGAATTTTCCTTTCATTTACCTGGCTGTGCCCAACTTATCATAGCCGATGGCTTTTTCAGAGTTAAAATGGAGCCAAAATGATAGGCGTCCCGTAAAAACTGTGCTCTGACTTTGAATGTCCCCTTTGTCCTAGGCTAACGATGAGCTCTGGGACTCTTTCTGGAATGACGGGGCAGCAGCTAGATGCCACTTGGAGCCAATCCTGAATTCTGGGGCCCAAATTGCAGTGTCCTCTGCCACTGAGGGTAGTGTCTGGTGCTTTCCACTTAGCCACGCTACAACCTCAACCGAAGAATCGTCTTCTTCAGATCGGCCCAGAACCATGTCAGTGAGACATTTGGTTTTGCTTGTTAGTTAATATAGGAGAACCCACATACCATGGGCATTACCACACCTGAGCAGGTACGCCTGGGCAGTGTAAGAATGCTGAACATGAGTCAGAAAGATCAGAACCAGTAAGAATTGTTTCATCCCAGTTCCTGCCTTAAATTCCTGCCTCGCCTTTGTTTCTAATGTGCTGTGTCCTGGAAATGTAACCCAAATAAATCCTTTCCCCCAAGTTGATTTTGGATAGATGGTTTGATCACAGCAATACAAAGAAAACTAGCGTGCGCACACGCACACACACACACATACCACAATATCTAGGAGATTGGTTGGGGAGGTGGGAGGCAGGGATTGGTGGTGGTGAGGGCATGACCAGCAAAGAGGTCAGTATCACCCACTTGTCCCCACTCTGGATAGCAGCGCAGTATGAACCTTCATGTCCTGAGCTCACAGCTACTGCACCCATCAGCCGTGGGACCATGCTGGTGTTTCGCTGAGCACGGTGGTCCCAGTGGCCAGGCCCAGCAAAGGGCACAGGTTTGTTCACTCTGGGGCTGAGCCCTAGCCCTTCTCTCAGGCACTCTGACCACCACATGATCTGGCAAGCTGCACACAGGCTTTTGGTATGTCTATTTCTGACCTCTCTCTATCGGGCCTCCTTCTGCAGTTCTGGCTGTTTTGTGACTGACAATTACCTTTATTTCCAGACTCTGGAGCATCTATTGGTCTGTAAATGTTGTAGTGAATTTGATGAAAGCAACACCTGTGACTGGTACCTGCAAGAGTTCTAGGATTTAGAACATATCCTCATTCATAAAGGGTGGTAGATGGGCTTGGTGGCAACAGACAGCCTGGGTGTCTCATCCACTCATCTATTTGAAAAACATTTAGTGAGCAACTACCATGAAGTGTGCATGGTTAGAGTGCTGTGAGAATAGCCGTGTACCAATAGGCCATGGTTCCTGTACTCAACCAGACTATGGGGTAGGGATGGGAGAGATGGGGCAGTGGTCTAGAGCCCTGATGGTCCTGCTGACGACCTGAGGTCCAGCATCTGTATGATGGCTTGCTTACACCTGCCTTTAACTCCAGTCCCTGGGGAGCCTTTGCCCTCTTCTGGCCTCAGATGGTACTGCAGACATGTGGTGCAAATATACTCACACAGGTTCACACACATATACATAAATAAGAATAAATATCTAGCTGGGCATGATGACACATGCCTTTAATCCTAGTACTTGGCAGGCAGAGGCAGACAGATCTCTGAGTTCCAGGTTAGCCTGGTCTACAGAGCAAGTTCCAGAACAGTGGGAACTATACAGAAAAACCCTGTTTTGAAACAAAACAAAACAAAAATAATTAATACTAAATAAATAAAATCTTTCAGAAATTTAAGACTAGATTTAAGATGGCGGTGGAAAGGAACCTGGAAACAATAAAAAGCAAAGTGGGTTCAGAGGGCTAATGTGACAACACATGAGGTGTAGAGCAACCCACGCCTTGCAGTGGGTGTCCAAGTGGATACGTCCCCACAGATGTTCACAGCATTGCTCTTTGCAAGAGCCCAAAGCTAGAAGCAACCCGTTGCCCCTCAACCGCGAACAAATCAAATGTGGGATGACTGTTATGTGCGAGAAGATGCTATCCAGCCTTGTAAGGGAAGCTTTGAACATGTTTTATTGAGACCAGTCAGTGAGTACACAGACAAATAACAGATGGGCACAACAGCACAAACTTCTAACCCAAGCACTCTGGAGCCTAGGGTGGGAGAATGGTGAGTCCAAGTGTGCCTTGGGCTACATAGCAAGTTCCATGCCAGCCTGGATTATGCAGCAGGACCTCCTCTCAGAATAAACAGAGACAAAACTGCGTCATTCCACTTAAAAGAAGTCTCTAAAATAACCAAGCTCACAGAGACAGAAAGCAGAATGGCAACTGCTGCTGAGTGGGGGGAAGGGATTAGGGAGGAGCTGCCTGGGGACTGATGGCAGTAAGCTGAGGTTCTGCAGGTCGGGGTGCAGCATGGGGACACACCAGCACCTTCACCACCCTTTGAAACAGTGACCATGGCAAACTATGTGTTCTATGAGGCTATTTTTACCATCTTTATATAAAAAGGAGAGAGCAAGAGAAAAGGGAGTGGAAAGAGAGAGAGAGACAGACAGACAGACAGACAGACAGACAGACAGAGACTGATAGAGTGAAGGAGGACCCGGACTTCCAGGGAGAGGAGCCTGGGCTATGTCCTGGATTCCCACATATATGTGAATGAGACTTCCTGTCTCCTGAAGTGGCTGTTGAGTACCCTGTGAGGAACTCATAGGAACTCCACACCTGTACAAGGCACGCACGAGATGAAGGTGGAATCTTTGCTATTGCTATCTCAGGTGCTAAATAAACAGCTGTTGGAATAAACACAGCAAGACAGAGGTTTAAAGACCCAGCAACTCCTACTCCTAAAGGAAGGCTGTGTGCTTGATCTTGTCCCATGTAGGTCAAGTCCCTTGCCCACCCTGTAATGACCTTTCTGTTGCTAAGCCCCACAAGCACATCTTAGCTGTCACAAGAGATGGTTGAGACTTTGCCTTCACCTGTCCCTAGTGACACCATTCTCTTGATTCTCTTTTGGCCTCTCAAGTATCCAGCTCTCGGCCTCCTCTGTTGGTTTCCCCTGCCTGACTACCCTCTGTATGGCCAGGGGCAGAGCCCAGCCATGGTATCTTTTCTTTATTTCCACTCATTCTTGAGACTCCGACCAGATTCGGACACCCCTACCATACATGCAGCCAGAACTGTCCTGTCTTCACCCTGGCCATTCCCTCAATCTGGACTCAACACTGTCACAGAGATGTCTAACTCAACATTCTAATGGATGAACCCAATGTACACAAAATAAATAGGCCTTAACCAGCAACGGAGATCCCCATTGCTTAAGCAAAAACCCTGGTAACACTTTTACCTTCCATTCCTCTTCCATCCCATTTCCAACACAGCAACAAATACCACCTGGTCAGCCTTTAAACCATACCCAGAATCTAGTCATCTGGTCCGACTGCTACCATATTGTTTCCTGACAGCCAACCTTGTGCCTATTGGCTTCCAATGAGTATTTTCCCTACTTGTGATTTAAACCAACCTATAAATAGTTCATCCCCCAAATAACAACCAATGTGATCTTTTGAAAATATGAGATCACATCTCTGAGCTGACCCGAACTGACATTTAGGATAACAGCAAACTTGCATCCTGTCTACCAAAGCTCTACTACCCAGGGGACCAAAGGAGCCCTAAGGAGTAAGAGAGGAAGGGAAGGATCTCTCTCCATCCCCCAAGCCTGTACCCACGGGGTACGCAGGAGCACATAGACCTCCCCTTTCATTGCACATGCTCGCTACTCAGAATAGAAATTGTAATTATGGAAATGAGAGTCTTCTTGAACTTATAAGTGAAAAGGATTTGTTGGTCTATAAAATGAATATCCAAAAAAAAATTATAGCTCCCATCAAAGGTTTGCCCCACTGAGTAAGGGAAAAGTAGTCAAGCTAGCATTTTGCAAGGACATAATTCTTCTTCTTCTTCTTCTTCTTCTTCTTCTTCTTCTTCTTCTTCTTCTTCTTCTTCTTCTTCTTCTTCTTCTTCTTCTTCTTCTTCTTCTTCTTAGGCTGTTTTTTTTTTAAGTTCCCTGTTACTCAGAATTGAAGGAATTCTGCCTTTCTACAGAGAATTCTTCCTACGCACCGCATCAAGCCAGCCCAGCAACCAAGCCAGCAGCGAGATTTTTCCCCAGCGCCCCCACCCTCCCTGCTGTTGGTTTATCATCTGGAGTGAGGCAGTGGTGTGATTTTGTCACTTATACAAATGCACACTCACAGCTGATGTACGATTTTGCTATAAATTGAAAGAGGGCCCCAGCAAGCACTTACTACAAAAACAGTTTTAGTTTCCTTTCCGATCAGGGATGCCATGAAAACACAGCATGCCCAGAGTTCCACACGGTGAAGACTTCTTTAATGTTTTATATTTTTGGCCCATATACTGAGATGCAGCCCTGGGCCACATATCAACCTGAAGCACTTAAAGTGGCTACCCAGCCTTCTGCAACTCATGAACTGTGTAGCTGGGAGGTTTTTTTTGTTCCCAGAATCCTCTCTGTTCCCTTTGGGTTCCTCATTCGTCTCCTTGTTGTTATGGTGGTGCTGGGGGAGGCTGTGATTATCTACTGACTTAGGCTGAGGTTTCTAATTCAGAGTTGAGAGGCTGTCTAGAGCCTCGAGTGGGCTTGTTAGCTGTCCAATCTCACTTCTGGGTTAAAAAGTGGCAAGCTAGGTTTTGTTCTTGTTAGCGACTGAAGAAAGGACTATTCCAGCCTCCTGCCTGAAATCTGTTCCCCCAGAAGTCAGTGGGGACCTCACTACTTCATAAGACACTCTCACTCGATATTCCTCTGAGAAACAGCTTTGTATTTTACAGCTCCTACCCAGCATGGTATCTAGAAACACTAATTCACCTTCTCCAAGGACAAGCATCCGGGGTTTTATTGCGAGAAGAGGGAAATGCGCTTGGATTCACTGGCAGAGTGAAGGAGTGATGTTGGCGTGGCATAGATACTCATGGAGGTGCTAGATGTGGTGGCAGTGACTGTGGTGACAGCTACAATGATGGATTTGGTGACAGCGGTGGTGGCGAGTCGGCAACAGCAATGGTGGTGGTGGTAGAGTCGCTGGTGAAAGTCTGAGGGGTGGAACCTGCAGCTATGTGGCTGAGCTGGCAGCAGTGATGGTGGACAGCAGTGCTGATGGCTGCAGTGGTGGACAGCGGTGCTGATGGCTGCAGCAATGGTGGACAGCGGTGCTGATGGCTGCAGTGGTGGACAGCGGTGCTGATGGCTGCAGTGGTGGACAGCGGTGCTGATGGCTGCATCGGTGGACAGCAGTGTTGGTGCTGATGGCTGCAGTGGTGGACAGCGGTGCTGATGGCTGCAGTGGTGGACGGCCGTGCTGATGGCTGCAGTGGTGGACGGCCGTGCTGATGGCTGCAGTGGTGGACGGCCGTGCTGATGGCTGCAGTGGTGGACAGCGGTGCTGATGGCTGCAGCAATGGTGGACAGCGGTGCTGATGGCTGCAGTGGTGGCAGCGGTTCTGATGGCTGCAGCGGTGATTGTGATGGCACTGTGGTTGCTGGTGATGCTGCTGGTAGAATATCTTGTTCCTTCCACCCTCCCTCCTGTTGTCTACTTCTCACCCAGCCATAGAACTATCGTGTGCTCCTAACTCCTGCCATGTTCTGAGCAGCTCTGGCTTTTCTCCTACAGATTAGATTAATGCTTCCTTGCTATTTAGCTACTCACTTCCCTAGAAGTTGCCTGACATCTATCTATACTCCCATGCTCCTTGTCTTTGTAAATGTATCCCCCTTTTTTCCCAGGATAGATAGATAGATAGATAGATAGATAGATAGATAGATAGATAGATAGATAGATAGATAGAGATAGATCGATCTGTGGGGTTTGGGAGAGAAGCGGGTTTTTAAATAGAAGTTCCCACTACCTTTAGAACAAGCTTTTGTTTCCTACATCTTCAGATTTCCTTTTTGTTTTCTGTATAAAAAGTAGGACCCCTCCCCAAGAACAGCAGAGTACTCAAAGAGGAGGCAAGACCTTTAAACTCGTGTGTCGAGACTCAATTTCTCAGGACACAAAGGGTTGAGACTCTTCAAGTTCAGAGGATTTTTTTAGAGTACCCCCTTTTTTAAAAAACAAAAAACATGCTTAAGCAAAGTTTAGGAAAATTGAAATCAATTTTAAACATCTACATTTACCAAATTCCTGCTTTCTATACTGAAAACAAAACACAGAGCAATACAATTGTGTACTGTTCACAAGATAATCACAGGATTTATTAAATATATTAATTCACAACATGTAGGCAGAGTGGTACAGTAATGAGATGCAACCTGAGCCAGTATGAACCCATGTGATGGATGTGATCTTTGCATTTCATCTCAACTCACTTCAGAGTCATGATTTCCATAGCGATGGCAGCTGTGCACATGCTCCATTTATGCTCACGTGCCTCGCCTCAGTCAGCACACGCACCTGGTGATGAGCCAGCTCAACAGACAACAATAGCCCAGCTTCCCACGGGCAGCAAGAGCTCAGCGCCTGAATGTGAGCAAGTCATTGCCGTGTGCAAAGGGCCTGGTCTACAGTGGGCTTGCTTACAGCAGCTACTTCCTGCAACACAGGCAAGCTTTGGAACCATACGTCCTCTCTTGGCCCTGACAGGAAGACAGAAAGGGGATTAAATAACCAACACAGCTTATCTCCCTTTAAGATATGTAGGGCTACTGGAAATCAGAAAGTCTGGAAACCTAGTAGGATATCTTTCTTTGCAGTGTAATTTAACACTTAGGGAAATACAAAAGGGAGGGATTCACCCACCACTCAAGATTGCTCTTCGAGCTGATGAGGGAGAGGGACTTGATCGGGGGAGGGGGAGGGAAATGGGAGGCGGTGGCGGGGATGAGGCAGAAATCCTTAATAAATAAATAAATTAAAAAAAACAAACAAAAAACAAAAAAAGAGAAAAGTAGCAAGTTTTGATTTGCCACATTTTCTCCTCAGCCATAAGTGCGCGTGCACATGCACGCATGCGCACACGTACACACACACACACACACACACACACACACACGGTTGAGGGACAGACAGACAGAGAGGCGAAAGACACAGAGAGCTTAAAATAAAGCAATTCAGTCCAACAAGACTCGGCTTCAGATTCCATAGCCTTTAACAAGTGTATGAACTTAAATAGACTTCAACTTTTGACAAAACCTCTGTGCTCCAGTTTTCATGTTTATGGGCAGAATAGTATCGATTGCATATATTATTTCAGAATAAAATAATGCAAAATAATACATGCAGAATAATGCTGGCCACAACCACAGCTGTCTTGCAGGCACTGGTGAACAGTAGCTGAATTGCTGATGTTGACTCTTAATTTAGCAGGGCTCTGTTAAGAGCCAGGCAGCGGGGAACAGGCAGAAGCAGATGTGGACTTGCCCACTACTGAGCTCTGTGTACTGAGGACTCCATCTCATGGAACCAGCAGCAGTGCAGCCAGAATGAGCCTGAACCTCGAAGGCGGGGAGGGAGGAGCAGAGAGGTGGGATCTGGCTGACGGTGAGAACTTGCAGAAAGATGACTTGGTACTCTCTGCCTTTTTAGATGAGCACACATTCCAAGCATCCCGGATGCTTGCTACTGCCTAATTTTCTCATGGCTTCTAATGACGGCATGACATCACCCGGCTTCCAGGTGTTGCCTTCTTCTCCACCCTTCCCTGTCATTTGACTTCTCAGCTGTCGATTTGAAGCTCTTACAGGTATAGCTGCAATAAACATTCACCTGGCAGTTCTTCCTCTAGGGAATTATCTCCACCCTGCTTCAAGGGCTATGGGCACTCTTGGCAACTCTTGCAACTCTCTAGCAAGCTGCTGTCAGTGGCTTCGGACACCTGTTGTTATAACTATAGTTTGTCAGGATAGGTAAAGGCAGAGCCTCGCTGTTGTTATAACTGTAGTTTGTCAGGACAGGTAAAGGCAGAGCCTCACTGTTGTTATAACTGTAGTTTGTCAGGACAGGTAAAAGCAGAGCCTCACTGTTGTCTAGCATCACTTTGTTTTAATGTGTTGTTGGTGGGGAGAGCACCAGTCACTAGGCAGGAGAAGGCAATAAGAACGGGGAGAAGGAAACTTACCTCCTGAGCGACAGCCAGGGGGTGGCCTGAAGCAGGACTCGGCCTACAAGCTAACACTCAGTGTGGCTATAGTGCTGAGTTTCTCATCCACAGCTAGCTGGTCAGGCCCTTAACAGAGTAAATACTCATCGCTTACCATATGTGCCAGGAAAAAAACATTGTTGCTTCCAGTTCTGACCATTCTGTTTGTTGTTCATTTTTAGGAAGTTGCCAACTGTCACGCAGGGATGTTCTTCTCTGCCCCAAGCACTGTGAAGGACAACTCATGTCCTGTTGCTTGGTTTCCATTTCAGCGTGGCCCCTGTTGGGTTTGTTGATTTGATGCTGACATTTGGCTACAACCTATTGTATCAGCACATTTCTCATTGATGTGAGAAAAGACCTGAGACGAGATGATTTATAAAGGAGAAAAGGTTGTTTGGTTCATACTTCTGTGGGTTACAGGTCGAGGAACCTGGCACCAGCATCTGCTTAGCATCGAGGAAGCCCTCCTGACGCAACAACATTGTGAGTCAGACAGGTGTGTCTTCCTGCCCTTTGCCATCACGGGTCCACCCTCATGACCTCTCCTAATCCTAGTCATCCCACACCGGTGACACCTGCAGACACCATCTGTGCTGGGCATTACATTTTCAACACACGGGTGTACAGGGGAACACACGTTCAAACCACCGTACCTGTGAAGCTCCCCTGAAAGGGTCAACCTGGAGGAAGTCCTGAGCTAATGAAGGTGATGGGGGGCTCTGTTCCTCTTGTGGGCCCCCACCCCTCACCTCGTGTCTGTTCTGCAGAGAAGATGCCAGCAGCATGACAAGGCTAACTGGCCACACAGGATCTGACCTTTCCAGCTCTGGGGGTGGAGACCCTGGAAAGGAGCAAGGTGGAAAACATCAGGCAGGGACTGAGAACATGACCCTGGCAGGATGGAAAGGGAGGTTGGTGCCCAGCTGCCCAAGACCATGGTGCAGGGACCACAGTGCAGCCTTTGCCAAAGGAAGCAGCCAGGCAAATGAGGGCGGTGAAGTACAGTGAGCGAGGTATCTACAGTTTTCCGGGGGCCCACTGCGGGACACCAAGTGTCTGAGGAAGACTAGTGTGGTTAGATTTAAGACCTGTGGATTTTAGTGATGGGTGGCCATACTGCACCAAAGCCAGATGAGACCAAGCACCTTTGAGCAGACCCATTCTAGGCACCAGGCTAGACTAGGCAGTCCACAACAGGGATAATGTAGCAAAACCACGACCTTGGCTTCCATCTGTCTTGAATACCAGCTGCTCCTGTATGCTACCCATGCCCATTCAGCATTGCACATTCCACCATTGCAATGAGGGAACAACTGGATCTGGGTGCTTCATAAGGAACAGAGGTTCACTTCACTTCCCAGGTTTAGAGGAGGGAAGTCTGAACGGCACGGCTCTGGCAGCAGCCTCCTTGGCTATGTCTTAGCATTGTGACCATGACAAAACCCACATGACAGATAGGAGACATCTCGGAAACAAAGAGGGACATGTCGCTCTCACAAGAACTATCAAAATACCACAAAACTACCCTGCTCCCTTCTGACAGCCCCCTGGCACCTGCCTCTCAATGTCTTCACGCTGGAGACCAGGTGTCTAATGCAAGAACTCTTGGGGGTACACGCCAATCACACCCAAACCACAGCAATGTTTGCATCTCAGAAGCAAAAGAATTTGAAATCCCTAGGGAGTTGGGAAGAAGGGAGGGGGCAACAGAGACTGGAAAGAGATGCCTTAAGAGGAAGTGAGATGGTGCCAGGGTGTGTGCTGGGAAGCAGTTCCTGTCCCTCCACTCCCCCAAGCCCCACATAGTCAATGATAAACTTGCTTTGTGGAAAATCAGGCCCAGATGGAGTACTGAACAGCTGTGGAGTAGGCTGGGGGCAACCACACAGCAGCTGAGAACCCTGAGGATCGAGTCCTGTAGAGCCCACCAAGGGCTGTGCCACACGGCTGCTTTTTCCAGGACATGCCCATCCCTCCGTGTTAGTGTCCTGAAGCAGGAATGCAAGGGCTTCAGCGACAAACAGCCTCTATCCACACCTCCCTTTTCCCACCAGGGAGCTAGTGTTATGGGGCAGGCCACCTGACGTCACAACATCCTTCCTAAGGGCTGAGTAGTATAGCATAGCTAGAGTACTGAGTACCTTGGACCGTTCCGCCATGGAGACAAGGAACTACCACAGCAGTGTCCTGTGCAGGTGTGGGCTAGCTAGTGACAACAATAATAGGGGGGGTGGTGCTGGTGACTGTAATGGCCAGGGCCAGCTTCTTGCTGTTATCACAGCTCCTGTTCCCTAGCAACAGCAGCAGGCCTAGCCTGGCTGGTGAATCTGTGACTTGGAGGTAATTGCCACCAACATTTCCTCCAGCATCCCTTAAGGCAGCTGTTCCCAGCCTTCCTAATGCTGTGACCCTTTAATGCGGTTCCTCATGTTGTGATGACCCCTAACCATAAAATTATTTTCGTTGCTACTTCATAACTGTAATTTTGCTATTGTTATAATTCATAATGTAAACATCTGTGTTTTCTGGTTATCTTATGAGATCCCTGTGAAAGGGTCACTCACCCCCAAAGAAGTCTCAACCCACAGGTTGAGAACCACTGCCTTGAGCTGATGCTATACAGCTCAGACCAATGGGACTTAATAGAAACTATGCTGCAAAGGTTTCTGGGAAAGTTTTTGTTTGCCCTGATTTAAGAAAACAGCTGACTCTGCTCTGGAAATACCTGTTCCCCCCGCCCCCCACTGCTCACCCTGCCTGCAACAGGGCACTGTGAGGGTGCTAAAGGGTTCTTTGTTTGCCACGACCTTACAAACGCAGGCAACTGCTCAGGGCGTCATGCCTAGCCCAGCACTTCTTACTCTTTAATTCTGAGACAATGTCTCACTAAACTGCTCAGGCTGGTCTTGCCCTCTGTAGCCCTGGCTGACCTTGAACATGTTATTCTCCAGCCTCACCCTCTGAGTAGCAATGGTTACAGACCTGTGCCACCAGACAGCCTTGGCTGGCATCATGTGATTCCGAGAGATAAACATGAGGAAAGAGGCCAAGGGAGTCTGAATCACTGGCCTGGCATTTGGAAGTCTCTAAACCTAACTTACTGGCTGCCTGCTCTAGGCTCTTGCTATCACTGAGGAGTATAAGCTACTGGTTTATGCTTCAGTTACCTGCAGCCAAAGACATTCCTAACAGATCCAACACTGAGCTGTTCAAGAAGCAAGAAGCCCAAGCAGACATGCAGGCTCTATGAATGTCATCCGTTTCTGTCCCTCAGCGTCCTTACGTCCTCATCCCTAAGAGATGACTTGGAGTTACCCTGCTGTGTCTATCAGAGCTCAGCTGATTAAAAAAAAATGCAATGGTAGTATTCAAAAAAGTAGTGAAAATGTGGCTTCCAGAAAAGCCAACAATGAAGAAATAGCAGTCGCTGCCATCCTGGGGAAATCCCAACACTCCCGCAGCAGTTCACTCCCACCTAGTTCCCAAGGATTCCAAGGGCCCCTGCTTTGCTGCAACGCTCCGCTCCCCGAGGCTCAAGCTGTCTATTCCATGTGCTTCCTGTGAATGACAATCAGTTGTCAGTTATCTGTTTAGCCCCGTGCCCAGCTAGGGGCTGGCATGGGGTGGGAACCCAATCTGGACTGGGTAAGCAGATGCAGGAAGCCTCCCGAAAGCATGAGCGGTGCTGTGGGCTTTAAAGGCAGAGCCGTCAACCCACAGCAGAGCTGACGATGAGACGGGGCTGTACCGGTGAATCAACTGATGGCCTTGGGTGTCTTCCAGACAGTCTTTCAGCCTTGTGGCTGGTCCCACATGGGTTCCTCTTCCAGTGCAGGGTTTCCTGTGCTGCTTTCATAGGACCTGCTGCCTTTGTGGGGTCTGCTTCCCACACAGAGTGAGGGACGGGAGTTGAGATAGCCCTGCCTTTGTGTTTGGACACTACAGCATTCTCCCCCTCCACTAAGGCTTGTCACACTCAGTGCCGGCCTCACCTCAGTGTTTGACTCAGTCAGTCTGGAATGGGGCCTAAGAATACTCATTTCTAGCAGGTAATGGCCGAGCAGGGGCTACACAGAGCAGACTATACTTGGCAGAAGGTAGGGAAGAGGAAAAACAAAGCCTCACCTGAAGCAGATCCCTGAAGACAGTCAGCAAGCAGCTAGCTAGCTTTAGCTTCAGAAAATGAGATCGAACTTTCCCCCAAAATTGCCTTGATGAGGTTTCTGAACACCCAGTCCTTAGGGAAGTTTGGAAGAAAAATGGGAAAGTGGGGTACCTATTCTGTTACCCTTGACCCCAAGCAGGCTCAGCTATTTAACCCAAGAGACCATATGAAAACACTCACTTCCTACATTTGCTGGAGCCCAATTGCCTTATTCTATTTTTTAAAAATATATTGTTATTATTTGTTTTTTTCTTTGAGACAGGGTCTCACTGTGTAGCCTTGACTAGCTTTGAACTCAGAAAGCCTCTTTCCTCTGCCTATGAGTACAGAGATTAAAGGTGTGTGCCACCCCACTCAGCCCTGATAGCCTTGTTCTCAGGGTGCACTACCCAACACTGTAGTTAGAAAAGTGGGCAGACAAATAGAGATAGGCCCTCAGTGTGAAAACACCAGTTTGTCCAAACCTTGAACACAGAAACACAGGGCGCTGTTTCTATCAGCCAGGCTCAAGAGCCAGACTAACACAGCAGCAAGGCTGTGCCCCTGGTAAATCAGAGCAAATCAAGTGACCACGGGTGGCCAGGGAGACAGTTTTGAGCATTTTCCATCCATGAATGTATTTATGGCCCCAGAACTGCATGTGTTCTTCAAAATCTATGCTATAACCCTGACCTCTGTTGGATGCGCCACCTTCATTCTCCCAAGGAAGGTGAAAGGGAGAAGCCCTAAATGGCAGGTGGATGGATACAGCTGGTAGCTACTCCATTTTCGCAGTTCTGTGAACAGAGTCCCAACTTTTGTTTGCGTGAGAGAAATTTCGAGATTGCTCAATCACAGGTGACGTAGCCAAAGGACTGCTGTGGTCACGGTGGTGCCCTGCCTTCCACCACAGTTTGTGGAGCCACCCAGATTTGGAAGGGGTGTCCTGGGGGTCAGTCCCAGCCCAGCCCTCGGAGGTGTCAACAGATGTTAGCTGGCTCCTTGTGGGCGTGGCTTGGAGCCTGCTGAGCAAGCACACAGCATCTTCCTGGGAGGCCACCTTTACACACTTTGGCCCAACCTGATCTCCTGAAGCTGGGGTTTTGTAAGAGGCCAAATTCCAGGCCGGGGCAGAACAAACAGACATTCGTGGCTAATGATTGGTGAGCTGGCCTGGAACACAACTGACCACACATTTCAGCAGAGACTTTGAGATCCCACCTGACCCCATGCCAACTGTTTACTGCGAGGCTCTCAAACAACCAGGGGCTCCCGGTCCCCATGGCGTCTGATAGTGGCTCCCCTGAGTCCTTTAAAAAATAACAGAGATGGTCCTCTTATCAACCGGGAGCTCTCTGCCCTAACTGCTTAACAAATAAACAGTATCTTTCTGCTTAAAACCTTACACCCAACCTAACATTTTGCAATCTCCAAAAAGATTCCCAATTCTACCCTGGACTCAGTTTTGGGAGAGGAGGGTCAGAGAGGACAATGACTTTCCCAAGGACACACAGCCAGATGTCTGGGCCAAAAGCTGAAATTTTTCTCCAGTGAACCACAGAGAACAATGGTTATATTTGGTTCCAGCCTAGGAGATACACCCGCCCCACAATCCCAGAGATGCTTGGCCTACCACTGGAGGGGATGGGAGGGTCCCAAAGTATTTCCACCTTGATGGTAGCTCAGAATATTGCTTCCACCCTCTGTTTAAAGATAACCACAGCCCTTCCAATTACAGTATGCACTTCCCCTCTTTTTGAGAGTACTGGGGGCTAGGCCAGGACCTCACACTTCTTAAGCATACACACACTACCGAGCTCCATGCCTAGCCCCACTGGAGATGCCAGTCAGCAGGCAAGCAGAGTTCAGTTTCTGGCCTGCTACCATTCTGCCTTCTAGATCCCGGCTTTCTAAACTTTCTCCACTTGTGACTTCTTTGTACTTGAAAAACTTTTAAAAAGAAAAAAAAACCTGTTGTTTTATTTTGTGTGTATGAATGTTTGGTACGCATGCATGTATGTATACTGTGTGTGTACCTGGTACCCTCAGAAGCCAAAAGAAGGTGTCAGATCTGCTGTAACTGGAGTTATGAATGGCTTTGAGTCATCATGTAGATGCTGGGAATTGAACCTGGGAACCTCTGAAAGAGCAGCAAATGATCTTAACCACTAAGCCATCTCTTTAGCCCCTGTACTTGAGACATTTTTATATAATCCTAGATACATAAGTTAGGTTAAAAATCAAGTATTTGCTAATTGTAACTCATAAGTAAATTTGTTTAAAAATAATTCTTACCATTTGCACACAAATAATTTTACCATTGCTTGAAGATGTGCCTGTTTATTCTCACACAGAGCAGTGCTGCTCGGCTGGATGGCTGATACCAGGGTACAGAGAGCAGATTCAGTATTTTTCAGAGTTGGTCAATATTTTGATTTTATAATCGTCAATGCTAAGGATATGAGTCCTCTCAAGTAGGTGGTAAAACATGGCAAAAGAACGTTTAGGGCCATTCCAGAGCTTGCTGGGAATTCTATCCTGCTCCCACACCAAAATTCACTGAATGATTGAATGATTTCTGCTATTTTTCATTTTTATTTATTTATTTATTATTATGAAACTCAAGTCAGTACCTCCAAAGCAAAATTTATAATCACACTTTTGAACACATCAGAAGCCAAAGCTGTACTATCTGGCTATGTACATGCTGAGACGTGACAGGTGGGAAACCTCCAAAGCCTTTGCTTTATGGAATTAAACCATTCGGTTCTGCAAGAGAAGGAACCTTTGTCTGTACAGTAGGAACAATTAAGAACACTGCAACGCAGAACCTCGGATCTGAGCGGAGGTGTTTCACGCATTGGCCAGTGGCATTGTGTGGAGTGAACACATGCGCAGTACAAAGTGCTCAGAACCAAGTCTGCAGTGGTCACCATGCCAGACATACCACAGTCTCACTACTCACGTGATTTAATTCTGGCCCTTGTATGCTTAGAATTTTTTTTTTTACCATTGCCAGACTTTATTGTGACCCCCACACTCAGTTACCAGACTCTAAGCAGGGTGTCCAGTCCTGGCTTTTGAAGTGGTAGATGACATTAGATGATAGTGACCATCACTAGCCACTGTAGCGGGGCTCAATTAGTTTCCTAATCTTAAAAGAGGACGGAAAGCCCCAGCTAGCCGGCAGACCAACCCATGCTCTTGAAACTGCTATTGGGTGTAAACTTCCAGTTACCCCAGTGCTACTCAGCTGCTGAGGACCCAGGGACCCACAAGATGTGTGCCCCTTCCATGTACCCATTGCCTTGCCCTGCGGCCCCATCATGGGTCTCCCCAGGCCTATGATGGTGCCTCAGCTACCCTGTCTAGTGCAATCGGCCACCTCACTGGCCCTGCTCCCTGCAGGCTGCTGGGGAGACCAGTGCCTTAGCCAGGCTCCCTCAGCTGTTTAGCCACATTTCTGGTCGCTTATTGTTTCTCCAGATTAAGTCCCAGTCAGCACTGGGAAGCCCAGTTTAGGCTGGATTCTTCCAATTCTCCAGGGCCAATCAATTCCTAGCTATTTTTGGCTTGATTAATTCTCAGGCCTTCCTGCTTCCAAGGTGACTGCCATGTGTGTAGGTATGTGTGTGTGTGTCCGTCTGTCTGTCTGTCCGTCTATCTGTCCGTCTGTCTCTCTGTGTTGGAGGGGGGGTCTATGACAACACCATGTGACCCTGGCCTTGGTTTAGTTTTTCTCCTGTGGAAACTGAGGTTGGGTGAGGCATGCCAGGCTAGCAGAGATGGTGACAAAGAGATCTGCCTCTCAGATGTGCACCAGCAGTGGCCCCCATCTTCTTCTCTGCTGACTCCCTACTCACACACCACTGCAGAACTGGAGTCACTTAGAAACAACAAGGCCACAAAAACCACTCCAGGCCTTGCCTTCCCTGTTAGAAATGCAGATTCTATGGCATTCGAGCAATTTCTAAGCCAGGCCGGTAATCTCCTGGTCCTGTTAGGAAAGCAAGCACAAAGCCATCTGCGTTTGAATAACTCAGTGAGCAAGCAGAGTGACTTTAGAGACCCAGTTGCCCCGGAATGCATTTCCAAGCAGGAATTAGCTGACGCAGGCAGTGTCAGATGGAAAAACAAGGTCCCCGGTTAGGTGATCCAGAGGTTCCCACTGACTTTACCAGCTGGAGAGCACAGGCCCCAGTCATTGCCCCCTTGGTGGCTGTACCACTAGAAACCAGACAGCTGGTGGGGGTTAACAGCTTGCTTAGTCCTGAGAGCTCTTGTTGTCATTTTTAGGAAGAAAATTACTGGTCTATCACTCTCTTTAAACCTGGACAGTAATAATTAGCCAGACTCCGGTGAGAGGCGCATTACCCTTGACCTTGGTTGCTCCAGTGAAGTAAGCCATCTGAGTCTACGCAATCCTTTAACCCTGACCAGCGGGAGGGCCAGTGTGAAGGGTATTTAAGAGAAAGGGTTACAGTACACACTAGTTCATTTCACAATTTTCCATGCTTTGGGTGACCTTGAGGTCAAGAGCAAAGAACTCTCAGGTAAGGATCAATAAATCAGGGCCCACCATCCAAATCTGGCCCACCCATATTTTTGTAAATAAAATTTTACTACAGTCCAGCCAGGCTGCCTGCTTATCTGCACATTATCCGAGACTGTTTGCATGTAATAAGTAGCTTTGGGTTCAAACTCTATTTAAATATTCACTCCTAGACCCTTTACAGACAGAGGTCAATGGCCTCTGCCCTACTTCACGAAGTTTATATTACTTAGCCATCATTTTTTGACCTTTGAACTTGGAAGGGTGTGGCTCTGTGGCTTGCCTGGGTCTAAGAACTGTACAGGGAGTGGTATGCATCACTTTGACACAGAACCTGTGTAGGTGTTCGCTGGTGTGTGCTATTGTTCAGATCTCCAGGGTCCCCAAAGGTGCACAAGTCAAATCTTTGCCCCCAGCTTGGCAACACTGGGAGTTGTGAGGGCATGATAGGAGTTCTTAGGTCACTGGGAGTATGGTCAAGCAAAGGCTAATGTGAACCCTGGTCTCTTCTCCATCATTCCTAGTCAGAGGGCAGATGGGGTTCTTCTGATTACTCCCACCATGGTGCTCTGCCTTGCTACAGTCCTAAAGCATCTGTCCTGAATCCTCCAAAACCATGAAACAAAATAAACCTTCTCTCTTAGTAAATTAATTAGCTTGGGGACTTTGTTACAGTAATGGAAAGCTAACTATAATAGAATGCCCAGGCTTTCATACTAGAGCCATCAGAGAAACCCTGTCTTGAAACCGTCCCCCTTCCCCCCCCCAAAAAAAAACAAAACCAAGAAAAGATGGTAAGTCACAATCCAGGATCTCACTGCTCATAGGTGAGCTACATCTGCATGTGGATCTTCCAAGCCAAGCCCAGTCTCTCTCCACTAGTGTACAATGTGTCAACAATCTTCAACAGGAGAACTTTGCTCATGGCTTGTTTGAATCTATAATGTCCTAAGGGCCCATGTGTTAAAGGATGGAGCCATAGCTTTGTGCTATTGGGAGATGGAAGAATCTCTGAGCAGTGGACCTGCTGGGAGATCTTTCGGACACTGAGGGTACGCCCCGCAAATGGGACTGTGGGACCCTGGTATCCTGATGTAGGATGTCCTTATGTATACGCGTTGCCTTTATTGCTTAATGAATAAAGCTGCTTTGGCCTCTGTCTGGGCAGAATATAGCCAGGCTGTAAGATATATATAGAGAGAGTAGGTGGAGTCAAAGAGATGCCATGTAGGTGCCAAAGGAGGCACTCACTGGAACCTTACCTGGTAAGCTACAGCCTTATGGCAATACACAGAATAATAGAAATGGGTTATTTTAAGATATAAGAGCTAGCCAATAAGAAGCCCGAGTTAATAGGCCAAGCAGTGTTGTAATTAATATAGTTTCTGTGTGATTATTTGGGTCTGAGCATCCAGGAAACCAAAGGCACAGGGTCTGTTTACAGATGGTGTGCCAGTGTGGGAAACTACAACCACGTAAAACCTGAGAGAGCTTGGGAAGGAATTCTTTTTTTTCCCATTTATTTATTTATTAAAGATTTCTGTCTCTTCCCCGCCACCTCCTCCCATTTCCCTCCCCCTCTCCCAATCAAATTCCCCTCCCTTATCAGCCCTTGGGTTGATTAGATTTTTATGGTCTAGTTTCTTGAGTTCTTTATATATTTTGGAGATCAGACCTTTGTCAGTTGGGGGGTTAATGAAGATCTTCTCCCAGTCAGTGGGTTGCCTTTGTGTCTTAGTGACAGTGTCCTTTGCTTTACAGAAGCTTCTCAGTCTCAGGAGGTCCCTTTTATTCAATGAGACCCTTAATGTCTGTGCTGCTGGGGTTATACGTAGGAAGTGGTCTCCTGTGCCCATGTGTTGTAGAGTACTTCCCACTTTCTCTTCTATCAGGTTCAGTGTGTTGGGACTGATATTGAGGTCTTTAATCCATTTGGACTTGAGTTTTGTGCATGGCGATAGATATGGATCTATTTTCATTCTTCTACAGGTTGACATCCAGTTTTGCCAGCACAATTTGTTGAAGATGCTCTCTTTTTTCCATTGTATACTTTTAGCTCCTTTGTCGAAAATCAGGTGTTCATATGTTTGTGGGTTAATGTCAGCGTCTTCTATTCGATTCCATTGGTCGACTTCTCTGTTTTTATGCCAATACCAAGCTGTTTTTAATACTGTAGCTCTGTAATAGAGTTTGAAGTCAGGGATGGTAATGCCTCCAGATGACTTGGGAAGGAATTCTAAACACAAAAGAAGAGTTAAGCACAGCTTCTTGGTAGCCACATTTTTTTCAGTTAGACTCTATCTGCTGGCGGCAAACAGAGGTACAGCTCCTTTAAGAGAAGTCTTCCTGACTCAGTGTTAAAAGGGGAAAAAATTGCATGGCTTCTTTAAGATTCAGCTTCCTGGTTCGTGCTGGCAGAATGAAGTCTGGCTCTTTTGGGAAGTCATGCACTTAAATTGGGTCTGTGGGCAGTGGGTTACAAATTGTTTAATGGAGACATAGAGCCGCTGCATCCCCGGAGCTGGGGCTGTGAGCTTGGCTCACAAAGCTGGTGATGGACATCGCCACGCTGGACTGGGATGGCCAAAAGGCAAAGCAGCCTTAGTACTAGCAATGCCACTTAGCATTTTAAGAAGTGCTCCTGGTCAGAAAGTGATTATAGCTACACAAATAAGACAGATTCGGACAAAAATAAACCTCTGAACAAGGCATAGTGTGCGTTAAAATGTACATAGGCTTGGGAGAGAGAAGAAAAAGAATATAGACAGTTATAAAAAGAAGCATGAGTGTGAATGTGTAAGAAAGATTTTGTGTGTGTGTGTGTGTGTGTGTGAGAGAGAGAGAGAGAGAGAGAGAGAGAGAGAGAGAGAGAGAGAGAGAGAGAGAGAGATTCTTCACACTGGGAACTGTGAACTACCTGGCAGGCCCATCGGGAAGATTCTTTCCAACAATACACTGCAGCCCACACTCCACACTACTGAGCTCTAGTAGGAAGCCAGGCATTCAGCTAAGCTTTTATGGGCACTGACTTGCACTATGTTGGCGGTCATCATAGGCAAGGGATGCTTTTTAAAAATCATTATTTGACAGAAAAAGAGACTTCAGCTCAGAGAACAGCAATTTGTAGGTGTCAAAGGCAAGATGTAACCCTTGTCCATTTAATTCCCACTCTGTGTTTTCTGGTGCTTTCCAACTACCCTGAGGGAAAGAGATTGTCTTAAAATGTATCCACTGGTTCAAGTTTAGACTTAGTCTTTCTGAACAAAGCAAAGCAAAACAAAACAAAAAAAGCTCCCATGTTTTAAGTCATGTTGATCTAAATTATACTATGGTTCCTCCTGACCTATTAGGCTATTCAGTACAGAAACAGAAGAACGGGAAAGAGTTGTGGCTTCAAGCCCTAGGTCTGAATCTTAGTAGTGACTTCATTATGATGACTTCGGCAAACGTCTACTCTCAGAACCTTGCTTTTCTCATCTGCAGTATGAGGATAATGGCGCCACCAAGGAATGGGTTTGCAAAGGAACAGACATGATAATGTCTTGGGAAAGGGCTCGCCATATGTACCCAAAGCTGTTGAGATAACACATATAAAATAGTGGCTAGAAACAGCTTCCAGTTGGATGGAGCATTGATGGAGTCCTGTTACCACCATCATCCCACCTTTCACTCACTTCCTCAAATGTTGATATATATATCAACAACAGTAAAGAACCAAACCATTCCTCTAAGAAGAAAGTTGGGAGGGGGACACCATCATTTGTCATACCCTATTATAGATCTTTATTATCTTAGAGCTGGAGCCTCATAGAAGACTCATCCAGGGATTTTTATACTCACAGAGTGATTCTCCCAAGACCCTTCCGTCTGCGGCAAATAGATGACCTCGGAGGGAGCTTGGATCACCTGCAAAAGGACATCACAAGCAGACAGGAATGCTGAGCAGAACCAGTGCCCACCACTGAATCCTGGGTCATGATGGTCAGGCACAGGACTGGCTTCAGTAGAGATTACTGCCCTGGCCAAGTTGACATATTTCCCATCAGTCCCCTTGATTTGCCCTCTGTAACACACTCAATGTGTGGGTTATGAACTATTTCCTTCTCTTCCCAGTGGGTAGCAAATAATGCCCTCACCTAGTCTAAGCCTCCCTGAGACTTCGTTTTGGCCAACAGAACGTGTCAAAGGGACAGGTCTAAAAATATGGACATCCCCTGCTTTCTCCCACTTGAAAGGCAGCTTTGGGGAAGGACCTTGAGGGCGGGAGGCCATCTTGGTCACTGTAGCTCCCGTCAGTTCCAGGAAAAGGCATTGGCATGAGTAATCACAGCTCCAGTGTACGGAGTGAGAACCATCCTGAGCCCAGGCAGCCTACCCAACATGGGAAGTCAGATATCCAAGGTGCTTGTTAATTCAGGGCCCTGAGCCTTAACATACAGAACAGCTTCTTCCCAGGCACTGAGAAGCAAACCAGCAGACGTTTCTTGTATCCACAATTTTCTAATCTCCCCTTCCATTGTACACCTACCAAGTAGTTTCTGTGTCAGCCCGTGGCTCCCAGAGGGATTCTTACCAGCAGCACAAACATTGCAGGGAAACTGAGAAATGCAAATTCTCAGCCTCACTGCAGCTCACCTGCAGCAGAACTTCAGGAGCCAGGATAGTAGAAGAGCTGAACAAGCCAGGATGAGTCTAACAAAGAGATCAAGTCAGTTGGCCAACAGTGGTCTTCACTGTTACGCTGTTAGATCACCTGTCATCTTTGAAGACACACATTGTACTGGGGCTACCCCATCCCTACTGGATCAGACCATGCCCTGGCAACAGTGATATCCAAAGCATCCCATATTAATTTTGCTTATGGCAGGGTAGAATTGAAGATGGTCTTTACAATGTTTGGGCCCCTCAGAAAGTGCTTAAATCACGGAGAAAGGGCTCACCTGGGGATCTGGTCAAAATGCAAGTTGATTCAGTGGATCTGGGGTAAGTCTGGCATTAGGCATTTTTATTAAAGTCATCTGTGGTAACCCCAGGGGATTACCAGGAGACCCGCTGATTCCCAGTCTGCAGATGTTCCAGTCCCCTTTGTAAATCAGCATTGTGTGTGCACACAACATGCACATCCTCTTGTGCACTCTTCAACATCTCTAGGTTACTTACAACACCCAAGACAGCACAAATGTCACAAAATGGCTGCTGCAGAATAATGAGAAATGATGCAAAGTCTGAACAGGCTCAGCATGAACACATCCCCCCCCCCCCCCGAATAGTGTCAATCTGTAGCTGGTTGAGTCAGCAAAGCTGGAAAGACAGAAAGTCGGCTGTGTGCTCCCTCCCGGTGGTGCTCAGTCTTGCAAACCTTGGTAGGAGCAGCAAAGCTCTAGGGAGTCACAATCTTATCTGAAACGTCTTAAAAAGCAGTCGTAAATGACACGTCTACACTATAAATGCTTCCTCAATGCTCCTCTTGCCATCTTCAAGAGAGACTGCCTGTGGCAGATGCCAGCTGAGCTTTGCCCTAAAAAGATGGAAAGGATTTTTGCTCAATAGACATAGAAAATGATGTTGTAAAGCAAAGAGACGAGCTTTTGTTTAGGAATCCACCAAAAGCCACGCTGGGGGCCTGGGGTCTAGCTTAAGTGGAATAAAGAAAGGGAAAGGGGTCAGAAGGTTTGTGGCTAGTGTGAGAACAAGCCTGGACATCAGACTAAAACGTCCAGGTTTTCTCCGTGGGCCATAGAGACACGGAAGCTTCTTTAGTGGGGGTAGGATACCTCTGCACACACACAGCCTGGGTTCCACATGAGCATGATGGTTGCCACGACTGCCCTGCTTTTCATGACAAGATTTATATCACAAGACAAAAAGATGCCAGGACAGTTTGGGGGCCTGTAGTTAAAACTGTCCACTCCTCTTCCTTGTAAGAGAATGTCTTCTGGTCTTTTTGACGAATTGTCCCAAAGAGGAGGAATGACAAGATTTCTACTTATAGAGAGCACAGCTCGGCTCACGTGTTCCAGAAAGTAATGTTCCCCGTGCCACGTTGAGCACTAAAACGTGTGTGATGGAATTAAAAGCTCTACTGCCCAGCTACCCGTGGGCAGCCTGAGTTACTATGGAAAATTCCTGATTAAAGTCAGCAGAAGAATGTTCTACCTAGTGACTGTTATTAATAGGAGCCTAAGCCTTGTGCTGACATTCAGGATTTGGACTTTTAATATGTCACTGCACAAGCAGGTGAATACCCCCCCCCCCCCGTTTTTTAAAGCAAAGAGAATACACCCATCTTTGTAGGCTGACTACCGTCTTAAATAACTCACGAAGCCCTGATCAGTTAGCATGAGAACAAAACAGCAACCATGGAATTATTTTAAGAGGACCATTAAAAAATTGCTTGAGTCCTGGGGGGAGGGGGGGAAGAGGGGCATAATGTTCTCACTAAACTAATTAAACTCTATATGTCCCTGTGTCCTTCCTGACATTTTTCTGGTTCACTTTGCTTGGATGCTTGCAGGAGGACTGGTGCCAAGCTGTCAGAGGAATGACTCAAAAACAAAGGCAGGGTCCCAGAGAATTCCTGCCTGGCCAGCAAACTGAGAGCGAGTGACTTTGGGCTGGTCAGCATGCTTCCCCTGTGATGGCATCCTGCCTGCAGGAGGAGATGAAAACAGGGAGCTACTGTTCGAGTTCCTCCAACTCGGGGTGAGCTAGGAATTGGCATTGTCTTTACTATAACTTCTATTCTACACCCCCCTCCCATCACACTGCTTTAGATAAAGGCCCCAACAGTGGTCTCCCGTTTTCTATGCGGCTTCTGCTCCATCTCACGGTAATTTATGTCTTTCCCGCTCACACTAGCTATTCCCGGAAGCCCCTGGCAGCTTCCTGAGACATCTTTACAGGCAAATGGTTTATTTTGGGCCTGGTAGGGACTAGACAATGATTAATGGATGGGAACTTTGGTTTTCTGGCAAGAGAAGCTTCTTTTAGGCTGGAGAGACCTTTAGGTATTGATCAGGCTCTCATCAAAGTCAAAATGGGAAACAGGGAGGGGGGTGTGCATGGGCACACTTATGCTTGTGTCTGAGCATGGCTACTATGGCCTTAGACTCTTTTGAACTCATGTTTCTGTTCCTTTGGAGTTTCAAGGAAGCATTCCACTTCGCAGCTCTACAGCACAGATGAGGCCATCCTTTACATTTCAAAGAACTGTAGAGCACAGATAAAAACACACAATCCCACTCATTTCCATTTAAAGCACCTCACAGGAGCACCTGCCACGTGTGAGATAGTGATGTCCTCGCACGCTTTGGGTGAGCAAGATGAAACTGATAGAGGCGCCTCCTGACTTCAAGGAAATTAGACTGTCCTAATTTAAGAGGGGAATCGGTGTGATGAATGGCAGCCTGCTCACTGTGATAAGCCCTGACATTTCCATTACCAGCTACGATATGCAAAGTGCATGCGTATGTGCCCGTGTGTACGCAGTTAGAAGGCTATTCTTATCTCCTGCCAGTGGATGCTGGTGGCCTCAGATTGCTTTTCCACTGGCTTGTCCCACTCAGTGGAGAGAAAGGCAATCAGCTGGAGTCACGGGAGCGAGCCAGGAGACTGACCAAGAAAGCCGGGGCTTTTGTAGTATCTTAGATCATGTCACACAGGAACAAAATGCCCATTTCTCAGAATGGCCAAGGTTCCGTTCTCCAGTTCCTTTGTAGCCGATTCACAACGCCTGTCTCATCCCTTCCCCTTTTGTCTGGCGCTCCCTTTCTCAAACCCCATGTAACTTATGCATAGGAGGCAGCCCAGGCTGCAGTTGCGCCATGCTGTCCTCTGCCTTCAGTCCTTGCCTAGTGCCCCTGCCCAAAGTGTACCCTGTCCCAGGGCTCTTTGCAGAACAGATTTGTCTCTACGTGGAGGAGGGGCTACAGGGAAGGGAGGCTACCAGGAAGAGCAGCAACCCCAGTTGGTACTTCCTGTTTTGAAACCCAAAAACTTGTTTGCAATCAAGGATGGGTGGCAGAGGTTGGCAAGACAGTTTCCAGTGTGCCCCGAGGACTGTCTGTGGCATGCAGTAAGCGGGCCTGGCAGTGTGACCTCCCTCTATGGGTTACACTGCCCTATAGGTATGGTAACGATGGCGGCATGTGGTGGTCTGACCTGGTGTAGGAAAGGGGGCCTGCTGGTGGCTGCTCGACCTATGATCTTTCTCATCTCATGGAGAAGGAGATGTTGGAACTGATAACTTTCCGCTTCCTGCAGCTCATCTGAAGCCTGCTGCAGGATTCTGGATTCTGGAACCGGAAACCACAATCACCACCTTCTCTGAAGAGTGCCTGCTGCTTGGATGCCTACTATGGGCTCCGAATCTCTGCTTTTCCCCATTCGCATCCTGGCCTTTCTGCCACGTCTAGTCCTACTGCAGTCAGTTCAGCATGTAACTCTATAACCCAGGCCTGGTGGCCAGACCATGACATCACCTGACCAGTGTGACTGGTTCAGGAATGGGCTGTAAGCTAAGCTAGGGGATAATTATAACTCCATCCATTAAGCACTTGCTGTGTGCCAGACACGTAACATTCAGCATTTCAGTTGATTCTCCCGGCGGCTTTGTGGGGTCAGCACTCTTACTGCTAGAGGGGCTGAATAACTTGTCGGAGGAACTTGATAAGGTCACTGTCTGAACCTGACTCTAGGACTCCAAGTTGAGACTTCAGTGTGAGAGCAGACATAAAATATTCTGTGAGTGTTTTATTCAAGGAGAATTCAGTTTTCAGTATGTATCATCCTGGAAAGTACACATTATTTCAACAGAGGCCAACCAGGGAAGGAGGAAACTGCAAGGCCGATGGCCATCTGGAACTTGGGAAGGCCCTTCTCTCTGCTCTCCCCAGCAACATCAGGGCAGCATGCCCCATGCCCTCTCCTCTCCCCTCCCCTTTCCTCCTCCTTTTCCTCCCTCCATTCCCACCTCTTTCTTACTTTTCTCCACCATGTTATACATCCTGATCCATGGACCAGTTTTTCCCACTGAAACTGACGTGGACTCTATCAGTGCACTTGTCATAGCGTGAAACCGGCGAGCCTCGTTCCTTCGGGTTCAGGGTGAATCACAGTGAATCATTATTACTCATGCATGTGCATGTGATGGTCTGACCTGGGTGAGGAAGAGCCTGCGGTACCCTGGGATCTGGGTCACGAGGGTCAATGGTAAGAGCTGCATAATCGCTACAGGGCATAGATCTAGCTAAACCCACCCTGTGGGGACTGTTGGGCTCAGAAGATGATACCCCAAATGAAGAGCCAAGCTACTCTTTGGCCTTTGGTCCCTCTTTGGTCCCCTACTCTAACCTGGTGGAAGCCTTGTGTACCAGAACTTCTTCCACAAAGTCAGTCAAGAAATCTACCTTTTCCCTTCCTTTCTCTTGACAGCAGGCTAGCACACCATCAAGACCCTCATTCCAGAGGAGTCCTGCCCTGTACCAGACAGAAAGAACAGTGCAACTGAGGCTCTGAACAAGAAGTCATGGCTGGGTTTCCCACTTGGTCTGTTAGCAATAACTCAGACCCATTCACTTTGGTATCTTGCTGTCCCTACTTTATTGAGTCTAAGCATAAAAATGAATAGTTCACTCTGGGGCTTGGAGGCCTAGGATGACCCCTGTGCCTGCAAAACTTTGGTTACATCTGGGTGTTGACCTTTCTCTGGGTGTCTACTGAGACTGTGGCATGAAGGACTGCCCACCCGTCCCCTGCTGGGAGATAATGCCAGCTCTCAGGTCTGTGGCTCTGCCCTCCTGTAGACCTGTGCTCAGGACAGTGCAGATCATTCCTACTGAGAAGAGTTGATATCAACACTCAGGACTACTGGATTAATTAATCCTTCTAAATACGAACCCACGCTGTTGTTCCTTCCACAGTACTGCCTGCCTTCCTCCACAGGCTCCCTTTGTCAGTGGAGCAGTACTATTCTAATAAAATGATTGCCAATCAACTGATTTCTGGTTTCTTTAGAAACTTGAACATACACAGTGTGGCATTTTATATGACATCATAAAAGCCCATGACAAGTACTTAGAAATGATCAGAATCACAGAGATGGAAGGCAAGAGTGTGGCTGAAGGCTGTGGGGATGGGAGAAGGGAGCCACAATTCAGGGCACGAATGAGCCATGAAGATGGATTGTGGTGACACTTTGGCGCGTTATGAATGTATTTAATGTCACTTGAAATAGATATTGGATAATACTGACTTCAAATGTTCAACTTACTTAAATCTATTTGGATTTCCACAAATGAAAATAAATTGAAAAAAAGAAAAAAAAATCCTAGAGTGTATATTATATACTACATGCCAGTATATAATAGGAATCCTAGAAAATCTCCTGTTGATTAAGAAAAATACACCGCTTAAAATATTGAAAAGTACCATTATTTTAAAAAAGGAAAAGTCTCCCTGCTGGGTATACTGACTCATGCCTGTTGTCCCAGCACCTGGAAGGCTGAGGCAGGAGGATTCCAGCTGGAGCTGCACAGAAAGAATCTGTCAAAACCCAGATGATTTACATTTTGTCTTCAGCTCTGGCCATGAGGAAGTGAACAAAAACACTAACCCTTGCCTCGTCCCTCCCTGTTTTCCAGTGTTAAATTGTTAATGATGGAGTTCTTAGCCTTCTCTGCGTTGCTGACAAAATTATTCATACAGCCCTTTAATATCATTTCTGTGCTTAAGTACGCTCAAGGCCCAGCACTGGGCCTTCATCCTGCGTTTTAGAATGTGCTTATCACTCTAAAGATCACTAAAATGGTAAATTATATCATATTTGTGCAAATATTTTACCATAATTAAATATTATGAAAAACAATCCATTCGATTTTTCTGATCATAGTTGTTTTCTGAACAGAAATTTTATCTCCGTCCGCTCTGGAGAACTCAGGTGAGCATTAAGAGCTCAAGTCACTAATGTTGCCATTTTGCTACATAGAAAATTGTGATCAAAGATCCGGTTTATTTCCATTAATTTTTTTTTTCAAAACAGGGTCTCTCATTGTGTAGCCCAGGCTGACCTCAGAGTCTCAGTATCCTCCTACCTCAGCCTCTTTAGTCCGTCACAATTTATGTACACGTATATTTGTTTTCCTAAAATAAATAGTATTATTTCATGTTAAATATGTGGGCCATTTTTCATCTATTGTTTCAATTTCTATGTGCTTCTTTATGTGTATAAATAATATAATACGTATATGTTACAGCACCTTACTTCTTTTGCATATCAAGTACTGTCATGTTCTGGCTCCTAGAAGGCTCAGAAACCATATGGATGGCTTTGATAAGCACTAGACTCACCAAAGACATGTTTACATCCTAACTACCCTCCTGGCCTTAGCATATTCAGTCTGTCTTTCCCTAACCCTACTTTGTCCTCGGCGGTTCTCTAGCTTATTGTAGTACTGTAGTGCATGTTGTTCTGAGAGTGCATCTCGTATCTATTATTATTATTGCAAGTGACACATGGATATAAGATAATTATATATTACAAGGATGATTGACCAAAATATTAAATTTTAAAAAAGTGTCCTGCCTAATCTAGCACAGATGACAGCAGAGTAGAAGGGGATCAGTATCAGAGAGAGACAGAAGCAGAGAGAGAGACAGACAGACAGAGAGAAAACTGCTGCACCCTGCACGCCTGTGGCTCTGTCTGTCACTGAGAGTGTGTAAGTTTATCTGCTGTCTTCTGATAAGTCTGGATGACTCATTTCTCTCTGGCTTGAGCATCTGCCAGGCCTCCAGACCACTCCCTGGACTCCAGAGTCGGGCCTCTTAGGGTGGTTTTCTTCTTCTTTTCAATGCACATGCCCACACGTGACTCTGCTGCATTTACGCTCCAGGGTTCCCCCAGAGCACACCTGGGCACTTCCGAGATTGCTGCCACCCCTCAGTGTGAAAAGAATGAACTCCAGAGATGGAGAGCAAGGCAGTGACGCCATCCAGAGCAGAACCGAGATCCCCTCCTCTCTCCATTTGTTCTTAACAACTGTTTCTGAGGACCAACAGGTGTCAGACACACTGGAGACTCCGGAGACAGAGCAGTGACAAGACTGACACAGGGCCCCATGACTTCAGACTCACATTCTGTAGGGACAGGTGAACACAGAAATGGATGCGGTGACTTTAGATTGTGCCAAGTGCTGTACAGACTAAACGGAGGCATCCTGCTGGGGAGGGAATCAATCAGGATAGAGGTGACGGGCAGGTCTCTGAAGGTAAGGCGGTACTGGTGCGTATGTACAAGATTGCTCTGGAGGAGAGTTCTTGTTGGCTCCTTCTCAAGTGGGAAGGGGTCTGGGTAGAGCTGTGGACAATGAGGTTGGAAAGAGGAGCAAGATTTCCTACTCTGTCACCCCAACTCTGGTTCCAGATGCTTGTCAAGGCCTCAACTGTAAGATCAAGGAACCAGCGAGCTAGACTGTTCCTCCCCTGCTTATCCCAAGCTCGTACCTTTTCTTGCAGCATTACGTTTATACCCAGCCTGATTTTAGCTTCCAGAGAGCTTTCCAGCTCTGCCAATACTCCCTTCATGAAAGAAGAGACACATTTATCTTTGTGGTGGGGACACACTGGTCAGTGAGAGACAGCATGGCAACAGGAAGGAATAGAGGCACTGCAATGAGGAGGGACCAGGGTGGAGGCTTAGCCAAGTCCTAAAACTAGTCTACAAATTTAGTCAACAATATCTAGTTATGGGACTAAAGGCATGTGCCTCTGCCTTTAAAGGAGCCACATGCCTTTAATCCCAGCACTTGGAAGGCAGGGACAGGGGGATCTCTGTGAGTTCAAGACCAGCCTGATTTATAGAGCGAGCTCCAGGACAACCAGGATTACACAGAGAAACCCTGTCTTGAAAAGTCCCCCCCCCAAAAAAAAAAACCTAAACCCTCCCTTCTCCCAATTAGGGTCCTAATTGAGCATCCGCATCACCCACCCTAGCATCTGACACGAGGAGAAGAGCCACAAAGCTCCTCGGCGCAGGTGCTCCTCCTAACACTTTCTGTCTTAAGAGCGAAGAGCCAGTCTTCTGGGCATGCCCATTGTGGAGGATTAATTAGGCTTTACGTAGTGAATCCACTCCAGCATGCAATTTCCCTGAGCCTTAAAGTCCCTTCGTTAACACTAAGCCAAGGGAGAGCTGGCATTTTTTAGCTTCTTCTCAGTAGACCATCTTTTGACAAATATGTCAGCCAACCAACCAAATGATTGGCACCACTTTTAACTATACAAGCTACAATATCAAACCTGGAATCTCTGTTAAATGGTCCATATCAACAAGCTTAAACCAATTCATTTTTATGTTCTTTCCACCATTGTCCCACACCCTTAAAATTCATTCCCACACAAATTCCCCAGATATACGCTTGAATGAACCAAAAAATTAAAAATTATTATATGTGTAGCATGCTCCAGAGTTTTGTGTCTGATATGTGACACAGATCTGGTCCACAGTCCTACCCCTAGCCACTGCCCACATCTTGGTCTCTGTTCTGAGTGAGCGGGGGGGGGGGGGGGGGCTTGTATCTGTTAGAACACCCAAGGGCATCCAGGCTTGTGTTCCACACCCCTCCCTGCCAGTAGGCACTGCCTCTTTCCACCTATAGACATATCTCATATTCAGACGCAGAAGACACTTGCTTTTGTGGATCTAAGCAGTAGTAAATATTTAGTATGCATTAAAATTTGAAATGCAGGATATCAGCTGGTGATCTCTCTGTGGGGGTCATTTTCCTCTACTTTGGCAAGAGGATGGGGTGTTGTGACCTTGAATGGAATTATGGACATCGGCTACTTCCTTCCTTGTTTTCTGCCAGTACAGTAAACAGGCAACACCAGGTGGTATGTCCACCAGAGTCCCATCTGATCATGGATTGGACCCTTCAAAACCGTGAGCCAGAGTGAGCCTTTTCTCTTTATAAGCTGATTACCGCAGAAATTCCATTACTGATGGAAAGTCAGCTGAAAGCTCCCATCACCCTTGCCCCTCCTCAAAGATTCTTCTTGTAGGCTCAGGAGATGTAACCCAGACTGATCTCAGTCCCTCCATATTCCTGCCTCAGCCCCTCCAGCCCTGGAATGGATGGGCCCTTAATCCAATATGATTGGTGTGTTATAAGACAAGAAGAGCCCTAGATACATGGACGTGAGGGGAGAGTGCTCTGTGACAACAGAAGCAGGGAGCAGGTGTAGCTGCAGGCCCAGCAATCACCAAGATTGGCAGCTACCACTGGAAGCCAGCAAGAGGCAAGTACTTGACTGAGAGTCAGGAGGCGTGTGGCCCAGCTGACACCTTGACTAGAGATCTCTGGCTTCCAGGAGTGGGAGGGTTTGTGCCTGCTGTTTTCAGGCACCCAGGCTGTGATCCTTTGTCGCAGCTGCATGACACAACTTCACCTTTGTATCTACAGGGGACAAAAGCCTTTCAAGGGGAACCAAATAAACTAAATGATAGACTTCAACTGGGAGAGTTTGAATAAACTATTAGAAGCAAACACATACTCTTGGAACATTCTGAAAAGGGTCTGATTTCTTCCAAATTATCTTTTTCTTATCTAAAGCTAAACTAGTACTAGTGGAGTCTTAGAATGACAGGGTGGGAGGGCAGGATGGCAGGGACTGTGGGCAGTTAAGTCATGTGGCCCAGGCCCACCACATGATCAGTCCCATGGCCTCTCACAAGACTCCAGAGGAAGAAGCCCCACTGCAGAGGTTTAGAGAAAGAAAACACGCAGGAGTACAGTGAGGGTGAGGGGCAAACTAAGGATGGTGAGGTTGGCAGAGCCTATGAGACACTGATCCATTGAGGGACACAAAGAGGGGCACCACGTGACACCAACCAGGGAGGGAGGGAGAACAACCTTCAACCTCTGTCTTCTCATGCCAGGGCCTCCCATTGGCTGAACTGGCAGGGAGCCCAGAGGACACAGTAGCCTGGAACAAAGAGAGGGCAAAGGGTGGGGAGAGAATCCAGGGAACCAAATGGAGAATTTCCAGGGCAGCCAGGGATTCTTCATTCTCGGCTTGGCATTCTCACCCTCTCTCTGCCAACCTGAGAGAGGCTAGGGGGATGGGAGGGACACCAGGTGATGGGTCCTAAGACCCAGAAGTAACTCCTTACAAACATGGAGCAAATAAACAATCGACTGACTGCACCGGCTTTCATAAGGCCTGCTTGTTATTTTGTTTTCTTTTCAAGTCTCCAGTGATAGACTCGGATAAATTATGCCTCTGCTCCATGTCATAAAAGGCACAGAGGGAATTGTACAGCATATTAGAGATAATTAACTCCAAGCCAAATCAGAACTGCCAGAATTCAGGAAGGATTTGAATCAATCTTATCCTAAGCAGACACCGAAGCCCACGAACAGGAAGGAAAATAGAAGGCAATTGATTCAAAACATTCTGTACCTTGCAGCCTCAGGAGGTTTGGATGGAGGCATTAGTGCCTGCGACTAAAATAGCAGGTTCATCTGGCGGCTTGTGACAGACGGGGAGGGGGAGAACTTCCTAGGCCCCTGTGTAGTGGCCCAAGTCGTGTCCATTATCTACGGACTGTTGATGCAGAGGTTCTGAAGGGGAGTTGGGACAAGGCTGGCTTTTAGCATCTCTGGGGAACTATGCGCTCCACCCTTTCTGTAAGAGGAACGATGGCACACTTGCCGCGGTGGGCCGATGGGGTTGAAGAACCCTGTGTGTCACTGTATTGCATCCTCAGCAAGCAGCAGGGGCAGGAGAGGAAACAGACTCAAGGAGTTTTGCATGCTTTCTTAACTAGGAACCTGAAAGAAATTCAAACTTAAATCAAACACACTAGCCAGGCTCTCAAGATTTGGTCTTGATAAGCCTTAAAGAAATGGGGTTGCCATACTAGTACAAAAGCAAACATCTTTTGTGGGTGGTTGGGGCAGGGCTGATGAGGGTGAGGAACACTGGTGAGATCCACTCCTTCAGAAAAGGCACCAAAGACTTTCTTCTTCCCCTTTGACACAGGTCTCCATGTGCCTGACACCACAGGTACCACAAGGGGACTCAGCCTCATGGTGCTGCTGGAGTCTGAAGGGCAATGGCACAAGTCTTGATGACAGGGCTGAGCAGTGTCCTCCTTTTCACAGGAGCACACACCCAGCTCAGTAAGATGAAGGTGACCTTCACATTCTGCTCCTTTCAGTGGGGGATGCCCTAGCTGGTACTCTGCTTCAGAGCTGCCTCACGCTTTCCCTGCATGACTCCTATCAATGCCATGGTATCCTTCAGGTCCAGCTCAAACATCACTCCTCCCTGTAAACCATGCCCCTCACTGTGCACTGTCTTATCTGCTTCCTGCAGAGTCCTGGGTCTCATCTGTGTCTCTTATTTGAAAACAGCAACCCTTTCCCATACTAGAACATGGGCCTGGGGACAGGGGTGTGTCTGCCTTCTTTACTCCACATCTCCAGGACTTAGCTCAGTACCTAGCATATAGTAGGCACTAAATGAGTCATTTCCAAACCACTGGTGGACAGCTGGGGTTCTAATCCAAGCTAGATGCTTTTCAGATCTCTTTGTCTGCCTCTGGTGGGATTCGGGTTTCTTGGCTGCTGTTTCTGTAGCTCATGGATGCAGCTTCCCTGGCATGTGCCCCCATCTATCAGCATGCTTTCTTTGCAGAAGAACTCCTAAGAAAGACAAGCAGCCCAACAAACAATACATTCACAGCTGCCTGGTCTGCATCTCATTTCTTGGCTCAGGATTGGTGACGCTCTTCTCTAGACCAAGATCTTGGACACAGACCCGCAAGAGCCTTATCATCTCCCTCGGCCATCCCCCCTCCCCCACCAATTCCCCTGCCCAGTCTGATCCTGGAGGAGTAAACTGGTGTGGCAATGCCATCATAGTGCCCAAGAATTACCCAGAAAAGGGAAACTGAGGCTCACATGGAGGCGACCTTGCTATAGGCAGTAAGTAGATGATGGAAGAGAATCTGAGTTTTCTTTGTCTCCATATTCCAAGTTCTTCCCAGTAACCTGTGAAGTGGGGACAGAGAACACTAGGCCAAATATAAAAGTTTTCATTGCTTCCAGGGTGGTCCAAAGTCTATCTGGTTAATTCTGTTGTCTCAGTTTTCCCATCAGCAGATTGGGGTGCTCAGCCAATTTCTACAGTGTGTGTGCATGCATTCAGGTGCGCACGTGTGTGTGTGTGTGTGTGTGTGTGTGTGTGCGCGCGTGCACGTGCACAGTTTCACACTCCTTAGAAGACTGTGTAGAGGAAGTTGATATAATAAAAGCACCTAAGTAGCTTTTCCTTGACATCTAGGTTCAAAGAGCCACCTAAACTGGGAATTTTGTAATTTGATCACTATACACACACAGCCGTGTCCTTCACAAGACACTTAGTGTAAAGCACCCATTGTCCATTTGCTTCTCCACTGGGCCATCTATCCGTCCCAGCTCCAGGACATCTGGTGCCTGTGGCTGATCCATTAGCAGCCTTGCCTGCCCCCAGAGAAGAGCAATCCAGGACACCATGAAATATTAAGCAGTCTTGACAGCAGATATCTCCCTTTAACTGGATTCTGTGAGGGTTAGGGTTAGAGTTACAGATGAGAGGCCAGACCAGCTAAGGCTTTAAAGTCAAAGGCCTAGCGAAGGGTTGACCACAACCAGGGGATGCACACAGGGAAGCAAACAGAAGCTTAGGGTTCTCTATTGAAAGAGATGCAGAGTTGGGGTGCTCGTACATCCTGCAGAGGGGCCAGGACTTGTGAATCCACTCCAGATCATAGAAAATAGCAGTTTTGAGTCAGATCTGGGGTCCAGTACAGCCCGGCCAACTTCTAGCTCCTATAGTGAATTACTATAGTATGCCAAGACTCAGTTTCTCAGTCTGTAAATTGGGGAGAACCCAGTCCACCTTCCAACAGCATCATAAGACTTAACTGCTGTAAGGTGTCTGAGGCATGTGGAAGAGCCACTCATGTCTATTATGTGTGTTCCCTCCTTCCATGTAATCAGGGCATGTTAGAAAGCATAGCCAGGCACGGCCCAGGAGGTGGAAGATGACTATGTTCAAGGTCATCTGCACTGGAACCAAATCCATGTCACTGAGCATCAGATCACACTAAGTGTGTTATATGAGAAATGAGTCAGAGAGAGAGTCTATGCCTGGAACTGTGGGCTGGGTACTGTGTTAAGTTGGAACTGTGGGCTGGGTTCTGTGTTAAGTGCTTCACCCACATTGCTTCTGTCAAGGACAAAACACTACACGGCATTCTGGCAACCAGACAGAAGCATGCATATCTACTAAGCGCTGATGGCCCTCACTGGCATTATAGGCAGAGCAACCCTGACTTCAAGTTCATAGCTATAAAATAAATTGTTTCAATGGGACTTGAGAAAACTGCCGGAGAGTGCTTTAAAGTCACAATAATGAAAAAGACTTTTCCTGTAGGAATGCCAACACTGAAAGTGTTTTTATAGCTGGGCGCTCATGGCCATAAAATCCGAATTCTCCCAGCTCTCCCAGAGCTACCTCACATTGCACTTTCCTTATCCCCACCAGCTCTGACCCTGGAGAAACATGCTATGTGTTCTCTTTTCCTCCTGTCGTCTTCCCTAGCATGCTATGGTAAAGTGTCTCCAACAGGCATATGTTCACAGCAGCAGTCTTTCAATCTGTTGCTCTTGTGGTTTGGTGAGAGGGAGGGGGACCCTTAAAGCCAATTGAATAGCATTTGTATCATGGCCACCAAAATGCAGAAGAAAAGCTTATAGTTAAACGGCAATGGTCTCTGAGCAACCTGGCAGCCACTGCCCAAAGGAAAACTCTGAAGTCAGCAAACCTTCTGGTCCTGTGTTGGTGCAAAGCAGGGTGCTGTCTGACCACACCTTTGACTTGGTGGTAAACTTTTAACTCCCATTGGTGCACAAAGAGTCTTGCAGCCTCAGTGTGAAAAAGCAATGTATTTGGAGGCCTTTCCCACAAGGGTGCCAGATCCACCTACATTCATGGACTTTATCTCATGGAATCTGAATGACTCCTATCTCCATTTGACAGCCCAGGTAAAGGAGGTGAGACCTTCTGAGACTCACAGAGCAGGAAGCAGTGGGGTGCTGAGGTTGCAATCTCCTCCAGAGATCTCAGAGCAGGACTGAGGCCCTGCACACACCCACTCTACCACACAACCAGCAGGCTCCTGCCACATACCGAGAATTAGTGGAGATACTAGGATATGACTGTACGTAAGGGTCTGTAAGTAAGACCTGTACCCCCAAGGGATTCACTTTGAGACAGAGAATAGGAGAGAAAGCAGACAGGTTCTGCTTGAGATGAGTCTTGTGATAAAAGTATCCAGGTCTCCCTTAGGCAGAAGAGAAGAAAGCATGAAGTGACTATAGTCAGGGGAAGTTCCTCTGAGGCAGTGATATTACCTGAAAACTGTGTGATAAATAGGAGTCAGTCATGGAAAGAAAACAAGGGCAAAGCCCAAAGGTTAGAACTAGCTCAACCTGGGACCAAGGTAGAAGCAGTAGCATGGCCAGAAGGTCATGACTGAACCCCAGAAGAATGATGGACGGATGTTGACCACAGGTCTTGAGGACAGATCGGTGAGACTGAACATTAGAGAACAGGGCAGACATCGAAGGGTTCTGGCATGGAGGTGATAAGTCAACTTTGCATTTAAGATGACTTTTTAATGCCAGTGTGTATATGTCTGCATGCATATGCATATGTGCATCTGGGTGGATATACATGTTGTGTGTGTTGAGTGGAACATGGGAGAAGGCTACATGACGATCAGGGAAGCAAAATGATACTGCTCTAGACACCAAGACAGGACTGGATGAGATCTGCTGTACTGAGATGGGGGGAGATATGGGATCCATTTACAAACAACGTCATCTGGATTTGAAGGCTTGAGAATGACCAGAAGTGAGGCACTCAGAACGACTGCTGCACCAGTGACACAATAGGTTAGGTACAGGGCTGTCTATCTGAGGTTGTTGTAGCAGGATGAGGGGGCATGGAAGAGCCCTGTTTCAGGCAGGCATACCCCGCCTCTGCCCACACAGGAGGCAAGACACACTCAGATAACACCCCTTCTCTGCCCAGCGTCTTCCTGGAACACCAGCCAGTCGGGCCCTGCGGCAGCCAGGACACTGCGCTCTCTAGATTGGGTTCCTGGAAAAACTGTTCCATTATTGATAAGGAGCCCTCCTGACATCATGACATGATGAAGAGGCGTTTCCTTGCTGCTCTGCAGATCTAGGTTCTCTGGCTCAGAGTTGGAGTGTGCAGGAGGCTGGGGAAGGGACGGTGCAACCATGACATAGAGCCAGAAGAAAATACCACAGAGGAACATGGCATTGTGACAATCACATTCTCCTTCCGAGGGAAGACAGTCCTCTTAAGAACTCTAAGGAAACGGTCCAAGTTCTCCCTACCTCACATAGGAGAACGCTGAGGCAAAGGGAGGTTAGGCAGGTTGCTCCAGCTTACCTAACCTTCAACAAGAAGGGCCAGGTTTAAGATCTACCCATCTGGCTCCGGTTTGCAGCACTCCACTTGCTGAATTGCCCCAGGTGCTACCCAGCTCAAGTCAGGAGCTGGGGCAGGCGCAGAAGGCACTCTCTGCCCTTCCTTACTTGAAGTGAGTTAGTTAGAGCTGGGGTGTTAGTGGCAGAGCCTTAACACAGCATGTGCAAGGCTCAGGTTCCATTCCAATACCACATAAATGTGAACTAGCAAGATGAAATGATATGGGGAAACACTAAGACTGTCAGGCATGAATATTAAGTGCTTGTCTGTTTCTTCCATTCCTCTGAGTAAGGAATCTTGCCCTAAACCTGGGCAGCTAGGAAACAGTGGTGCTAGGATGTGGACATAAGTATATAACCCAAGTGCACTGGGCAAACTTATGGATGCATATGGAATATAAAATGTCCAGGCTCACTGCACAGACTATTAGTGTCTCGGGAAGAGCACACACTGCTCCCACCTCTCACAATGCCCAGTAGAAGAGTCACTCGGTGACTAAGCATTTCATCCTCTGACCTTGGGTGAGTGACATTCTTCTTGGAAACTCAGAAAGGAAATGAGACCCTAGTAAACAAGGCAAAAGATGAGGAGCCTAGGGTTGGCTCTACCCTAGGACAAGAGCCAGGTATGCAGGTATGCCATCTGGACCATTGTCTCCCAAACACAACTAACAATACTTTCCACCTTCAGAGCTTTTATGAAGGCTGAAGAAAGTATATGCAAATATAAGGTGTGTGGATTGTGCACAATAAGGATCAGCTTTTAGTATTTATTCTCTCTTTAAAATTTTTTAATTGTATTATTAGTGGGAGAGGAAGTGCAGGTATGTGCATACCACTGCTCCTATATGTGGAAGGCAAAGAATAATTGCTGAAGTTGGTTCTAGGGAGCCCACTAAAGTCATCAGCTCACATGACAAGCACTTTTACCTGTTCAATCATCTTACCTACCCTGCTCTCTCTCACCTTCTCTCCTCCCCCTCCATACTCCAGATAGGTGTGTGTGTGTGTGTGTGTGTGTGTGTGTGTGTGTGTGTGTGTGTGTGTGATTCTTCTACAATAGGTAGATGTTACTGGCCAGTAATTTGCCTGCTCCATTTCAGAACACCGAAATGGGAAGCACTTGACAATTATACTTCAACAAGAAACTGCCAGCGGTGTATGTGTTCTGAATAAATGGGAGAAAGCCAACCACGACAGGGCTAGGCTCCTTGCATCTAATGCAGAGCCAGCATCCACCTCACTTGATCTCAAGCCCATGCTGCATAATGGGCTCTGGTTAGGCGGACACTATGAATGCGCTCATTGGCAGTACACATCAGAGGAGATGAGCAGTTTGGGCATCAAAGACAGAAGGAATAAGTGCTAGTGTTCTGCAGCATAGGGGATGACTGCACCTCACAATGATCCATTATCTGTTTTATGAATAACTAGTGGAGGGGAGCTCAAAGGCTCCAAACGAAATAATGATGGAAAGGGAAACAGAAACCCCTTGATTTGATCAGTCCGCATTGTAGACATGTATTGAAATAGCATGTCACGGCCCACAGTCAAGTACAACTATGTTAGCTGAAATTATTTTAACTGGTCTTTAAAGAGTACGCCTACAACTGCCAGCAGGCCAGCACACTCGGTGATAGGCTCAGAGATGCACAAAGCATACATGCACAGGGGCTCTGGGGGGCTCATTCATGCTGTCAGCCCATGCATATGCATGAAGTAACTGTTCAGTGACCAATCCAGAGACAGCTTCTGAGCAGAAAAGAACTGAACATCCGATCAGGGAAGCGACCAGAAACCTTATTAAAACCCACATTCTGCCTCTTACGTCTCTTTGAAGCTTGGTTCCCTTGTTTGTAAAAGTGAGGGTAATATAATTAGAGTGGTCTGGAATATTAAATTAGAATATTGAAATGAGAATGGTCTGAGACAATGCTTGAAAAGTACTAAGGGCTTAATAAGTGCCACTTAATTGGGAGTCTAAGGGCCACAGAGACATACCAACTTAACAAATACCTATTGGTATTCTACAATATGTCAGCCTTGTGCCAGGTTCTGGGCATATGGAGACAAAACATGGTATTGTGGGGGGCTTCCATAGTTTAACTGGACACACTTATCCCTCTCTGTCTATGATTTCTGAATCCATGGATTCAACCTAATGTCAAGAATACATAAAAAGCAACGGCATCAATTACCAAACATGTTTAGACTCTTCCCTACTTTTACTTCCCAGATAATATAGTGCAGTTACTATGTCTGCAGCACTTAAATTACATTAGCTACTGTGGGTAATCCAGACCTGACTTAGCATGCATGGGAAGATACATAAGGTTATATGTAGGTTTTGCATCATTTTATGTAAGGGACTAGAGCATGTACAGATCTTGGTATGGGGGTGGGGCTCAGTATATATCATCAGCTCTCCCAAAGACACTAAAGCATGCCACATGCTTTATTTGTGCATATGAAATCAACACAAACAAACCAGCCAAGACAAGTCACTTGTGAGGGACATGAAGGAGCTGGAAATTCTCTTAGGTTACCTCTTGCATTGAAGATCATGGCCATAGAGAAATCTTAGGTTCAAGACACAATTCACTTTGAGTGGGGTAACCTGCAGAGGGACAGAAGGCAATGTCAGGAGGCATCCATGTTTGTCAGAAAAATATAAGCATGCCTTGACTTCCTTTCTACACAATCCAAAAATCAGACCATTATCACTGGGGTTTTGTCTGGAAATTCTTCAGTCTCAGAGAAACAATAGCTTTTCTGGGCACCAATGTTCCTGAGACCCTTGCTTGGACAGCCTCTACTCTCTGTCTTCCTGCTCTGTGCCTCCAGGAGGCTGTTCCTTCTCCTGTAGGTCCTGATGAGGAAACAGGATTGGGAAGTCTGAGATGGGAATGGTGGCTGGGGGCATTTACACCCCATCTTCTCTCTTAGAAGGCCACAGTGTGAGACCCTCTGCCAAAAGCCATATTTCCTGCCAGGTGGCTGCCTCCAGGGTGTTCTCCATCCCAATACCCAAAGACCCAGAGGAAGTGACAACAGGGGCTGTTATCAGCCCCAGGGAATTGTACTCCATCTCATGGGTTCCCCTCACCTTTGTAAATAGCTCCTTCATTAAACTCTCCTCACATCTTGCTTAATTTGAATGATGCCATCTGTTTCCTCTGGACCACTGACTGACACTTCTAGGTACCCAGCCTGGAGGCTGCTGTGTTCTGTGCATATGTTTTCTGGACCAGTGGAAAATAAGGCTGGAAATTTGACCATAACAAGATTGTCCTTTCAAATCTTCTTCACACATCCTGTTTGCTGTTCAGCTGGGACTAACCATGGGAGTTGGCCCCCCCCCCCCAATTCTTAGGAAAAGCTCTCTCCCATCTATTCTGGGACCAAGGAACCAAGAGGTATGTGTGGGGACAGAATTCACATGGACCATGGAAACTACACACCTATCACACGGTGTTTCTCAGGACTCCATAGAAGCCTGTGTGCTAAAACTCCTGGTGGAATACCTGGCTTACAGTAAGGAATTTGGGTCCTTTCTGGTTCTGTGATTGGCTGGACTTCAATTCCCAGGAACTCCATGGATATTGCTCTAAATGCCTGCTTGGCTCTGTAGCCACCTGTTGTTTCTACATCTGTAGCACAAATTCTAATTGGTCTTAATAACAGAAATTCAGAGTCAGCTATCAGGGAGTGAAAGCTGAAGGATCAGAAAAGCCGAGCGGCCAGCCACTAGAGTTCTTACCTCTATCAATTCTCAGACCAAATAGAAAATCCTGTCCTTAGACTGCCTCTTAGACTGACTGCCTAGACTGCAACCTCAGATTACAATGCTCCTGTCTCCTCCCTTGTTATAGTCCTCTCTCAGCTAAGCCATATCATTCCTGTCTCCACTTCCCTAGTGCTGAGATTAAAAGCATGGGATCCCAAGTGCTGGAATCACCTTTGTGTGAGCTCTTTCTCTTTTAGACTGGATCAATTTTTCTGTAGCCCAGGGTGGTCTGCCTCTGTCTCCAAGTCCTGGGATTAAAGGTGTGTGCCACCACTGCCTGGTCTCTAGTGACTTAACTCTGCACTCTGATCTTCAGGCAAGCTTTATTTGTGAAAACATTAACAAAATATCACTACATACATCTCCAATGTATAGAATTGTAATTCACATTTTTAAATCTCCTACTAGTGATCAAGCACCTCAGACCACAGAGAAGACAATAGCCATTGGCACAGTAAGCAGTCTGATTATCCACTTACTAACCTAAAGTTTGGGTCAGCTTCTTAACTGTTAATGCCTCAATTTCCTCATTGTAAAATGAATATATCACCCACCTTTAAATTTGCCAAGAGGAATCAACGAGGAAAGCATGTGAAACATTTATGCTCATGCGTTAGAGCTACACCCATTATCTTAGTTAATCCTTATGACAGTCCTAGAAGCACGTGAGATTGTTACAGCTTTGCAATCTTGGTCTGTTACTATGGTCATGAGGATATACTGTGTGACAGAACTCAAGCATCTGAGTGTAATAAATATATGAGCCACGGCTGCCGTGTACTGAGTCATTACTATGTACTAGCAACTGTGGAAAGCTCTTCATGTGCAGTATCCCGATTTCAGGCCAAAACAATACAGCCTATTTTCAATCCTATTCTCCATGAGAACCTGGGAACCCAAGGCTTAGGTTACATGCATAAGGACATGCATAGAAAAGGCCTCCAGTGGGACTGAAGGCTAGTTAGTCTCCATGCTCTTGACCACCAAGCTCTCCACTTCAGGGACCCCCTGAAACCCTGTCTGCCGTGTAAACGGTATCCTACCACAACCAGGCTGGCTTTCTGCTGTGACAGTGGGAAGCAGAGCTGAGTGCTGAGGCTGGCAAATGCAGCATCTGCTGTACTCTACTCCATTATGGAATGTGCAGTGGCTCACATTAAAACAAAAGATGGAGAAATAGTAGGAAGATGGGGTGCTTAGAGCTTTGCCAGTTGAACAGTGGCACTTGACATCACCAAAGTTGATCACAGCAGCCACCAGATGGGAAGCCTGAGAGGATCCTAACTGTCTATGCCATCATGATTGCAGCTTGTAGAGCAAGAAAAGGCACTCTGACAAGGTCCCTTCAGGCTCCCACAGCCTAGCCCTGCTGAACAAGGCAGCATCCCTGCCTCAGAGGAGCCCATCTAGGGACAACAGCTGCTTTCTATGCATTCTCATTCCTGCCTCTGTCTGAGCTTGTAGCGTGCAGCAGAACTGGGGAGATTCCTCCCATGTCCCCTTCAAGAAGGTTCACTCACGATCCTAGTTTTCTTTCCAGTGCTATGATAGGTCATTCTGATGAAAAGCAACTCAGCAGGAGGAAGGATTTAACTGGCTTAAACTTACAGGTCATAGTCCATCACTGAAGTAAGCCAGGGCAGAAAACATGGAGGAACACTGCTTGCTGGCTCACTCACCACCTCATGCTTAGCTAGACATCTAAGACAATCCAAGACCACTTGCCCAGGGAATGGCACCTTCCATAGTGACCTGGGGTCTATCTACAACCATTACCTATTAAGGCCATCTTTAACAGACATGCCCAAAGACCAACTTGATAAAGAAAGTCCTTTCTCAGGTGATTCTAGGCTGTGTCGAGTTGACATTTTAATGCTAAGTAGGACACTCGGATGGAAAGGGTGGAAAGTAATGTGATGTGCCTTTATCCGTTACAAAGTTGGAATAATGAACAATGGTGGGTCAGACACATAAAAGACACTGAGATGAGGTTAAGGAAGTAGGGTCCTTCCCAGGACAGAACATCAACAGGACTTTGAGGCAAGCAGCAACCACAGTGGAGGGGCTAAAGCTTTGCTAGAACCAGCTCAACTATGCATTGAAACTTTCTGGTCCAAGAGACTTTCAGGACGTGCAGTCTGGATTCTACATCTGCTCAGCCTTAGGAATTGACCTTTAGCCAGGGTCATGTAACACCCCCCACCCCCACCCCACCATGATGATGGGATCAGGAAAAGAGGTCAGCTGACTCAAGATAGACCAATCATAATCTCACTGGAAGTTACAACCCAAAAGACCCAGGATTTCTCCATATTTTTTCCTTTAAAATCTTACACATGCTTTGTATAATACTATAGCTCAAGGTCCCAAAATAAAGCCTGCCACTAGCAGGTGCTTAGTGTTTATTTTGAGCTAACGTTTGGCCAATTAGTCTCCCTAGAGAGAGCTGAAGTTCCTTAACCCAGGAGCTGGGACACCCATGCTGTGAAAAATGGACGGGAACTGGCAGAGGGTCAAGGAGGAGGATGAATAAGGAGAAGGATGGAGAACATGACAAACTTTTTAAACCCTTTTCAATATTCTTATGATAATGTTCTTTCTCCTGAAGCTAGCTTGCATGGGCCTCAATATTTAAAAATCAAGTCATTGCAACACAATAGCAGTGTTTTCCTGAAAACCTTCCTCAAAGGGATTGAAGAGAATCCTGTGAACGCTTGAAGTATTTTTAGCTGAGTGCTCTTGAGGCCCTAGGGACAACTTTAGTGTTTCCCCTGATACCTTGCCTGACCTGTCTCCAGAGGAAGGCATGGGAAGGCAGCACACTGCCAGCTCCAGAGCCTGACAGCCTGCTTCCAGTCCTGGTCCATCCTTGTCACCCTGCAGCTAGAAGCAGCTGATGCAACTGCTCCTTCCCCTGTAAGAGAGGCTGTAGCTGCACCTGCTCCAAGAGAGACTGAAAATATGGACATGTCGATACTGAATAACATGAAGACACTGGGCGGGCAGGACTGGTGTTGGCTCCCACTTCCCTTTGAAGGTGTTCATGGTGTACCATATGTCTCTTGCTCCGTGCATTCTCTGATCTCGGTTAGGTAATGACAATAATAAAAGGTCTGTGGTCACTTTAAGTCAGAGACACTGCCTCCGTTCATTGTGTAATTCTTCCCTCTCCTTCCTGCTTGGGTTGCGGCCAGCAAGAACCTGTGGATCCTGCACTTCTGCTCTTCCACTAGCTTGGGGACTTAGTTTCTGGTCCCTCCAAAAATCGTGGGGGTAAGGAAGGAAGTTAAAGGGGAATGAGAAGGCTCTTAAATGGTTGGTACTGCCAAAGGTTGGCTTTGTCCTCTCAGAGGGCAGCAGGTGCATTCAGTGGACATTCTCCTTCCTGGAAGATCTATACTGTTAATGGAGGCAGCCTTCCCTGGCTACCTGTGACGTCAGCTCTGTTAGTGTAGACAGGTTTCCCATTTGAGCAGCTCTTTTCGTTCCCCAACACTCAGGTCCTTCCTCCTAGATCCAAGGCTGGTATTCCACTGCTGCTCTAAATATGATGTTCTGTCCTGTTTTACTTGCCTCTGTGGGTCATGCCCCGACTTCTTCTGGGCTGCCACCAGCCACTGTAGCTTTCACAAACAGGAAAAATACTCAAGTCCATCTCATGCCCCAGCTGCAGGCCACGCAGCCATCTGAGAACCTCCACGGACCAGGGCTGAGAACAAGAGAATATACTCCTTCCTAGGGCAGTCTTCACATACTCGTCCCTAATCAACAACACTTCAATTCTTACACCCAAACAAGAACAAGACTTGAGAAATGTGTCACTTTTGAAAATGCTGTACTTGGCTGGCCTTCCTCATCTAGCCTGTGAAGTGTAGCAGCTGTTAGACCTGGTGCCTCTGTGGAAGCTTCAATTGAAAACTCCTGTAACATGCATTTTTCAAAATGTGTGGCAGGCATGAAGCCCCAGGTTCAATCCCCAGCATTAAAAATTAGAAAAACATCGGCATGCACAGCTAAGCTGGAGAAGCTAAGGCAGGAGGCTCACCTTATAATAGTGTTGAAGGCTGACCTGGGCAACAGAGTAAAACCTCACTGCAAAACATAGAAAGGGAAAAGTTCAAAATATGTGAGGTTGAGCAACTGTCCTCATAGCCAAGGCGAGACTCTGATCCAGCTCACCTGCGAACACACAGCTGGGAACTTGGTCACATCTGCACCCACATCTGCCTTTCCATTGCTGCATTACAGCTCTTAAATGAGGACAGACAGAGCTGCATAGCCTTGCTTTGTGGGGTCTGACATGTGGTCCGAGGAGGCCTGCCTGGAACGGCAACAGCAAGTGAGACGCAGAGGGGAATATCCCTGAAGTGTATGCAGGCGGCTTGCACCAGATGGGAACTGGATCCAGAGAACTGACAAAGGAAAGCATTTCTTCCTTTGCCACACATTCCCTTCTCTGCTATCCACACTGGCACACACTTGTAGACCAGGGCTGCCAAGGTTCAATAATGAAACTGACATGGGGAAAAGTGAGAGTTTTGGGGCTCCCCCATTTTCTGAACCCTAACCCCACATAATCCCACATAACACTTGCAATGTTCATGTGTTTGAGGATTTTCATAGGGAAGGCTGAGATTACTTGTACCAAAATTTGAGGAGCAAATGGTAGCAGAAGGTACATATAAAGATAGCTTGATAGCCTATGACCACTTCCACAGTGGGTAAAAACACACCAGCCCCTCCCTTCTCCTCCCTGTCATGTCACCAATACCTTCTAGTATTCATTCCTGGGCTAGCTCTAGCTACTACACCATGAGATTATCAACCTCTTCCCACTTTCCAGAGGCTCCAGTTCCAGTGAGAAAAGCCAACATGCAAATCCAGGATAGAAGAGTAAGGATGAATATGGTCTAGAGCCACATGGTGACACCACAGCCATCCAAGGGACCGCAAGGACCTTGTAAGGATAATAGAGTGCTCAAAAGGATTCTTGTTGCTGAGTGATAGCATGGCTCAAATGTAGTGGACGTAGTCTGTATGTCTGTGGCGCTGCAGGCACAAACAGCTGCATTTTCAGGAACACCAGTGGGTAGTCCATAATTCTTGGTTGCATACTAGCTTATGTATTTACTGCACTATATGGCTGTCTTTATTTTAGAGTGTGTTCTGTTGTTTATAAAACTATCTTTGCTATAAAAGTAGGCCGCACATACACACTTGGTATTTGTCTCAAGGCATCAGAAGACCACGCCAAGAACTTGACCTGGACCTACAGATACAGTTCACAGACTATCCTGCATCTCTGCTGTGGGGACAGAGTGGGGAGGGGCCAGATGAGCTCTGAGGTAATCTTCCAGATGTTTCATGACTGGTACTGACTGACCAGGCTAGAGACTGCCTGCCCATCTAAATCGATGCCAGCCCAGCCCTGACAGAAGCAGTTTCTTAGAAGGCTGATGCTTGTGCTTGGTCACGATTCATTCGATAGATGTGCTGAACAGAAGCAGCCCTTGCGAGGGAACCTGCAAAGGCAAAGAAGGAGAAGAATTCTAGGGGAATGCTCAGAACTTCTTTGTTGTAAATCTCTCACGGCTGAATGCAGTCAGTAGATGTCAGTTGGATTTACAAGAGAATACAAACAAGAGAATGAAAGGAGTGGAGGAGGTGTGATACAGACCCACAGTGGAAACGGCTGCACAGCAACAGTAAGGCGGTGACATGGCTTCAGCTGACTGCAGAGGATGGCGTGCCAAGAACTTCCCCTGTCTGTGCTATTCCATCCTGCCTGCCATGGCAAGAACATTGGCCAAGATTACAGATAGGACGCTATCGGAATGCCTAGAATAGCCCCTGCCACATGTTCTTCCATAGGTATTTGTCTCACCCAGAGAACATAGTACCAGCTTATACAGCCAGGCCTATGTGACCCTGAGTATCTTCTCTTAGTGCATATTTTCAGAGTGTAGTTGGGCAACTTGGGTGAATTGGACATAGAAATAAAGCTGTTTATGTGTGTATCATTTGCACACAGCATCCTAGATGCAAATCTACTTCTCTTGGGGTTTAAAGAAACAATAATGAATTTGGGCCAGCTGCGGAAATCAAACAAGCTTTATATGCCATGCAAACCCAACACAAAAGATAGGACCTTTGAGACGTGTAGCAAGCTTTTTTGTTGGACTTTCTTGAACTGTCAGCCCACAAATAATGATATGGAGACTTATTACTAATTACGAAAGCTTAGGCTTGTTTCCAACTAGCTCTTAGAACTTAACCTGTATTTTTAAATCTGCATTAGACCACATGACTCGTTACCTCATCTCCATACTGCACATCCTGCTTCCCTTGTATCGCTGGTGAACCCGCCCTTCTTCTTCCCAGAGTCCTCTCTCTGCCCAGAAGTCCCACCCACTCTCTCCCGATCACAGCAATACATCTTCCATCTTCACACATGGTAAACAAATATTCTGCAGGAGAGCATCAACTTTGATAATGTACAAAGCAGTCCAAGCTCTCTATGGAAGGTCACAGACCCAATAAGGACTACTATGTTGTTGAGGGGCGGCCAGTTGGTCTGTGGGTCAAAGGATCTGGACAGCAATCTTGGAGCATTGGTGCTCTGGGGTCTTCTGATTCTCAGTGGCCAAAAACATCCAAATTTTATCTAAAATCTAGCATTTGAGAACACAATAAAACTTAATAAACTGCTCCCTGGTTTTGTAGATGCTACCCACATGTTCTCCACCATCCTGCTGTTTCTGTAATTAGCCTTCAGACGCCAGAAATGAAGGCTCTACAACAGTCTAGGAGCTCTGAAGGTGGGACCCTCACCCTGACAATCTGTACATTGCATCTCAGCCTAACAGAACAGTCACTGCTGGATGTGTCTCTCCTGGGTGCACCAGTACCGCATGGCACCAAAATAACATTTAAGTATTACCTTACACAGAGAACAAAAAAGGAAAGCCAACTGAGTTGCTAGCTACTTCATGTGTTTATTTCAAATACATTTTATTAATATTATCCTTCAAATGGCTGGTCTGCTGAAGACTTGTAGAAAACAAGATTTGTGTGCATTCATTAAGCCTCTAACGTGGAAGCATATTCTCATACCAATTATTTTTTAACCAACTAATCAGCATGCTTCATTCATAAATTGGGATTTATCGGTATAGTACATGAGAGGAGAGAAGACATTCGTATTTAATTTGGTTAATATGCAGAAATGGTACTGTCTATGTAACAACCCGCTTTTGTTAAGGAGCCGCAGCTGGAAAGAGTAGCGGCTGTTAGTGAGGGCACTGCTCCCAGTCCCAGCAGCTCGCAGCAGACACTCAGTTTGCACTCTGACCTTTCAGCGCACATGCACCCCCTCACAAGCTAAAGCCTCCTGTTACTTCTGCAGATAGAACCAGTTACACCTGCTCTGGTGGTGGAAGGTGTGGGAAGAGGAGGCCGTGAGAAAGGTCTCCCTTCCTCCCACCCTGTTCATTTCCCTCCCCTCTTTTCTCTTTCTCTCTCCTTTCCATCTCTTACCTCCAGATACTGGCAAGGATAAAGCCCAAAGGAATATGGTTCAAAGGCAGAGCACATGAGGGCTGGAGAACTTATTTAAGAGCACGCGCCCCTCCGCATAGATGACGAAAGCTCAGTTCCATTACTACGGGATTCTACACTAACTGATTGATTCTTCCCACCCTGTGCCTGATCAGCACCACAGCCCATCTGCTATGCAAATAATTTCCCTGTTCTGAAGTCCTCCCTCAGGACTGCTTTCACATATGTCTCCTCTCACAGGCTGACTGAAGACCAAGCCAGAACACAGGGTTATCCAGTCCATAAGGAGCCTGGTTTATCTCTTCAGGCCCTCTACACACAACGTCTCGCTTAAAACTGGAGTCTGTGTGGCTTCCTAGCCAAGCCAAGAGAATTGCTTTGGCCTCACCTAGAAGTGCAACGTGGGGAGAGGCGACTACTGGTAGGGATCACATGACCTTTCTGTGACACACTGGAACCTGTCCCAGGCACTCTCTTTCTGTCCAGCCTTGGAGCCAGACTGCTGAGGTCTCCACTCTGGGGACATTCTGATGTAGCACATTATAGAGAGGCCCTGATTTTGTGTTTTAAAAGAGAGTGTGTCCTCTTTTAAAATTTTTCACCAGAGCTCTTTTTAAATTATGGAATGAATGCTCACTGGAGAGATTCAGAAAGAAAAAAATCCTTTTAAAGTCAAGAAAAAAACATGACCCTTAATCCCAGCACTGTGGAGGCAGAGGTAGGTGGATCTCCCTGAGTCCGAGGCCAGCCTTGTCCACATAGCGAGTCTCAGGACAGCCAGAGCTATGTAGAGAGAACCTATACCAAAAAACAAAACAAAACAAAAACCCAATATATAAGTAAGCTAGTCTGTAATAACTCCACGACCAGGAGCAAGTCACTCACATTCGGAGTAGCTGCTTCCTGTCCCCTGTGCAGTGGCAGAACAGGTCTGCTCAGCAGGAGGGGAAGCATGGACTTCCTCCATCCGGAAAGCTTAGAGGGTATACACATGTATCACAGTTAGTCACGAGATAAACTGTAAGACGAAGTCTGTGACTGTGGTAGAGTCAGAATACCCTCTGCACTGTAGAGCTGACTTAAGGGCCATGTCAAAGTCTAAATACAACCTGGTCAAATAGCGCTCCTGCACCGCACCACCCCGGGACACCCTGTGGACTGTTGTGTCCATCTCATTATAAGAGCACAACCATCTTCATACTTTTATGTTTTAATTTTATTTTGTGAACGAATTCACAAGCCAGTAAAAATTCTTCTACAGCAGGAGTTTAAAGGCTACCTAGCATTCCACTCTACTAACTTAACCTTTTTAAGCTCTTATTCATTATTAGACAGCTTAGACGGTTCTGTCCCCTTCTGCCACTGTAAATAATACTGCTTTGAACATCTTCTTGAGGATATCACTGTAAATAAATAGGGCTGTCTTGTTTAGATAGATTCCTAAAAGGAAAATTACTGGGCCATGGAGTAGTAATACTTTCTGAGTATCATGTTTCATGCTGTTCAATTTGTTTCCAAAGAGATGAGCTATCATGGAAATTAGGGTATTTTCATTATTTCAACTAATCTTTAATTACACAAGTAATTCATGGAATACAATCTCCTTGCAAAAATATTTTAAAAGACTTAAGTCTCTTTTAATGGTCTCTTCCAATGTCTGAAGCCTTTAGAACTTAACAATTCTCAGTTACAAAAAACCTGCAGCGATGTACTGGCTCTATTGTATGTGTCACACTCTTACTACAGACTGTGTATCTGCGAACTAATCAAACGTACGTCTCTGTGACTACAGGCATTCTGCATTTCTGTACGGGGACAGCCCCCACAAGGGTAGCCTGGACATGAGCAGCCTCCACAAGGGGGGCATGCACATTATGGTTCACGCCTTCAGCCGTGGGCCTTGGAGGCAGGGATACAGATATAGCTCACTCCTACCTTTCCCTGTTTTCCACGGGACAGACACCAGTCTCCTTGGCTATTCCCTACATGTAGAAAAGTGAAGCATCCTAGCCTAGTTTTCACAAAGTGTGCTGCCAACAATACCCTTTCACATGAGCTGTTTTGGTTTGATTTTCTCTGCTGGAAGCTAAGCAGTAGAATTTCTGAATCGTCCATGGGGTGTGCATGCTTTCAATTTTAACGGATTCTGTCAAATTGTACAGGGCATTTAAAACTACTTTTATTGACAACTTAGGTACAATTGTCAAGGCTGTACCTGAAGTGTTCTGTTCTGTAGGTTACCTCCTAAAGGTCTCGTCACATTTTCTTCATCAGCTCTCCATCCCTGTCTTCCCAGTCCCACTGTGGTCCCTGACCTGTGGTGTACGGTGAAGGAATATGGGTTAGGTGCTCTCCATCCTCTCAGGGCCCCACTGGACACCTGAACCCTTTCAGCATCTGCCAAACCCCTGCTCATCTTTCCAGACAGCACTCAAATGTCCGTTCTTGGAAGCCTTCCTTGCAGATGAGGCTGAATAAGGCAGCTAAGCTTCAGTGTCCTCATGGCACCCTTATTCATGGGCTCTTCTTGCTTACTGCAACTTGAAATATGGTTAACTCTATCTTAATAGTTACCTGGAGAATTTGGGCTTTAATGGTGCATCACAATCGAGAGTCACCTTAAAAATGTGGATCACTGAAAACAAGAATGTCCATAAGTGTTGAAAGGAAGGAACCAAGCACATCCTGCTGTCTTCACGGACAACACAAAAGGACTATAAAAACTAAACAGCCGACAGTTGACTCTCAATGGTGATCAGGAGTTCAATAAAAATGATGAAAAATCAGTAAGAAAGTAAGTCAGCATGTCCCACCTGCACACAGAAATTGAAAAACATTTATCCCATTGGAAAACATAACATTCTTAGTTCACCATTTTTCCACGAAACCTAGACGATTTTAATGTGATTTGTCTTTTAAAATACACCACTGAGAATGAGACAGGAACCTGCCTAAGTAGTCAGAATAAGGAGACCTCACTGTCCTAAATTTCTAGCGAGGGTGTCAACTCTGAAAAGAAAAGGCTGAGGAAAAGGGACTAGGGTTAAACACAGCAAACATCAACAGAAGTAGCTGCTGCGGAGCTGGGGCGGTATGTGAGCTGCTTATATTTGCCTTTCTAAGCATCCCAGTTTATCCTGCCATGTGCGTACTTTTAAATCAGAGAAATAGAAATGGCCCACACATTTTTCAGACGTTAAACAAGTTTCTAAGAAGAAAAAAGTTAGAACTGGTGCATTTGTATGCGTCTAACAGGTGAAAATAATTCCTAAATAACTTACTCCCCAAGTCCTTCTCTTAGACTAGATAGCCACTCATTCAGCATGGGGCAGAGGGCATGGTGGTTAACAATCGGGTACAGTTCCTACTCTCACATGCTTCCAGTGCAGTAAGAGCCAGCAACTCAAATACCAAACAGGGTGGGGAGCAAGGGGAAAGAAGGGAAACCCACAAGCAAGGCAACTCACTAGCTGCTAGCATCTGAACACTTGGGAAAAGAGGCTAATGACAGCCCGTCTCCCACATGTTTAAAAACTTACCACAATATGCAAAAATACTGCTGTCAAGAAGTATGCCTCCAAACATTAAAATCTATGGGTGTTCAAGTTCTTTATGTAAAATGGCATGGTATTTGCATATAACCAATACAACCATCTATGATGTATTTCATCAGCTCTAAAGTATTAACACAATATAAAAGTTGTGTAAATAGTCTGACAAAATGTAATCCAGACAGTACTGCATAAAAAAAAATCTATCCACGTTTGGTGAAATTACAGCTTTTTGCAAATATTTTTGGCCAGCACTGACTGAAGCCACAGATAAGGAAGGCAGTCAGCTTCTGGGTGTCATGTGGGAGATTTCTGTAGAGGGAAATTAAGGATTTTATTTATATGCCGCTTGACCATTGTCTAATTTTGAGAATGGCATTCTTCAGTTCTTTAATAGCATGTGAGCCTGTAAGTAAATGATAGTAGGGCTCCATGCCTGAATATTACGCTCAAGCTTCATGCATCCTTTGCTCCCCAGCAGGAATTCCACGTACTTGGAATTTGATGTGTCCCCAGGAGCCTTCAAGGAGAGGCCTGACATACGGATGTGCATGCTTTCTTGTCTGATGCTAACTTTAACCATGTTCTCCTTCCCCCTTCCTTGGCCCGCCATCTTAACCTAGGCACATGGCTCTCACTGCATTGCGCATACACTGCTGTCATTATCTCTAGCACACAGCTGTCACTTCAAGAATTATCAGCCTGTCTCCAGGACCTACTAAAGAGCCTGTCAGATGTAGACACCTGGTAGACTTTGTTTGTCTTGAGGCATAATCATCAGTTTGGCATTCTCAAATGACACATATGTCTACATAGGAAGTAGAAAAAGACAAGATCTCCTGAGTAAATTGGAAATGTGGGGATCCTGAGAGAAGGTGGAAGGGGAGGGAGAGGGAGGGGAATGGAGAAAAATATATATCTCAATAAAAACAAAAAAAATAATCATATTTGGTACACTGTTATTGCCTAGAAGCTACCCAAAGAGCTTGGCATGTCCTCACCTCATTTAACCCTCTAGAAAACTTTCTGGGCATCATTTTCCAGGTGCAGAAACTAAGATCAGAGAGACGAAAAGACAGGAACAGAAGTCACTCAGCTGATGACAGAGATGGGACTTGAACCATTACCCAATTAAAACATCTGTTTTCTAACCCAGTAACTTAGTATTTCCTGAAATTCCCCAGTCAGAAGGTTCATGAAGGGACAGTCTCTTGCTTTGATTATAACATCTGTTGGGTGAAATATGCATTTATTTCAGCATGTATTAGAAAAAAGTTCATGACATCATAATATATATATGGCATGGCATTAGTATCAGTGATACAAATTTTTCTTTTAGATTATTTACTTAGGTTCTAAAACTCATGTCCATTTGAAAATAATGATGAACAAGAGGCAGCAGAATGACAGAATGTAAATTAGGAATCTTCCTATTTTAAAGGAGTAGAACTAGAACTCAATTGCCTCAAAACAACCATGTATGAATTTAAAAGAGCACACACACACATGCACAAACACACACACATGCACACAAAACACACACAAGCACCCACATACACATGCACACACACATATGCATGAAAACCAGGAAACTAAATTTTAAATTCTCACCATGCACTTATAGGTTATAAAATGTCACCTAAGATTTAAACTGTATCTCAGATGTTATCAAGTGAGACTCCAAATAGTCCCTAAGTTTCTACATTTGAAGCATGTTTCTTCCTTTTTTTTCTATTTTTGGAGCTTAAATAGCTGGATAGATTAAAAATTGCCTTTAAATAAAAAATGAGCTAGGGACCCCGAGCTGTCCTCTGCCTCATTTCAACTCTGAGCAAATGGTGAATTACTACACCTCTGGACACAGTGGTTTCTAACTACAAGCTGCCAGCAGCACAGAGTGTGGCCATAATGCTACCTATTTCCCTTGCTAAAATATTTATGCTCTTATTAGACTTTACATAGGCGGCTGAATGTGAAGGTACCTCCTGTGGGGGCTGGGTCGTTTCAAGAAGCCCATTACAGAGACTCAACTCAACCACATTAGGGACTTGAGCATCCACTTATAGGTGATATTGCTCATTAATATTAGACCATTTCTGTCTCCGCGCTTGTTATGAGGCAGTGATAACATTATGTGTGCGCATGCACGTGTGTAGGCACACATTGGCTGGTGGCTCCTAAGCAATCCACTTCATTAAGAAGCAGTTTAACATGGAGGGTGTATCAATAACGATCAGCTTGATGCAGCTGCAGCACTGCACCGAAAATGATTTAGCCAAGTGAAGCAATTACTATGGATAATGCATTTTACACAAGGCTGAGATGGCTTAGTGTTTATAAAGTAATTCTCTGGATTTATAATGACTGATCTGCTGTGCGATCCTCAGCAGAGAAGTTTTATGTTAACAGGAGCTTCACATATGCTACTAGGACACTGCCATGTCTCCCCTCCCCACAAAACCCCAACAAACAATATAATGAGGAGTACTAGTTGTAAAATGTCTCAAATTTTTGTTGTCTTTTTTTCTAAATTCAACTGAATATGTCTTACTCTGGATTTACTTGTGATTTGTATAGAAAAAAAAAAGAAACTACCTTAACTCCAAAAATATTTGCTAAAGGCTTATGTGGGTTGGAACAAAGAGGAGAGAGCCCCTGAGCTTGAGAGGCAGCTAGAGCTAGTGGGAGTTACACAGTTGATTACACAACAGTAGACTACGTGCTGAACGTGCATACTGACCTCGGAGGAGGTGCCATCTCTGCTGGTGGCCAAAAAAGGTCATCTAGGATAGGACCCTTGTAGAAGGCCCTGGACGAACAAAGCAGATGCTCAGCTGTGCAGGGATGGTAGTGGGCACAGGACACATCTGTTCTCTCAGGACTTCTCCTGGTCCTCTACAGCAGCTTACTCTTTCGGCCTGAGGCTGCATCCTCTAGTTTAAGGGAAAGTAGGTCCACATCCAGGCATATGGTTCAGTTCCCACCATAAGGCCTAACAGTGGGCTGTTAAGTGTGTGGTGGGTCTCTGGAGAAGACTCCAGTGTGAGGAGAAATCAGACTCTTTGCAGCCCTGTTTCTTGTTTCTGAAAGGCACTGCATGACAACTGGGCCTGGGGACTGGGACTGACATTTTAAGACCTCAGAGAAAGCCAAGAACATCAAGAGATGCCAACTGGAACCCTGATATCACTGGCTAGCCAGCATCAGAAAATACACACACACAGCCTCTTAGATGTGACGGAAATCTCTTCATATGGCGCTGAGTGCTGCCATCTCTGGGTTTCGTTCCTTGTAGCAGATGGCACTCTGGCTGAGAGTTCATTGTGTGTAGACAAGTCTCGCGGGGTGCTAAGCAGCAGAGGATCAGGTGGCAAGCACCAAGGTGATGGGTGGGCCCTTTTGCCATGTCCTAAGAGTTTGGCATTGGCTTTCAAACAATGTTAGGCTTTCTACTGGGGTGTGTGAGGTGACTGTGGTGGCACAGACAAGGCAAGGCATTGAATCACACAATGAGAAACTTAGATCGTCACCATTCTCTCCTGTACTTCCCATTATAGAAAGAGTATTTTTCATAGTTTAGACTAGAAAGTCTTTAAAACCCTTTCCCACCTTATTAACTCTCATTTCAAAGAGGAGATCTCAAACCCATGGCCTTTGACATGCATACAGGATCTAGGCGAAAGTAAATATCATTCTTTTGTTTCCATTGTCATAATTCTGAGAATCACTTTTTGGTTATAATAAGTGACACTAAGTTCTTTATGTTTCTTTGAACATACACTTAAATTTTTTGAAATAAACCAAGTAACAAAAAATATCAAGTAAGGCAAATGGTGATTCCAGAATGAAACCGACCAAGGTTTGATTGGAGCTGAGCACATATGATAGTTGCTGAAAACATTTCAATCACGGAGTAATATAATTTAAAAACAAAGATTTCGTGGGCAAAGCTAGGCATTAGGTCTAAAGATTGCTTTGGCAAAACAAATGAACAAACAAAGGTGAGACATGCTCAGATTTGAACCAAAGGAGAAGAGAAGAAAATGAATGGCAAGGAAAGAAAAAGGAGAAAAGCTCAAGGACAGAGCAGGCAGAGCTTGAGATGACTTTTAAGGTTGGCTTAGGTGACTAAAGAATGAATCACACTGTTAAGTGAGTTAAAGAAAACAGGAGGAAGACTGGGGAGGAAGTGGAGGAGGGTGAGGGGTGTAACTGGCTGCATGAGCCCACTGCCCATGTTAAACCCAGAAAAGAACACCTCCAAGACTTCAGTTCTCAAAGCATATTCATCCAATCACAACATCAGCATCATCTGGAAGCTTACTGGAACCACACAGCTAGGTTTTCCCACCATCTCTTCCTGCTGCAAGTGTCCATGGACTGAAGCTTCTGCAACCACAAGCCCAAATAAACCGTGTCTCCTAATAACACATGATTTGGCATGGATTTTGTTACACTAATGGGAAACTAACGGCATGCTAAAACTTGAGGCTGCAGGGCTCGGGAGAAAGAGGATAGTCAAGATACTTGTGCAAAACCAACTGTATTATTTTACGCAAGGCCTTTTGCTAGAGCCCAGTTTTCTCAACTATCAAGTGAGTGGCTACAGGACTGCTGGCAGGTCACTAAACCTTGCTACTTCTGAGAGCGCAACCCTCAAATACCCACCTTGCTTTAATAACAGAGTCTGACTTTTGAAAAAAGATTTACTTACTTATGTATTTTCTGTATATGAATACTTTGTCAGCACACCAGAAGAGGGAATCATGCAGTTGTGAATTGCTATGTGGATGCTGGGAACTGAACTCAGGACCTTTGGAAGAGCAGTGAGTACTCATAACCACTAAGCCATCTTCCCAGCCCCCAGAGCCCAACTTTTTAACAGAGTACCCAGGAACATCAACAAAGCCCATGTTTTTCGACTCTATTTGTAGTAGGTGTGGCCACATGGCCTATTGTGAACCATAGAATAGATGTGATGCCTATGTCTTCTGAAAAGTTTCCTCAAAGAGAAGGTTAGGTCTCTTCATCCCTTTCTCTGCCCTCCAGCCTCATGCATCTTGGCTGTAAGGAGGAAGGCACACTTAGAGGCAAGAAGAGCAAAGAAAACAGATGCCTGGGTTCCCAGTGAGCTCTGAAAACCACTCACTGCACCAGCTCTATTTTAGTCCCCCGAACTATTTTACATAAGAAAGGGGCAGTATTGCTTTAACGTTTCTTAGTTTGGTTTCTCTGTGTTCTTACATAGTAAGCCTCTTCTACTTTGTAATGGTAGAAGATGCTATGAGGAAAATGTAAGATAAACCAGCCTTTAATCCCAGCACTCAGGAGGCAGAGGTAGGCAGATTTCTATGAGTCTGAGGCCAGCCTGGTCTTCAGAGCAAGTTCCAGGGCAGAGGAGCTATAGAGAGAAAAGCTGGTTCAAACACAAACAACAAAAAGCAAGACTCCTTGTATTTTGAGGCCCAGCCTGGGAATCTGTATTTGATGTAGGCTAATGTTTGTGAGTAGCATACGCTCAAAGAACAAGAGGGCAAGAAATTTGGACACGAAAGAAAAGGATAATTTTTAGTCACCCTTTCCCATAGGCACTTTTTCTTTTTTAAAGAAAACAACATTCAGAACTGACATTCTCTTTGCAATATTAATTCGGTCATGAGGAAATCATTAGACCAATTATACCAGTATTTGTGAGTTCCTGGATTTATTGGGACAATCCGTAATCCCTGCCTCCCAGGTCTTTGTCCTCTGGCCCCCACAGCTTGCCAGCATGTTCAGCAAAGTTGCTGTTTTCCCTGGCAGTGTAGGTAAAATTCTACAGCCCAGCTATGCGGTGTGAGATGGCAGTTACTTGGCACGACGGCCATGGTTTTGATGCATGAGGAAAAGTGTGTCTACTCAAAGCAGAAAGGGGTGATCGAGGTCTGCAGCCTGTCCATGCAGGAAGCCGGAGCTCTGAGAGAATCCAAGTGTGGCAGTTTGGATATAATTGGCCCCCATAATCTCATGTGGAGTAGCACTTTGGTGTGGCTGTGTTGGAGTGGACATGGTCTTGTTGGAGGAAATGTGTCACCGTGGGGGTGGTCTCTGAGGTTTCCTATGCTCAGGATACTGTCTAGTGTCTCTGTCAATGTCCTGTTGCCTACAAGATGTAGGATTCTCAGCTACTATCTCAGCACCACATCTGCCTGCATCCTGCCATGTTCCCGACCATGACAGTAACGGTCTGAACCTCTGAAATTGTAAGCAAGTCACCCCAATTAAATGTTTTCACTTACAAGAGTCGTCATGGCCATGGTGTCTCTTCACAGCAACAGAAATACTAGGATATCAATTTATCCCGTGTGATGCACGTCACAGTTTGTAAAGGGCAACCCCTGCTCTCACTCACTCATGTCCTTGCAGGATGAGGCATTTCAAGGGAAACATGTCCACATGCTGGGCCTCATCTTTTCAAACCTGTTGTTTAGTAAGGATGCACTGGAGGAGCTGGGTGTTCCCTTCCGAACAGTTTGTTAACTAGCACTCCGGGCTAGCGTGCTATGGGAAGGCGGCAGGAAAATTCAGACTTGTGCACACTGCAGAACACCAAGCAAAAGAAGAAAAACTAACTGAGCAATCAGTCATTTAAAATGGTGTGTTCTAAGTAAACACACACCATTTCCTAACACTGGGTCTCAGTGAAGAGCAGAAGTGGAATTTGAGAAAGATCTGTTCTGGGAATTGGTTCCATCTCCGTCCAGCTCACAAGTTTTGGACACTCTTGGAAATGAGGCTATCCCAAGAGTTAGCCCATCCTCTATTCTTTCTTTGCTTTCACAGAAGTTGCCTTTAACTCATAATTTTTATAGTCATTAAAAAGCATATTTTGACATTTTATTAGAAAGCTCATTAATGTTGCTAGCCAAGAAGTTGTTAAGTATTAATTTCTTGTGTGGTCAAACTATATACCTGTCTATATTTACCTTCTTACTATAAGCAATAATGAGGACACCGAGTCCTTCAATTCAATTAGAAAGTTCTTGGGCTGCTGACTCCAAAAGGATCAATTGCTTTAAATAATTCTGCATGTGTGCATATGAGCTTATGCCATCTATGGTAGCTTCTTCTGTAGGGGTTCCATAGTTTACAATGTGTCTCAGTGTTTTATAGAAAGGAAAGGTACCAGGGACCATGCATTGTACAACTCCTGTGGGTCTCATTTACATATAGTCTTCGGTACCTTATGGAATTGCATAGTACACAATATAAGCAGCCTTGGGTGAAGGCTATGATTGCTAAAGTCATTAAACAGGCCTCTAGATAGCTTGGGTGTGTGCTGTTTGGAAATGGCTGCAGTGTATGTTTCAGGAGTAGGGGTGAGGACATTAGAGCTCTAGTGGGCCAATGTTCACCTTGTGAAATTTCTGTCACCTGACAAGAGTTAGAAGAAAGAGGCTGGTGGCGCAGACATTAACATTGCTTCCTGGAAAGCTCTAGGTTTGGGATGTGCTTGGCTTCAAGACCCAGAGAGGGCTGGGCAGCAGCTAGGGACATATAGGCATTCCCTGGCCTATAGTTTTTGTGAGGGTGTGTTTGTATACTAGACAGGAAGGGAGCTTTGTAAAATTTATTTTTGAACCTGGTAGCACCTTAACATTTGGGCAAAGTATGTTTGCCCTGCAAACCGCAAGCTTCCTGGTGAGCACAGTTCATGGGAAGGACTCCTACCACTAGCAAAGTGCTCCAGCCAGCTCTTATCTGCAACTGCAGAGCCCTTTAAAGCTCCTAAATGGAGCTGCTGAATTGTTGCCATGGTTACCAGAGGACAGTTTCTGAGGCCACAGTGTTTTCAAGGAGGGTAGTCTTGGGTTGAATATCCTGGGGTTCTGAGTATGTAACAGACTTAAGAGAACAGTTTCTCCCTTCCTTCTCTCTTCCTCACAGTGCCCAACCATGCACCTGACCCTTGGTGACTCAGATGTCCCCAGTAACCATCCTAGTCTCTGCCAGACCAAACCTTAAATGATCAGACCGATCTAGGAGTGGAAGCACTGACTGTGAGTCTTGGCATGACTCCTCCTGCAAACCAAGAGAGGTTCCTAGACACTTGGTTCATGTCACTTCTTCTAGGCAAAAGACGCAGCTTAAGTAACTCTCTGGACTCAGTATGCTAGCTAATAAGGCACCAACATCTTGAGCACTGCACATGGGCACAGCACTTACGCAGACCTCATGTAACTCACTAACCTAACAAGAGGGTGGAGAATACTGTCCACATTTTATCTATGGGGAAGGAAGGACATGTAGTGGTGCTGCTTAAGGCTGCACAAGGAGGAAGTAGTAGAGCTGGGATTCAAACTCAGGGCTATTAGGTTCTAAATGGCAGACAACTTTCTTCTATGCCACAGTTGCCATTTTGGATACTGAGAAGAACTAATAGCTCCAAGAGACCCATGACCATCTATTGGACACTGAACGCCCATCTATTCATTAAGTAAACATGTCCTCAGTCTGTTCTGAGCCAGATCCTCTACTGGTCACTGGCAATATATAAAGACAAATCACACACAGTCTCTGCCCTTAAGAAACTAACCTACTAACAGCTAGTAGTAATTTAAAAACAGGAATCTAAAAGACTCCAGTGAAGGGAAGTTAGGGAAATCATTCTGGAAGAAACAGTACCTGGCTGAGCCAGCTCAGTATCAAGGTATGTGGAGGGTAGGGGCAGAGGAGGGGAACAGCAGAGTTAGATCCAGCAATACCTATGCTCAAAGAACTCCCCGAACTGCAGAGATAACTATGATACATATACAAGGAAAGAGCATAAACTTCCTGAATGAAGGTCACATAGGTAAGCCATATAAAAGCATTGGAGAATTGAGAGACTAGATGCAGAAGGTAAGGTCAGGAAGAACAGCTAAAGAAACAGTGAATAAAATGATGATGATGATGATGATGATGATGATGATGATGATGAAGATTCTTTGAGACAGAGGCTCACTATATAGCCCTGGCTGGCCTGGAACTCATACAAATCTAGTGTTTGCCTCCCGGGTGGTGGGATTAAAGGCATGTGTCACCACACCGGGTCAATATTTAATTTTTTTCTTATTTTGTTAGAATTACTTAGAGCTCTATCCTAGTTTCATTTTTTCTTCAGTTTTCATTTCCTAATGAAAGAAAAAACATTTATTCAACATACATCTAAAGTTTATGCTGAGGGCAACATATTACTTCACGCCCCAGTGGAGTGCACGAGAGGAGAACTGTACAAAGACAAGAAGGTGCTTGAGTAGGCAGCAAACAACCAATATGGTGAAACCTTGAGATGTGAGCTCCAAACCAAATGGCATAAGGAACTAAATTATTAATTCAGATTTGAGAATAGGAGCTTCAGGAAGGAGTCATTGTTGCTGGTTTATCCATTTCTGTTTCCATTCAAGATTCATTCCCTGGTGCTTCCTTCCCATCTACAATGTCAACTCTTTAGAGCAGTGGTTCTCAGCCTTCCTAGTGTTGTAACCCTTTACTACAGTTCCTCATGTTGTGATGACTCCCAACCATAAAATTCTTTTCATTGCTACTTCATAACTGTATTTTACTAGTTATGAATTGTAATGCAAAATCTGTGCTTTCTGATAGTCTTAGGCGACCCCTGAGAAAGGGTCATTCGAAACCACCAAAGAGGTCGCGACCCATAGCGCAAGCGCCAGTCTAAAGATATAAGCCACCAATGCATTACACAAGCGTGAGCTGCATCCACGCACAGGTGCAAGGTCATGTACGTCTGTAAAAGAGAACTCAGAAGGCAGAGCAGGCAGTTTAGGGGCTGAGTCCTCAAAAGAAATAGAGTTTGCCAAGTGGAGACAAGGGCATGGAAGAAGGCATAGAGATTAATGCCCACAGGACGAGAAGGCTTGAACTGCGGACTTTGGTTTTTACTCTCCAGGTAACGGGCAGCCATTAAAAAACATACAAACCGAACAGGATCGTGATTGGATTTTCGACTTTAGAAAAACCTTCCGTTATGCTTGGAAAGTGGGATAGAAAGCCGAGAGTAGGTGGCTCAACCACGGACGCCTACAGCATCTGCATCTCAAAGGAAGGACGGGAGAGTAGGCGGTGGGAGTGGAGGACTTGAGGCTGAAGGGAATCCCTTCGGAGCTGCACATTCTGGGGAAGGGCTATGCAGTTCTAGGCACAGAACAGCTGCCGGGAAAACCCGCCTCCCCTTCCCTCCCTATGGGGAGGAGCTCGGGCCAGAGCACGTGATGCCTGGGGCACCCACCTTTACTAAGGGCAGGCTTCTCGTCTATTCTCGGTTTCATGGGTTTGCCATTTCGGCCCCCAACAATTCAGCTCAGTCTTTCAGTGCGCAAGGAGCCCACTCTATTCCGAATGTGTCTCTATGGGCTTCCTGAGACGCCTACTTTGGGAACATAAACCTCAAAGGAGTCTTTGCCCACAAAAAAGATGGCGGCACACGCCTTTCACTGGGTGCGCGGACCCGGCTCCGGCGTCGGCCCCACTGGGCGAGGCGCAGGCGGAAGGGGCGGCTCTGAGATGACCGGGGACCTTCCTGGGAGGGGCTCTGAGCCTAGGAGGCGTGGCCTAATCGGAATCGTAGCGTCGGATTGGTCTTCCGCACGCTGGGCGGGGCCTCCGCAACACCCTGCCCCTCCCTCCTCGAACCGGAAGTGTCTCTCGGTCTTTCCAGCTGGTTGTCATTTCACTCGGCTCGGTCCTGAGGAGAAGGACTCAGCCGCGGCTGCGGGACCCGGGCACCGGAGGCGGTGGAGGCGGCGGCGGCGGAGGCGGCGGCAGCGGCAGCGGCGGACGGCAAAGGAAGACGAGGAGGAAGAAGCAAAGCAAAAGAAGAGCCAGGCGGAGCCCACAACGACGACAGCTGGGACTGCGGGACCGGGGGAAAGCCACGGCGGCGGCGGCGGCCCAGCAACCGTGAGGAGAAACAAAAGCCTTCTAAATTATAGTTTCCAAGCAGTGTAGGGGGAAAGAGATCGCAAGCCCAGGGGGGAGGCCTTTCTCCTTTAGAGTAACTACGTAGCGGGGTTTTCCTTTTTGTCCATCCCCCCCCTTCCCCCTCCCCCCCGGCGGAGAATCGAACTGAGAGAACTGAACAAACCGCCCCTGGGTCCCATGAGGGAAAAAAATCCCGGAGCCGCAGAGAGGGGAAGAGGCAGAAACCGCAGGACCTTCCAGGTCGCCCCCTTGGTCCCCGCACCCCCGGGCCGCCAGCTCGCCCTTGTCCAGTCTCGCTAATCCCTCCTGATCGCGACACCCCCCAGAGGGAGAAACGGGTGTTTCCAACCCCTTTCATGGGGGAGAGGAGGCCGAAGGGACAAGAACAGCAAACGCAGCAAGATCTGCACCCGGAGCCCCAGGAACAGCCCCAGAGGCCCACACTGCACCCTACAAAAGAACAGAAACAGGACCAGGAACAGCAGAAACCTCCCTGCAATCATCTTCCCTTTAGTCAAGGCTGATTTCCTCTTTGGCAACCAGAAATTCACCTCCCGCCCCAGATAACCTAATATAATCTATCTATATATAAATATATAATATATAATGTTCTTAAATTATTCCTGATTTTTTTAACCAAGCTGCCAAGAAAAGAACGTATTCTCCCCTTAATCCTATTCTAATTTTTATGTGAATCTAAACTGCTGAGGAAGACCATATGTGATTGTTAAATTTTATATATATATATTTTTACTCTGCACAATGCTTATTCTTCTATATCCATAGATGTTTGAGAAGCTGTGTTTTTGTCATTCATGTACATTTTCCTTTGGAAAAAGAAAGCGCCTATTTTACTAACCAAAGACTTGATTTTTACCTTTTTCCTTTTTTATTCCCGCATAAAAATAAGCCCAATTGGATTCATATCAATATTTTAAGAGATTTTTTTTAGTTGTTTTTCGTTCCAGAGAGACCAGAATTCCAAATCAGAGATACTTAGGGTGATAAGCTGTGATCTTTGAGTTAGCTATAAATAAGATACTTCAAGCAAACAAATTTGAAATACAGAGGAAAAGACGCGAGACATTAGATTGTCTTTTTTTTGTTGTGAGATTCTGATCCTAAAAATAATAAATGGGGGATTACGGGTTTGGAGTGCTAGTACAAAGCAATACTGGGAATAAATCTGCTTTTCCAGTCCGATTCCATCCACATCTGCAGCCTCCACACCATCACCAAAATGCCACCCCCAACCCTGCTGCTTTTATAAATAATAACACAGCTGCCAATGGCAGCAGTGCTGGGTCAGCTTGGCTCTTTCCTGCTCCAGCTACCCATAACATTCAGGATGAGATCTTGGGGTCAGAAAAAGGAAAAAATCAACAGCAGGAACAACAAGACCCTTTAGAAAAGCAACAACTCTCCCCCAGTCCAGGTCAAGAAGCTGGAATATTGCCTGAAAGTGAAAAGGCAAAAGCTGAAGAAAATCCAGGGGACAATTCTTCAGAAAACAGCAATGGAAAAGAAAAAATACGCATTGAATCACCAGTGTTGACAGGGTTTGATTATCAAGAAACCACGGGCCTCGGTACTTCCACCCAACCCTTGACATCTAGTGCATCGTCCCTTACTGGTTTCAGTAACTGGTCAGCAGCGATAGCACCTTCTTCCTCCACGATAATCAATGAAGATGCAAGTTTCTTTCACCAGGGTGGGGTCCCTGGCGCTTCAGCTAATAATGGTGCTCTGTTGTTTCAAAATTTTCCCCATCATGTCAGCCCTGGCTTTGGTGGTAGCTTCTCCCCTCAGATTGGTCCTCTCTCCCAGCACCATCCTCATCACCCCCATTTTCAGCATCATCACAGCCAGCATCAGCAGCAAAGGAGGTCTCCTGCCAGTCCCCACCCCCCACCTTTCACACATAGAAATGCTGCTTTTAACCAGCTGCCTCATTTGGCGAATAATCTTAGCAAACCTCCTTCTCCATGGAGCAGCTACCAGAGTCCCTCTCCAACCCCCTCTTCTTCCTGGAGCCCAGGAGGTGGCGGCTATGGTGGCTGGGGAGCTTCTCAAGGCCGAGATCACCGCAGAGGGCTGAATGGTGGAATAACACCCCTGAACTCCATCTCACCTTTGAAGAAAAATTTTGCAAGCAATCATATTCAGCTCCAGAAGTATGCTCGCCCTAGCTCAGCCTTTGCTCCCAAATCCTGGATGGAAGATAGCTTGAACAGGGCTGACACCATTTTTCCTTTTCCGGTAAGATGTTGTTCCATTAATAAATTAGGATGAATAAGGAAGTCATGTGGTAGAGTATCTGTGGAATGAAAGAATTGGAATTGTCTGTGTCCATATTAGAGATCTTAGAAAATAAATTGATTGCCTGTCTTTATTTTAGCAAATGAGTGTAATTGGAACAAAAAAATAGTCACTTGTTTCTTGGGCCTTAATTTTTCCGTTTATGACTACAGATATCAGGTAGTTAGTGATACCCTAATTACTTATAATACCTTTCTTGTTTAACAAGAGAATTTTCTTCACTTGCTTAAGGAAGAATGGTAATATGTAGCAGATGTGTGTTTTGTTGTGAAAACTAATGAATGTTTTCTGCCTATCTGAAGAAACTAACTAAAAATGACCTTTTTTGACATTATAAGGTAGGGATTTACTAAAACCAACTAACTGCTAGGTTGCAGTTTTCCTCTTGGTTATATTTAGACGTGAACCTTGTAGTCTGAGCAGTCTGAACTGATCGATTCAGCAATTCCTCTTAAATCTCTCTGCAAATTCTGACCTTTCTTGTGTCAGTAAGGACTACTGCTTAGGGAGAAATGGTAGATGGGGTTTTTGCCATGTTTAAAATTATTATTACTATTAATTATTATTTGCAGTGCTTGATGTAGAACCCAGAGCCTTCTAAATGCTAAAGCCATTAAGGTGCCATGCCTTTTTTGTTTTTTGGGGTTTTTTTTTGGGGGGGGGGTATCTGATGCCCTGATGCCCTTTACCCACTTGTTTATTTTCCAGTGTTAACTCTAGGAGTGTAGATAATTAAACCATTCCTAAAAATAGATCCAGGCAAAGATCACTTGTCTTTGTTGCTACTAGTATATCCTTTATCTGGTAGGAGTAACATTGTTTGATGTTTTTGAACTAATGAACAGCCAGTTTATATCACAGAAAACAAGGAAAAGGGAATTTCAGATCAGCTGAACATCACTTGCCACACTCAGTGTATATATCATAGTGTATGATCATTCCTGTATCCTTAGAAAATTTATAGAAAGTAATGAGGTACACCGAACCTCTCCTCACAGCAACCCGCAAGGTAAGTTTATCATTATCCCATTTACAGATAAGGAAACTAAACACGGGATTAAAATTATTTATACACGAATGTGTCACACACATGTATTACAGCCAAGGGATATTTTAGAAACAGTTCAGCAGGGACTAAAGCATAGTATAAGATAGTCGTAGTGTTCCTGGTTAAGGGAAGTGAAAGTTTGCTAAGAGAGCCATATGTCAATCCAAGGAATTAAGTATCTTTTCACTCCTTAAGGATACAGGTGCAAGGCATCTTAAAATATTTGATCAAATTTAGTGTTAGTTTTTTATTTTTAAGTTTTTTTCCTTGTTTGCATTTGCTATTAGAAAGCATTATTTTTTGCTCAAGCCAAAGTACAGTTGTCATGTAGTGACAGATAAATAGCTGCTCAAGACATTGACAATGGCTTTAAAAAGTTGTTTTTAATATTCCTTAAGACATAAATTTTAAAGCAATTTAATGCAAAGATGACTCACAAACTATTTATGTACTGCTAATTTAAAAAATCAATACCTTGGGCTGGAGAGATGGCTCAGCAGTTAAGAGCACTGACTGCTCTTCCAGAGGACCCAGGTTCAAATCCCAGCACCCACATGGCAGCTTTCAATTGTCTGTAACTCTAAGATCTGACACCCTCACACAGACATACATACAGCCAAAACATCAATGCACATAAAATAAAAGTATGTATTATAAAACAAACCTATACCTTGGGGGCTGGAGAGATTGCTCGGTGGCTAAGAGCACTCAATTCCCAGCACCCACATGGCAGCTCACAACTGTCTGTAACTCCAGTTCCAGGAGACCTGACACCCATGGCAAAACACGGTTGAACATAAAATAAAAATAAATAAAGTTTAAAAACCCATACCCTTTAACTAGATTATGATTAGTGTGAGAATTGTATGCACTTTTCTTCCTTATTTTCTACTTCTTACACTAACAGTAAACTTATGTGACCGAATGATCACTCATTCTGAACTTACTAACTTTGGTAGAGAACTGTTTAGGGAAAATGAGAAGTTCAGGAAATAAAATATCTATATATGTGAGTCAGGTTTTCTCCCTATGGGGCTGGTAGGATGTGTTGAACATATGGAATCCTTTGGATCAGTTAAACTTGTTTTTTAAATAGCAGACTGAGATTGATAATAAAGGCTGTTGTTAAAAACTAACCCTCTCAGAGGGCTGGGGATATTAATAATAGAACACTTGTTTGGCTTGTGTAAGGCTTTGGATTTGCTCTCCAGCACTGAAGCTTTTGTTTGTTTGTTTGTCTATTTATTTTTTTTTTTACTTTCCTGTTGCTTTTTCTTGTCTATTATGCTAAGGATAGGAAAAGGGCTGGCCAGTAAACCTGGTTTAAATATAGAAAGGCTGGGCATGGTGGTGTTCGCTTTCAATTCTAACACTTCAGGGTCAGGTGGATCTCTGTGGGTTTAAGGCCAGCCAGTGCTACATAGTGAGTGAGACTTATCTCAAAAAAAATTGTTTTCAAATATGGAAAGATTAGAAAGTGGATTGTTTTATGCTCCCCATCTCCATAATTTTTGATACTGGGCTTAATATGAGATTATAATATTCATATAAATCAGGTCAGGATAGCATGTTATGTTAAAATAGAAATTATCTGGAACTTGCCTAATATTGGACAACTTTTATTTAGTTTGAAATGAAACAGAATGTTTTTTTACATTTGTTTACTGCAGGTTTGCTTTTGTTCTGGCCAAATCCTGGGTTTTAAAATTAATAATGTTTAATTTTTTTCAATTTTATTTGTTTTGTATGTATACACATGTGTACATGTGGGGGTCAGAAAATAATTTACAGGGGCCAGTTTTGTCCTTCCACCAAGTGGATCCAGGGATCAAACTCTTAGGAAGCCTGATTATACACCCCCATGAATATATAGCCCCCTAACTGATCCACCGAAGAGGTATATTTTGAGAAAAAAACTTTAATTAAAAGTTGTTTCTGAGTTTTTACCTAGTCTAAAGCTTCATGAATTGAAGGTATGAATTGAGAAGTCATAACTTGAATCCTGTTTTCAGATACATTAAATTAATATGCATTTAATAATATATATGGTGCTTTTTATGTTGTGTTTTGTATGTTAATCCATTCAGTAATCCTATGAGGTAGAAATTATTATGTACCTGCAAGATTTGGCTCTTAACCATTATACTATAGCACCTCTTCACAACATAAAAGGCTTAAGTTTGGGGTGTGAGAGGAGCTCCTCCCACAAGCATGTAAGATGAAAGGGGAAAAGTTAACTGTGTGTGATGACCAAAAGCTGATTGCGAGCCCAATATAGTTTCTACTACTCTGGAGGATGAGGCAGTTTGGAGAGTCTAGGAGTTATGGCCAGCCTGAGCAACATAATGAGGCTTTCCATTTAAAAAGTTGGCTCTTAGAGTTTTATAAGTAAAAAATAATAACATATTTGTTTATTAACTCTAAATGTTAAACTTCATAATGTTAAGGTCAATAAATAAATTTCTTATAACATTTGTTTATTGTATTTATGTGTACTTGCCAATGCCACTGTACATGCATGGAGGTCAGAGGACAACTTGTAAAACTTGTTTCTCTCTTTCTACCATGTGGGACCTGGGGATTGAATTCAGGTCATCAGGGTTGGCAGCAGTGTCTTTAACCAATCTCACTGGCTCCAGATACATTTGTTTGTTTGTTTTTGTTTTGTTTTTCAAGAGAGTTTCCCTCTAGCTTTGGAGCCCAAAAGGGAACTCAAGACCAGGCTGGCCTTGAACTCAGAGTTCCGCCTGTCTCTGCCTCCCAAGTGCTGGGAATAAAGGCTGCACCACCACTGCCTGGCTTTATCCCTTCATTTTTTCATTTGAGTAGTTACTATATAACAGAAATGGGTTAGGCGCTTTCTGATAGGCTCTATTACTCCCTGTAATAGAATTCCTCAATCCCCTGACTTTTGGTTGTATTGTCCTGACTTGAAAATAAAGAGGCAAGGCTCATATTCATGTGACTAAGGTATGATTTGACCCTTACATTTAGGAGAAAATAAGCCTTGTCTGTCCTGCCAAACACATCCTGGAGCTCCAATTTCCAAACCAAATAATAGATTGGGATGCCTGCCAGTAATTATATTTGAATATAGTACCTTATTGGAGTGATGCCTAGATCTGTCCTTACAGGAAAAGTAGAGCAGAATTCCGTAGTCTATATACTGTTATCTAAGGCTCCATTTATGTTCCCATCTCCATTAGCTAAGAACCAGGAAAATGGCCACAAAGATTACCATTAATCTTGATTGGTAGAGAGAAAATTCTGGACTTTACTTAAGGCTCCATTTGCTATTACCTTAGACACAACATCACAGGTTTATTAAATTGTCTTAATTTCACAAGTAATTCTTGTCACCTTAATAACTTACTAGGTGGTATCAGCATTGTGTCTTTAAAATTATATCGTGTGCTTATAAATAGAAAGTCACTATAGTGCTTCAGGTGACAAGTCTTAGTGAATTATTAAACATCATAACATACAACCTCATTCTATTTTATCTTTTCTTAATTTGATTCCAAGAGAGATTTTTGCATAGGAAATCTTTTGTTTGACTTAGACAGAAACCTATTTTGTAATTGTGAAATATGTGTTGGATGTGTCTAGCTCTGTTAGAATTGAAATACTGGAAAACATGCTGGGAAAGGGGTACAACTTCTTCCTCTTTGCATAGGGCGTCTAACTAGATCTGCTATTACCTGATAGAGCTGAAACTAACTAGAGTAGACTTTTTTTGAAACCCTTTCCCCCTGTTTTTCCCTCATTTAAAAAGAATTTATTGATTTTTATTTTATTTGTCTGAGTGATTTGCCTGTATGTATGTCTATATACTTCATGAGGCGTAATACCTGCGGATCTGAAGAGGGCATTGGATCCCCTGGAACTGGAGTTACAGAAGGTTGTGAGCTCCCATATATGTGCTGGGAAGGAGCCCAGGTTCTCTGCAAGAGCCCCCAGGGTAGAATTTTTAGCCATATTTTGTGTTGTTTTCAGGAAAGTCTTGAAATGTGATCAAAAAATTGCTCTAAAACCTATCAGAAGAGCTTACTTATTGCAAGCCTAACGAATATGGTTATTGCTAATTTTAGCATAAATTTATTGAGAAATTATGTTATAAAATAGGTATGGGACTCTCACAAAAATGATTTGATAATGTATTTTATAATCTCTTTCTAATCTTTGCTAATATCGGAGTGATATTTAGCACGCATTTTTCTTAACACTATAATCAAATCATAAACTAAATAATTTAACTCCATTTTAATTCAGGATCTAATTGATTAAACTTTAAGGCAAACTAACAGATTCAGCTGTAGATATATCAGAAGTGATATGTAAATGTGACCATTAATAAAATAGAAATTTCCAAATTGGAAATTTGTAAATAAATTCTTATATAAGCTACTTTGTATACCTGTATACATTACTATTTACTATTACTATATACATTCTGACAAAGTGATATGACCAAAGGCAAACTTCAAGCCTTTGCATAGCAGAATTCTGGTACTGCTTCATGTCAAAGAAAACCCGATCACTGTACATTGTCCTACCTCAGGTTTATGGGCTGAATTATTAAACTTCAGCCTTGAATTATGCAAATATTTCCCATATTGTACTGTGCTGGGCCTGGACAATTTGAATTTGCAGAGTGTTTTTTGATATACATTGATCATTTTTATACACCAGTTGTATATTGCATTATGTATTTCAAAGCCATGCTTGTATTTATAATGTGAGGTACATTTTAAATAATAATCCTTTCAGGAAGCCTAGAGGGATGCATCCAACTGGTAGGTTCATGATGCTAGCTAGTAAAACATTTGCTGCCACTTTATTGTCCATGAAACCCCAAGAACATTTCTACCCCTAAAACAATCTTAATTATGACAAGACAGATCTGGTCTCTACATATGGCTTTGCTGTTTATTAGACATATAACCCAGGATAGGCATGCTGCTCTCCTGATTCTTCCCCCCTTTTTTTCATTTCTCCAGTCTTTTTGAGAGTAAAACGAAATTATGCCTAGTATTTGTCTTTCAAAAGATTCTGTTATTAAAAGAAAATTTTAATTTGACAAAATTTGCAATAGCAGTTTAGTCAGGGCTGGCAAGTTGGCTCAGCAGGTGAGATCACCTGTGGCCAAGCCTAATGATATGAGTTCAATTCCTGGAAACCACGTGGAGAAGGAAATAGCCAACTGCTTTCAGTTGTCCTCTGATCTTCATCTGTGCATGCACATGCAACACACACACACACACACACACACACAAATGTCATTTAAATGTGGAAACCATTGTATGACTGGAATGTGATAATTGAACTTAATTTTAAAGAATATTTTCATAAATGAATTATAATTTTAAAAATTAAATTATTTCACAACAATAATAGTGGGACTTGGGCTACATAATGATCTTTATTTTCCTGAACACGAGTAAATACAGTGTCTGGCTGATGATTTCCCCCTTTTTAAATAAGGTTTTCTCCCCCATGTATTTTTTTTTAATTTTTTATTTTGGAAAATTTTAAAAATTGACTAAACAAAATAGTCACCTGGCTTTGGCAGCCTCTGGCTCCTGGACAATCCTCTCTCACACCCCAGAACACTTCTTTGCCATTTATCTTGAAGCAGTTCTTAGACGTGGTAGGGTTTCATTGTAAAAGTATACACTTCTCCAAGGTACGGAGTCTTTAAAGGGTATACAAAGAGTCTTCCAAGTGTCTTTTAAAGATCCTGATGGCTCACATTTCTGCTGTCCCTGCTCAGCCTGTTTTCCCTGCTCAGCCTGGTGTTACTCCCACATACACCAATGGCCTCATCTCTTTCTGGGCTATCAAAAAAAAAAAAAAAAGGCAAACAAGCCCAGCTCTGAGAAAATCCACTAGCAGGGTATAATCTTTAATCTTGGCTTTCTTCTAATTCTAGGCTACTGTGGAATTGTGGGTATGATCTCTGGAAAGAATTAAAAAGAACAGGACAGGCTGTTCTTTGGGGATTATATTTCTGTTCATATTTCATTTTTAAAAGGTATTCAGAGGTTGGGGGTCTTTTGGAAGCCTGTGGAGCGTACGAAACCTTACTCATCCATCTCTTTCAATATATAAGTGTTTGCTATTTTTGATGGATTGTAGGCTAGAAATATTTGACCATGGCAAGGTAGGGACTTCTCATGAAGAGTACAGTCTGGTAACTTCCTATTTTCTACTTGAGAGTCGAGGCATGTATTATGCCTGGATACTGTACAGAGATAAAGACGGGGGTGGCCTTGTTAGGTCGAGACTGAGCACTGACTGCTTTTTGTCGTCATTGTCAAAGGTCACAAAAAGAAGAGTTGTTAAGAGCTGCAAAACGTAAGTCTCAACTCAGGCATAAAGAGTGTATTTTGGGCTTGCAGTCCCTCTGCTGACTGGGCCCTGAGCTGACCAGGCAGACATGGAGAAGAGGAATTCTGACAGCTATTTAGGGTCTTCATTTGTCTATGACCTGACTCGGTCTCTTCAGGGCATCAATTTATTTTTGTTTACTTTTCTTAAACCAATAACCTCTTGTGTTAAATAGCTTGTTAGCTAGGAGAACATCTGTGGTATTTTTGGATCCAGAAGTTTTGGGTTTATTATGATAACTTGTATGAAACTGGCCATAGTGAAGCACAGAATGGCTGGTTATTCAGATAGGCCAATAACCCATTCATAAAATGTAACTTTCACTCTTTTTGTCCATATACCACAGAGGGAAGGCACCCAAGGATGTTCACTGAATGTGCCTTCTAGCTGTCAGCCTTTGTGCCACACTGTCACATACCATGTCTCATTTACTTCTCACCAGTCTTTTTCTTGTGTGTGTGTAAATATGAGTGTGCAGGTGCAGTTTCCCTTGTGTACACATGCAGAGGTCAGAGGAGGACAATGGGATTTTTCAAGACAGGATACCTCACTGTACAGGAAGCCTCACCATTTTGTCCAGGCTTCCTGGCCATCTGACTCCTGGTATCTGACTGTCTTCGCCTCACAATGCTGAAGTTACAAGCACATGAAGTTGTGCCCAGATTTTTTATTTTATTTATTTTTTACGTATCCTAGGGTTTATTCATTTTATTGAAAATAGGGTCTTTTCTCATATAACATATACTGATACAGTTTTCCCTCCCTTTACTCCTCACCACCTCTCCTCCCTTTTGAATCCACTCCCTTTCTGTCTTTTAATAGAAAAGAATAGGCTTCTAAGAGATAGCAACTGACAAAATAAAATGTAATAAGACAAAGCGAAAAACCATCACACCAAGTCAACACAACAGAAGGAAAAAGAGTCCCAAGAGCAGTATGCCTAGCTTTTTATGTAGGTGCTTTGGACTTGGGTTCCCATGCTTGCAGAGCAAGTGTTCTCACCCCATAGCCATTTTCTTGGCCTCTCATCACAATTTTACAGAGATAAGTTTCTTTTTGTGTATATGAAATCAAGATTCAGTGATGTTGCAGTGCCAAGATGACTTATCCAGTTAGTAGAGATTTGGAATCAAATCTTAAATGGATTTTAACTATTTCTTTCCTCCAAGCAAGGTTAGAATGGCTAAATAGCCAAGAAGGAAATCTATTGAACTAATGGAGTCTAAATTGCCAGTTTGGTTTTTTTAATTCAAATAAGTGGCAACAAGTTTTATTTTTTTTAAAAAACAAAACACTTTAAAGATTTTATAATACTCAAAATGCATAAGTACATGTGGCATTTAGTGAAGGGGAAGTAAAAGGCAATTTCCTCAAAGGCTTTCTGAAGAGATCTTCTGATTTATCAGTTCATGTGGAAACCAAATGGAGCTATGGGCTGATCAGAGTGATTCAGCTATAGTTTAGAACCCTGTTAGAAATAGTAGCCTAAGTAAGAACTCTTTACCGTCATTGGAGGTGTTATGATGAGAAAGTACTGACTCAGAAGAGAAATGGCAAAGAATAAATATGAGGTGCTGTTAAGTATATTTCCTTGCCCCTTCTTCACATTCACATAATTACCTCTTTGATGTCACCCCGACACTTGCCTGCATCCAGGCCATGTAGACACAACCAAAAATTTATACCTTGCGCATGTCAGTAATGAGCATTCTATGTTATGACACAACTTACTTAAATAGATTTTTTTAAACTTCACCTCTGAATCTACTTACAGTATGATTTTAAGCTTTATTATCCTAAAATGGGATAACAGCAGTTAGTGGCTTCTCATGGTACTTGTAAGAAGCTAATGCAGATGAATTTATGTGAGAAATGCAACTCAGAGCCAGGAGAGACCCACAGCCTCTTGCTTTACCGGTGGAGGTAGATTTACAGCATGCTGTACCTGTGCTGCAGGAAGCGTGCAGTCCTATCCAGGGAGATAATCAGCAGCCTGTCTGTCTGGTGAAGCATGGGAGTGCTGAGGGACTCAAAGCAAAGAAGCTTACTCAGTGTTGGAGTATAAGGCCTTTTGGAAGCAGGGTCCTGAAAGTTAACTGTACAGTCGCCTCTTTGTGATTTGTGGACATAAATAGCATTTCATCCAAGAAGAATATTTATATTTTGGAAAATCTTGGATTAAAACTCCCATAGTTAGCTTTGATTAAATGTGAGCTCTCCCAGAACTTTCAAGCTTCCTATTTGTTTTGGCAACTGACACACTGGCATTGACTTTCCTTTTGAACCAAAATATTTTCCTTTCCCTTCTTCACCAGGGAAAATTTAAGCCAGAAAGAGAAACTTCCACAGCTTGATATGGATTAAGAGCAGACTGAAAGTGATCACAGAAAGGGAATGAAGAAAGTAGGGAGCTGAATTTTGCCTTGGGCTCTTAATGATCTGGTTGTATTCAATTAATTCCATTTTTTTTGTATCACACAAGTCTGGTAGCACTAAACACAGTGACATGGGTTTACAAAAGGAGCCAATAAAAAGTGGTACTAGTCGTGGTTAACTGGATATATTTTAATGAGAAAATTCAGTCTGAAGACAGAATCTCTGAACACAAAACATCCAGTACAGACTGTATAACATGATGCTTTCTGTTGTTCTTACCTAGTGAATGTGAATATCCCCTTAAATAAGAGTGAAACACAAGAAAATTTTGCCTTGAGGGTCTCTAGCCTTAGGGAATTGGTAGAGATAATAATTTCCCTTTATAAATGATTTTTAAGAAAATGTAGGTACTGATATTTTATAACAAGATTCAAGTATAAATCTGAGACTATGCTCTTAGACTTTTTATGCAGATAAACTAATGTTGGCCAGTTTATGCTATACAGCTCGAGGAATCTAACTAAAAGAAATTTAAGAATCTTAATTAAAAAGAAATGAACATGTGCTTCACCTGTCTTTTTAAGTAAAGATGACTTATAGGGCATTTGACCAACAGTTTTGAGAGGGGGCACATTATTAGTAAATATCTGAAGGCAGGTATGATATGCCTCAAATAACAGATTTTAGATGCCAGAGATTATAGTGACAGTTTAAGTGCCAGGATAATAAAATACAAACCACACCACCCAAATAGCTAAAGAAACTAACGTATTGATTGGGATTATTTACCTTAGTAGTTTTTATGTATAGTCTCTGGCCTCATATGGAGACTTGCCAGAAATGTGAATTCTTAGGCTCTTCCTGGACATCCTGAATCTGGGGTGGCTCAGTAAACTGTTCTTAAACAAGACCTCCCCATGTGATTCTGAGGCATCTTCAAGTATAATAAAACATAAGCAGCCGGGCATAGTGGTACACACCTGTAATCCCAGCACTCAGGAGGCAGAGAAAGTGGATCTCTACGAGTTTGAAGCCAGCCTGATCTACATAGAGAGCTCTAGGCTAGCCAGGCTACACAGTGAGACCTTGTCTCAAAAAATAAACAACAGCAACAATATTTTGGCTTAGATCAATATGAATGTTAAAAAAAATGTGGCTTGTAATTCTAGCTACATGATAGGCTGATACAGGAGGATGGTGAGTTCAAGATTCTTGGAACCAACCAATTACTTACATGCAACTTAATGTTAAGTGTAACAAGATCTAGTGGTACTGTGCCTGAAATCCTAGCACTTGAAAAGCTGAGGCAGGAGGATCAAAAGTTGGAGGCCATGGTGAGGCAAGACCACTCAGTAGGCAAGGGCACCTCTGCCAAGCCTGATCACCTGAGTTGGAGAGAACCAGCTCTTGTATGTTGTCTCTGATCTCAACAGGCATATCAGAGCACACAGTCACCCTACCCCAACATGCACACAAAGGAAAAGAAGGAAAATGTAATCTTAACAAAAGAGAGTTAGAGGTCAGTCCGAGCTACACAGGGAGAGCCTGTCTTTAAAAAAAACAAAACACATCCAACAAAAGCTATACAATTATAAAATAGTCAAAATACTGCAATAAAGATGCTTGTGGAGCCTTGAAAATGATAGGTGTGGTTTTTTTTTTTTAATTTATGGGTAGTTATTAAGTTCACGGGTTTTCAAGCTAAAGGCCTGGGCTCAAATTTTGTTACAGTACATACCTGACAAGAATAAAGTCATTCTGTTACTGTAAGCTTTTTTTTTCCATCTGTGAAAGGGGATAATTGATTATACTGATTATACAAGGCTTTTGTGAGGGTATGCATTTAATGTTTGAAATTAGCTGCAGGCATTATTACTATTAGGACCAGCCTGCTCCTTTGGTTTACGGTTGATAGCCTGCCAGTGTGTATATATTATAGGTGTAATGTGTGTGTCTTACCTAAGTGTCATCCCAGTGGGGGAGATAGGACGAAGGCTTTGTTTTCTCATGTGGTTTTTTTTTTCAGATTTCTGTTTCTATCCTTTCACCCTTACACATTTTTTTTTCATTCTTTGTTGAGTAATCTTTAAGTGCTTACTGTTTTCCAGTCATTTGCCATGTGCCTATGCCCTCAAAGTCCTTTCAACGTCGTTCCCCTCCCCCACTTTGTGCATACAGTTTTAAAGATCCTGTGGTGATTACCTTGTTTAAGGTAGTCTCCCCAACTTTGGAATGAGGCTTGAATCACAGCTGTGTTGCTGAAGTCAGCAGGAACCTGCCTATGCAGTAAAAATTGTATGAGTTTTCCTTAGTCTTAGTTTTTTAAATTATTAAATGGAAATAACACATTCTAACTTAAGAAGTCTGAGGCTTATAATTAAAACAGTGTTAACAAAGTACACAGACTAATGGTGGGTACTTATTTTGGTGCTCAATACAGAGATGATTAACTTTTCTCCCAAGGGAGACTGGCAAAAGTGGTTTGAATCAAATATGGTTGTTGGTTGAGGGGAGAGTGTTGTTTAACTTTTGCAAGATATTTAATCTTCTCCCTAACAAATTGTATAGGCAAATAAAAAGAAAACTTGTTATTTTGCTTTATGTTTGCATAATGGGCTATTAACCCTGTAGAGAAGACTGGGACTATATAGTTCTGTGGTAAAATGATTTTTACCACATGGAAGGCCTTGAGTTCAATCTCCAGCACTAAGAAAGAAAAAGGGTTCAATTTCTTACTATCAGTGGTCTCTGCCTTTTTGTAGGCTAAAAAGTGAACTTTAATTAGTGATTTTAATCCACATCTTTGATTTTTGACATAGTTGTCAAATTGATAAAACATACATCTCCAAAGAGCCCAGACAGTTAGGATATTGTAAACCGAAAGAAGAAAATTGGCTGTGAATATAGCTCCTTCCCAGAACACTTGCCTAGACATGGAAAGCCCTGGATTTCATCGCCAGCTCTGCAAATGCAAACAAATGAAAAGCATTTTGTGCTAGAAGAGACTGTGGGCATCTAATGAAATTCCTTCCTTTTATGGACCAGGAAAGCATTCTGGAGGACAGCAGTACCCTGAGAGTTGAGGCTTTTTAGTGTCTATATTCAAGTGCACTGTCTTAGGCTGATATTCAGGTTTTGGTCATTGTCTCAAAAACTATCAAGAAGAACTGTCACTTGACAAATATTCCATTTTACAGTTGCTTTCTGGGAAATGGATCCTAGAAGCAAATCAGCAGTTATATGTGGTCCATTTTGTAGTCAGAAGATTGAAAAAAAGGAAAAAACTTGGAAATCAAGTCCTTAATAAACTTAACTCTTTGATCGTTGAATAGGAAAACTGGCATTGTTTATTCTGTTCTTGTGTGCTGGCCTTGCTATTGAATCTCTACCCTTCTACCTATTTCCCATTGGTACAAGACAAGATCGTTAAAAAAATTAAATGTTAAAAATAGAAAAGATCACTAAAGTAGAAAATTAAGAATGATAAACTTTAAGTCTCTATTGATAAGAAGCTAACTTGACAAAATATATGACTTTTGAACCCTTTGAATTACCAGAGCATTGCGGAAACAAATGTTATATGAATGTAGTTTATAGTAAGTCTAATTGCTAGTATGTTTGGGTTGTGGGCAAGAATACCTATTTCAGTGGGGTTGAAAAGCAAATGGTGCTTATGCTACTGAGCCCTCAGACTTTGCATTTCATTATCAGCGATCTCTTGAGGCTCCCTTTCCTTCCAAAAGCATATAGAACCTGGGAATCTGTCTCAACACACTACACCTGAGTGTCAGTGCCAACTGATCCAAGTTTATATTTTGGCATTTATTTATTAACCTGTAATTAAATCACAATAAATTAAAAGAAAAATATGGGTAAAAAAGGATTGAGATTATTTTAATCCAAAAATTACTGAAATTTACATTTTTCATTTAGGTTTCTAGTTTGCTATACTTTTTCAGGTAAAGTCAGTGGTTATTAAATTTAGTAGCAGTCTGTGGTATACTTGGGACCCAGATAATAACCATGGAATCATTTACTAAGCTCTAGTGTCCCATTAGCAAACAGAAGCTTTTTTGACTTACTAAAAGTAACTTTTACAAAAGAAGCCACACAGAACCACTGTATATTTTGCTTCTCTTTTCTCTTCATTTTGTGATTGGCAAAATGCAAATTCTGGAAATTCACAAGGCTTCAGTTCCATGAAAAAGAATAACCGAGTAAGTTGTTCTATCCCTATTGTTTATTTTGGCAAATAAAAATGAATAGCTGTAATGGGAAATGGGAAATATCTAAACAAACCTTCAGACAAGGAAGCAGAGAAGAAATATTTTACATGCTTAAAACTCACTCAGAAGCATTCACCCACATGTTGGTTTAGCAATTGTTTTGAGCACCTCCATCCTGTAGATGTGCTTGACAAATAACAATGCAGAAGGGTGGGTAGTACTCCTTAACCCAGTTCTTAATTCCCTAACAGCATGGACACAAAGAAAATACTTAAAAAAAAATATCACCACCGAGTTTCTGCCATCTCAGGTCCTTCTGGGCAGTCCTTTGGGGGCAAAGTGGTAGGACTTTGTTGTCTCACCATTACCCATTTGAGGTCAATGCTGTACTAAGGGCATTTAATGTAAAATAGGTCCTGCCCTTGGGACATTGTCAGAGGACATAGCAGGTGAATGCTTTGTACTGGCTATGGCTTTGGTAGATGACCCAGGGACAGGCATAGTTCATAGTCTACTGAAAAAAAAAATTCAGCTACTATGGATTGAGATAGTGTGACTTGGTGTTGGCATCCAAACCTTGATTTATACCTCAGATCCACTGCACTTCTAAAAGAAATTGCAGTAAGGATTTTGATGTTATGTTGCACTTGAAGCCTTAAAAATAGACCAGTCTTCCCTTTTACACATTCTTTGCTTAGAAAGTCTAATTCTGGCTGTATGTCCTACTTCTCTGGGGACCCAATTGAAAAAAGAAAGCTGAAGAGGGAAAAATCAGGAGGAAAAGGTGGGGAAATAATCAGTTCTGGACTGAGTGGCCCTTTAGAGCAGAATCAAATGGTAAAACACCCTACCAAACCCATAACCCCATTCTCACCCCCGAATCTCTCATCCCAGAGGCAGACCTATAATACTCTCTCCTCTAATGTGGAATTAGACTCAGATGTAATTGCATCTGGACTCCTAAATCTGCAGTGTCAGAAAACCATGGGTTCAGTGAACACTGCTGAGTGTCTAGATGTGGACAAGATAAGGAGGAGTGTCCCTATTTTAGGAAGCATAGTGCAAAGTACAGAAAAAAGCACAGAGAGTAATGTCAGGTTGATCAGAAAATAATCTTGAGTGGAAGATATCTCCCATTAGCCTAGAAGTTAGATATTAAAATAAAGTGAGATTTCAGCAAGTAAAAATAAAAGTAAAAGCATGGTAGAGCAGTCTAAGGTGTTTAAGAGATGTTTGTTTGTTGTTTGTTTGTTTTAAACAAGCTGAAACTCTAGGTTAAAAAGTAATTAGGAGTTATGTGGATTCTTAGCATTCTTAAGGGCCTGAGTTTATTACCAAGAACAAAAACTTGACAGAAACTGAGTGAAAAGTCATTTAACTGCAGAGAAGGCTACAGAACCTTGCTTGTTAGGTTCCTGTGGAGTCCTCTGGAATGCTGTGTGTTTTTTGAGATAAGGTCTCTCACTGAATATGAGGCTCATTGACTCAACTGGCTCAATTCAGTTGGCTGGAATTGACCTTCAGGGCTCTGCCAAACTGATAGTTATTGTAACAGCGTGGAAAGGTTTACCCTATTAGTTGTCTTAAGTCTTAGAGATTAGCTTTCTTTTACATTCATGACTGTTCTTAATGTGAAGGCTGTTTTAATGGTTTGTGCTTTATTAATTAATATGCTTTATTAAGTGATGTCTTTGTTGAATTCTTGTCAGAAATAAAAGTGATGTGTGAGTCCCCTCTGTATGTTATGAATATGTTTTATTACTATTGGTTAATGAATAAAGCTGTTTTGGCCAGTGGTTTAAAAGCAGTCTCCAATGAGGTTTATGTACTTTTGTGGGTCTTGATGTTTTGGAAGTGCTAGAGTAAATGCACTTTTTGTCTTGTGTCCTAACAAATGCAATTTATTTTCCCCTTGTGTAGGTAAATCCTGTGAGGAGGGAGGTTATTAGGAACTGAGCCTTACACATGCTAGTGCTCTGCTACTATGTTATCTCCAAACCTTAAAATATTTCTTTAAAAATGGTCTGTGATTTTGTGTTTACAGGATCGCCCCAGGACATTTGACATGCACTCTTTGGAGAGCTCACTCATTGACATAATGAGAGCCGAAAATGATTCCATTAAAGGTAAGTTGAAAAATGGAGCTATTCTATTTTAGTAAATAGTTAATAATTTATTATCTACTTATTCTGGTGAGCAATGTCACTATTATAAAGTCATTGTGTCTAGTAAGTAGTATCAATTCGACACATAAACTCCTTTTTGCTATAAAGTCAAATTATTTGATGGGCATCTGCAGCAGAACCCATCATGGTACCAACTAAGAGCACTAAACAAGTTCTCATTGCTAAGTGGGCAGTTAACTCAAAGATCATATACTGCACCATGTCTCAGACAAAAGCCTTTTAAAGAGCCCTGAGGTTCTTAAATGTGACAGTAGCTGTATACTATGTTGTTGGCATGTTGGCAGTTTTTGGCCTAGTTTTACAATTTAAAAAATGCTTCATAGTTTTGATGAAAATGTTTTATAGTTAATTTTTTCTATATATGGTGATTTTTTTAAAAATCCTATTCCTGCTTGGTATCTGATCTCAAGTCTGTCACTGACTAGATAGATGTGTCACAGTCTTGAACAAGGCACCCACTTTCACCAGGTCTCCTTTTTTCTTCATCTCGATAAGAGACTCACAGTCACTGGAGCCTTAAAAGTTAAATACAGATGCATGGACCCACCCTATACACGGACTATGGATTTGTCATGTTATTTTTAATGTTTCAGAGAATTGTCAGAGTAGGTGTTTTCAGGATTCCTTGCGAAAACTACTACACGAAAGGAACCCTTTTTCCCTATAAGAACCTCAGTTTACTAGGAACCAGGTTTATTTGTTTTAAAGAAATTTATAATGTTTAGTATATTAAGTAAACCTACCCAAATTTTAATACATTTGCTCATTTATTTATTTATTTGGTATTTATGAGGCCACCTTGTATTGAACTTAGAGCTTTGCACAGCAGTCCTAGTGGCAAGGTAGCCTGCTGCAGTGCTGACTAACCTAGCCCAGTCTTCCCAGAGGTTAGCTTGCCCTACCACTGACACAGTAAGGCCTTTAAGAATAAACTCTCGGGGCTGGAGAGATGGCTCAGTGGTTAAGAGCATTGCCTGCTCTTCCAAAGGTCCTGAGTTCAATTCCCAGCAACCACATGGTGGCTCACAACCATCTGTAATGAGGTCTGGTGCCCTCTTCTGGCCTGCAGGCATACAAGCAAACAGAATAATGTATACCTAATAAATAAATAAATATTAAAAAAAAGAAGAAGAAAAAGACCCGGGATATTATTTAAAAAAAAAAAAGAAAAAGAAAAAAAAAGAATAAACTCTCATTTTCTTCACAACTATTTGGGCTTATTTTTTCCTTTATTCTTGAAATATAATATTTACCCCTCCCCACTTTCCCTCCGAGCGGTTTCTATATCCCTCATGAGGAATCTTTGGGTGTCGTAGAGCTTTGTGAAATAATGTGTGGAATCATGTGTACCCATCTAATGAGGTCACTTGAAAATAAGGGTATTTGAAATTGTTTCAGAATATTTTGAAGTTCCTTACTGAATACCTCAAGGGATTCTGGGCGTGAGTTTCATATGTGAAGAGATAGGATCTTTCCGACTTTTTCAGAGTTTTCTATTTTTAAATATGACTATAATTCAGCTTTTTCCACATTTCCATTTCTTGTCATTAAAATGAAGAGAGGCTAAGGCCACTTTGAGCACCAGAAAATTGTACTTTCTCACAGTCGCTCAAAGAGAACCTATGTCCTATAAGAGATAACCAGTTTGGGGACATGGAGTAAAGGGACATGAGGGTTTCTCTCTATGACCTTTTGTAACTTACTTGTGAGTCTACAATTACTCCATAAGCTAATTACAGGAAAAGTTTGTAAAGGACATTCTTTTAAAAATTGTTTACTAGATTCTTACAGCAGTTTTTTTTTTTTTGAGAACCTCTCTTGTACTAGATCAGTGGTTCTCAACCTGAGGGTTGTAACCCATTTGGGGGTCAAACAACCCTTTCACAGGGATTACCCAAGATCATCCGAAAACACAGAATTTACATTACAGTTCATAACAGTAGCAAAATTACAGATATGAAGTACCCATGAAAATAATTTTCTGGTTGGGGGGTCACCAAAACATGAGGGACTGTATTAAAGGGTTGCAGCATTAGGAAGATTGAGAACCACGGCACTAGATGCTGGGAAATGTGGGGAGAATAGCAATAGATACAGTTTGTTATGTTCTATTTCTAGGAAGCAAGCCTCTGACTAGTACTTAAATATAAAGAGTTTCACACACATGGTATAATTAACTGAAGGATTTATCAGTTTTAGCCAAGATATTTAAGGTTAATATTTCCTTTTTGATTGATAAGGTATTATTGCTTAAACTCCACTTTTATTTCGTATTCCATATAAAATTTATTCTCACTGAGATTTACTTATATCTCTTCAGCTGGTTCTGTATGGGAAATCAAAAGTGACAGAAAAAAGTTATGTGTAGATGGTCTAATCTGGTAGCATAAGGAGCTTATGGAATCATGATTTGTAAGAGGCAGCATAGCAGAATGAAAAGAACATTTAAACTCTAGATTTAAACTGTCCTCACAGCTGTGCTGATATTTGTGAGGTTTAAATGACAGCATGTGTCTGTCAAAATCAACATATTGCCTGGCTCTAGAAGACACTCAAAAATTGATGTGGCTCTCACTGGAATCTGCTAAGTGTTTCATCATGTTCATTACTTGAAGAGGCCTGCTTCAGTTTAAGTTTCGGTAGTAAATAAGCTTCACATTTTTTTTCTTCAAAAAAGCAAGGAGGAATCTATAGATGAAGGCATGCCCTAAAATGCCAGTTTATAATTCTGCTTGGCTCTTAAAAAGTCCTGAACATTGTGTCAATGCAGTCTTCACCAGTAGAACAGCAGCTCTGTCCAGGGCGGTACTTCATCTCCTGTGAGCGCTTCTCTGAACTGAATAGTGAGTCTGTCTTCAGATGTTGTTTAACAGTGATCATTACCTTTTAACACCTTGAAAACAATTCACTGTCCTCTAAATCAGGTACTAAGTCCTCTGGCTAACCCATGTGTAAGTCATCTGCCTAGTGCTCCTTCCTCAGAAACAAGAGAGCAGAAAATCACCTTTCGTTCTGTGAGAGCATCATACCTCTTAGAAAATGTAAAATTTAACTTGAGATTAGTGCTAAGATTTAATCATACAAAGACAAATTTTTTATTTGGGCTAATTTTGAAATAAAGTAATTTCATAGAATATGAATAACCTCATTTATTTTATCTCTTATCTGTGGTTCCTCATAGATGTGTCTGTGTTTAAATCATAAAGCCTAAAATTAATTTTGGAATGACAGCATGAGTCATTGTTGTAGCATATATTAGTTTAAATGAGAAAAAATATAAAGGAGAATTTGCATTTTCCATTTGGGAAAATATTTTCTTTATACAGGGCCTTAAATTTTTTATTTTTTGCTATCAGCGAATATAATACTTGGTATATCTAGGGGCCTTCAAAGATAGGTTTTGAATTTTCTTATGAATGTGTTGATTCTAGCTGATTTCTTTGAACTTTTAACAGATGTTCAAGAGGAGGACATAACCTTCATTTGATCATGAATATCAGAGCTTTTGTAATTCAAAATAATTTTTTAAATGTTGTTTTAAAAGAATTTTTAAGTTGCTGTCATTTGCTCCCTGGCAGGGGCTCAGCTGTCTGGGGGAGAAAAAGGGACCTCCCTGTTCTTTATCTTTGTGTCATCGCTGAGGTCAGCTGGCAAGTCCTTATGTTATTTTTATCCTGGAAACTGTGTATTGCCTTCTCCAGAACCAGTGCCAGTGACAATCCACAGAAGCTTGTCCCCAGAGACCAATTTTGTTTTCTTTCCTCCACACCCAGACTCATGTGCCAAGAGCCTGAGCCTTTGAGTTTTGATCTCCCCACGTGGCACCTTGAGCATGACTATAATGCTATTAGATAATCAGAACGGAGCCGTGCTCACCTGTTTGTATGTTCTGGTGATTGTTTGGGGAATACTAATGCTCACTTTTTTTTTCTTGCACATGACATTAGCAATTATTATTTAGAAATGGAGCAGCAGATTGAAGCCAAACCTTAGCACAGCTGTTTTCAGCCTTCTGAAGCACAGGTTGGACACATGAAGTAGTCATGAAATGTGTTCTCATATGTGTATAGTAGGAAAGACCTGGCAGTCAGGGAACTCCCCCACCCCAGTGTGTGCAAGGAATTAAGGAAAGTAGGAATAAAGTAGGAAGTAGTTTATGGAATGGAGTCAGATGTGTTGGCTAAAGACAAAATTAGTACTTAAAATGTGTAGAACAATTCCATTTCATGTTAGTGGTTGAATATTTTAAATCTAATATATAAAATCAATTTAATATCCAGTATGCTTCATTTCACTAGAAAGTCAAATTGACAGCAAGATTACTGCAGGAGCAAATGCAGTCCATACGTCATTGCAACACTGCAAGTGTTTTTGAGATAGTAACTAAACTATGAGTCAGTATCATATTTTGCCTCTGAATGTAATGAAAATGGAGTCCTTTGCATTGTTTTAGAGTAAACCTCGCTTTCAATTTTTGGAAGGAATGGGACTTGACATACTTACCACCAATGATTCCTATGTGTCTGGCATGAAATGCTAAATCTACATGTAAGCAATAATAATTGTTTGTAGTGCCCGTTTACATATCTCTTCATGCCTAAGGAGCCTGTTAGATATACATGTGATGAGCTCATAGTATACTGTTAAACATGTTTCTGCCTCACTTGCTTCATACATTCATCTCATAAGGATTTATTTTAAGAACTGTGGATTTAATATAGGAGTCTTCTACATTTTAATTCCCTATTGCTTATGGTGTTGTGACCTTCTACTTTAAACATTTTTGATGTTTTCTCCTTCTTTATATATAAAATTTCAGGGTCTCTCCCCTACTGGTTTCATCACTGCACTTTTTAAAAAAAAAAACAAAAGGCTTAAATGTGTGGGCAAGGGGTGATTCCATCTGTGCCTCTTTGTTGCTGAGGAAAAGAATTTATAATGATCTCCTTAGAAGACAATCATGAAATTCAGTTGAAATTTAGTGCACAAAACTTGCTTCATTAATTTCATAAGATTTTTTTATGTCTTTATGAAAGAGTGATGGTTAGGATAATTATGTAAATTCTTTATCTTTCTTATTGGGAGAAAATAAATTTAGTGCTACCTTTGGGAAAAGCTTAAATAATAACTGGAAAACTTTTATATACAGTTGCCTCAATATTCTTATTATTCAAATTGTAATCACTTAGTTCTCTATTTTAGAGAACAGATGGTATATACTGGTATGTCGAAGCCTCAGACTTAATTTCATATAGGTACTGACTCTGCAGCATTAGAGAACTGTAGACTACCTGAGAGCAGTTGAACGAGGACTACAATTGGTCATTTATTTGTGTGATGTGTTATAAACCTGAAATAGTTTGGCCATAAACAAAAATTTCAAAAATTAAAGGAGTTCCCATAAAACAGGGTGTGGCTTTAACATTATAGTGCTTAATTTCCAGTTAGAAATGTGGGGGGCGGGGCTTGTGGGGGGTATAGTATTTGGCCCTTTTCTATTTAAATATGTTGGCCTCTGTCTATATGAAGACAAAGTGAAGATAGCACCCTAATTTCTACCAACTATTTAAAGGATTAGATACTTTCTTTAAGGAGCATATAATAGACAAGATACAAACTGCTTGAAGAACCAAAAAGAACAGTGCAAAACACAACTAATTTATCTTGGATTCATAAACAAATTTCTCCTCCCAATTAAATTACTATTTATGTTATCTAGTGTCTTCTGGGAAATTGGGGGAATCGTAAATATTACATGTTTTTAGAATTCAGACTTAGCCAAGCAGCTTCCCTGCTTATGGGACTCAACCTTCCTGAGAACACTGCTTTCTTCTTGTCCTCTTTGGACGATACCAAATAACTCAAAGCAGCTGAGCAGGGGAGTGGTTGAGGTTCCAAAGTAGAAAATTGCCTTACTTCTAAAAGTCTCTTGTGTAATGGAGTGAGAGACATAGTAAGGAGTATAATTTCAACTAGACTACAATTAACTGTGTGTGTGGCTGTTTTGAAATGAAGGGTGTTTCCTCTCCTGCACTCTCCCTTTCCTAGCTGGGGACGTGGAACATCCTGAATAGCCTTCTCTTCCGTTGGTGGTGCCTAAGGACAGGGCCTCAGCTGTGTGTGGGGGCAACATCACCGTGAGGAAGAGGAGGTGGGTGGGTTTCTTTGGATCACTGCTGGGGAAGGGCCTGCTGCACTGTTTTCAGGGTTACTTCTAATCAGGATTTACTGAATACCTCAAGCCCTGTATCAGCAGAGGTAGCCTTTGAACATGCTGGTATAATCTTTCATTCAGATTTAAGGATTGCTAATATTGTTTCTGTCTTTAAAATAAGAAGAAAAAACCTAGGGGAGGAGAGAATCGATAATTGCCTAGGAGAGAGGAAAATGTGATTTTGAACGTTGATTTTTCTGGTAGAATTGAATTGGTGTCATCGCCGCTGTGCCTCTGAACTGAACCACAGTTGCACAGAGCACACATTCTGTTTACCCCTCAGATCCACTCTCCTCTGTCCCATACATCTGTGGTAGAAGATGTACCATACATCTATGATAGAATACTTGGCACTTATTTCTATTCTGAAAATCTCATAAGCAGATGTCATAGAGCAAGAATTTATCTTATGTCATCCATGATGTGAGGTCATAATTGCTTGAGCATTCCCCTTATTTTTATTCTTGAACACTGAGCCCAGAGAATCCTAATTTGAAAATTGAGTGGTCACAATCATCTTAAAACATTGGTGCAACTCTGATTTTACATGGGTGGCAGGTGAGGGTAGAGGGCTGGGGGCGCGGGGAAGTCATATTAAACCTTTTATGTTATTAAAAGGTTAATGATCCTGAGCATTTTCAAAAAGATTCATTTACCTTATAACATTGTTCTTTTCAGTTTCACTAAGGCTCCTATATCCTATGGCTGTTGTGACTTAATTTTGTTTGACATACAGAGGGGCAGTGAAGGGGGAAGGATTGCTAAAGGCATAAACACAAATTTGGTAAACACTTTTGAGATAAGTACTAGTAAGGTAACATATTGGCAGATAATTTCCTTTACAGTTTTACACTATTATCTTAAGTAGTAGGTGCAGCTTATATAAGCATGGATTTACCAGATGATTGTCAAAAATAGTAATAGTCTCCATTTACAAGTGAAAGCTGAGTGACATTTTGAAGTTTTCCGGCATTGTCAGCAGTTTATGAGTGATAAATATTGGAGACTCCCACTATGTAAAAGAGAAAGAGGCTCAGAATCACAGAGCTCCATGCTGCTGTCACCTCCTATCCATGTTAATGTGTGTGTTGTACATCTTTTGATAGCATCACTTATTTTTCTATTTTTTTCTTCTCCAAAGTTTCTATGGAACTTTTATATGGAGGTATTCTTGCTAGCTCATTTCCTGACAGCTTCTAAAATAATCATGTATGCAAATGCCTATTTAATAAGTGCTTTGTTGTCTCTAATGGTCCTCAGACCTTGATCATGTTGTGTAGTCCTGGCCTATGTTATTGGGGGGCCTTTGGCAAAGGGAACCAGTTGCCTGGTTCATACCTGTCATAAAGACATCCTGATTCCTTTTGCAGTTAACTTAGCTGCAGCAAGAAAAGAACAATCTAGTGTGGGAAGAAATGACTTCCCGAATTCAGATCTGAACCCTTGTAAAAAGCCATTAGTGGTCACAAGTCCACCTGTTAACCCCCATACTGCAGGGTGTGGAGAAAGAGATTGCTTGGCTTTGTTGGCCTTCAGTTTAGCTTCAGGTTCAGAAAGAGACTGGTCTTAGAAGAATAAGGCAGGAGAATGAACAGGACACCTGATGTCCTTGTCTGGCCTCTGTGTAAGCACCACCTGCATTCACACTACATTAACACACACACACACACACACACACACACACACATACAATGCACTCATATTCATGCATGAAATTTAAAAAAAATTCCTGATCTTCATGGAATATTTAACTGAATATCATGTGCAGTTAATTATCAGTTATTTGTGTCTTTTTTATTTCATGGTGCCCACGTACTCAGTACTAAAACTTAGAAAGAAAGAAAGCAACCAGCAACAAAACCAATGAATTTATTGCTGTTTAACAGCACAATTTGAATAAACTTAACTAGTTTTAAGCTAGTTACTACTTTGAAAAAGTAAAATACATTGAGATGGCAATGCTGCCTCTTGAGCTTCTTTTTTCTAATTGGCTGGTTCTGGATTCAGTCCACAGTAGTACACCCAATTCTAAAAACTGGACTTTGTTTTATTCTGAGTTATACCTGGTAAGCAGCCCATTAAGAACATTAGTCAGACTCTAAAGAGAGCTTAGAGGTGTGGATGCCAGTTGCTATCCATCAGAAAAGAGGTCAGCCAATTAGAAGACCCCTTATTTAGTACCTGAGAAACTAGCAATGCAGTGCAAATCTTTGTTCTAGAGAACAGTCATGACTAATAGTAGTTTAACTTGAAACAAGTCTTACAGTGTCTACTGGCTGTAGAATTCCAAATAATAAATATCTGGCATGATTGAATAAATAGAGGTGTTTAAGCCAATTGAACCCGCCCCAATGATCAGATATTAAGAAATAATAAGAAACACGTTTGAGATTGTGTTCAGACCTGGCTCTCTGTTTACAAGTTGGTGGCTTTCATCTAGACCTCACCTATAAATGAAAGGGTGGAAGCTAACAATATTTAAATTGCCATCAGCAGTTTTACACACTAACTTAGAAGATTTGACAGTGTTTAGTATTGAGTAGCTTGCAGGAAGAATATAATCAAAAACCAGTTGGGGTTAAATCAGTTATATGAAGGTTTTCCCTTAAGCGGTTGTTTAAATGTGATCTCATGGAAGGTTTCTGTTCGGCACTTATGTACCATGGATCTCTTTAGCCATGGGGTTATTTGATGGAGTCTGTGAATTCATTAATGACCAAGTATACTAGTTCAATGAAAATATGTCACTTTCTGTATGGTTGCTTTTCTATTGTTGTGATAAAACACCGAGATCAAAGCAACTTGTAGAACAGTGGATCTCAACCTGTGGATCATGACCATCAAAAAGCACATATTTCTGATATTCTTATACTCTGGGACACTGCTCAGTAGCAATTACAGTTAGGAAGTAGCAACAAAAATAATTTTATGGTTGGGGATCACCACAACATGAGGAACTGTATTAAAGCCTTGCCACATTAGGCAGGTTGAGAACCACTGAGCTGGAAGGAAGGGTTAATTTGGGCTTTTGCTTCCAGAGGATTAGAGTCCATGATGGTAGCGGGAACAGCTAAGAGCTTACATCTCAAACCATAAGCAGGAAGCAGAAAGCACACTGGGAATGGCACAAGGCTATTAAACCTTGAAGCCCATTTCCAGTGACTGACACACCTCCTCTAACCTCAGCCTCCCTACACAGCTCTCCCAACTGGAGACCAAACATTGAAATGTCTGAGCCTATGGTGGACATTCTCATTCAAATCACCACACTTGCATATGCATTGCTGCTTTCCAGAAGCATGTGAATGCTGATATAATGCAATTAAATTACATTTAAAGATGTTGCTGAGTTCTTACTGTTACTAAGGTGTTAGTTGTTTTGTTTGTATTTTCTGGGTCTTTGTTATCATGTAGTGAAGCCACTATGAAATAGGATATGATATGCCGGGCTGTGGTGGCGCACGCCTTTAATCCCAGCACTTGGAAGGCAGAAGCAGGCGGATCTCTGTGAGTTCGAGACCAGCCTGGTCTACAAGAGCTAGTTCCAGGATAGGCTCCAAAACCACAGAGAAACCCTGTCTCGAAAAACCAAAAAAAAAAAAAAAAAAAGATACAGAAATAGGATATGATATAGTTCTAGAGAACTTCTTTAATTGTTCTGCTTTATGCTTCTGCTGTTAGGATGTTCCCTGGTATTATAGTATTATAAAGGAATAATAACTAGAGGAAGAAGTAAGGAGAATGAAAATGCATAGGTCACTTACTTTCTATTGTCATCTCCAGCAAATAGTATTTTGGAGCTTCATTTCTATATTTGAAACTGTATTTGTCATTTGAGAAGGGACTAGCAGAATAGGGACACTCTGGCATGATGTGGCATAGCCATATGGCTCGGAGGTACCTTTCACTGAGCTCCTGCCTTTATTCTAGCTCCCCAAAGATTGCACATGTCCATATTCTGTAAGGTACCCTTTCACTGTATGTTTCTTCTTGGAAGTAAGCTAGATTCTCCATGGACACCAGTATTGACATGCACATCCAAGCGGAAGGGCACTACCGGCACTTCTTTTTCATTCTCTGCTCTTTGGAGAATTGACTCCAACCTAAATCCTCACAGAAACTTTTTCTTTGAATTTTGTGATCTCTATTTTATAATCAAAAACAGGTAAAGCCCAGATAGGTAAAACAACTTTTGTAAAGTTACTCTGCTTCCCAGTAAGGGAGAGATGGTCAACATGGGAAACCTGGAAGCCTCTTGCCTCGAATTCAGTGGCTCAGGCATTTGTTTTGTGGCCACCAAGAAAGAAACAAAAATGTAACAAGATAGAAGCAATTATGGCTTTGCATGCTTCCATGGGGTAGGCATTAATATTTCCTAGCTTCAGTTTAGGCATTCAATTTAAAATTTGTATTTTAGCATGATTCATGATGAATTTCTATAGAAGGAGTGTGGTCCTCACTCTGTCTGACTTTCTGTTACAGAGTGGAGACTGGTGTTCTGTCTAGTCTCTGACCCATGACTCTGATTCCTCAGGCTGTTCTGGAGCTTATATAAGCAGCCTGTTAACACCTCAGGTGACTCACTCAGGCCTATGAGTTTCCCTTCCCACCCACTTGTTTGTCTGTTTTTATACTTTTCTAACCATTAGATTGCCCCCTCCCCTCCGTTTTAACCAACTATGGCTGATTTAATTTGGACAAAAAAATATGCCTTTTTTTTTAACTTAAATTTTTGTCATTAATCACTGGTATCATAACATCCTCTTAAGGCAAGTTATCCTGTTGCTAGTCTTCTCATTGCAGCAGCCGGAGCAAAAGGCTTCTGGCGAGGGTAAAAATAGCTTTCCTGCTTGCTGGCTTGTTGTTAGCTTTCCTGGCAGTCGGAAATCTTTTGAATTCCTTAATTAGGTCAGCTTCTTGGTAGCTCTCTGCAGACATTCCCTTCTGCCTGGAATTCTTAGTTGCTTTTAGACCTTGCAAGTTTACAGCTGCCTTGAATTACAGTCAGGTAGTCTTTCATTCTGTAGAAATGTGTTCCTTTGACTTTTACAATCTGTTTTCCACTGTCCTATTAGAATTTAAAATTTAAATTTGAGCTTTTGGTACAAAAAGAAGGTGCCCCTTGTTTTTATTAACACTGGAAACTTAAGGTAAGTTTTGAAGTTTCCCTTTTTCCTAAAATCCTTCTGCTACTGTGCTAGTTATAACAAAAGTCAGGCGCTTGAGTTTTTGTCTTCTCTCTTTTCTCAGAAAAGAATTACTTCCTGTTTTTAGCCAAAGATACTAGCAAATTTCCGTTTATCTGAAGCCAAAAGATTCCCTACTTTTACTACTGCCTTCACCAGAATTCCAGTGTAGTTCTTGTTAGCCGGCAGAAACCCCTGCTCCCTTTCTCTCACAGGTGGAAAATGGCTGCTTATCTTTGGCTGTTGTTGAAGAGGGGAAAGGAATTGCTGTTAATCGCTGAACCACTACATAGGGGCAGAGGGGTCTTATCACTCTACAGAGGTTATTTTAGGACTAACCCATAATGCCTATAAATGGAAATAAGGACGTCTGTGTCCCTAATATTCAGCAATATGAAACAAATTTCAATGCAAAACTATGATTTTACCCTTTTTCCTGTATCCTTCAAGGCAGAGAGACATTACCACTTGCTGGCTTTATTTCTTTCATTCATCCAGCAGCTGATTATTGAGTATTTTTCTGTGCTCAGGCTCTGGAATACAAGACTCAAAGTCTGTTTTCCAAGAGTTTTGCTATCATACAGGAAGTTAGCTTAAAAAGGAGTGTGACAATTAATTTTAATTGTCAGCCTGACACAAACAAAATCACCTGTGAAGGGAGAGCCAATGAGGAATTACCTAGTTTGGCCTGTGAGGGATTATGTTACTTGAGATACCAGAAGTGGGAAGGCCCATCCTAAATGTGGGTGAGACCATTTTAAATGGTCTAGGCCCTGGACTGAGTGACTAGGAGAGCTAGCTGAGCACTGGGAAGCATGCATGCTTTCATTCTCTGACTGCTCTCAACTGTGGATGTTCTTCAACTTCCTGCTATCTTGATTTCTCCACAACAATGGCTTATAACCTAGAATTAAGAGCAAGTAAATCCTTTCTTCCCTAAGTTCTTGTCTGAAGTGTTTTATGACAGCCACAGGAAATGAAACTAAGACACACAGTAACATGGTATGAGAGGTGTTGTGGACCACACAGGGTTATCTGAACAGAGTTTGGTAGAGGGAATGGAGTTAGAATTTGAGTGGTGAGACATTGGGACTCAGAGAAGAGAGGGGGCATTCCACAGATAAGGTACCCTGGAAGTAGAGGTTATGAGTTAGCAGGTCTGAATGCCTGGTGGATCTAGTAAGAGGGCAGACAGGAAAGAATACAAATGTAAGGATTTTTTTCTGGCTTTCACCCAGCCACATTCATCGCATAGAGGGCTTTTGTTTAGCTTGAACTCTGTGTGTATATAGCGGGTTTTAAATGTGTCTTCAGAAAAGAGCAAGAGTCTGCAGCTGGCGTCAGTGCCAGTTCTTCCTTTGTGATTTTACATAGAAATGCTATGAAGAGTTGGTTACAGGACAGAAAGATCTATCAGGAAACCGAGTAAGGTTATGGACTTTGATTGTTAAGCAGTCTTTTTATCATAAGGCATAGAGAAGAGTGAGTACACTGCATTAGGTCATACTGACATTGATTCTACCTTTATGTAAACACACAGTTGGCATCATAACCAGTGAATTTATAATGGGCCTTTAGCTTTTGTTGTATGTTCTCTAGGTGTCCACAGCACCATCTTACTACAAGAATCTGGCAGTATTAATTAAAAACGAAAAGTATGTGAAGGCCATATGTTACCTTTAATAAGTACTTGTGACAGTATAGCTTTGGTTAGTCATGAACTAAATAAAATTAATCACTCTCAGAGTTAAGAGGGATGTTCTTAATCAAACAACTACTACAGTGTATGTGTCCATATACAAATATGTATGCATATGTGTATATGGAAGGTTTTTTTTAGAGTACTTATGTTATTCTAGCTTGAGCCAGCTTAAAAAAAATTAGAATTTTATGCTACTTGGAATTGTGTAGAACCACATTGTCTATGTTCTAGACAGCAAAGCCTTTATTTCTTTTGTAACTTAGCTTGTACCTTGTCACAAATGATGACTCCGAAGAAGAGAAGGTCATACATAGCATGATATCTAACGTTAAGCATTTTCTGCTGAATCATATGTGGCAATAATACCTGGGTTTCTCATTGGAAAATAAGTTCTAATTATGAAAGTAACCTGTGCATTTATTACTAATAAACTAGAACATTGCCTGTTATCTCCTTGACAAGCTTGCTTAGTCCTAAAAGAGCATGATACACACTGTTCTTGAGAACAGTGTCCTCTTATTAACTTAAGTTCATCATTTGCTAAGTAGTGGTTCTTTCCAACTCATAGATGCCCAGGATGGACCTGTTGAGCTGGTGCCCAGACCTTTTCTAACTGTAGAATTTGTTAGTGTATTTCCCAGGGTCACACTGTATCAGTTACCTATATTTGCCTAGATTGAATCGTGTCTACAAATATAGCCTCTGCCTTTCATATGATATGTGCTAGACTCTGGCTCCAAATGCCATAGCTGCCTCCAGAGACACATCGCATTTCTGGTGATGATGTCCCTTAGGATTGCTGATCAGGTACTGTTTTTTGTATTTATATCATAGTCAATAGCAAAAGCAAAAGGATTGAATTTTAGCCATCAGGTAGGTTCACTTGCCTGAAATCCTAATGTTATCCTTTTTCCTTCAGAATTTAATTATACCAAAACATGTTCATAGATAGCTGAGTTATCAAAAAACCAGCCCAACAAAATCATAGGCACTGCACTACATCTATATTCACATAGCTCAATTATTTTTATTCTTTATTTGTGACTTACTGTTGTTTTAAGTTCAGTAGAATGAACTTATGACGTCTAAGTTTTAAATAAAAGTTTTAGTCCCAATGGACATTTATTATATATTAAAAAAAAAGATAAGAAAAGTATCCAGTAGCTGAAATGATTACATAAGACTGACTATCGCTGTGTGGCCAGAAGTAAGATTTGGTGAGCTAATTTAAAAAAGATATTTCCATTTTGGGAAAAGTGTCTTGAAAAAAACATGACCCTGAAAATATTTGATAAATCTCCTCAGAAAGCTTGTATTCTTAGTGAAAACCAAGAATAGATGTTTCTAACAGGTTAACTAATAATTGCTATACTTAAAAATAAACAAAATATCCTTTAGTAGTCCCATAAAAACATATAATAATATGATGTGATACTAAAAGCTCTCAAGCTCCAGGAAAGACATAAAAGAACCATAAGTCCCCAGTAAGTGGAAAAAGCCAATCTGATAAGGCTTGGTTCTGTGATCTCAGCCATATGATATTCTAGAAAAATAAAAGCTATAAAATTAGCATAAAGACCCAAAATTTGGGTAAAAGGACAGAATGAATAGGTGGAGTACAGAGAAATCTTAGGATAATACTCTGCAATTCTGTATCAGTAGGTGATTGTGGATTCATGTTATACATTTATCTGAACACTAAGATTGAAAGTAATAGTACTTGTGAGACACAATAACCAGTCCTTCCCTGGGAACAGGCAGTGAGACCCACTGTGGATCTATGGAAGGAATAGTCAGGACCTTAACCATGGAATAGGTAAGGGAAGTTAATGACCAATATTGACAGTCACAGAACAAAGAAGACAGAAGCCACAGAAGGGCAGTGGGGATAGCTTATAGCAGATTCAGTTTCTACATAATATGAAGCGTGTTTTGGGAGGATTTCCAGAAATTGAGAGTGATTATTACCTGTAATTATGAATGACTTTTTAGATTCATTAGTTATAGAAAGAATTTACAAATTTGGGAAAAAACATTATGAAACTTAAAAAGAAAAAAATCTCTTAATGTCACTGCTGATATTTTAAAACTGAGAGAAAGAATTCTTGATTGTTTTGGGAGGATATCACACAGGTATTGTATTGACCTCATGATTAAAGCTAGTGCTTGCCTGACCGTAAGCCTTTCACGAAGCCAAGCTAAAGCTGTGAGGGTGAGGGTCACTCTCAGTGTTCCAGCTAGGAACACTGCCACTGGCTTCCAGGGTCGTATTGTGTCTTGGGTGCAGGGTAGAGCTGCTATATTCAGAAAACTAAGGAGCAGACCATCTCTGAAAGGTCGCTCACCTTAAAGTGGGGCACACACCTGAGCAGAGCCAAATTTTTGTGTCTGTGAAGTTGGAATATTTCTCTGTCCTCAGAAAGTACCCAAAAGCTGTGTTTCTAGTGAGTCTGAACTTTGTTCAACTGGACCAGCCAGTGTGGCCATCTGTCACTTGGATTCCCTTTGTTGTTTGTAGCCTTTCTTAGCTTAAGAGACACTTTGGCTCATGTGGTACAGCCCCAGCTTCAACTACAGTGCTAACACCAAAGAAATTGGGGCAAATCCACAGAACTACAGAGACAGCTCTTCTCAACCTTTAATTTTACTAGAATCAGTGCTTCTCAGAACTTAATTTTAACCAATATAAGTGTTATATTTATGTATTGACTTCTTGATTCATCTTTAAAAATGATGATGAAAGAAAATGGTTTTGATAGCTCCTGCTAACTCATTTGCTTAGAGGGTTGCATAGCAACAAAATCTAGACATACATTTCATTAGTAAAATCAGGTGAGGATCACTCCCTGCAGTTCATGCCATGTTCCTGTTTCCAGCATCTCAAGTCTATTCTTTAAAAAAAAAGAAAGAAAAGGAAATATATATATATGTATGTATATATATATGTGTGTATATGTGTATATATATATATATATATATATATATATATAAATTGAATCCAAGCTGTAGTTTAAAGCAGTTCCAATGGCATTTACCAGAGTTGCCTACTTGACCTGTATATCAGTATAAGCCAGTATTTAGGCAGAAACTGAAATATCAAAATTAGTTTTCATTTTTCCCCCTCTCTCCATTCTTCCATTCATTCCATAAATAGAAGTAAGCTGAAATCTTAAGAGGGCAATTAATTAACCTCAGAAAGCCCCTTTATTTGATTTTAAAACAGTGGCAAAGTTTAGTCAGTTGTGGTTTTCCCTTGTGGGACCCCAGGTTTGGGGCATGGATTCATTACAGGTTCTGGCAGTAAAGGACAGCCCTCTCTTCTCATGACATGAGGTGTTTGTAAAGAAGTTCCTTTCAAAGTCACACGGTTATAACATTGAAGTTCCCTCCCAAAGAGCTGTCTGTTAGTGCTCCATGTAGGCTTGATAGGAGCTCATTAGCTCTGGCTCTTAGTCTCTGTGAACTGGGCAGTCTTGCTGGCATTCAGAGAAGGCCTGCTCCAGCCAGAAGGCTTGGCAGACACTCTGCTTCCTCTTTACTCCTCCATTGCCCATGAGACTCACAGCTCTGTATGGCCAAAATAATTCAGTGCTGACTTCTAAAGGAATCTCCGTGCTTCAGAGTCAGATAGATAGTATTCTGCTACTCCTGACTATTCAGAGAATTGGCAACCCAGCTTTTCTGCCCGTTCTTTAGATGAGCAGCAGAACTTGATGAGGGCTCTTCGCCATTTTTCTGAAGTTTGGTAAAGATGAACATGTAGGATTTGAAGGCTTAAAAATGGTGCCTCCGTGATTTTTTTTTAATAAACTTAGAGTGTACACAATATGTATTCAATAAGGATTTGTGATCTAGTTAGCTCACTTTTCATGTAGAGGCTCTTCAAAAAAACAGAAATATAATTTCTTAAAGGCAGAGAAATCCCATTGCCTTCCCTTGCGAGTCTGTAAGACAGTTCATCCAACAATTTCAGTGCTTTCACAAGTTCTTTTTTTGGGAGTAGCTCTTAAATAGTGGTTTTAGCTTCAAAATTTATGAACCATTTCAAACTTGGAAGTCAAATGACCGTGCACTTATTGAGTGCTTAGTGTGCTTGTGGTCTGTGTCAGGGCTTTGAGCTCTTTCTAAAATGTAAAAGCCAGACAAACTCTCTTCTCTACCTTCATTGTGTACCACCCAAAACCCAAATTCAAACCTGACAGCATGCCTTTACCTGCGGAAGTCTGGCTTTTTTTCTTAGAAAAAAGTCACATAAGAAAATACTGTGATTAAGTGCATCCTTTAAAAAAGCAACAACCATCACAGATGAAAATATTTCATATTTATGGGACAAAGATTTGAAGATTGTTATTATAGGTTGTCAGAACACAGCAGTATAATGAAAAGTACATTGGGTGGTGACTTGGAAATGAGAATGACTTAATAGTTATATAGTTAATATGTTATGAGTAGTTAAATATGAGGGGGGACTTTATCACCTTCAGACTTTCCTCTTTGGTGCATCAGTGCGTAATACATCCCGAGAACAACAAACCTGTGTCCCAAAATGAAGATTTGTAAATACTTTGCATATTAGAAGCCATCAACTCAGCTCTGTTATTGAATAAGCTTAAACCATCTATGAAAAAAAATCAGTAACGGCCTTCTTTTACCTTCAGGTCGTCTAAACTATTCATATCCAGGATCCGATAGTTCTCTGCTTATTAATGGTAAGTGATAATTGATTTACCCTAGTGAAGTGCACAAACTAAAGTTAGTATTAGGTGAGAAAACATAGTATTTGTGCTTCAACAAGTACAGAAGTGACACTTATTTGTTCCACAATGATAATTGTACATTGCTATTAGTCACCTATTTTAGCAGTAATTCTTGCCCCTCAAAATTGTGACAGATATTTTCTCTAAAAAATACTGAGAGCCACTTGATTCTCCATTCTGAAATAATGGAGTGAATGTGGATCCCATAATGACACAGATCAGCTTCATTAAGTGCTAGTTAGCGTCTTAGATCAGAGATCAGGAGAAGAGAGGAGAACCAGAGACTTAGCACCAGGAAGAGGCAGCGCTTTACATTCCAAAGAGAAGGTCATTCATTATTTATCATCAAGAAGAGCATGAAGAATGAAGACGGATTGGCCTTTACAGTTGCTTTCATAGAGGCTCCTTACCTGGCCCAAACACTACTCAGGTGCCCACAAATACTCCATTTATGTATACATGCCAGAAGTAAGTTACAGATCACAGGGAAGGCAAAGGCATCTACTCACAGAAATAAGAACTTTAAAGTGCATATCTGTTTTTTGATTTCACAATTTTAAAAAAATAGGTGAAATACAGAAGTCTTTTTTTTCTTTTTATTTGCTAGTGTGTATGCGTGTGAGTATGTGTATGATTTATTCTTTGCTTATGTGTATGTGTCTGTATGAGTAAGTCACATGTGTGCCAGTTCCTGTGGAGGCCAGAAAAGGGCATTGGATTCCCTGGAGTTGAAGTTACAGGCCATGAACTGCTATGTAGGTACTGGGAACAGAACTTGGATCCTCTGGAAGAATAGGAATAGCCCTTAATCACTGAGCCATCTCTCCAGTTCCTGACATTTTTTCCATATTTCTGTTAATTTCAAATCTCTTAAGATCTTCTATCCTCCAAGAATTATTCTTGCTGCATTCTCATCATTTCTTAAACAAACAGAAACAAATGAACAAAACCATCTTGCCTATGGCAAATAGTAATGGAGGAATTGAAAATATGCTCATAATATCATATAGTAGCACAAAGGTATCAAGCTAACACCTACCACCTAGTAGTGATGGCATAAGGTTGGGGAGGACATCCCTTCCATGGAGCAAGGTTTACTTTTTCCTATAAACTAGATCCAGGCTCAGGTCCAGGTACTGGAAATTACAGTGAACCAAGATTTGAGATATGGCAAAGTAGTTGACTTTATATTAATTTCCTCATGAAGTTGTTCAGTTGGATCACTTGCCTGTGAGACTCATCTTAGAAAAACTCTCTGGTAACTTTCTCTTAAAGATGAACATATTTAAATTTTAAGATTTTTTGTTTTGCCTTTCCTTTTATCTCTATTAATATTTATTTTTATGAATTTTTGTTCAGTGACGATTTCTTGGCAAAGGAAAAATAATAAAGATGACCTTTCTCCCCAAGCATTTATGTTTTGAAATTTTAATGGTCCATAAACTATAGAAGGAGGCCAGATGCTCCGTTTCCACTGCTGCTTATATAGAAGTTTTATTTATTATAAAAATATACTGACTGGGTTAATATCACCTCAAACTGAAAGATGTGATGATGAAGAAAACTAAAAAGATAATAGAAACAGAGAAACTCTGGCTCCTTAAGGCAGACCCAAGAGTGTAAAGTCGTGATTGCCTTGGTCTCAGGTTTAACATCCAGCTTTACAGGGTCCAGACTAGGTTTTGTCAGATGCGACCTGGTGTTAGTTTTTAGTAGGAGACCAGTAGGACCAGATGCCGATGTTTTCATTTGTACTGAAGAATGAAACTTGTGGGCAGAGCAGATGCCAGAACTGACTCGGTCATTCTCTAGTATTAAAGTCAAATATACTAGAAGATTGTTTAAGTGGGGGCAGGAGAGATGGTTCAGTGGTTAAGAGCACATACTGCTCTTGCAGATGACCCAAGGCTCCGAACCACTTGTTACTTACTCTCCAGGGAGATCTGACACCTCTGGAATCCTCAGGCACCTCCACTCATGTGCACAAACTGATATACATAATTAAAATGTAAGGGAAAATAATTTTAAAAGATTACTAAAAAGTCATGAAATCAGAGTTGTTTAGGAAAGGAGGACAGTGAAACCTTCAGCACCTTGACTTAGGCATGGGTATTTTTTATAAAACATCCTTGCAAACGGACCACTTTTATAATAAATGGATCTTATTGCTCTGATTCTTAGTAGCTTTGCTCTTAGGTTATGTCAGATTTCGGGTGTATTTATCTTGGAAGGCTAATATACGATAGTAAATGTGCTTAATGAAGACAAGCTCAAGAATTACAGAAACCTCCCTTCTTGCAGGGTTGAGTATTAAATACAGCTAAATCACTTATCAAACCAAGCACACAGTGAGTCTAACTAAAGCCATTTATATTTCTTTTTGCTTAAGAATATGCACACTAAGGATTTACAAAAAAAGGAGCGACAACAACAAGGCATTACTAAGATGAATCTGTAAAAGTTGTCTGGGGTGAACACATTTTTTTCTTTGTTATTGAGATAAGTAACCCAAACTTCCACTTCTAAATGTAATTCCCTCAACTTTTTGCTGTTTTAAAAAATGGATAATAAAAGCTTGATACCGTGGTGTAAAATGTTAGTTATAGAAGTTTTCTTTTTTTTTTCCCCTGGGGAAAAGTCTTGAGCTTAAATGCATTTAGTGTATTAATTTGCTGAGGGATCAGTAACAAGCACACCAACTGTAACTTAAATATCAATTTTTCCTCACAGTTGTGGAGGCTAGTCACTTTGTGGGAGCTAGGAGTCACTTTGTGGGGCTAGGAGTCACTTCGTGGGGGCTGGAAGTCTAAGATGAGAGCATGCCCAGGAGTGGTTTCTTGTTGGTGTAAAGATGGCTTCTCCTTACATAGTCTGCCCTCTTTACACATCTCCAACCTAACTTCTTAGGACAGAGGTCATGTGTGATTAGGACCCACCAAAGGTCCTCATTTAATTTTGCCTTTCAAAAGACTATCCCTAAAAGCCATCATATTCTGAAGTCCTTAAAGGTAAGACTTGAGCATATAAATTTTGGGTATGGAGCAAAAAAATCAACCTATAACGAATGTCTTTTACTAATAAATTTTATGTAATAAGCATATGTGTTTTATGGCTTTAAAACATAAGCTTGAAACTTAATTTCTTGGTTAAGCAAAAATGCTAAATATGAGCCAGATTTACCTCTGAGTTTCTTCTGGTGTGACTTGGTTAAGCACTAAGTTAGGTGTTGACTGGAAGATTAATTAATTTTATTCATCCCTAAGTTGAAGCTTAATTTTATCTAAGGAAACCAACAATCACTACCACCTCCACTAAAAAGAGAAGTGTGTACTTTTGATCTGTTATTTTTCCTTTAATCTTTATTTTCAATTCTCTATTCTCTACTATTTTAACCATGAGGATTGTTTAAAAGATAAACTTTGGTCACAAGAAAGGTTCCAGAACAACAACAAAATGTTAGGTTTTGGAACTCGTTTATGTGGTTCTTTCCCTCTGATGATGTCTGTTGTTGATTTAGAAGCATCAAGTGTTTTTTTATTCCAGAGAAGGGGCATTGAGACTTATCTTTTAAAAACTGTCAAAGACTTTTTGTCTCTTAATTATAAGTTTTAGAGTGAAGGAGGGAGATTGTTGGCTTGGATGTGGACCGAAATCTGTAAAAAAGGAGAGTATAATTTACTTAAGAAAAATATAGGCCATGTTCATATTCTTTCAATGCTACTGTATCAAATTACTGATGTGACATAGGAAATGTTAATTATAATCTATATGTGTGATGTGACTTAGGAAATTCTAATTATAACTTATATTTATAAATTAATTTTGATAGTGAATTTATTAGAGGTTGATTATAAAGTCACTTAAAATTGTTATTTGCACTTTTGTTGGACTATATGCCTTGATCATCTCAGATATAGGCATCCTATCAGTTTTTAGTATTTACCCCCTTTTGTTCAAAGATTAACGACTATAAGTTTTAGGTCTTTGAATTATATCTTTTCTTTGTTACATGTTAGTGTGTGTATACGTGTGTGTGTGTGCACTGCTACACACAATACAATAATATTTGCACAAGTTAAAAGGGGTCACATAATAGGAATTCCTGATATGGATACTTTGAAATAAGGGGGGAAAAGATGCTTTTTAAGAAACAAATAGAAACTCACCTTTATAATGAAATACATTCAGAGAGAGAGAGAGAGAACAAATTTTCTGTACCTTCTTTGCAATTCTAGCCCCCGGACTAATGGAACATTTTACTAGAGGGACTTTGATTGTGAGTATAAGGCTGATAAGAAAACCATTTATAAGCAGTCCTGTAGAGTTGTTTTATAAATGAAGCACTTATCAATAGAACTAATAACACAGATCTAGAAGTTAGAGACATTTATGGCCACAATGTTTCAAGCATATGTTTACTATTCTTGATTATTTTTAGTTCTGAACATTAAATCATTGAAGTCTAAGCCCAAAGTGAGCAATAAAAATAAAGGTAGGGCCTACAAATAGTATTTATTTTAACTCTAATAGAGACTGAGAGGCTCTAACTTAGCAATACGGAAATGTTTCTTTAAAAAGTCCTAACAGTCTAGCAATACAAACATGTATCTAATACATCATAACAGTTGATACTTTAGTCACTTTGAGGAAATTCTTAACATAGTGTACTTCAGCTGACTTAACTAGGACTTATCCAAAACATGTGTGCCTTTGTGAATTTTCCCCTTTGTGTTTGCAAAACATCAAATGACAAACTATATTTTCTGTTCATGAGATTAGAAGTCTGTGTGACATATTTTCTCCAGGAAAGTCTGTGTTGCAAGTATTTCATCACAGTGTTATTCCAAATATAACTTGGAGTCGGTGGGGAGTCGGTGGGGAAGGGACATTAGTAAATCTTTCCATAGGATAGAGAGGCAGCATTTAGCATTTAATTACTACTTGGATTCTGATTGTGCTGGCATGTTCATCAAAGCTGCAGTTTATTTTTCCATATGTCACATGTCAAAATTCACATGCACAAAATATAAGTGAAAATAAAAAATACATTTTCATTTTTAAGTTTCAAACGTCATTATTTTCCATACTAGTTTACACCATTTTTTTCTGTTTGAGTTTTCAAGTTTTATGGTTGTAAATATTATGTACCTGCAACCTTTTTTCCTTAATATGGGAAAAGGTGTCTGATTAGTTTTCAAAATTAATCCTGGAATTTAACCTTACATCCCTCTTAACCACTTAATTTCATGTACATAAATAAAAATTGAGACCTCACATTTGAAGATTTTTGAAGGTACTTTATTTTAGCTATTTTATCTATAGCTCTTGCTGTTTTTGAAGGCTTTGGGGCTTTGTTAATTTTTTTATGGAAGCCATGTGAGTTTTCATTTGGCTTTGTAGCTTCTAAAAGCTACTCTTTGAAATATCTCTTTTCTCAGAAATTGAAGTAGCATCAATCTACTTGTTAAGATAGAACTTAAGACTTCCAAGTCACTCTCTTCTCAAACTCCTTTGTCTTTTAAGTGGTTGTCTAAATAGAATGTTCTATTTATAAAAGCAGACACCCACTTTTGTGATGTCACTTGTCTTTCTAACCTCTGTCTGGTAAGTTGGAAAGTAGCTCTTTACCTGCTAACCCTGAACTCATCAGAATGAACACCTACCAGGCTTCCCTTGAAGAAAATCTTAGCACTGTTTTAGTCTATTTACTCCAGTAGTTGAGTGGGTCCAGTGCTGTGTAGTAATGGTAGAAATATATTTTGGTATGAAACCTAATTTTATTTTGCAAAATACTCAACTGTTAGTTCCGAGTTAAATTTATTTGTGTTGTATCTAGAAGATAAATAGTGAAAGTGGTGTCGTGGCAGTTTTTAGAGTGACATCTAACATCTAAGAGCCTGTCAAAATGTCCTGTTTAAACACAGTCCCCAGCCAAATACTACTTGTGTGAATACAAATACTTCTTTGTGTGAACATAACAGCACCCTGTGGTATGGCAATCTTGATACTCCTCCTGTTTTTCCTTTAAGATCTCACCTATATTCTATTTCTGCCACTTCCTTACATACAAGGAATTCTCCTCAGTCCCTGTTGCATGTTCTACATAACCAGCAGGACTGTGTTCCCTAAAGACTGATGATGGTGTTAAATGTTTTCTCCTATATATACATACATACCTGAAATAAAGTTTATTTATAGATGAGTTATGTAAGAAATTAACAACAATAATTTAATGTTGTTGCTTTTAATTTAATGAAACTGTAATAAAAGTTATATGAAGATAGTCTTTCTCAAAATATCTCAGAAGTGACTAACAGGCAGGTAGCACATGCAGCATGAAAACACTGGACAAAAAGGATGATCCACATCTTGGGCATGGTAGAGAAGAGAGGTGCCAGGTTCCATAATGCTACTCAGAACTTACAAATTGTATTTCTAGAATTTTCTATTTGATATTTTCAAATTGAGATGTACCATGAAAAATACTGAAACCATGGAAAACGAAAGTAGGTAAAGTGAGGTCACTACAGCCATAGGCACGGCTCATTATCATGGCAAATGGCTATGTGACCCGTGACATACATGAGGTCAAATCTTCAGGTTGTTTTATCCACTGTGCTTAGTAAGACCATGGGGTCAGGAAATGTCAAATTGAGCCAAGGCTCACCTTGAACAGGATGAGCCCCCGTGCCAGTTCATCTCAGAGAGAGCATTTTCTCAGGATGCTCTTAAAGTTTATGATGTGTCTTGTGGATTCAATAATTAAACCTTTTCTCTTCTTTTGAACTGCAACTGATTTGGCGACAAAGCCCGACCTTCAGTTTTGAACATTTGGGACTGGGTAGAGGTTTGGGTTGGTTGTGGATTTTTTGTTTGTTTGATTATTTGGGGATACAAAACTTTTGACTAAAGCAATATATAAATTGCCTAAAATTTTCATTTGTTGTGATTATCTTCTATTTGCAAGGATTAGAAAAAATACTGTAAGATGTGTATTCTGTAATGGTGAAAAGACATGAATTCAATATTGATGTGTTTGCTAAATTATTAGCTTGGAAATCTGAAAGTATAATTAACACAGTGGTAATTGGTGTAGATCATGTTGCACATTACCTTAGGTTCATAAGGTCTTGGCCCTTGGATATTGGCTACAGTCAACGGTTTCCTTTAAAACAAGTGACATTCAGTAACGATTATGTTGTCTTTGAAGTTCTTTTTAAAAATGCATGAAACTGATCATAACCGTCCAATTCCTTGGTTTGGTTTTTGGCTTTTGGGTTTTTTTTAATGCATAGACTAGGAAATGAAGAATGTGGCTTTCCTTTTCTGTTTCAAAAGCTCATAGATGAAATCTCAGTGGATTCTTTGACAATGTTTGAAAGGTTGTTTTTGTTTGTTTTTTTGTTTTTTCTTCTCATTTGACATGCAGCAAGGACTTATGGGCGAAGGAGAGGTAACATCAATGTTTTTCACTTTTGAATGTATCAGTTCTATATGGAGAGGACTCGTGCTCTCCCAGTTTTTAATCTCTGTGGGGAAGGAGTGAAGGGAAGTGGATGGGTTTACCATTTTCAGAATCTCTGTCTTATAGTTGGAGCTGTAGACATTAAAGAGCTGGAAAATTTACCAGAATGGTAGGACCAGATATTTATCTGACTTATAGCTGAAGATTTGTTTTTTTAACTCCTTAGAAGAATTTAAGAATTTTTTTAAATATTTGATTCCTTAAAAGCTAGACTTACCTAAAATATATCTCATTAATTGAAGAGTCATTTATACTTAAGGAACTTACATCGGCTTCTTTTACTAAGTGAACATTATGTATTTATTTAATTAAATATGATGAATAAATGAGCAGTTCTACAAATGCTCTAAAATAATAGGGAATTTTAGAGATTCATTTGCTAGAAGCTCTCAACTAAACTTAATTTTCTTATCTGTAATACTTTGCTATTTTTTAAGAAAATAAAACCATAAATAATTTAAAGTGTGATTTTTTTAAAAAAAGGTCATTCAGAAAATAATCTGAAGTTGTAGAGCCATTTTGGGTCATAATTTACTAATGACATATAGAATGAATTTGTGACAAAGACACTGTTCCAGTGCGAGATTTCCAGAAAATAGACTAGAGATCATTTCTAGAATACAGTTGGCAGTTTCTCAGAGAGCATCTGTACACAGCAGCTCGGGACACTGAAGCTCTCTGCGCCTCTGTGCTTTGCTTGTTATAGATATTTCTATTTTCCTGCCAGGTAAGTATAGGAAGACTTGGCATTTGGCATTTCTAGTCTTTTCTCCTTTTCTATGTATTCCAGAGAATAGGAACTTCAGTTTTTAGAATAGTTTTCAAAGCAGATGACATCCTTGGTAAGCTAATAATCACTCAGCTAATATGTCTTTAGCATGCCTCCAGATCTTAAATGCTGTAAGACTAGAAACTGAATTGTGTACCAACATGAAATGAGCTTTGATATAGCCTATTAGTTAATGTAAACTAAAATGAGTACCCACTTAAAATTGACTTGCTCATTTTAAGTACATTCTTAGGAAAGTATGCAGAGGCTAGACAATTGGGTCTATTAAAGAAATTTATGTAACCAACATTTTATAGCCAAATTTAATATTCCTTGTCCTTGTGTAGGTTGCCATAGGGCACTGTCAAGGCAGTGCAGTCTGTTGCCAACAGCTTTCAAAAGAGTGTTCTCTTCAACTGTGCTTCCATTTCTCATGCTGAAGCTTCTGGATTCCTGTGGGATGATACTTAAGTAGCCTCCTGTTTAACCAAATATAGTCTCTGTGATTCCGTAGACTTTAAGGTGATAACAATTCAAGAGCATAAGTGAACCTGTAGTGAACAAATAAAAGCAGCAGTTTTATCATTCATATTTTTCTTGGTGTGTGTGATAACCAGTGACAAGGAGCCCTTCCTATTAGCTTTCTGTTCTGCTTTCTGTTTCAGGTCAGTCTTCACTGTTTCCGATGGAAGATGGATTCCTGGATGATGGCCGTGGGGATCAACCTCTTCATAGTGGCCTGGGTTCACCTCACTGCTTTACTCACCAGAATGGGGAGAGAGTGGAACGATATTCCCGCAAGGTGTTTGTGGGTGGATTGCCTCCTGACATTGACGAAGGTATATTCAGGAAGGACTGTGTTAGAGCAGCATGGTGGCCCACGGGGAAGTTGTACAGAGTTTGCTGTTATAGTCCCTGTCTTGCCCGGCTCAGATCTTAGTCTTGCTCACCTTGTTCCTTTGTCCTGTCATCCTGTCATATCATAAGATTAGTTGTAGAAGGAAGTGAAGCAGGACTATGGGGATGTGCTGAAGCAATGACCAAATTCAGTAGAAAGAGGGAAGACCCCAGAGATGTCCCAAGGATTCTATTGTGGACAGCATGGGCTTAAATGCCCTTATTCTGTTTTGTCCAGTTTTGTTGGGTTTTGTTTTTGTTTTTCTTAGCTACCTTCCATTGTTTCAAATTTTCAAATTTTAGACTAACCATGAACTTTTAAAAATGTATTCTAAAGCTGGGCGGTGGTGGCGCACACCTTTAGTCCCAGCACTTGGGAGGCAGAGGCAGGCGGATCTCTGTGAGTTCAAGGCCAGCCTGGTCTAGAAGAGCTGGTTCCAGGACAGGAACCAAAAGCTACAGAGAAATCGTGTCTCGAAAATTAAAAAAATAAAATAAAATGTATTCTATACCTGTACTACTAGAAGAAAGTCCTTAAAGTCATTAAATTTTACATATTTTTTTTCATTCAGCAAACATGTACATGTTCTCTAAACAGCTGTACTGTTCTTGGGCTAATCAAATACAGAGAGGAAAAACAGAAGGGCCCATTTGCAGAATCTACATTCTAATGGGGGAAGGTGCATGGAAAGTATGTAAGCATATGAGAAAATATCAGAGAGCAGTGTTGGAAAGCAAACAGTGTTACAAGGTCTAGCATGCAAGGAGTCTTCTTAGATTGGGTGGCTAAGGAAACCCACTTTCAGGAAATAGTATTTGTGCTGAGACCTGAGTCGGTGTGGAGGGATTGGTTACCCAGTAATATTGAGTTCATTTCTCAGTTTTAGTTACCCTAATAAAAACCACAGTAGCAGACCAGCAGTCTTACAGTCTTGGATATTTTCAGTTTCTTTTGTTTTAGTTTTCTGAATGGAAGTGGAAATAGAGTAATTCATGTTCTAGAGAATAGAATTTATTTCTGTAATAGTCTGTAAGATCTAATAATATTTAATTATTTGTCACTTAGACTAAGATTGCATTTGTCAAGCTTCTAAAAGGTTAAAGATTATAATAAACACACTTGTTAAGTATCTTGATAAAACTGCTGAAATTTCAATTCCATTCACACTCATTCTCCTTATCACCCTCAGAGTATAGAGCTTGAAAATATTGTATTTTGGAGAACTGTACAGTAAAAAATTACAGAATATATCTATAGGACATGGGATGAGAGGCAGATTATTTGAAATTGAATAAGCTTTGTATCTGAAACAGAAACAAAACCATAACTAGTACTTGGACATAACCTGAACAGTCCAAGTACTAGTCGGGTAGCCCAGTATCCTGTGACAATGCCCCTAAAGTAACAACGTTGAAATGCTAGCTTGTAGTCATGGAAATATAGTAAATAAAGATGGACCACTGAACACCTCAGAGGATGCCAGGAGCCCTGGAGACTGAGATCCTCCTCTCTGGCAAAAGAGCCTTGCTTGTTACATTTGGATTTGATTTTCTTAACCTGGAGCCGAGAGGGTGCAGGCTTTGCATCACACAAGCTGAGGCTTTTCCTTTTATAGTGAGTATTATGGTTAGTTCTGTTCTTACCATGTAGCTCACCTTGCTCAGGAAAAAGTTTCTTATGAACCATACAACTTCCAAGTCAGCCTAGCAGCATTCTTCTGCAAATCAGTCTCGTTTAAGCTAAGTTGTGCAGAAACAGGTATACAGAATAAACTGCACTATTGATTGAAGGAAGCACAAGCCAAAGGAAGGAACAAGGCTAGGAAAACCCATGAGATGTTGGGGTTGCATTAGAAATATCAATATGTATGTCGGTTTTTATAATACACAAAGAGTTATAAACATGTTTGTTTGCATATGTATTGATTTCCTAGCTTTGTCTACTGAAGAAGACTTGGAAATAATATCTTCTAGTTATGAGGATATAGGAGTTTTTTGCTGCTAAAAGTAATCCAGACTGCTTTATAAAAAAGCATTTCATATGTTGACATGATTTAGTGGTGAGGCAGGAAAACAAGATATGATGAAATATCTTCATGAGCCACAAAGTATGGAAATGCTTTGTAAAATGACAGGGAACGGTCAGAAAGTCCTATGAGCTCCCACTGGCCGTCTCAGGGAAAGTTAGGTAGGTAGGTAGGTAGGTAGGTAGGTAGGTAGGTAGGTAGATAGATAGATAGATAGATAGATAGATAGATAGATAGATAGATAGAATCAAAATAGAATTAGAACTGGAATATTATAACCTTTTGAGTGAAGTAGGTGTGTATGTAAATAACAAGAAGAGAAAGAAGAGCTCTTCAGTACTGTGATACAGATGAGCAAATATAGAAGGAACAGTGGAAACAGGTCACCAACATTTGACAGCCATCATGGTGATTACATATGTATCAGTGGTGCCTTCTAATAAATGGCATGACAAATGCAGCAGAATGCTGCTAGTAACACAGTATTCCTTGCAAAGTGCTAATCAAATACAGAGAGGAAAATGGCTTCTCCTTGACAGAGAATCCACATGACCAGAATCAGTTGTGTTTAAGTAAAAGATGAAGTGACACAGTATCATTTGGTAGTATTTGTGTCTGGGATACACAGCATGAAACTACCAAACAAGGGCTGTGCTAGACTGCGGGGTCTCGACCCACAAGTTGAGAACCACTGATATAGACTGACTGTGGAGAGCTGAAAAAGTCTAGTGCTTCAGGGATATAACAGTTGATGCAGCATGTGCTCTGGGTGGGATTCTTTATCAAAAATAAAGGAAAAGATTGTGTTGGGTTATTGAATGGAGTCCGAGCACTGAAGAGTAATTGAATCAGTATTGATTTCCTAACGGTGGAAGCTACACATAGAGGTGTAAAAGAGAGCAACTTTTGAGCTGCTTTGAGCTGATACCAATGGGTAGTATTGGGAGTTATAAAGGATAATGTCAGTAAAGGATGATGGATAGATAAGTTGGCTCTATATGTATCTAACTAGAGGGAGAAAGATGTAAGGAAGAGGTTGAGGCAGATGTGCTCAGTCCTGAGTGTGATGCCATGAAGTAATACAGGAGCTCTTTGCACTGTTGTTGGAGATAGGCTTTTATTAAAGGGAGAGCAAGGAAGGGTGATACCAGGTGATGAGGAAAGCTGGGATGTAGATAATGGACACATGAACCCTGAAAGAAGATAACTAGCTGCTTTCTAGTTTTCTCTCTGTCATATTTTCTTTCTTTGTTTTTTTCCTTTTCTTATGTGCTGGATAAGTACATAAAAATGTAATTGATAGTGACAATCTGAAACCCTACATCTTTAAAATGTGTGTTCTGACTGTTCAGAGGTTCACTGAGGTGTGGAGACTTGGAACTGGGCACATAATTGAGTGGCCACATTCTAGTTTTGGGAGGTTTTATTTGTGACTTCATTGCAATAAAGTGATTTTATATTTAAAAGACTATTAAAACTGATAGATTTAAATCAACATTTTTTATTTCTTATTAGATGAGATCACAGCTAGTTTCCGTCGCTTTGGCCCTTTGATTGTGGACTGGCCTCATAAAGCAGAGAGCAAATCTTACTTTCCACCAAAAGGTAAGTCTTGAGACTCCAATTATTGAAGCACATTTTATTCTCAGGTTGTCTAATACTGAGCGCTTTCATAAGTATTACTTTCACTGCAAAAGTTTTCATTAAAATTTCTATTTTTCTAAGTGTGTTTTCAAATTTTCTACAAATATACTTTTGATTTAATTTTAATTACACATTTGCAAAAATGTTTTCAGCTACTACCAAATGGAGCTAGTTAGAAGACTCAATACTTATGCCACACTTGACAACCAAAGTTCTGTCCCCCTGGACCCACATGGTAAATAAGGAAAAACAGTGCCTCCAAGTTGACCTTTGACCTTCATGCATGATCTATACACACACATACACACAAGAGAGAGAAGTGTTTTTAAAAAGATACTACTAAAATGAGCTACTGATGTGTTCAGACTTTTATTAGGAATATTGTTTTAATTTTTCATATTTTCTATTCTTTTTCCCTTAATTTTACTTTAAGCTGTTTATCCTATGTGTGACAAAGACAGGAAAGCATGTAAGCCTTTCTTTCTGTCCCCTGTCTCAGGCTATGCATTCCTGCTGTTTCAAGATGAAAGTTCTGTCCAGGCTCTCATTGATGCATGCATTGAAGAAGATGGAAAACTCTACCTGTGTGTATCAAGTCCAACCATCAAGGATAAACCAGTAAGTGTAGTATAAAATTGTCTTTTGTTTATGCTTCCATTCACCTGTTTTCTTACTTAAATTTATATGTTTGAAAATAGAGTATAACAGGTTTTATTATGTATTTTGTGGTAATTTCATATGTGAATACAATGTATTTAGATGCCCTACTATACCCCTTCAGCTTTTAGAAAACATTCCTCCCCTATATCCTCCTCCTAACTACATCATCTCTTCTTCCTCCTCCCACTCCCACTCCTCATCCTCATCCTCCTCCTTCTAAATACTTACTGAGTCCAATTAGTGCTCATATTAGTATATATGTGCCAACTATGGGCCACAGGACTGAAGAAAGCTGACTGTCCCTCCCCTAGCAGCCACCACCTGCCAAAAGCATTAGGGAGGAGGCCCTATGAGCTTCTCCCTACCGGTGTTGGAGCTGTGACTGCTTGATCTTGTGCAGGCAACCACAGCTGCTGGGAATTGGTGAAGACTCTATTTTCCAGTGTCCTCTCCAACCTCAGCTCTTACAGTCTTCCCATTCCCTTTTCCTCAGTTCTCCTGAGCCTTTAGACGAGGGAGTGTGAGACAGATATTCCATTTAAGTCCGTTCTCTACAGTCACATGTTCTCTGCACTTTAGCCAGTTGTGAGTCTCTGTATTAACCACCATCCACTGCATAAAGAAACTTCTCTGATGAACAGTGAGATCTGCTTATTCTGTGGGTAGAAGGATAAATATTCAGAAGGCAGTTTGATACTATGTCCCTTTAGCAAAATAGTAGTAGGTTTTCCTCTAGAGCCAATGGCCTATCCAACCATAGTGTCTTGGCCCAGTTAATGGTATCATACATAAACTTCTGTCTTCTGAAGTAGGTCATAGTCCAATAAAAAAAACTCTTGGATACTCCCATAACATTCATGCCAGTTTTCCACCAACGGCCAATTCTGCCAGGCTGGTTGTTATTGTAACTCACAGGGTTCACAGCTGGATAAGACTGTTCATGACTTTTCTTCCCCAGCAGCCTGCAAAGCACCTTCTAGGCTATAAGTGGGAAGGTTTAAGTGAAGAAGAGAATGAGAGGGTAGGGCAGACAAGGGGTTGGGTGAACTAACTAACACTGCAGATATTTGAAAAAGCATATTGAAACTATTTTATACTATTTTATAAGCGTGTGTGTGTGTGTGTGTACATATACATAGAGAGAAGGAGACAGACAGAGAGATATTGAGAAGGAGGGAATTAGAGTTAGATTATACAGAGGGACGGTGCTCCCACATAAAGCCATAGGTTATCAGACAAAAAGCCCAATGCCAGGTGTGGAATACACCATAGGCTATTGCCATTGCTCTTAGCTACCAACAAAAACTTGATCATAAGACCTTATGGTTGAGGACATCACACACTCACAGGATAAATCAAACTGGTACATAGGGTGTACAAGACTGCACAACCAGGCCTGGCTTAGGCACATTATTCTTGGTTGGGCTAATGAGCACTAAAGTGTTTATGAAAGTAATACTGCTCAGTGGGTAAAAACACTTGCTGCCTTTGCAGAGGACCTGGGTTCAGTTACCTGCACCCAAATAAATAAAAATAAATAAACTTTAAAAACTTTTTGCAAACATTAGCAATATTTTTACTTTGCAATGTAACAGATTCATTAGTATCAATAGTAAGTATGCATTTCCTGGAAATATGCGAAGTCCTATTTTATTTAAATTTTAGTTATGTAGATATTGTAAGGATGGGTAAAATAGAGGTCCTAGTAAACTGAAAAGTAGTTAACTTGTAGGTAATGAAGGATGTATGAGTGTGTTTGGCTCATAGTAAGTGAACTATTCATGAAACACTCTTACTCTGAAATGAAGGATAGGGAAAGCAGTTTTTAAGCCTTTTAGTTTTACAGCTTTATTGGTTTGTGACAAAATGGGTTATTGTAAAATACTCTGCAATAGTTTTGAATTTTTTTGATATGAGCATTTTGATTTACACACTCTTAGGTGCAGATTCGGCCCTGGAATCTCAGTGACAGTGACTTCGTGATGGATGGCTCACAGCCGCTTGACCCACGAAAAACAATATTTGTCGGTGGTGTTCCTCGACCATTACGAGCTGGTACAGTTAGACAAAAATCCCTGTATCTTTAGCATGTGAAATATAAAGATCTTTGACTAAAATACTCCATGAGCTTTGAGTTTATGTGCAATGCCCCCAGTGGCAAAAAGAGGGCATTGAATCCCCTTGGGCTGGAGTTGTGAGTTGCCATGTGGGTGCTGGGAATCAAACGCTGGTCCTCTGAAGGAGCAGTCAGTGCAATATATGCTAGTAAATAACTAGATGTAAGCAAAGGTGCCGGGCTTCAGTGGTGAAGGGAGTGAGAAGGGCTCCCAAAGAATCGACGAGTGAATTTTCTAATGTTCGGTTTATAGTAACTAGTACCTTCCTAACCAGTACAGATATGACAGCAGTGCAGCCCAGAGCAGACAAATGTAGGTGCCAGGCCTGTCCTAGTCACCAGTGACAGACCAATCATCTTGGAGCCTGAATTTTCTCAGAAAATTACTGCCTATTTCATAGGTTGTGAAAATTAAGACAGCACATTACAAACCAACCAGCTTGTTGAATGAATAAATACTCACCCAGCAGAAAAGTTATTGCAATAATAATTTTGATTTTAATAATGACTATGATGCAAACTCAGAGGTCACATAAACTTTGTTTCCATGAAACGGTAGGTGTGAGTCAGATAAGTCTTCTTGATTGTGTCTCTGCTCCTCTCATTTTAGTGGAGCTTGCCATGATAATGGATCGGCTGTATGGAGGTGTCTGCTATGCTGGGATTGATACTGACCCTGAGCTCAAATACCCAAAAGGAGCTGGACGAGTCGCATTTTCTAATCAACAGAGTTACATAGCTGCTATCAGTGCCCGCTTTGTTCAGCTACAGCATGGAGAGATAGATAAACGGGTAAGTCCTGGACTGTGTTTGGAAAGTTCCAGAAATGGTGCACCTGTGTCTGATGTAGGTATCGAACACTCTGTGACACTATACTCTGAAGTCTTCATTGGTTATTTTATTGTGCTATTCTCAGTCTAAAATAGAAAGTCAACTTGGTGGGTTGTGCTCAGTGTTTCAGGTCGTGTATAGTCTATGTCAGTGGTCGCTTTCCAGTATAACATAAAGAGAAAGCTCTGCCTACAGGTGACGGGCAGGATTTGTTATAGCAGTCACATGCTGTTTGCTCTTCATTCATACTTCCCCATCAATGTGTTTCCAGCTGGGGTTTATCATTAGAAATGCTTAGTGAAACCCATGGGTCAGTGTTCAGTCCCTCTCTAGGACCACTGCAGAGTCTGGGGCTTAAAGTTTACCTGCCCTTCCACAAGTGCTAGGGAGTTTCATCCTGGAGTCTCCAAGACTAAAATCATAACCAATCTTATAGCAGGTGAGTTAACAATGGTTGTTCTAATGCTCAAGAGGCTCAGATGATATTGGCCCACTAAATACTGGAACAGCCCAGTTCTGTAAAATCACCTATCACTTTTAGAATCAGGTAAACCACAGTGAGGTTTTCAGCTGTGAGGACCACAGCCACATCAGGTTTTACTGGAACTCCAGCTGTGGACACTTAAAAGAAACCACCAGCCAAGCTTGGCAACCTCTCAGAAGTTCATAGAGCAAAAAAGCAGCCATCTTCTTGCCCACTAACCCTTGCAGTATGCTATTTTATGGAAGATGGAAGCACTTAGATGATTTTGTTTAAATTATAATTTTGATAATGACCAAAAAAAAATCTAGATCCACTAATTAAAACAAAGGTTTCTGAGGAAAACCTGAGAGTTTCATTTCATAATGCTCTAAGCAGTTGGTTTTACTTTATGATTTCTGATAAAATTCTTCTTTTGTTCTTTTGTTTGAAAGTTTATTTTAATAAGACAAGCATGTAAAACAATAGATATTAGCATCTTCTGTTGAAATGGATGTCTTCATTTCAGTAAGTGCATCACTGCCCCTTCGCTTTTAACACATTGGCACAGGTAGGCTGAGGCACAGGATAAAAGTGTGCTTGCACGTGGTTCTGACATGCCAACTCCCTTTTTATCTCTCCATTGCAGGTGGAGGTTAAGCCATATGTCCTGGATGACCAACTGTGTGATGAATGTCAAGGGGCCCGTTGTGGGGGGAAATTCGCTCCATTTTTCTGTGCTAATGTTACCTGTCTGCAGTATTACTGTGAATATTGCTGGGCTGCTATTCACTCTCGTGCTGGCAGGGAATTCCACAAGCCCCTGGTGAAGGAAGGTGGTGACCGCCCTCGGCATATTTCATTCCGCTGGAACTGAAGGATGAATGACTCCAGAGCTCATTTGCAGGCCTCAGAAGTGCCCTCTTCTGTTCACTCTGACCCTTCCTCAGCCTCTTCACGCTGGCATGTCCTGTGTAGAGTGTGTAACTAACAGTAGTAGAATGAAAGAACAACCTACAACATAGGTGTTTTGTAGACTCGCGTGTCACTACAAACAGTATGTTTAACTCCTTTTCCACATTGCCATCATGGTGCATGCAAGTTTTAACTCTCTTGTTTTGCTGGAGGCCAAGAGGATCCAAACTTGCTGCAGCATTTTCTTAGAGGAGAGAAATATTAACAGAGAAATGAGACAATATTTTGGGTTTTTAATTGCTGGTAATGATATAACATATAAGAATACTTTATTGAGATAACCACCAACAGTAACACTATTGTCTAATCTGACACAGTCTCCCCCAGGGAAGTGCTCTTGCCGTTTCCTTTCTTTTCTTTCATTCCTTATCTTTTCTATCCCTTTTCATTCTTTAACAGCAATGGAGGAAGTTAACAGTTACTAACAGGAAAGAGTATGTCAGAACAAGCAAACGATGAACAAGATTGAGCAGCATAACCGGAAGGGCTTTGAGGCTAATGGTTTAATCACGCCTCAAATGCATCATACATCAGAAAATAATAAAGCAGGCAGAGCTGAGTTTGTTTTCTTTGGAATAATTCTTAAAATTCCGAATGTAAGAATCAGGTGACTTAACTACTGAGGGGAGTGCATTTATTTACTTCACTGACTTCCTAGTCACACCCCAGGAAGCCTACCAAAGCTAGAAGAAATGATATCTGGTGGGAAACAGAAGAACAAATGCATAAATTTTATTTTGTTGTTATATAGAAACTCTATATCCTAATTTACTAGGTCATCGGCTGTCGGCCTTTGCTCTCCATTTTGACATTGGAAAACAACATATCTAGACATACCTCAAGAATATCATTTTTGACTTTGTGTTACACTACACTTGTAGCCAAAACTGGAAGATGAAAATAGCATACAAATTGGCTGCCCATTGGCTTTGTTTTCCATTTGAAGTTACTTTGGAATCCTGTAATTTAGTTGTAACATAGAAAATGTAGGGGGGGAAGGTTTAAAAAAGTCAAGTAGTTGCAAAGTGTTTTTGCACTGTTGAACTAAGTAATTGTGTAAATCTGTGCAAAAGTCCGTATGTTTATCTTACTCTTCCTATAAAGTACAATAACATACACTTTCCGAACTTAGCATGGGACATAGTGTTTGAAGTGCCAACTTCATCAAGTAATGCATGCTTTATTATAAATACAACCCTAGCTTTGAAAGATGTTCTTATGTTTTGAACAGTATGCTTCAGAGGTAAATTTAAAATAGTCTCTTGAAGCCCTGGTCATGGACGTAACTTTTCGTTGAATTGACTTTCTCTTATTAAATGCCCTACCGTAGTTCAGAGGATGACTATCAGTGTGCAAAGCATTTGACAGCAGCAGCCTCAGTGCGCTCTTGCTCCCTGTGCTACCTAACAGTACCATCTTGGAGCCTTCAGAACCAAAGACTTGCCCCGCAGTGCTGTGTCACCGCCTGGCTGGTGATCCCTCTGATGTCTGTAGGAAAAGCAGCCCTTTATTTTTAACACAGGCTTTAATGAACTACACCTGTTAAGTCCCAAAGGTCAAAATGGAGGCACTTGCTGTCTAAGAGTCCAACAGAAAGAAGGAGCCGCTGTCAGCGACTCCCCTTCTAACAGAACAGCAAAGCAGTCATGCAAATGAATGGAGGGTGCTCTCTTGTAGCTGGTCAGGGACGCATTTTCTTTTCTCCTGAACTACATGATTCTAATTGGAATGTTCGTTTGCCTCTTTTTCTTCTTTACTGCTTGTAGGTGGCTTGGGGTGTGCCGTCGTGCTGTTCCTACCCAGTAAACAGGCGTGATGAGTTAAGAAATAACACTGCTTGAGAACTAGCTTTGAATAATTTTCCCTTTGTACATGACCTGCTGAATTTCGGTACAGTGTTTTGTAGCTAACTTATTTTGTCATGCACATGATGTATATTTGTTATGCACTACTTTTGTATATCTTGTTTTTCCAACAGTGAACATTTTTAGGCACACTTTTCACTGACGGGATATCTCTTTATGCAATACCTCAATTTTTCATATTGCAAAGAGTAGCTTTTTGTACTTTTATTACTGAGAGATCTTCATATACTTCATTTTTTAATATAAATAATTTTAATAAATTTTATTTTCTTATATTCTGCTTTTTATACATTTCAGTGCTCTGCATACATTTTAAATTATGAATGTTGTGCACTGGCAATGCTATTTTAGAGTCTGCAGAGAAGAGAAAGCATGTTGCTTAAACATCCTTCCCCAGCACCAGCTATTGGTGTACCTATAATTTAAGAAATAGTCTATGTAAAGTCACAAATTAATGAAAAAAATTCGCATGAAAATGACAAGATAACACTGTAGTTCCTAAAAAAAATTAAATGCATAAGCATAGGGTAGAAATTTAAAATAACAAAATTGTCTACAGCTTCTTACTAAGTTTTTAAAATTATTCATAAAATGCAGACATTTTGGCTGAATGTTTAACCATTTTTAATCTTAATTAATTGATGTTATGTGTTTGATTCAGAGATGTCTGCTCTTTTAAATTCTATATAATAAAACAAAATCGCCTGCCACAGGACAGGTCTGTAATGTTAGTATGCATGACTAATGTAAGAAATTGTTATTCTGCTAATATTTACTTGTGATTGTGTGACAAGCGTGTTTACAGATGATTTGGTTCCACTTCTTTACAGGGCATAAACAATGATTATCTATTACTCTGAACTTTATGATTACATGTCCTTCAGATTACATGGGATTGTAGTTGGGAGTTACCATGTAACTCAAACATAATTAACATGTAATTAGTTTACAAGTTTTAGGGTTATCACTTCAATTTACCAAGCATGTAGTTCTAGCGCACTAGCATGGCACCAGCCATGTATTTACAATGTAGTTACAGAGTAATTACATGGTTATTTTTGCAATGTAAAATAAAGTGTTTCTGATTATTTTCTATGTAAAGGAACTCCCCCCCACCCCAACCCCTGGCTTTGGTATAATATATATACTTCTCCATACACAGACCTCTGCAGAATGCAAAATAAAACTTGCAGTGAATGAACTTAGCATTTTATGAGAGTGCTGTTGGAAAGACTTGATAATTCACCCCTTTTGTTTTGAAGAGTTGAATCTTCTGTTAAAAGGTGATTTAAAACTTGAATGTGATGAATTGTGGCAAGCTCACTCCAGTTATGTGCAATACTTATCTCACACTTTGGAAGATCTTTGCAGTGTAATTCTTTGTTTTTAATTGCAGACATTTAAAAATGTCATTTTCTACTGTTAAGAGTAATCCTCTTTCTTGCTGGTGTTTCTAAAGAAAAGAATCAGAAATCAATCTTTCTACTAATGTAAATTTGAGATTATTTTTAAAAATGGAATAAAGAGGTTTTGGTCATTTGCTTTATTTTATTATCTTATTTTAAAGCTACTGTGATTGATAGCATTGTAAGAATTGGGACAATATTGTATTCAACTGTTTTATTTTTTATATTTTTAAAATTTAAAGTATAATTAGTTTTTATAATTTCATCAGATTTTTGTTATATTTTTTTGGAAGTGAAACTTTTAGCAAGTGGGTGTCTAGTTTTTACTAATCCCTGATTTCCCAGTGATTGCTCATATTATCAGAAGGAAGCGTTATTTAAGTGCGTCAGTTAATTGTACTACTTGGCTGAATTTCCATATAGTTTTTACTGTGTATGGGGAGGTTGTAGTATTTATTCTAGCATTTTAAATAAGGGTAATTCATTTTTTTATTAAAGTCATTTTCACGTTAAGTTCCTATTTTTGTATGTTCTACTCTTAAGTTATATAACACAGTTCCTTTTTTAAAAGAGTTCATTTGTTGAAGTGCTAGTGAAGAATTAATGTTATTAAATAGTTTGCAAATGACTATTTATACCAGTATGCATATAATTTTTAAATATTTGTAATGTGAGATGTTGAATGAATAAAACTTTTAACTCAGATTTCTTTTACTATACTTATTTCTTTTTTTAACATAAGTAGGTTCCCTGGTTGGGAACATAACATTTTAAAAGTACTAGGAATGTCTTCTTGGGCCCCAGCCGAACAAACCAGTATGAAAAAGTGTTTAGTCATCTGAGTGCTCAAGGCAGCATTCCTGGCTCATGTAAGCGGTAAGAGCTGGCAGCTGTAGTGTCTTTGGTCTTGTTGTTCTAATGCTGTCCTGTGGTGTGTGTGTGTGTCTGGGGTTGGGGGTATCAGTCCAAGTGTTCTCTCTCCCTTCTCTCTCTTCTCTCCCCCCTCAAGATTGAACCCAGGACCTCCCGTGCTAAGCAGTTCTCCACCACTGAACCTCATCTCTTGTCTCAGAGCAAGTCTTCTTTGTCTTTGAACTCTCAGTTCTTTTGGAGACTGGTGTCACAGGCTATGGCCTCGGGTTGTAATCCCATAGCTAAGGAACTGTATGTGCTGTCTTTATTTGGTCCATGTTTTATGTAGAATACCAAGTATTGCAGTGCATCAATATTTACACTTTAAGATACATTTAAACTTTCAGTGATAAATTACAACAAAATATATCCCAAGGATGCCCTGTTTATGAAGTAAGGTATCTGTGCTTTCTTCCTGCATTATGCTATTCTCAAGAGTAGGAAAGCAGGTCTTACTGGAGACAAATGAACTGAGATGTTTTACTTCTTAATTAATTATCCTTCCCTACATAGAACTCTTTCAGCCACTGGGAATTGTGGGAAAGTGGGCCAGATGGTGGACTATGCCCAGGAGTTCTGGGTTCCAGAAGCTTCAGCGACAATGGGTCCTGCTTTCTCTTAATTGGCAGTTTCCAAGACTTCATTGAAGCTCCCATAGGAAGCTTGTGCTCCTTGTCAATCACACATAGAGTTGTTTGTGTTGTTCACCCATAGGTTCCAGGGTTCCAGGCTAGCTTCGAGTCCTGTCCCGTGCCGGGTCAGGCTCCTTAATCCCACACTCAGCCCCGACTCTAGAGGACTAGAAATGAGAAGCTATTCTTCAGCTGTTTGGATTATGCTTCCATTGACATGGACCAGCACTTGCCACAACCGCCACAGACACAAACATCTCGACATAAGCCACCAGATTTGAATCTGCCGTCCTGGAGATGCTCTCTGCCTTTCTGATCATATTGCCTCCTTAAACTTTATCACTTGAGAATTTCCCTCAGTGTTCCCTCTCCCAAAATAGGAATTCTGGGGGTAGGAACCACTGGATTTGAAAAAGCAAGAATTGGGAATTTATCTAGCCATTTTGGTCTCTCTTATTAGAGAACATTATGTTTTGACATGCCTAGAGTCTTCTTTGGATATTTTAAAGTTCTAATCTTTCTCTAGTCCGATTGGGTGTCGCCATTGGCCATCTGGGAACATGTTAACATGTTACTGTGATTGCACATGGTGACAGAATCGGAAAAGGAAGTTAAAAATGAAAATCAGCATGCTGTCCAGGATGCAGCCAAGGCAAAACATCCATGTTTCGTGTCACACAGCCTCTGATTAGGGGTCAGTGGGAAATGGCTGGAGGCAGGTGGGGCCTGAGGGTGGTGAAACGGGGAACACAGATGCTGCACTCTAAGCTTGAGCCTGCTTTAGCCTTTGCCTTCTATTTCAGGAAGCAGAGCATTGATGTCATACATTATCTGTATGATCAAGCAAATGTCACCGTTTTAAAGAAATTTTCAGCTCCTCTCCTACACCTCTGTGACACCAGAAAAGAAAAAAGAACCAGGCACAGGCAGACCTAGAAATGATCCCTTCCCCAGAATCCACCAAAGGCAACAAGACATCTGAACTTGTTCTGAAATAAGTTACCCATAAAATTAACCAAACACAGAGGGGGAGAGGAGACCAGTCCTTTAAGTATGGAAAGTGACACACATGATTTTAGGGAGGACCTAGCAGAGACTCGATGAAATGGAGGCACACTGCCTGTGAGAGGCTGACCTGATGCAACACCTTTGGTCATCACCTGTTGAAAGATGTGATGGGAGCTGGGGAGGGAAGTGGAGTGGTTTAATTACCAGGTGTCTCTCGGCAGCCCTGACTCTACAGTGACCAAAAGATTTGGTTCTGGGGAAAGGATCAGTCACAGCCCAGCACCTGTACCTGTCAGCAAGACTCCATCCTCAGAGGGCACTGCACAGAGTATCTGGTGCCCTGTGAGAAGGCAGGCAGTGCACAGCTAGGATACAGCAAAGCCTAGATTCCCATTCTCGTCTGTCATTCCCCATTGCTTCCCTGTGATCCTCAGGATCACCACTGCCACTGAGTCACTGAAAAAATAAATAGGGCAGGGCAGAGGTCGCATACGCTGGAGTCAGAGCACTCCGGAGTCAATGGATCTCTGTGAGTTAAAGTCCAACCAGGTCTATGGAGCGAGTTCCAGGACAGCCAAGGCTACACGGAGAAACTCTATCTCAAAATAATTAATTAGCTAATTAATTAAAAAATAAAATTGGATTCTGTTTTGATCTGCATGAAAGATTTGGGATATTTTAAAAGTGTCAAGTTCCTGAAATTCAGTAAAATATTTTTATTAATACAAAAAGTAACAGCAGGCCACATAAGTGAGAATACTCAAGTGCCTCAGTTATTTGGGGGAGCTTTCTTTTATGGGGTTTAAGCAAAGGAGTTTGGTTATTAAGAGTATTTGAGGGTGAGTTTTTGATTGCTACATTAGGTCAGATAAGCATTTTTCTATTTTTTATGATCCTTCTCTCAAATACACCTGATTTTAATCATGTGCATATTCAATTATCCATTAAGCATACGATGATAGTGGATAGGGTTTTTCCCTAAAAATTCACATAAGGAGCACAATTTGTCTTAATTGCATGTGCCCTCAAAACTAGTTCATGCCAGATTGGCCCCCTACCTGCATATAACTGGTGTACATCTGACTATTGGGGGAGGAGGAACACTTCACTGTTCAGGGTGGAGAGGTGTGTAGCTCAATGCTGGTCCTGGCTTGTGAACAGGTTTCTAGGTATTGTTTGGAGAGGGGTGTGTGTGTGCGTAGTCCATGCAGGTGAGGGTCCAGGCTGCCAACCACATTATTAGAAGAAGGGTGTATGTGCAGCTCAAACAAAGCAGAGCCCATGTGGCGAAGGTATTCCCTATGCTTGGCATGAACCTGGGAGTGAGAATGGTACCTGCTAATGCTGAGGTAGTGTTGCCAAGCCCGGGCCCTGTGCTATAGATAGCCCTTTTCAACCTTCCTGCAACCTAAGGAGTCAGGTGCTCTAATTATGTTCAGTTTAAGGTGAGCAAAGTCCAGAACGGCTAGGCAGTCTGTAAAGCAGGCTTTCAGCCAGACACACAGATTGCAGGTCATATTTCGCCTTTTCCTAACCTAAGAAGTTACTCCATCCCCATGGGAATTAAAGTCACCAGGAAGTCATGCTGAGACGATGCACACTGTCTCCTGCAGCTTGGTTTGGTTTGACAAGTGTAACTTTAACTATAACGAGATAGCGACTGTGTGGGAGCCAGGCCCCTCTAGACTATCAAGACATGGCTCAATTTACCAGCATCATATCAGTCCCAAGAAGGAATAACCACCTAGCTAAGTACATGGCTGGGTGCTGGTACTTAGGTGAAGAAAGAGGAGCAGGGGGAAGAGGGAGAGCGGAGAGGGACGGAGGAGAGAAGATGTATAACTCACAGACATTTTTTTGTTCAAAAAAAATCCCACTGAGGAAAAAGGTTTTGTTTTTTTTCTGTATAACTTCATAACAAAGCATCTTATACATGTCATATTTTTGATACTCTGCAGTCTGCAATACCACAGAAATAATTCTGAAATCCACACAGGGGAGACTTTTGTACTATGTCCTTGTGAATTTCTCAAATCAAGTTTTCTTCTGCACTAGAATGTCAGCAGGGTCAAAATAAATTCCTTTTAGAAATGAGTATTCCTGATTTTGTATATATTTAAAAGAAAGCTTTTGCCATTTTTAGAGTGCTAGAGCTTTGGAGCAGGCACAGGCTTTTGATTGGCACAGCAGCCTAAACAGCTGCTCTTGAACAGATGTGACACAGCACAGCCTGGAAGAAGCAACCAGGGTGTTTGAGCCTGGATTACAGCAAAACAGCTTCAGAGGCAGTGGGCCACGCCCTGCACCCTACAAAGAAGTCCCTCAAAATTCCAATCATGATGTTCTAAAATTGCAACAGACACACATGAGCTTTGACTTAGTCTTATAAGGAAGTCCGAATCAGCACCCTTCCCCAAAGGTGATAAGGGATGTGAGGGAAGGGGTTCTGGGGTGGAGATCAAGGAGAATGTGGAGTATGGGAAGAAGAAAGTGGAACATTATGCACATGCCCCGAATTGGGGAGAGACCACCTCTGCATCCATCACAGCCTCGCCTGGTCCAGTGTGATGCAGTCACTATGCGTAAGGGGGAAACTGGAGTCCTCCTTGGCTATCTTCATGCCCACATTGTGCACCAGTAGCCTTTCCTCTGAGGTCCATATGGAGATGAAGTATCCTGATCTTAGACGTTTGAGCCCACCATTTGTGGTGAGGCTGTGTGTCTAGCCTGTTCACCTTTGCTACACCAGCAGCATTGCTGTAGCTCCTGTTATCCCTCCACTTACAGAATCCCTGCCCCTGTGCTAAGTGAAGGCTTGGGTGAGTGGCAGAGCCACTGTTGCAAGCCAGCAGGTGGGAACCCTTAAGTGCCCCCCTGCCCAGGTTGGTTTTCTCCTGTGGATTCTCTGGTTCCCCATCCCTGTCAGCCTACCACAGTTGCCATGGTGACAAAGGGCACCGAGACTCTAGGCTGCCAAGTGTTGCTACACAGGACCAGCTAGTGTTTCTCTTTCTTCCTCTCTCTCAATTCTCTCTCCTTTTCCCATCTCACCACATACACACCCCTCTATCCAGAACAGGAGTATTCCTTCCACCACATGGGGATGCGCAGGGCAGTGGAGGGTGTGAGTTGTGTTGGCAAACTGTCCACGAGCCCCAGAAGGCCTGTGTTCTGAGGTTTTGGTTCTCTGAATGCTTTTGGGTAAGCCCAAAATCTCTTTGGAGGAAAATATAAGAAAGAGGTAGGTGGAGCCAGAATGCAAGTGTGTGTCCCTGAGGTGGCAAATCAGTGATGCAGCCTTTAAGGAAATACAAATTCTTGTTATTTCTTCTTTGCCCTGTGAGTACAAGATTTAGGTAAAGGTGGACCTAGGCACAGTAGGATGGAAGTGTTGTGTTGTGTTTGGAAGTTGGACAAACCTGGGGAAAACCCCAAAGCCTGGGATCACTGTGGCTATGGCCCTGGGCGGGCCTGGGTTTCTGTCCCTCACCTGCCTGCTTATGACTAACCAAGTGACATGACCGTATTAGGAAGCCCCTGATGACCATCTTTTGCATCTCTGGGTTGCAATAACAATGAACTGAAGTAGTCACATAGGCACCTGAGTCAGAAATGTCGGCAGCCCCTGCTTTCACTAGAATCTCTTAGTCCAGGTCTAGCTGTTGTTGGCAGCAGCGGCTGTCTCCGAGTCACTGCCTATACCACCAGTTTCCTGCAGCTAGGGTGGGGCAGGGCTCTGGCTTGCCATTGAGCAGCGGGAGCAGACGCCCACTGCCTTAAGATAAAATCTCCATGTCTTTCAGTGCACTCCTGCCTTCAAGGTAACTTTGGCCTCCACCATAAACTCCCTTGTTTCTTCTTGGTCACAGTTCCAACCTCTGTCCATGGGCCCCTTTCCATTCCTCTAAGGCAAGTTCAGGGTCCTCCTCATGTCTGTCTCCACCTACCATTCCTGACTTCTACTGCACCCAGAGCTGATGCTGCATCCTCCCAGGCTTAGCTGAGAGGACCCCTTATCCCTACACCACTTTCTGAAGACCCCCGAGTTCGTTTTCTGTTGCTACCACAAAATACCACAGACTAGATAAATTATAAACAATAAATTCATTTGGCTTACTGTCTGGAATTCTAACACCTACATTTGATAAGCCTGTCAAGGGCCTGAGTACTCGATCATAACGTGGTGGGAAGACCAGGGCACTCTGTCTCAGTGTCTATGTCTCCACTGCTGTGATAATGAAACACCATGGCCAACTTGAGAAGGAAAGGGTTTATTTCAGCTTACAATGTGAGTCCATCCAGCTTACAACAATAAGTCCATCATCCAGGGCAGTCAGGGCAGGAATTCACGGCTCACACCTGGAGGTAGGAACTAATACAACGGCCATGGAGGAGTGGGGTTTCCTAGTTTGCTCCTCATGGCTTGCTCGACCTTCTTTCTTACAGCACCCAGAAAAAAACCACCTGCCCAGGGATGGCCCCTCCCACATCAATGATCAATCAAGAAAATGTACCACAGACTTGCCCATAGACCCACCTGGTAGGGGCATTTTCTCAATTGAGACACCCTCTTCTAAAATGACCCCAGCTTGTGTATAGGTCAAGGGACAACTTTGGGCATGAGAGCCACTTCTCTCCTCCCACCTTTCCACGTGTTACAGGGAGTAGACTTAGGTCAACAAGGCCTTTACCTGCTGGGCCATCTTGCCTGCCCACATCCTACCTCTTACTACTGTTTCATCAATAACAAATTTACCCAGAGACTGGGAGAAGACACTCCAGCCACAGGTCTCTCTTCCCCATCTTCACCTTTCCCTAGTTTTCAGTCTCCCTTGGAGAGGCAGCCACTCCAGGCTCCGCATAGCATCGGCTTGCTTTGCGGGGAGAGGGCAAGACAGATGTCATGTTGCTTGTGCCTTCATGGAACCTTGTGTGCCTTGCTTATGATGAGGGGTTAATAGATGTTCACCGAGTTAGTGACTAACAGGATCCTAGAGTTTAGTTCCCTTTCCTAGGCCTGCTGACAAATCCTCTAGTGAGAGATTCCCGTGCTGAGAGACCTGGCCAAGACTCAGACATTTTGTCAGGTGTTCCGTTTGGAGTGGAGCGTGCATAGAAGGCTCTGAGGCTGATATGCAGAAAGTGCCCCCTACCGCCCCCGCCCCACTGCCACCCCCAGGACGCTGCCAGAATGCAGGTTCTGAGTCAGTAGCTCTGCAAACCTGAGATTGCATTTCGTAGCAGCTGCCAGCTGCACTGTGTTCCTCCCGTCTCTCAGAAACAACTAGGGAGCCACAGGAGAAAGTCTTGGCTTTTCTGAGCTTAGAGGATGAGGTAAAGATAGGAACCTGGACAGCTAGTGAAGCCCGGGTGGGCTTTGGTGGTCCTCCTGCAGCTGGCAGACCAGCCACTCCAGGCTGGCATCTGCTTGGTTTTGGTTTGGAGTTGACCTCGGTCCCAGAGAAGGAACTTTGTTCAATCTCCTCTCTCTGTCTCTGTCTCTGTCTCTCTCTCTCTGTCTCTCTCTCTCTGTCTGTCTCTCTCTCAAATGACAGCAAAAACAAACAGACAAAAAACCACCACCAACAACAAAACCCACACACTTGCCCCTAAGTAGGAGCTGAAGACACTGAAGAGGAATATATAGACAAAGAGAGCGTCTGTCCTCAAGGCCTCTGCTCTTAGCCAAGGCTCGGGTTTGAACTTGGGTCTCTGCGCACTCTCGTGTGCTTGCTGCTGTGTGTGCATCATCCCAGTTCCCTGAGCCTCCGTGGACTATAACTAGCCACACTCAACATAAAGGACGATTTCAAGACGGCGCCTCATGTGCTTCAGAGCAAACAGTGCACACACTGTGGAAGGAGGTGTGCTTAGGGGGTGCTCACCAGGGGAACGTCCGCACATGCTCAGTAAAGACAAGGCCCTTGTCTGAATATTTCTGAGGCAAAGTTGGTCGGGTCTGTCATTGGGTAGATCTGCAGCAGTGGAGCCAGGACTATGGGATGTCCTGTCTAAAGCCTTGGTGACTGTTAGCTACCGCTGTCAGTCTGCAAACGAGAAGGCCATCAGGGAATTCTCTCTTAGTTTGTCTCACCTTCATCTAGCAAAGGATTTGCACTGCTCCCAGGCTCTGACCATACATGCCATGGGAACAGACCGAGCAAAGTCCCCACCTTCTTGGGATTCATATTCTGAAAGGAGAGACTAGTACAGCCAGGGTGCCCATCCGTACACTAGAAACCAACAAGCATGCTGAGCTATTAGATGATGCAGCAGAAACGAGTGTTGGGTCAGGAATCAGGGCCACTTTCCTTGCCTTGGTAGGGCATATCATCAAGAGCATCTCCGGAACTGCAGATCTCAACTCCACGTTCACTTCCTGTCAAAACTGCACCTCATTCTCCTTCTGCCTCCAGGATGTCACAGGCATCACGGAGTGGCCTGTCCTCAGCACAACACTGTGTCTGGGCCTTTGCACAGGATTGCTTAGTTGTTGCAGTATTTGTTTGGGTCCCTCCCTTGTGTTGTTGGGAAATCTTCAGTCCTGGATTTCTTATCAGCCCAGGCAAAAGCAGAAACCCAGCCCCTAGGAAAATTGCGATGAAGTGGTGAGGTATCCTGGGGGGGGGGGGGTCCTGTTATCGTCAGTGGACTAAAAGTTCTGGATGAGCCCCAGATTGCTGAGAAAGGATCGGGGCTGCAGATCAGGAAACCACTACTCAAACTGAACCCGGACTAGACAATTCTACCCCTTCTCATGAGTGCTCAGTCATCCCAAAACAGAAGAGCAAGCCAGCCAGTGGAAATGGCTCCTGTCATTTACTCCTAAAGAAAGAGGGAGCTTGGCTGTCCCTGGCTGACTGAGGTTTAACCTTAGAATCTCTACTCCGCTGGCCTGGAAGAGGAAGAGGAAGGGGAGGCCTGGTTGTCTGGATAAGCAGGTGGCTGAGTACCAGGTGTGAGGAGGGAAAGAATGTCTAGGGAGTGGAGAGGAAGCATGCTCAGCCGCCTGCCAGACCCAGGACCACTCTGATCAGAAGGTGAGTGGGTGGAGGGTTACCTCCAGAAACAGGGACAACAGAAAGGGAGATGCCTCACTGAAAACTGTACCCCAGTATGGGCCAGCACTTCTAAAAGCTGCAACCCTGGAGCCCTCTGGATGGCTTGCAAGCAGCTGGAAAGGTCCGGGCGTCTCCCCTCTGCAGGTCTTCTAGTTAGAGAATCTCCTGCGGATGCTGCCTCCTCCTCCCAGGCTGTACGACTCTGGAGAGCTCTGAGGGTCCTGTTTGTTTCAGCTCTCCAGGCTTTTGAGTTTGCCCCTTCCTCCTCTGGCCAGGAGAGAGGGTCTCAACTGTGAAGAAATGGCCCCCTCCCGGGTGTCCAGATCCAGCAGCCATTCTACCTGGAGTGCGGACTATCTATGATGCTGTGGTTTGGTTTAGGCCTCCCTGATGGCTGGTTGCCTGTCTTCCTTTGAAAGTTGTCCAATCGGATCTCTTGCCCAGATGTTTGAAGTTGTTTTCTAGCTTTGGGGGCTGTTTTGGCTCCTGATAATTTTATCAGTTTTATATTACCGCATACACTCTCCCATCCTGCAGCTGGTCTCGCTTTGTTCCGTGTTCCTTTACAAAGGATTCCAGCTGGATTTTCCCCCCTATTTGTCTGCTTTGTTGTTATATGTTTTTGTTTTGGGAGGCTTTGGAGTCTCCCTATTTAGTCCTGGCTCTCAGTACGCAGGCCAGGCTGACCTTGAAATCATAGAGATCCTCCTGTATTTGTTAACCAGCCCTGAGATTAAAGGGGTGCACCACCACGCCTGGCCTCTTTGTCTGGTTTTGCTTTCGAGGTTTTGTTCAAAACAGCCTTACCTGACTCAAGCTATGCATGAAGCGTCTGGTTTTTTTCCAGTAGTTTTGTAGTTTGGGGCCTTACATTTAAGTCCTCAAAATCCTGTGTTTTTGGATATATGTATGGAGGGACACTAAAAAAGAGGGTGCAAGGGTGAGGCATGAGCTGACTTATTGTCACTCTGGCAGTCATGTGACTCTAGGCTTCTGGGGTGGGGTAGAGAGACTGTGTGGAAGGGAACGGCAGTAATCTGGGTGAGCGATACTGGTGGACATTAGTGAGTGATGGTGACTTGAGCCAGGATGCTGGCAGCTGCCTGCAAGGCTGTTGAAGGAAGTGAGGGCATCGGAGAAGTTACACAGTCGAACCATCTGGTTGTTGGCAAAATCCTGCATGCTCTATTTTGAAAGGAAACACAACTTATAATGCGTTTCTAACCCCTTTTCCTTGGAACCCATCAGCAAAGGGAAACTATTCCAGCAGCAACCAGAGCCTGCTGTAGCTATGCCTGAGCTTCCAGGACCCTCCAAAGAGTGCCACTTGCCCTGGGTGATGCCCCCTTCTACCAGCCATCTGGCTTAGTTGTGGCTTCAGCTATTGGAGGGGTTTGGACAGACAGCCTACTCGCCTGAGTTCTGAAGTCACCTCAAAATTCTTTACTTCTTTGCTTGTTTGCCCAGGCACGAGATTCTGTTTTAACGGCAGCACGTGGTGCTCAGATGTTCTGGAAAGATTCTAGTTCTAAGTAGGCTTCCTAATTCAGAGGAGGGCTGTGGGAGGGAAGCGAGAGCAGAGTGATGGCGTGGGCTGTCTAACTAGAGACTGAACTTAAAACCCAGGAACGAAAGTGTGTGCTGGTCTAGTTCCCAACTCCTTCCTGGCCCACAGTGGTTAAAAATGGAGCCAGGTTGACCTTGACCTAAGATTGCATGACAGCCTGAAGAGTCATTCACCTGTGAGTAGACTTGGGCCATCTGACACCTTTAAACCAGGGTGCTGCGCCCTCCGCATGTCACACATAAAGAACCAGGCTTTAAGAGGAAATGATTTCTCAAGAAAAATACAATGACTTCCCATGGAGGGTTGACAGCATCATTTGTTTAAACAAATCTGTCACGATTTCTTTAAGCCAGCAGGTAAACAAAACCTTCACTCTTACCCTCCAACGGAATTGGACTTCTTGCCAAGGGAAGTCTTGGGGCTCGCTTTGGAAGGTTGGGATGATGGGTAGCAGAGATCATCGCAGCCTCCCACCACGCCACTGTACACTCCTGATCAGACCCTCGCCATCCTCAGAACAGGATGGTGACATCAGGGAATGCATAGTAGATTCAGTGGAGGGCAGAAGGGAGAGATGAGGTGAGAAGGCCCTTTTCTGACAGTCATGATGATGTCGCCTTGGGAGCAAAATATGTCCCTATACCCACTGTGGGCTAATGGAATGCATGACAAGAAATGTGTATTTTTACATTTTTTGTTTTAGCCAAAAGCCCAGGACAACTAAAACAATCTTATATAATGAAAGAACTTCCAGGGGTATCACCATCCCTGACTTCAAGCTGTATTACAGAGCTATAGTAATAAAAACGGTGTGGTATTGGCATAAAAACAGACAGGTGGATCCATGGAATCAAATCAAAGACCCAGACATAAATCCACACACTTATGGACACCTGATTTCTTATAAAGAAGACAGAAATAACACACAATGGAAAAAAGAAAGCATCTTCAACAAATGGTGCCCATCTAACTGAATGTCTGCATGGAGAAGAATGCAAATAGATCCATATCTATCACCCTGTACAAAACTCAAGTCCAAGTGGATCAAAGACCTCAACATAAATCCAGATACACTGAACTTGATAGAAGAGAAGGTAGGAAGTAGCCTTGGATACATTGGCATAGGAGATAACTTTCTGAGCAGAACACCAATAGCACAGACATCAACAATTAATAAATGGGGCCTCATGAAACTGAGAAGCTTCTGTAAGGCAAAGGACACCATCAATAGGACAAAACAGCAGCCTACACAGCGGGAAAAGATCTCCATCAATCCTACATCTGACAGAGTGCTAATTTCCAAAAACTAGAAATTAATAAACCAAATAATCGAATTAAAAAAAATGATATGCAGAGCTAAACAGAGAGTTCTTGACAGAGGATTCTCAAATGACTGAGAAACACTTAAATGCTCAACATCCTTAGCCACCAGGGAACTGCAAATCAAAACTACTTTGAGATACCATCATACACCTGTCAGAATGTCTAAGATCAAAAGCACAAGCAACAGCTCATGCTGGCAAGGGTGTGGAGCAAGGAGAACACTCCTCCACTGCTGGGGGGAGTGTGAACTTTACAATCACTATGAAAAACAATGTGGCAGCTCCTCAGAAAACTGGGAATCAATCTATCTCAAGACTCAGCTCTACCACTTTTAGGCATATACCCAAAGGATGCTCCATCATACCAACAGGCACACTTGCTCAACTATGTTCATAGTAGCTTTATCCGTAATAGCCAGGAAATGGAAACAAACTAGATGTCCCTCCACCAAAGAATGGGCAAAGAAAATGTGATACATTTACACCATGGAGTATTACTCCGCTGTTAAAAAAAATGACATCATAAATTCATAGACAAATGGATGGAACTAGAAAATAATCATCCTGAGTGAGGTAATTCAGACCCAGAAAAACATTTACTCACTTGTAAATGGACATTAGTTGTTCAGTAAAGGATAACCATGCTACAGTTCGCAGACTCAGAGAGGCTAGGTAACAAGGAGGGCTGGGGTGGGGTGGGGGATGAATGGCTCTCCCTGGGCAGGGGAAAACAATAGATTTTGCAAGTGAACTGGGGGAGGGTGGGGATGGGAACAGGAGTGATCGGGTTGGGGGAGAGTGGAGGGAGAGAATGCAGGGAGGGATGACTGGAATTGGGGGGCACCTGGGGAGCAATGGAACCCATGAAAACGACTCTGGCAAAGACTCTTAGTAATGGGGGACGGAGAGCCTGAATCAGCCATCTTTTGTACCCAGGCAAGGCTTCCAGCGCTGTGTCTGGGTCAAGAACCCAGCCACAAAACCTTCAACCTTCCATTTGTCCTGCCTGCGAGATGTGCTGTGGTAATGGTGGCACAGAGCTGGTAGGAGCAACCAACCAACGACTGGTCCAACTGCAGGCCCAATGCACCAGCGCCTGGGACTACTTGACCCTTGGTACCAACTCTCCTGGACCAAAGATACCAACCAACTAAAATCTGGTTTTATCTGCTACTGTGTCCCCATTATACACCCGAGCCTCACCTGTACAACCAGGGGGCTTCACCTCAGTTCACTGGCACCTCCTTATCCAAAAAGCCTGGAATGTTTGGTAAAAAGTGTTACCCCAGCTCCCTAACACCCCTTTATACAAAAAGTCTGAATTGTTTGCTTAGGGGCGTCACTCTAGCTCCTGGCATAAGACCCCTCCCCAGGGAGGGTCATAAAGCCCACCAATGGCAACTTCTCCCCAGGGAAGGTCAAGACCACCCCCACAGGCTATTTAAACTGCCCCGCCTCCCAGAGAAAAAACACCTGGTCTCTGGGTTTCACATGGTCTCCCCTTTCCTCTGTTCCCCTCTCCATGCTTTCCTGGGAGCACTGCATTAAACATGGGTGTCTTTTATTCGGCATAATTTGGTCTGATTGGAATTATTTGAGTCGGCGGAGAGGCTAAAAAGAAATAGCTAATACTTTCTCCAAGCACCACTTCAGAAAGCTCAGTCAGAAAGTTGTGGGGTTTTGTTGGTTTGCTTGTTTTGTTTTTTTCTTTTAAATTCAGACCACTTTTTCTTTTTGGTAATAATAAAAATCCAGTTCTTGCTTCAGAGACAGGCGGTTAAAGAAAGGCGATTTTATCTGGAGACCGTGACTGCCACCTGGTGGACATTAGTTGCACAACTGCACAAAGGCTCTGCTTCCACCATTTTCTTCAGCCTCCTCTCAGGGAGTCCTTAGAAAAGCAGTTGAGTTGAAGAAGAGACAGAGGCACTACAACACAGTGTACACTTGAAGTTACAGAGACAGTCTGAAAACAGGATGAAAGAATGCGGGTGCTGGAGCCTCGCTACCTGCATCTGGAACTTCCCCTCTGTGGCCCTGGCTGAGCTATTTAACCACTCCTCCGCTGCCTCTCCCTTATCGGTAAACTGGGGCCAGTAATCGTTTTCCCTCATCCAAGGTTTTGGCTACCCATGATCAGCCTCAAAGAACATGAAGTGCAAAATCCCGGAGTAAAGTCACAAATACATCGGGAGCCACTTCCGGTAGCATGACCGCACTCTGGACATGTCCAGCTCACACAGGTGTATGCATATGCCACCTGCCTGTTTGTCATCCCAGGACTTCAGCACAGCAGGGCTCATTTCAGACAATCCTGTTTTACTCAACAGTGGTTAAGTAACGTGCAAGGGTGGTGACTCTGGTTACTCAGATGTGCCAGCGTGAAGCCATGCATTGCTTTGAGTAAAAGGGAGTATGGAAAGGAGGGAACAGGCTCTGTGTGGGGTTTGCTACTATCCAAGTTTTCAGATAGCCAATGGGCATCTTACAAGGCACGGCCTGTGGATAGAGGGAGGCGCAGAGCCTGTTAGAGGACAGTTGTGGGAATTAAATGCTCCAGGGAAGCTCCTAGCACTGATCTGCATCTCAAAACCTGCTCAGCAAATGTCCCTTGGTGGTGGCCCAAGGCCCTCCCGCTGTTGCCTGCCAGGGAGGAGGCCGCCCCAGGAGGGAGGCCCAGAGACCCCCATGAGTGACCCCGCATCACCTTCTCCTCTCCTTCGGCTCCCCAGCTCAGCTCCCCAACCCCGTACAAAATCCTTCCTGCCACACATTCAGAACTCCAAGACTCTTCCTTCCACTGGTTCCTTCTGGCTCTTAACTCTGAAGCGCTGCTCACTGACTGTTGGGGATACTCCAGGGCCTGAATACCCTCCAAGAGACCTCATGCTTCCTCTCCAAAGTCCTGCTCTCAACCTAACAGAGACCCTCCAGCTGCCCCAAGAGGCCTGGAGACCCAGGACAGTGATGTTACAATCCCATACCTTAGCCTCTGCCTTGAAATCCCCAGAGCTTCATTCACCCATGTAGGACCACACGCTTCTCTCCCTGCCCCTTTCTGTCTGGGACTACCTAGCCATGCCCACCAGCCTTACACACACACAAACACACTTCCAGTCACTGCACAAGCCTGGGTACATTCTGCCTGTGTTTTGGGACAAAACATAATATTTAAATAAATAAATAAACAAATAACCAGCACTGTAACTCCAGATGCCGCATAATACAGCAATATGGAAAAACAAGGCAGCATGACTCCCTCCCTAAGAATCACCAGTCCCACAGAATAGTCTCAAAGGAGAGCAACTAAGACAAAATGCACAGCCCAGAGTTCAAAAGGACAGTTGTGCACATGTCCAACAAATCAAAGGAAACTCATTCCTGAATGAGTGTAAAGGGAATACAAATGAGCTGACTGAAGCTGCAAACCAAACCAACGCAAAAGACCCCACAACACCTGAACGCGATGAAGATACAACACGACCTTGGTGTGCTGCTCTCCCAGCTGGGCTATTTCGGTGCCAATCAGGCAAGGCAGCAGTCAATAGAGAGACCGAAATACTGAAGGGGAAAGAAGAAAAACGAAACTGGAAATGAAAAATTCAAGTAAAAAGTTCAGTGGAAAGTCTTGACTAAAGAATGGATCATGTAGAACATAGAATAGCAAGGCCTGAAGGCAAGAAAGGGGAACTGGATTATTCAAAAAAAATAATAAAAATGTAAAAAGTCCATAAATAGAATATTTTGAATCTTTGAAACACCATGGAAAGACCAAATCTCCCAATCATAGGCATAGGAAAAGGAGAATTCTGGGACAAAGAAAATATCTCCAATAAAATTATAGAAAAAAAATTTCTCAAATCTAAGTAATTGATGTCTATCAAGGTCTAAGAGACACATAGGACACCAAACAGACAGCACCTGAAAAGCAATTCCACATGCTATATTATCGTCAAAATATTAAACATGCAGAGCAAAGAAAGGGTGTTGAATGCTGCAGAAGAAAAAGCCAAAGCCACATTGAAGAGCACACCCGTCAGAATAACAGCTGACTTCAAAATGGAAACTCTAAAAGCCAGAAGAGCTTGAAGTTTGTGATTTAAGCCTTGAAAGGGCACAGATGCCAAGCCAGACTACTTACCCAGCAAAACTGTCTGTCACAACTGAAGGAGTAAGAGAAAGATCTCTGCATGATGCAAACGGGCTAAAGACACTGGTGACGGCTACAGAGAATACAGGGAGGAAGACTTCAGAAGGGATGGGAGGACACACACATCCAAGACTTGTGTGGATGGGGCCCGTAAGCTGCCCCGGGGACTGCCCACTTCAACTTCTGGCCAAGGTTTGGTTCCACAGGTGGATTGCAGGGAGTCATTGCCTATGGTTGCTAAGCTATAGTGGCTGTGTTAGCTTGTTACAGTTCAGACACTTCGCTTCACTAGGGCTGCTTTGGTCATTCAGATCCTATGGGTTATAAATATCTGTCATTAATTAAAGGAACTGTTTTTTTGTTTTTTGTTTGTTTGTTTGTTTGTTTTTGGTTTTTCGAGACAGGGTTTCTCTGTGGCTTTGGAGCCTGTCCTGGAACTAGCTCTGTAGACCAGGCTGGTCTCGAACTCACTGAGATCCGACTGCCTCTGCCTCCCGAGTGCTGGGATTAAAGGCGTGCGCCACCACCGCCGAATTGTTATAAATTATTAATGGTTAGGGTAAAAACAACTACTGCTAGTCTCAAGTGCTTCCTGTTGATACATGTTTTTATGTGTTGATGAAAATTTAAAGTTATTTGACTGAAAAGTACTGTTTGTCTTGTTGGAAGGTTTTGTCTATTTCTCAAGGAAGCTGTGTATGATTATTTTATTGGATAGTTTTTTTTCTGCATTTTCTGGTGTGTTTGTAAGTTTTGCTGCAAGTATGGAATTGAAACAAAAATGGTTTGGATATTTTTGCTGACAGCAACCAGTCACCACCCACTGATGCTGTGACTGTATTTATGATCAAGGTTCAGAATTTGTCTCTGAGTTCTGGTCACTGGATTTGGGTTAGCAGGAGTTCAGAAGTCTTTTGATATAAATAATGTTAAAACTGTTTTATGCTGTCCTTTATTGAAAAGCTGGCTCTAAAGTTGAATGATGGCTCTTCCTTCCCTATACACAGGCATGCTTAATCAAAAGTTTCCTCTACGTCTCTCTGTCAGTCTTAGCCCTTGACACAATGACAGGGAGAAGAAAACAAACAGAACAGCAAAAAAAAACAAACTAGACTTAGTTTATGTAAACACTATCTACTTTAAAATTCATAAGTTTACTTTGTTAGATATGCTTTAAAATCTCTTAAAATTAAAACTAGTTAAAAAGTTAAAAGCTAGTAACAGTGGAAACTGATAATTTAAAATCTATGCATGGGTAATTTAAAAGGAACCATATAACAAGATTCCAATTTGGATTGCCATGTTTTAGTCGGTCATGTGGATGGTTGCCATTTTGCTGAAGTTAAAGAAAAATATGGATGTCACAGGATTTCACCACCATTTTGATTAGAGGTGACCGTGTGAAATGGGCCTAACTCGGAGACAATAAAAGATCTCTAAGATAATTTGGATTTGAATGGATTTTTTATGATAATTCATGTCCTGTCCTAAAAAAAGTGATGTTACAAAATAATCACACAATAGTTCAGAATTACATATAATAAAACATTATTTATTTAGGGGTAGATTCACAGATCACAGTCCTAGATCACAGTCCTCTGCAGAAAAATCTACTGTTCATGGCTGAAAACTTAAACATCATTCATATAAACATATATTCAATGAAAGATATAATATAGGCAAAATGGGCAAAGAAAAGTAAAATTTTTCCTTAAAATCTATCTGTAGACCGCCTTGGCGGGTCACTCAGTCTAGGGTTGTAACCCGCCTGGCAGGTCAGTAATTCCAGGGTCCCGGAGAGGCGCTACCTGAAAGACATGGGCGGGAGAGAGAAAGAAGGCCATGCTAGGTTTGTCAGAGCCTCCGTTTATTAGAGTCATGGTTACAGCTTATATAGGATGAGGAATCTGGGTGGGGGGGGGTGGCAGGGGCATGACCAGAGCAGGAAGGAATCTTGCAGCGTGGTCCAAGCCGGTCACGAGATCGTCAGCCAAGAGGTTAGATCGGTCAGGTCATGATTCCTCGGTCAGGAAGTCACAAGTTGACACTCCTAGTTCTCTAGAGTGTGGGGCGGTTCCGCTAACAGATAACAGATAATTGGGTGTGGGATAGGCTCTGCCAATTTTGGGGGGAAATGGCTCCTGACATCTATCTGCTTTCTGTCCTATACCAGATGACTCCTAATATGAGACAGAAATTCTGAATTTTTCTTTTAACAACACGCTTGGATTTACAGAAGGATAGCCATTGTCTAACTCTAAAGCCACTCCAATTTTTACGTAGAGATGTATACATGTCCAGTTAATCAAATTTTACCATGCAGATGATACAGCATCATAAGTCAGATTTCTCTTTGCTTAGTGATCCTTTCTGGATAGTTATCTTTTCATCTTTAGGCATCTAATAAATGTCCAAGGTCTCTCAACTCTTTGGAGATGAGTATTTTCCTGCAAAGACAAGAAAAGACCCCTGTCCCAACCCTTATGAGGTTTCCATACTGTTTGTATGGTTGTCACCATTGTGGATGAGCTCTCATTTCTCTTTCTCAAGAGGTTTCTCTTTTTTCAAACTGAATCTTTATCATCTTTATCAATTTTGATGGTATCTATAGCTTTTCTTCTCCTGTGGAAACAAGAGCAAAACCCCTTCCCCAACGTAGCACATCTCCTGGTTTCCACTGTTAGGTCAACACAGCCTTGAAATATACTTGATGATTTAATTCAGAAGTTTTTTATATTATCCAATATCTGTTGTTCCTTTCTCATTAGCATTAAGAAAATTCAAGGTTAATAAAGCATTATGCAATCTATTTCTGGGGGTATTTTCCATCCCTTCTGTTTCTTTAGCATATTCTTTATAGTTCAATTTGATCTTTCTATAACTGCTTGACCTGGAGGATTGTTTGGTATACCTGTAATATGCTTTCTATAATAATAAGCAAAAAACTGTTTTATTTTCTTAGACACATATGCTGGACCATTGTCTGTCTTTTTTGTGCAGGTATACCCATGATGGCCATAACTTCTAATAAATGTATGATTACTGAATCAGCTTTTTTTTTAGTTCAAGGTAGTTGCCCACTTAAAATCTGAATAAATGTCAATGGTATGGTGTACATATTTTAATTTTCCAAATTCTGTAAAGTGGAACACATCCATGTGACAGATCTCATTTCTTTGAGTACCCTTTGGGTTACTCCTTGCAGGTAATGGTATTTGGCTATAGAAGGAGCAAGTAAGACATCTCTTTATAATCTCCTTAGCTTGTTACCTTGTAATAGAAAACTCTTTCTTTAAAGTTTCTTATGAAATTCTGAGGCCTTCAGCACACTTCCAATCAATAATCAGTCAAATTTTGCATTACCTTGAGCTAGAAGACCTGGCAGACCTGTATGGAATTAGATGTGGGACAAAGTCTATTCCTAATTATGATGTCTTGAACCTAAATGAATAATCAAGTCAATTCTGTATCATCTGGTATACATTCAGTGGTTTCAGTATGTAAGACAACTCTTTCTGCATATTGCAAATCAAATATTTCTGCATATTGTAATTATATTGAGAGGTTCTTTAAAATCCCTTAATACCTTAAGAATAGCATAAAACTCTGCCTGTTGGACAGAATTATAAGGGCTTTGTTTTACCTTACTTATGAAGAAAACATGTTTTTGTGAACTAGAGAAAACATGTTTTTGTGAACTAGTTGTGACCCCACCCTGCCTGTTGACTAGAACATTAGGTGTTTTCCAACAGCCTGCAGGTGCTTCCCTGTCCTTTGCCTGACCTAGAAACCGCCCATCCCGCCTTCACCATAACCAATCATAGTAAATGCCCTTAAAATGAGCCAATCCCTGCGTTTGACAACCCCTCCTTGAAAATGTGGTTTTTGCCTTTAAAAGTAGCCTGTAATAGCTAGTCAGGGCTTCTCTCCCTCACCTGGCTGAGGAGCCCATTTGCGCAAACGAGAATAAATTTCCTCTTGCTTTTGCATCAGCTGGACTGGTGAGTGATTCCATGGGGTGACCCTCCTGAGGAGTTAGCATCCCAGAGTTGGGGTCTAACACTTAATTCTTCTGATTTGTAACATGACTTTTCTGATTTATGTGCATTAGTATAAATTGTACAGGCTCCAGTTATTGGTGCCTCATGTACAATTTGGGGAAGAATCCAAGTAGAACTTCAGTTCAAATCATCATTTAAAATATTGATTATAAAGCTTATTATATCAGACAAAGACTCCAAGATCCTATCAGTGACCCAAGGTCTCCAAAGAAGATTATAGGGTGCCATGGTGTCTCCAACTAGATTATGATGATGCTGACCACTGGGCTAGATGCCCCAATGCAACACTTGCTGCCAGGACCCAGCCCAGACTGTGGACAAGCAGGAGGACACTGGAGAATAAACTGCACTCCTTTTGCCTAGACAAAATAAGGTCAGTCTTACCCATGTTCTTCCACAGAAAAGACTCTCACCTTATAGGCCCGGTGAAGATTAATGCTGTTTTTCTGCCTTCATTGTTTTGGAGACCTTGGAATAGCTCACTGGTCCCTGTCCTTTTTAATAGACTCGGAAGCTGGTTGGTCTATACTCAGGGATAATTTATCCTTCTTGGATCTTTGCTAGTATTAGCAGCTGGGCTAGCTATAATTTTGCCAGCTTAGCAGCATGTAACCAGGTTCTTTCACAAGGGTATAGTCAGCTTATTAGCTCATTTTATATATAAAAATCAAGCCTTGATATGGGTCTATAAAAGGCCTGAGGATATAAAAATTTATAAGCTTTAAGTGCCTCAAAAATTAATTGTGATGTAAATGCAAGTTATAAATAACTAATTTAAGATTTAAAATATTTTAAATTGGCCGGGCGGTGGTGGCGCACGCCTTTAATCCCAGCACTCGGGAGGCAGAGGCAGGCGAATCTCTGGGAGTTCGAGGCCAGCCTGGTCTACAAGAGCTAGTTCTGGGATTGGCACCAAAGCTACAGAGAAACCCTGTCTCGAAAAACCAAAAAAAAAAAAAAAAAAAAAAAATATTTTAAATTGTTTTCTCCTTCTATGGTATAAAAGTTCAGAGTTTAGTATTTAATAGAGTTCTGAAAAGCTGGTAGAAAAATGACTACTTACTGCTCAGTCACAAGCTCATGATTTTGAATTTATTTTGGTTGCCATCTAAATATAAGCTTAAAGATGCTTCTCAACAGGTCAAAGCTATCTCTGCCCAATCTGTGCCTGGCTCTCAGGACAGAAAAAAATGTACATGTTTCTAACCCAAGTCTTCAGTTTCTGCTAGGACTCAAATGAGCGTACTCCTGCTGTTTTACAGACACCCATTGCCTGCTTTTTCTGCTATGTGGATTTCAGAATAGATTGATGATACTAATATATTGAAAAATGTTATGTCCTTTTGTAAAGTAAAAATTCATATAGACCTCAGGAAAAAAAAAACCTGGATCTACTTCTCTCAGGTCAAAAGATTCCAGATAAGTACAGCCTAAATTTCCCATACCTGTCTATTTCTGAAGATGACATTTTTCTTTCTCTTGGTCTTGGGACTCCCCCCACACACACTTACTTACTAAGACTATGGACCTAAAAGTTTTAAATGTAATATTTTTCTTTACATTCATAAATTTTAACTTCTGTTCCTAGCTTAAACTGTCTCAACAGGTTTCCACTTGGCTGACAGACATCCAAGCATCAGCTGTTGACCACAACCTGCCACAGATGAGCCCTGGACCTGCTGAAAGCTGATGTGGACCAGTTCAACCTATGTGAATGCTCTCTGCTTCTTCAATGCAGTCAGCAAAGGAGATGCTTCTGATAAATACCCTGAATTCCCTCCTTATCTTTGACTCGCCTTTCTGCCTTCTTGGGCCATGAATCCAACAATTCAGTGTCAGTTCCAAGTAGTTACAGAAAAGAACACATTGTCCCATGCTCCCTGCCAAAAATAGATTGAAATATTGAAACAAGGGGGAACTCCTAGGCATGGGAAAAAAATGGCTACCTATAATACCCATTGACATAACAGGAAAATAAACCTAAGTTGTAAATTAATGGATTTATTAACTAAAATGGTTCTACAATAAGATACGACCCTTTGGTTCTTTATGCAGAACCAAAAAGGTCATTTAGGATTATAATTTGTTTGTACTCAAAGATCAGAGCTACAGGGCCTGGTAGCAGAAGATGGTCGCTCACTGTCCTACAAAAATGTTAGTTAATGGTTTTTAGGTCCCAATACCATCCCCTTAAACCCTTGGACAAGTGGGACCTATGATTGGGTCCTGTCATCGGTGGTTGTGAAGGGAGAATGTGGGGCCCAGACATGGCAGGCTCAGTGGAGGTTCTGAGTTTCAGATTACCCTACCTAGTTCCCAGGAAGACCATGGACTGAAACCACCCGGGCACCACCCAGGAACAGAACATTCAAGGGGAAAGTACCCAGTGTTCCAGAGGAAATTCCTAGCATTCCAACCATTTTGAATGGGCTCACCTGACATCACTTGGCACAGCACACACCCATTCCCTTTCACCAAGACACCCCTGGACAAGTGCCAGCCAATCAGGGTGGCCAAACCTTAAAGATCCCTCACTGCAATCTCTGTTATGATTAAAATAAAAAAAAAAACACCCCAACTGAGCTCAAGACTTTCTGAATGTGCCAATCATTAGACACACAGAGAGTCCAAGTTCGAACTTGAATAAAGGCTCTTTGCTTTTATATATGGGACTCAATCTCCTTGTTGGTTTTGAGGGGATTCTATGATCTGAACATAACACCTCTAAACTCTGCACCTCCACATCTAATGTCAAAATGCTCTTCGCACCTCCAACTCTATTCAACTTTGTTGACTGCAATATGTTTGTTCCTCCTGGACTGATTTCACTCCCTTTTAGCAGCTCTCCTCCACAGGTATCTCACAACTCTGGCATCTCCAATATCTTGGGTTCTCCAAGGCAATCAGTCTTCAACTTCACATCTTCATGCAATGGACTGTCTGCTAGGCCTCCATTCAGGGACACCCCTGTCACATACCTGGCCTCAGTGGCTTTCTTCAGGTACAGAGGCAAATTCCATAACCTGTTTCTTCTACCCTTATCTCTAAAGCCAGAACTACGTGGCCAAAGCTGCCAAGTTCTGAAGCTTGCTGGGGCTGGAACATAGGCCCCTTGTTCAGTTCACTCTTCGCCAGTTTTCTGTTTTCCGTGGTTTCCTTCATTGCCTAAGCTTAGCTGTCTTAAAACTGGATCTGTAGACTAGGCTGGCCTCAAACTTAGAGATTCATCAGCCTCTACCTGCTGGGATTAAAGGTGTGCACCGCCCGGTTCTAAGTTATTTTTTTTTCACAAGTTGGAAATTTAAGTGGGTGGGATCTTGCCCTGAGGTCACCACTTCCTTTATCCCATTTCTAGCCTGTTTATCTCCTTGAACTCGGAACTTAGCTTCATTCTACTTCCTGGTGCTCTTTTTCTCCTCAAAATTTATATTTTGTAATTTACCCTACTCAGCTTGCTCATTTTTGTTAAAAATCTTTATCAAATTTACTGCTAATAACTACATGACAGGGTAGATATACTAGGTTGTTTTGAGATTTCTTCTACCAATGGAATTAACCCAAAACTCTTCACTTTAGCCTCAGGCAGACTCTTTGGACAATTCATTAAGAGATGTTACAATTTTATAAATACTCAGGTGCACCTAAGTTCATAAAACAAAACTAGTACACATTGAAGCCACTGATTAATGCCAACACAATAGCAGCAACTTCAATGACCCAGTCATACCAAGGGACAGGTCATCTAGATAATAAATAAACAAACAAACAAACAAACAAACAGAGAAACAGTGGCATTAAGGGCTACAATAGAGAAAATGGTCTCCACAGATATCTACAGAACGTGCCCCCAAGCATGGCAGAGTACAGATTCTTCTCAGCAGTCCGTGGAACATACTCTAAAGCAGATCACATACTAGGATGAGTATAGAAAGTTGAGATAACTTCCTGCATTCTTTCAAACCACAATGGAACAAAAAGTCACCAGCTGCTGGAAATCAATGGTAAGAGAAAATACATGAACACATGGAAATTGAATAACACATGATTGAGCAAAAAATGGGTCACTAAAACAATCAAAATAAAAATTTAAAAATTTCTATAATTAAATAAAAACAAACATACTACATACCAAAACCTATGGGGTACAATTAAGGTGGTGCTAAGAGGAAGATTTATGATTTAAGTTTCTTAAATCATAAAATTAGAGACAACTCAAATTAATAACTTAGGGATGAACTTTAAGGCACTGGTAAAATAAGATCACACTATAAGTAATAGCTGTAAAAAATAACTAAGATCAAGACAGGAATAAACAAGATAAAATGAAGAAAAAATTAAAGAATCCGTGAAAATAAGGGCTGATTCTTTGAAAAGATGGACAAGATTGATAAACTCTTGGACAAATTAACCAACAGAAAGAGGTGAAAATTCAAATTAATACAATTCGATATGGAAAAGGAGACATTACAGCATATGCCAACTGTACTGGCTGGTTTTGTGTCACCTTGACACAAGGTAGAGTCACTAGAGAGGAAGTAGCCTCCGTTGAGGAAATGCCACCATGAGATCCATCTGAAAGGCATTTTCTCAATCAGTGTTTGATGGGGGAGGGCCCAGCCCATCGTGGGTGGTGCCATACCTGGGCTGGTGATCCTGGGTTCTATAAGAAAGCAGGCTGAGCAAGCCAGGGGAAGCAAGTCAGTAAGCAGCGCTTCTCCATGACTCTGCATCAGCTCCTGCCTCCAAGTTCCTGCCCTGCTTGAGTTCCTGCCCTGACTTCCTCCAATGATAGACTATGATCTGGAAGCATAAGCCAAATAAACCCTTTCCTCCCCAACTTGCTTTGGGTCATGATGTTTTGTTGCAGCAATAGAAACCCTAACTAAGATATCAACTAAATTCAAAAAAGCATAAGATCATACATTAAAAACCTAATTAAAACTCTACAAAACTGGAAAAATTTAAAAATAAAAAAGAATGTAGAAATGTCTTGGTGAGTGTTTTTTTTTTTGTTTCCCCGCCACCCAAACCCGAATAATCACACAGAAACTACAACGCTGTTTGACCAATAGCTTATGTATATTTCTAGCTAACACTTACATCTTAAATTAACCCATTTCTATTAATCTGTGTGTCACCACGAGTCGGTGGCCTTCCAGTAAGGTTCTGGCTGGTGGCTGGTATCTTTCTCCTTCAGTAGCTACATGGCATCTCTCTGACTCTGCATACTTTCTCTATATATCTCTGTTTAGATTTCCTGCCTGCCTTTACTCTACTCAGCCATTGGCAGAAACATTTTCTTTAATAACCAATGGTAATAAAATATGCATAGCATACAGAGGGGAATCCCACACCATTGATAATTTGATCCAAGAGGAGAAAACCTTAAAGCATCACCACTAAAGACTAAGACAAATAGGGTCCACTCTTCCCATCCCTATTCAATATAGTACTTGATGTCTTAGCCAGAACAATAAGACAAGATGAGGAAAGGAGCACGAAAGAATCAAATGTCTCTGGATGCAGGCAGCATAATCCTAAAATCAGGAACAAGACACAACACCCACTTTCTCCACTCTTATTAAATGGCATTCTTGAAGACTTGGTTAAAGCAGTAAGACAAGTTAAGGAAGTACAATGTACGCAAATGGGAAAGAAATAAAGCATCTATATTTGCAGATGATGGGATTCTATACATAAAATATCATAAAGACTCTCCCAGGGATCACTTTTGGAATGGATAACTATTTTTAGCAAAGTACCAAATTAAAAAATATAAAATTAACATGCAGAAAAAATAGTCTTCCTATATATCAATAACAACCCTGCTAACAAATGAATCAGGGGCACAGTTGGCTCAGAAACACACTGGGATAAAATTAACCAAGGAAGTTAAAGAGCTATCCAGTGAAAACTTTCAAATAAGAGAGAAATTAAGGAAGACGCTAAAAGATAAAAGGATCTCCCATGCTTATAAATTAGAATTAAATTGTGAAAATCTCTATTTTACTAAATATAATCTACAGATTTGATGCAATCCTCATCTCATCAAAATTCTAGCACTATTCTTCACAGATATTTTTAAAAATCTTAAAATCTAAGTGGACACCAAAATATTTGGGATAACTAACACAAACCAGAGTAAAAAAATAATGCATGAGATATTACAATTTCTGTTTCAAGTTATACTATGGAACCACAGTGACAAAATATCTACTGGAGCAAAAACAGACATGTAGATCCTTGTAATAAAAGACTGAAATATAGACCCGCACATCTAAAGCAGCTGATGTTTTGACAAAGATGAAAAAACAGCATTAGAGAAAAGGCAGCATCATTTACAAATGGCGCTGGGGAAATGGGATGCTCACATGTGGAAGAATGAGACTAGATCCCCATCTCTCAAGTTGCACAAATATCAACCCTGAATTGGTTAAAAAACAAACAACAAGAACAGCAAAAAACCTTCTCGTAAGACCTCAACCTTGGTAACGGAGAAAAGCAAATAAACCAAACAAGAAATCAAACAAGCCTATCAATAAATGGAACCATCAAATAAACAGACAATTCTCTAGAGATGAAAAAGCAAACGGCCAACAAGCATATAAAATCAATCCGCCTCACTCACCATCAGAGAAATGCCAGTAAAAACTAGTTTGAGATTTTATTTTACCCCAGTCAAAATGGAAGTCATTAAGAAAACAAATAACAACAAATGCTTGAAAGAATGTGGACAAAAGGGAATCCTAACCCACTGCTGCTGAGAGCGTGAACTGTTCCAGCCTCGTGGAAATAAGTATGGAAGTTCTTCAAGACATTGCAAGTAGATCTAGCACAGAGCCTGGCCATAGCGCTCCAAGTCACCATGCACACCCAGCCTTGCACACTGATATCTACCACCGCACCATTCACACCATCAAAGTCAGAGAAGGAACCCTGGTGCCCAACAACAGAGCAATGGACAAAGACAGTGTGGTATACATACAATGAAAAAAAATCAACTGTAAATAATAGCAAAATTATGCCATTCGCAGGAAAATGGAGACAATCACAGTAAGTGAATCAAGTCAGTCTCAGAATGACAAGTGGGCTTTCTCTTATTTGTGATCCCTAGACTTTATATGGCTCACTAAAATCAGGCCTGTCCATGAAAGTTGAAGTAAAACCATCTAGGGAGCAAAAGGAGACTAACTGGAGGGGGAGGGAGAGAGGCTGTGAGGGGAAGGAATGATGAGCTGAGGGAGTCATGGAGGAATGAGAAGGCAAACATGAGACCTAATGCAAGATATCGATTAGACATAGAAGAAAAAAATCCCAGATGTGAAACCCTATTCATGCGGGATAAAAGGTAAAGAAACATTGTTGGGATCAATGTCCCCTCCCTGAGTCTTACTCTCTAGCTGACACAGCTGCAGTCACGGTGTGGACCACAACGGGCTAGCCTGGAAGGCTTCTCTACTGGGTTCCTGCAGAGTCAGCTCCCTGTCGGGCTCCTGGTCCTTGGTGTGGGTGCTACCTTCCTCCCTACCCGCTTCGGCTGCAGGTTTCTCCCTGGTGTTCAGTGTGGCCCTATCTTCCGAAAGAGCTTTTCAGTATGTTGGAGGGGAGTACCAGTGCTTGCATTTCGTCTTCACTTTTGGGTGCTCTTCCTGCTTCTATGTTGTATTCCTCTGGTGGTTGGGGTCCTCCCTAGTCTAGCTAGTAGAGGAGATGGGTCCCTGAGTTGGGAGATGCCATAGTACCCTGATGGTGACAGGATGTCTCTCAGAAACAATACTTCCTTTGACCCCAGCCTAGAGAGAAAACCAAAGAGCAGGCAATGGCAGGCCCACTGAAGCCCCTGCTCTGGGGCTGGGGAGTTTTTAGGCAGACTTTTTTTTTTTTTAAGATTCAACTTGTAAAAGAAAATCCTTGTCATTGAGGAAGATACCTACATAAAGTAAAATTTTGTTTTGAATAACACTTGTAGAGAATATGTTGTAGAGTGTGGAGGTAATGATATAAAATTCTGGTGGCAATTTAACAGAACATTTAACAGAATAGTAGCAGATGTCAGCTGAGGCCAGCATTTAAAGATAAAAGCCCTGTCCCTGTCATGGGGACTTTGGGGTAATACTTGCAGAAATCTACTGTGTATAGACCAAATCAGATTGTTTTCCCAAGCATGGTAAAGTTTCCTGTAACAAAAGTATTGCTTTTCAGCAAGCATTTCAACTTCACAGCCACAGTGACCACCACACAGAATACCAAACAAAGAGAGCATCCATGCCAGAGAGCTAGCACCTTCGTGATAATACTAAAATATTTGAGTCTTCCCTTTTTGTGTTTTTTCCTCTCTTTCCTTCTTTTTCCTTTTCCAATCAACCCTGTTGTTGCAGCTGCTTCTTAGCAGCACTGGTAAAGAGCAAAATTGCACACAACAATCTGGCAATCGAGACGCTTAAAGCCTTCAGTCTCCTGGAGACTGTACCATGTGACATTTCAGACTGCTTAACAAGCAAGGTGCTCACAGATACCCTGCCTTAGAGATGTTCACAACTTTCCCAATCAGGTCCTCTTTACATTTTTCTTAAAACTAACCTAAGAAAATTTTGATTTTGGAGGGATTGTCCAGTAAATTCTACCCAATTTCATTCCATGAATCAAAATCCCACAAGGACTGAGCAGATAGACACGATGACAGATCCTGGTATCAGGTCTCGAATTCTACTCTCATAAGTGACACCCTCTGAAGTCAACACCATCTTCCATACCTGGGAGACAAACATGCCACTCTCACGGAGTGTCATGAGCTTTGGTCCACTCTCACGGAGTGTCACGAGCTTCGGTCCACTCTCACGGAGTGTCACGAGCTTTGGTCCACTCTCACGAGTGTCACGAGCTTTGGTCCACTCTCACGAGTGTCACGAGCTTTGGTCCACTCTCACAGAGTGTCATGAGCTTTGGTCCACTCTCACGGAGTGTCGTCATCTTTGCTCCACTCTCACGGAGTGTCATGAGCTTTGGTCCACTCTCACGGAGTGTCACGAGCTTTGGTCCACTCTCACGGAGAGTCACGAGCTTTGGTCCACTCTCACGGAGTGTCACGAGCTTCGGTCCACTCTCACGGAGTGTCGTCATCTTTGCTCCACTCTCACGGAGAGTCATGAGCTTTGGTCCACTCTCACGGAGAGTCATGAGCTTTGGTCCACTCTCACAGAGTGTCATGAGCTTTGGTCCACTCTCACGGAGTGTCGTCATCTTTGCTCCACTCTCACGGAGAGTCATGAGCTTTGGTCCACTCTCACGGAGAGTCATGAGCTTTGGTCCACTCTCACAGAGTGTCACGAGCTTTGGTCCACTCTCACGGAGTGTCACGAGCTTTGGTCCACTCTCACGGAGAGTCATGAGCTTTGGTCCACTCTCACGGAGAGTCATGAGCTTTGGTCCACTCTCACGGAGAGTCATGAGCTTTGGTCCACTCTCACAGAGTGTCATGAGCTTTGGTCCACTCTCACGGAGTGTCACGAGCTTTGGTCCACTCTCACGGAGAGTCACGAGCTTTGGTCCACTCTCACGGAGAGTCATGAGCTTTGGTCCACTCTCACGGAGAGTCATGAGCTTTGGTCCACTCTCACGGAGAGTCATGAGCTTTGGTCCACTCTCACGGAGAGTCATGAGCTTTGGTCCACTCTCACAGAGTGTCATGAGCTTTGGTCCACTCTCACGGAGTGTCACGAGCTTTGGTCCACTCTCACGGAGAGTCACGAGCTTTGGTCCACTCTCACGGAGTGTCATGAGCTTTGGTCCACTCTCACGGAGTGTCACGAGCTTTGGTCCACTCTCACGGAGTGTCGTCATCTTTGGTCCACTCTCACGGAGTGTCACGAGCTTTGGTCCACTCTCACGGAGTGTCGTCATCTTTGGTCCACTCTCACGGAGTGTCATGAGCTTTGGTCCACTCTCACGGAGTGTCGTCATCTTTGGTCCACTCTCACGGAGTGTCACGAGCTTTGGTCCACTCTCACGGAGAGTCACGAGCTTTGGTCCACTCTCACGGAGTGTCATGAGCTTTGGTCCACTCTCACGGAGTGTCACGAGCTTTGGTCCACTCTCACGGAGTGTCACGAGCTTTGGTCCACTCTCACGGAGTGTCATGAGCTTTGGTCCACTCTCACGGAGTGTCATGAGCTTTGGTCCACTCTCACGGAGAGTCACGAGCTTTGGTCCACTCTCACGGAGAGTCACGAGCTTTGGTCCACTCTCACGGAGTGTCATGAGCTTTGGTCCACTCTCACGGAGTGTCACGAGCTTTGGTCCACTCTCACGGAGTGTCATGAGCTTTGGTCCACTCTCACGGAGTGTCACGAGCTTTGGTCCACTCTCACGGAGTGTCATGAGCTTTGGTCCACTCTCACGGAGTGTCACGAGCTTTGGTCCACTCTCACGGAGTGTCACGAGCTTTGGTCCACTCTCACGGAGTGTCACGAGCTTTGGTCCACTCTCACGGAGTGTCACGAGCTTTGGTCCACTCTCACGGAGAGTCACGAGCTTTGGTCCACTCTCACGGAGTGTCATGAGCTTTGGTCCACTCTCACGGAGTGTCACGAGCTTTGGTCCACTCTCACGGAGTGTCACGAGCTTTGGTCCACTCTCACGGAGTGTCATGAGCTTTGGTCCACTCTCACGGAGTGTCACGAGCTTTGGTCCACTCTCACAGAGTGTCATGAGCTTCGGTCCACTCTCACGAAGTGTTGTCAGCTTCAGGCCACTCTAACCAAGTATTTTCAGCTTCAGTCACACTCATGATTGAACATTGCACATCTTTACAGCAGTTTCTCAGTGTCTTTGAAAAATTTGCAGCAGCAGCTTCCATCACCATGAGAATAGCGAACAGCCAATGACCACAGAAATCCAACTAAATTAAATTTTTTCTCTCCCGCCCCTCTGCTACAGACTTTTCCAGCTGTGTTACTGAAGTTCAAGATCTTTCTCTTTTCCTATGATTCAATATTAACTTTTAAAAAGCTAATAGAAACTTTCCAGTCTTTTTGTGTGTGTGTGAGCAGAAGTTGAATGTGAGTCTGCTGCAAACAGAGGCAGTTAAGGCTCAGTGTTCTGTGGTTCACAGCTCTCCGTTAGATGCGGCTGACTGAGAGCTAGCTACTGTGGCCAGCCATACTGTGCAAGCCCAATCGTAAGTGAATAATAACACAGTTCCCAGGCAGAACTATGCAGAAATCTGAGCCAAGGTCAGACTGCAGAGGAGGTGGAAGGGAAACTCAGTTTCACATCAGCTAGCTGGAACCCAAGAGACAGTAGGTTGGTATTTTTAGCAAATGTTGTCTCCAAGTCCTTAAGATGGCTGCCCCTTGCTGTTGCCCACTCGGCAGCTTTGAGGGGGATACACTGTTGGCCGATCTGTAGGCCTGGCAGGAGCATGACAAGGGGGCATCTGAGGCTTAAAATAGTGGCTGGAGCGCATGAAAAGAAGGCGTAGATGAAGACAAATGTCTGTGTTGGAAAGGAGAAGTGCTATAAAGATTACAGGTGGGAGCCAAAGTCAAAAACTAATCAAATAAATAAAATTTAATCAGGTCCCTTTTTAAAGATGACTCTAAGAATAAAAAAAAAGACTACTGGAAAAATATTGTAAATAAGTGGCAATAAGCCCTTTTTTGTTTTTCCTACATTGAGGCCATGAGCTCAGGAAGGCTGGACCTTCTGCTTATAGCACCAGACAATCAGGCAGAAAACCCCTCTCTCCATGGCCGCTTAGTCTCGCTTCTCTTGCCTTTCCCGTAGGGCTGACACAAGTGACTCCATTTTGATTCTGATTCTGCCATCCGGCGTCTGGTTCCCTCTAGTGACATTGCTGATGGACTACCCTGTGGTCTGGTTGTCACTGCCATAAGATAAATAAGGAGTCAGAAAGCTGTGTCTTAGAGCACTCATGGGGCATCTCCAACTCTGAGATGCTTTTCAGAGCCAGGGCTGGGGGAACAAAAGACTTAGAATGGGCTCGGGGAAAGGCCTGAGGACTATTAGCAGCTGGCAAGACACTCTAGTTATCCCCACAGCACGCAGCATTAAGATAACAGTTATGATGCCCAAAAGTCTTATAAGTTCTATACTGTTTTTAGATAATTTCTATGGAGACATAGAACATGCTATGGGGAAGCAACAGCTGTTTGTTTAACCAAGGTTACAAATCACATAATTTAAAGATTTTTTTTTTAAAGAGAAATACTTTAACCCCCACCTTCATTTTGGTGGCCATGGGGATGCTGCGGGAATCTTTCTGGATAAGCACCCAACACCCGTGACAGTGAAAGAGAACAGGTGTCACCCGTGTCCCAGAGCTAGGACAGCTCCTGAGAGGCCTCCATCCAGACACCAGTCAGTGTCCATCCATGGTTTATACACTAAATCACCGAGGTGGGTCAAGCTAACAAGCAGGATTTGCCAGCAGCATTTGTGGCGGTCAGCAGGTTGTTAGAGGCAATGACCATTGTTCCAGCATGTCCCCAGCTCATCCTGTTCCGGGGAGTGAGTGAAGTCATGCTGGGCAATAGGCAGTACAAGCCGTGCTTAGTAAATCACCAAATAAACCAATAAATCGGTATCTAATACTTGGCTGGTTTTTCTACCATATTCTACCTCAGGGATTTAACAACACTTTACCTCTGAGCTGCATCCTCTGCCTTATTTTTACTTTTTGAGACACTAATTTGCCCAGATTAATTTAAGTTTTCACTTACATGAAAATTCAGTTCCTTGGCATGTATCATGCAGATACACCATATAACATGTACCCAAAAGCATCTAGTAGAAACACACACAGAGAGAAACAGAAACAGAGAGAGAGATCAAGACCATGTAATAGTCATGTTAAAATTTCAGTCATAAGGCAAAGTAATATAATAAAACAAACTTGGTTTCTAAAGAGAAACAAGTCCAAGTTATGTAGAGGCTGGATTATACAGGCCATATTCCTACATTGTATGGCAGTCAGAATTCTGAGCAACCCGGCAAGGCACAATATGCACCTACCACACAAAAAGTGATTGCCTAGCCTTTTGACAGTGAGACAACCTGACACCATTCACGTAAGTGGTCAGGATATGCCAATGTCGTTCTGTTCCTTCTATTGTAATTTAGGAGGTCCTCTGGGGAAGAGGTGTTTTTCAGGCTATGTGACAAAATGGGCATAGATAGGAAGATGTGACCTAAGTTCCTCCCCGCCCCCGGCTACCTAGGAAACAGAATGCTAATGAACTTCCCCCTCAGTTACATTTCGATATAAAAGCTGTTTGGAGAATAAATGCGAGTGATTTTCAGGATGTGAATTCAGGACTTCTTGAAAGAGCTCTGAAAACTCCCGATAGTCATTCCCACATCTCCACTCTGGTACAAGAAATGATTTTTGTTGGGGCTGGTCCCCAACCAAGTTATAGTTATAACAAAAATCATACAGGTTAGGGTGACATATACGACTGCACTAAGAGTTTTATCTGCAATTTTTATATGAATCTCAAACCAAATTCTTAAAAAAAAAACAAGCAAGATGGCACACAATTATAATCCCAGCATCAGGATGCTAACATGGCGGGATTGCAAGTTCCAGGGTAGCCTGGGATACCTAGAAAAACTTTGTTTAAAAATAATAAAGTTTCTTTTATCCTTTTTTCCTTCCATCTCAGGTGTGCTGGAGAACTAACTCACAGATATCTGCCTTCTGGCTAGAAGGGGCTGAGGAAATGAACCTCCAAGCAGCTTTGAATAATCAATTATTGTAATATAAATAGAAGGACAGAGGAAGAAATAAAATAGGTGGACAGAGGGCCAAAAGCTCTCCCATGGTAACCCCATAACTGAAGGAAAAATTGTCTACAAGGTGCTCACACACAGAAGATGCTTTAATGTAGTCATGCCGGTCAGACAAGAACCTTGACGTCAGTCCATAGCATGAGAAGAAAAGACTCTACCTGGACTCAAGCGAAAGAAGAAGAACTTTCTGTGAAGTAGAATGACCAACTGAGCCTGAGGGTCAGGCCTAGACCTTAGCTCACAAGGTCAGCCTGGGCTATAAAATGTGTTCAAAGCCAACCTCTACAGCTTAGCAAAGCCCTGGTTCCAAGTGAAAGACTAGAAACCACATCTGAGGGCCTGGATTAGTAGTGGGCCTTAGCCTGTCTGGAGTCCCAGGTACAGTGCCCAGCACTACAAAGAGAAGCACATGTGGGTGCTTCTAACCCTAACTAAAGTTATTTCTAGGTGTTCTGAGGGGCAGCCTACCGCTTTGAGTTTGAATTAAACTCTGTCCAGGGCTGTTTTTAGGACTCGTTTAGTTAGTGGTTCATCTGATGCCTGGATCAGTAGTCAGTTTTAAAGACTTTTCAAATGAACTTTTTGACCATGTCATACATGTAGATAAAGTATTTAGATGATATTCACCTTCCATTACCTTCTTTTGTCCTGCCTTCATTCTGAAGATCCCTTTCTTCTTTCCAACTCTCCATCCGCTCCATTCTCCTATCTGCTTTATTATTATTATTATTGGATCCACTGAGTTTAATTAGGGTCGCTTGCACACACGTGAGCGGGGGTGCTCTACAGCCTTACTCTCAGAGCAGAACAACTGTCATCTCCATAAGACCAGCTGTGTCTGCTTGCAAAAGACCATCATGGTTGGCTTGCTGGCTGCTGAGGAGCCATTCCTCAGCCAGTTACCTGCAGTCCTTCCCTGTCTGGATTGGCCTTGAGACCGAAGGTGGGGTAGAGTATATAGACTGGGGAGGACTAGGGAAAGGGAGCTCCACCTGTGCAGCCACAGGGAAGCCGTCTTCAGCCCTGGGTGCAGACCTTCCAGAGTGGCTGCTTTAGGGTCCCCTTCACTCCCGCCTGTAACCCCTGACCCAAGCTCTGTCAGCAAGCCTAATAAACGCATTGGTTCTCTGTGGTGAATTCTGGTGGAATCCAGTTTGGGTTTGTCAATGGGATCTTAGGAATCACCTGGTCACCCTCCCTCACCCCCCAGGAAGAAAATTCTTGGTATGGGAATTATTTATCAAAGCACAGAGGTCTCCCTCTTTCTCTCTCCCTCCATTAACTGTCAATAGCTCCTCAGGGAGGGGTGAGGTAAGGCCTCAGGAGCCCCTAGCCCATCCATGACAAATGTTGATGAGCCCAAGTATCTTGTGCAGACAATCACAGATGTTGGAGTTATAAGCACAAAGGTCCTGTCACATCTGGAAGGCAGCTTTTCCCAGCACTCCCCTGAAGCGGGCTTTCCTTTGGGTCACCAACCAGCCCCAAATCATGACACTGAGATTCATTATCAGTTATGAAAGCTCGGTCGTATGCTTGCCCCACTAGCTCTTATAACTTAGATTAGCCTGTTTCTCTTCATCTACATTTTGCCTCTGGACTTTTTACCTTTCCTTCATTCCGTATGTCCTTCTTTGTGTCTAGCTGGCTGGCGGCTGCCTGGCTTCTGGCCCTCAGCATGGCCCACTCTTTCTCCCCCATTTTCTCTTCTTTTTCTTCTTCCAGAGCCTAGATTCCTCCTCCTGTTTCTTTTCCCCACATGCCAGCTCTGACTATCCCTCTACTTACCCAGCTATTGGAAGTTCAGCTTTTTATGAGGCCAATCAGGGGACTTAGGCAGGCAAAGCAACACATCTTTACATCATTAAACAAACGCAGCATAAACAAATGCAATAGACCTTTACATAGTTAAAGTAACATTCCACAACGCTCCCCTTCATCCTCTGCTTTCTCTTCTCTGATGTCCCCTGAACCTTGGAGGGGATGATACAGATGTCCTGTGTGGGCATGAGCACATGACAGTCATATATTCTCAATGCCCTGGCCAATTATGAGTCTCTGTAGTAACAACCATTCATTGAGAAATGAAACTTCTCCAGTGAAGACTAAGAGCAGCACTGATCCAAAACCAGACGGTGACATTCTTAATCTGATCAAGGACCTGTGTCTTATTCTATTGCTGTGACAAAAAAACACTATGACTAAGGTTACTTATAAAAGGAGGAATTTAATTGGGGACTTGCAGTTTTGGAGGGTAAAGTGCATGACCATCACGGTGAGGAGCATGGCAGCAGGCAAGCCAACATGGCACTGGAGAAGTAGCTGAGAGCTTGCATCTGATCCACAAGCACCAGGCCATGGGGGTGGGGGAGCTGGAATAGGATGGGTTTTTGAAACCTCAAAGCCCACCCCCAGTGGCACACCTCTTTCAGCAAGCTTACACCTGCTACTCCTTTCTAAACAGTCCCACCAGCCGAGGGCCAAGCTTTCCAACACATGAGACTATGGGGATCCTTATCATTCAAACCACAACAATAAGATAAAATAAAAACAGAAACTAATAAAAAAACTGAAGTAAACATTACTTAATAGTGAAAGGCTGGGGCTTTCCTTTAAGATGAGTCGCAAGGGAAGGAATTTACTATCATTTATGATTAACCTCATAGTGAATGGAATATTTATATGGAAAAAATTAATTGTGATCTGTCTATACTATTGATCCTAGATATAAATGTGAAGATAAAAATAAAGCTTATAAAAGATATCAATTTCTAAGAATAATTCAGTATTTATGAAAACAAGCACCAAATGTGTGATTCTCTAGAAAAAGACCAATGGTTTGGACTACATTAAAATTAAAACTTTATTCATCAAATTTCCATGAAAAGATTTGAAAAGTAAGCCATGGATGATACGCTGAATATATTAATAATTCCAAAATAAATTCTTAACTTATTATGAGCAAGAGCTATCAGAGATACATATATCAGACAGATTTAAATGCAAGGAATATTATCCAAGTGCTTGATGAGCTCGATTTCGCTGTTGGTAGGGGAAATGCAAATTATAACCATGCAGAACCACACTGTAATAGTTGATATTATGGCTGTCTTAAATAGGCCTCGATGTGCACATTTCTGATGAAACATTCCTACATATTTCTATGAGTGGATGTCAAGCTTTTCATGAGATAAATATTTAAACCTATTGATCAGGCAAATCATATTACTCTCTATAATGAGGACAGGTTTTATTCAAGCAGCTGACCATCTTAATAGCAAAGGATTGCCCTCAGGGAAAGGGGAGTGGAATTCTACCAGCAGATGACCTGTAGATGAGCATCAACCTTTTCTGGCTCTCTACTTTGTTACTGTGTGCCCTGTCTACCAGTCTCTGCTTCTAGGCCTGCCTCTTCCTCTTACACACACACACACACACACACACACACACACACACACAGTCTGTCTCTCTGGATAAACCAATACAAACACCTCTCAGAAGACTGACAATATGACGTTGTAGGAACCATGTATGAAGCAACTGTGATTCTTCTCACTTGTAGGGTGGAGTGCCGGTTGGTACAACCTTTTCTGGATACCTATTCATTAGCAGCTACTAAAGCCGAGCATGCGAATGTCCCAAGTATTTCCACACCGGGCTATGTACCCGATAGTGTGCATTTTTTTTTTCACAAAAGATGTATTTTCCTATACACATTTAACATTAGTCCTAAATTGACCCACCCAGCAGGTCCTAAGTTACTCCAGGGTCTTGAAGAGGCACTATCTGAAAGACATGGGGGGAGAGAGAAATGGACGCCAAGCAGTATTCCTTGTCAAGGCATCCCATTTATGGAAGCAAGTTTTATGTCTTATATACTCCTCAGTGAAGAGCTCGGGCATGGAGGAACTGAGGAAGGGGAAAAGGGGGGAAGGAAAGGAGGGGCTCGGGTAGCTAGGCAGCTAAACCAGGCAGCAGTAAGGTCAGTGGCTAGAGCACCTGCTGTTAGTGATAAGCAGCAAACAAAGAAGACACTCTGAGGTGCCTTCTGAAGCTTGAATCTCCAAGGTCAGCACACAATGTCTCAGTTAACTTTAAGTTTTCTGTCTCAAGATTTCCACCTCAAGGCCCTGTGAGACGTGAGAAAGGAGAAGCCTGAAATGGCTCCTGACACTAATCAGAAGCAAATGTCCCTACTAGTGGAATGGATGAAGGATGACATACTAAATCATGCAATGACAATCTCACAAATACAATTTGAGTAAAAAAGGTCAAACATGAAGGACAACCCTAACCAGTGGCACTTGAAATTGGGAAAGGATACAAAGTATTTCCTTATTGCCCCTTGATTAGTCTGAACAGACACTAATTACAATGGTGCACTGAGTGTCTGAAAACCCAGCCAGCTTTCGACCGATGTTTTCTTATGCACTGTTCTGCACAGATTTAGAATTCAGTAGAACAGGGTTATTTGGAATGTATATATTTATTACTTCGGAGATTCTCCCTTTCATATTTTGTAATCCTCATTCCCTTGCCATGAAACAGCAAAAGGAAAGCTATCAGTAAAATTTAAATGTAAATAAATTACAGCATGCACCTCACAGGCTCTATGCTGAGTAAATGAAAAAAGGCATTCCAATCTAAGGAACGACCTCTTTGTATGTGTCCCTCAGTATGCCCTGCTGTGATTTATTCTTACATGCAAGGAAAAGCAGACATTGCATAACTTTTCCTAGCAGATGTAAAGAGACATCTGCTCACTCTAGGCACCTATAAAGACAGGGGGAGAAAGATTCTACTCAATTCTAGCGTAATGGGCCAATGAATTTCTTGTGCTTACTTACAGAGGTATTGATGAGAAGTTACTGACATGAGCGTCAATGACTCAGAAACAGATGCACAATAAAAAAAGTCCACCTGGAAAACCTGGACTGGGGAGAGCATCATCCCCTGGACTCTCCGCCCACCTTGCTGGCAAGCCAGTGGTGGACAGTTCCCTCCCTGGCAATTGCGAACTGCTTACAGAACCTTGGGGAAAGGCTTTAGGAAGCTTGTGATGTTCAGAAGCTTTAATTTGATTTGATTTACTTCTAATGTCTTGTAAGTTTCTTTTACTTCCTGAGCCTTACAGTGTCTACCTTCATGGAAGCATGTTTCCATTGAGAGGAAATAACTGTGGTAGAGGCTCAGGGAAGGAAAATGGTTGGCTGGAAAAAGCTTAAGTGGCCAGCAGCTAGACCAGGACTGAAGCAAGCTGTGAGGTCTGTGTTCTCTCTGTAGGGTATCTCTCCAGGACTAGAGCCATTACCTATGGCAGCAAAGGGTTGTCTTCTCCCCAGGCCTTCCAGCTTTATCTGATTAATTCTCCAGACAGATCCAGTGTTAGGTCCTCACACTGAAATTCTCCACACAACCAACCAACCATGAGGCTGATCTGGTTTCAGTCTCTCACCTTCTTCTCGGTTTAGCTCATTTCCTTAATTGTTTGCTTCCTGTTAGAAATATGTTTGAAGTAGAGTGAGACCGAAATGGGAAACCTATGCCTTGCAGGTTTAGAGTTCTGTTTGCAGTTAAGAGTGAGTTCCTGTCTGTCTGACCCATCTATACTACATGCGCTTGATCACATGTGGGCAGGAGGCAGCGTGGGCAGGAAATGCGTCAGGATATATGCTTGCCCCTAACTAGACCTGATGGGAAACACGGTGACTCTATGGGTTTTTCCTTTTCAAGTCCCTGCAAAACACGACTTGTGGCCATTTCCTGGGAACCCAGGAGTAGTCCTGGCCAGAGTCCACCTTTCTGGCCAGTATTTAACTAAAGCTTCCTTCAAGTCTGACTTAAGATGGTGGTAGTGGTCTTATCCTCGACCGGTGGGATTAGCAGTAGCAAGAAAGAGATCACTACTCCAACCGACGTGTCTGGACCAGGCAAACTTTACAAACTTTACAACAAGTGTGCACTAGGAAGAGTGAACTCTGAAACAGAAAGTGCACTTGGTTTCAGTTCTAACTCAGGTGATGCTTGTGCCTTGTCTTCATTGGCTGGGGTCTGACCTCACAACCGTATTCGAGTGGCTAGTCTGAAAAGCAGTGGTTTGTAAATCCTGCAGTGGTGGCCTTTACTCCGGAGGCAGAGGCAGGCGGGTCTCTGAGTTCAAGGTCAGCCTGGTCAGCGGAGTGAATTCGAGGAGAGCCAGGGCTGTGCCGAGAGACCCTATCTAGGAAAAAACAAGCAAACAAACAAACAAACAAAACAGCAAACAAACAAAAAGAAAAGAAAAGAAAAAAATCGGCTTATAGGAAACAGAGGAGGAAAGCGAAAATGCCACTCACTGCTCCAAGCCATCAGATTCCTAAAATAGAGCCAGGGCATTTGTGAAAATCAGTTTTCCTGGGTGGAGAGCAAAACTTTTACACTGCATAAAAGTCTTACAATAAAATATTTTAATTCCTTATCCTAAACACGTTTTATAGTACTTGATAGAAAAGACCATCCTTCCCGCTAAGGACCTTCCTGTTAACCTCTACACTATGGCTTTCCTTGCCTCCCAAATTCGGGCAGACAGGGCCTCCCTAGGCTCCTGCCTTCTAGCCACCTACCGTCCCTCCTCTCCTTAATTCCTTCTTTACCTGGAGCCCGGACTCCCGGCTACTCAGTTGTCCACTCCTCAATTTCCCAAACCCAGTACCAGGCTCCGCCGGGGGTCTGGCCTCCAAGTTCCCAGGCCCCGCCCCATGGGGGAGGGCTCTAGGAAGCCCCGCCCCATGGGGGAGGGCTCTAGGAAGCCCCGCCCACTACTCTCATTGGTCCGCTCCCACGTCTCCCCACCCCTTCCCGCCTGCTGCACGTGCCTGCCCCCCCAAACACACACACCCCAGTCCTGCCCGGGTAGGAGCTGAGGTGCGTCTGTTACTTGGCAGAAGACAGACATGGTTCCAGCCAGCAGCCACCAACGGCCGCAGGGGCCTCCCCTGATCTACGTGACCCGCTTCGCCTCGCACCGCGGTGGCGTGTGGCAGTTGAGGGGCCCCCGAGGTCTCGGCCATCAAGGCCCAGAGCTCGGGGCCTGCTCCGCCATGGAGGGAGCGGCCGTGGAGAGTAGGCCCCCAGGACGAGAGCTGCCATGCACCCAGGCCCCGGTCGCCGCCATCCCCGACTCCACCTCTTTCCAGCTGCGGAGGTCGAGAGCGCCTACAACGCCCAGGGGCCTGGAGCAAGCGGCGCGAGCAGGTGGTGGGACCCTCCTGTCAGGGCTGGTGCTGTGGGCAGCTGTGCTGCCATCTTGTGAATGCGGCCCTCAGTCAATCAGGCCGCCTGTCAGCCCTCCTTCCAGTCTCCCCTTATGTCAGTCTTCCGGTTAGCCTTCCTGTCAGTCGTCACATACGTTCCAGTCAGTAGGCAGCCAGGCAGCCCCCCTCAGTCTGTCTTGGAGCCATGGACTAGGAGAATCCCTCTAACTTACTTAATGGGTGGCCTGAAAAAGGGCTGTAGGACATTTAAGATAGCCCAGAAACCTGAGAGAAGTTCTTGGATGTAGCTACTTCAATACCTCAGAGAAGTGGGGGTTTGGCATGCTTAGTTATTCTCACTGAACATTATTGAAATTGCTAGTTACATGAGCTGGAGAGATGGCCCGATGAGTTAATAGCGCTGTCTACTCTTCCAGGTGACCCAGATTTTGTCCCTAACACCCACCTGGCACCTTATAACTCCAGTTCCAGGGAATTTGACGCCCTCTTCTGGTCTCCTTGGGCATCAGGCATCTAGGTGGTACATAAACAAAACACCCATTCACATGCAATAAAAAATATAAATTCCTAATTACTTGATTTATATTATATTTATATAATATATAAGTATATGTTTATATAATATATTTATATAATTTATATATAATATAAAATCTTGGGAAATGTTAAATCCTTTTAAAACACAGAAGATGTAGTTCTGTTTGTTCAATCTACTTTTGAATTCCTTCGGGAATGTTTTAAATAAATAACAAATAAAAATGCATTCACATGGTGGCCCATGCTTTTAATCCCAGTATTAAGGAGGCTAAGACGGGATTTCTAAGTTTGAAGCCAGCCTGGTCTACATAGAGAGTTCCAGAACAGCCAGGGCTCACCAGAAAAACCATATCTCAAAACAAAATTATTCATTATAGATTTTGCATAAATCTAGGTAAATTTATTCCCTGGTATTTAATCTTTCCTATTGTAAGTGGAGTTACTTACTACATAATGCATTAGAAATGTATGCAAAGCCTATCATTTAAAATCTTTAGCAAGGATTAGTTTTTGTGTGTTTTGAAGAGGTTTGTAAAATTACATATTTCATACTTCACAGCCAAGGTATAAAACATTGTAGTCATTTCCAAAAGCTCGTCTCCTTTGAGGGTTCAGCTTTACAATTATACTTGATTTTTTTTAGTTTGTTTGGTTTGTTTGGGACTTTGGGGCTTTTTGTTTGTTTGTTTGTTTGTTTTGGTTATTGGTTTTTTGAAACAAGGTTTCTCTGTGTAACAGCCCTGGCTGTTCTGGAACTTACTCTGTTGACTAGGGTGGCTTCGAACTCAGAGATCTGTCTACCTCTGCCTCCCAAACTCTGGGATTAAGAGCATGTGTCACCATGCCCAGCACACCTACACTTTTAAAAACAAGTTTATTGAGATTTCATTAACAATGTATACAATCACCAGTTTACAGTACACAAGTTACTGGTTCTGACAACATCCAGAGTTATGGACATAACTCCCCATTCTAGCGTGTTTGTTCTGTCACAGAGAAACTGCAGCCACAGCAGGCATCATGTCTCATCACCTTTGCCTCCACTACCCACTAATCTTAGCCTAAGCAAGTATTAATCTACATTGTCTCCATTAGATTTACTTATTTTGGACCTATCTAAATGGAGTCTTTATATGTGAGCCTTTGCGACTGACTTCTCTTCCTTAGGCCTATTCAATTTTGCATGTTAACTTTAGATCCTATTAATTCACCAACCACTTTTATTATTATAGTTAGTTTCATCACTGATCCTCATATATTTTCCAGGTATATATTACTTGTGAATTCATTTTTAGAGACAGGGTCTCACTATGTATTTCCAGCTGGCCTTGAACTCACAGAGATCTACCTTCCTTTGCCTCCCAAGTGCTGAGATTAAAGGTGTACACCACCATGCCCAGCTGGTATGTGTCATTTGTAAATAGAGATAATTTATTTTATTCATTTTAGGTTTACAATAATCTTTGTCTAATTATTCTGGCTAATACCTCTTGTGCAGGGTAAATAGTTGTAGAGATAGTCGATCCCTTACCTTGTTCTTATTCTTAGGAGAAATGCCTCTAGCGTTTCTCCATTAAATAAAGTACTGGTTTTAGAACTAAGACTGTATATTTAGAGTATGAAAAGGTATATCTACTTTTATTATCTTCAATATTTTTTATTTATTATGAATAGACTTTAAATTTTGTCAAAGACTTACTATAATTTGTGGTGATAATATTGTCCTTATAGTAATGTGTAGTGATATATATATATGTGTGTGTGTGTGTGTGTGGCAGGCTCTAATAGTAAGTTGCTTAGAATTTTTCTAATGATGTTCATGAGATATAGTGACCTGTATTTTTTTCTGTGTATTTCTTTACTTGATTTTGGTATCAGGGTTATACTTACTTCATACAAGTAACTGGGAATCTTTCTTCCCTTTCTATGTTCTGGAATAGTTTGTGGAACAGTGGAACTATGTAGGCTTGATAAAATTCTTCTGCAAAACCATCTGGGCCTCATGTTTTGTGGGATAATTTCTTAATTTTCTCTATGCCATGGAAACTGGTCTGTTTACAGTTTCTGACTCTGAGATGTTAATTTTTGGTAGCATGTATTTCCTTAAGCAATTACACACTTCATCCAGGTTTCTACATGTGTTTCTGCTGAGGCCTGCAGCTAATGTACTTAATTCTAAGTTTACCCAGCTTTAACGGTCATTCCTTCTTCACAATTTGTTTCTGTTTTATGTATGTAGACATGTACTTTCTCCCTTTGTACTAATGACATTAGCATTTTATTTTTAAAACAAGATTTTGATTTATTACTTAAGCATTTTTGTTTTGTTTTTCGAGACAGGGTTTCTCTGTGTAGCCCTGGCAGTCCTGGAACTCACTCTGTAGACCAGGCTGGCCTTGAACTCACAGAGATCCGCCTGCCTCTGCTTCCCGAGTGCTGAGATTAAAGGCATGTGCCACCACCGCCAGCTTAAGCATTTTTTCTTGTTTCTTCCTCATTAATATCAACTTCTTAACCTTATTTTTTTTTCTCTGTGCTTTCTTTTGGTAGACTTTTTTATACTAAAAATTGGACATTTATTTTTAATAATTTCAAAATACATTTCAGTTTCTTCTTATAGATAGATTGTATATTGAATATACCCCCAACCTCTTACCCAATTCCCTTCTTTCAACCCTTCATTTACTCCCTTAGACAATTTCACTTATTTTCATTTAATCTATATACACATGATTTTATGTGACTATGTAAAATCTAGGAATGGATGAAAGCATGTAATATTTGTCTTTCTGAGACAAGCCTAATTTGCTTAATATGATTGAGTCCAGTTGAATTCATTTCCCTGAAAACAATGAAACTTCATTCTTCTTTATGGATAAAAAAATCTGTTGCTGGACTCCAAGGTTTTTTTCCAAAACATAGGTGTTATGAATACTTTTGCGTAAATATTGATCTTCAAGTATATCCATGATATGTTGACCTGGGTCTTTTGGGTAAATACTCAGGAGTGATATAACTGGGCTATGTAATAGACCTATTTTTTTAGATTTTTTTGAGAATCCTCCATAAGGATTTCTGTAGAATTTGGACTAGTTTACATTCCCCCCAGATGATTAATTTGTCCACATATACACCAGAATTTATTGTTGTTTTCCTCTTAAATTTTTGTTAAAATTATCCATCCATCTACCTATTGCATGTGTGTATCAGCATATCATGTGTGTGCATTAGGAAACAACTTGTGGGAGTCGGTTCTCTCCTGCCATGTGGGCTTCAGGGATCAAACTCAGTTCGTCAGGCTTGGTGGCAGGGAGTTTTTACCTTCTAAACCACACCTTGTCAACCGTGTTGCTTCCTTAATGACTGACATTCAGACTAAGGCAATATATATCAATGTGATTTTAGTTGAAACTTCTCCAATGACTAGTGAGGTTCAGCAGTTTTTCATGTATTTATTGATGATTTTTATTTCCTCCTTTCCAAATCATCTGTTCCTTTCATTATTTCATTTGCGGGGTGAGGGGTGGGGCTGCTTTCTTATTGATCAGTTTTTTAGCTCTTTGTTTATTCCACGGACTAATCCTCTCAGATGTATAGCCAACAAATATTTCTCTAGTCTGTGGCCTCAACTGTTCGCTTTGTTACACAGATTTTTCTTTTTGTGAGATCCCATTTGTTGATTGTTGACCTTATTCCCTTGGCAACTGGGATCCTACACAGAAAGTCCTTTCCTTACCTATATCTTGAAGTATGTTGTCTACTTTTTCCAGTTTCAGATTTTATATTAAGGTTCTTTCCCCCATTCAGAGTGGGGTTTTTTTTTGTTTGTTTTTGTATAGGATAAGAAATGGAGACTAGTTTCTTTCTTCTGCATGTGAGCTTCCCATTCCACTATTTGTAGGTGAGGCTGTCTTTTCTCCAATGCTGGTTTGTCTGTCTTTGTCAGAACTCGGTGACTAGTTGTGCTGGTTTCTAGCTGGACTCCCTGTTCTGTCCATCATTTTACATGTCCTCAGGACCAATGGTGTTTGTTACTGTGACTGTCATGTGATTCAACATTAAGCATATTGATAGCATCAGCATTATTCTTTTTATTCAGAATTGCTTTGCCTCTTCTGGATACTTTGTGCTTTCAAATGAGTTTTAATATTGTTGTTTTCTACTTCTATGAAGAATATCATTGAAATTTTTATCAGGATTGTGTTGAATATGTAGATTGAAAATCAGGCATTTCATTTACTTTTTAAAATCTGGAAGCATTTAGTATGGCGAATTTGTTTTAACCACTTTTAGTACCACCCACACATCTCAATATGTAATATCTCACTGTTGATTTTTAAAATGTTCTCTAATTTCATTCTGTGCATTCATGTGACACTGATACAGCTTAACATATTTTAAAGGTTTGAAATTCTGAGACCTTCCTATTCCTTTGGTTTTGTTAGTGATTTCTGTTTTATTGCATTGTGATCAGATAATGGTGTTCCTAGTATCTCCACTGTCTTACATGTTAGCGGTGTTTCCTTTGTAACTCAGCTTATGACCATTCCCTCTCCCCTCTTCCAGAAACCATGCCAGGAAGATTTTCCTTAAGAATCCCGGTTTCCCTTTTCACCCAAGTCTGTTCCATTCAACTGCTTGCTTGGTACCCTGTGTGGGATTTGGTCCTTTGGATTACATACTTAAATATCTTCTCTGCACTTGATGTTCGGATATGCCTTGTTATTTATTTATTTAGTATTTTCAGATACAGGATGAATTTAATTTGGCTTTACAGCTGATAAGAGGCTGGAAAACAGCTTCAAGGCAGTGATAGTAGTCCAGTAGAAATTGAAAGTCCAGGACTGAAGCTGTAGAGGTAAATAGACAGACCTGATAACTGATTGGAAGAGAGAGGGAATAGTTGAGGCTGTGGCTGATATATCTGTACTGGGCCACTGTGTGAAGAGCAAAGTTATTAACTTCCATAACCTCCTTGCTGAGATTGTAAAACCAGGAATGTATTCAAGGGAAGGAGGCCTTGAGAGAGACATGCACGTGGGCTAAGCCAAAGAGTATAAAGTACTTAGGTTTACTCAGTCTTGGTTGTATTTCATATTAAATAGACATTTGTTAGAAGTCCGTGGGAACTAAAAATGAATATTCATCCATTTGGCATCTACCATGTTGTAAACAATCGGTCAAATGCTAATGGCAATATCAGGTGACTGTTCTGTACTCGAGAGACTCACGTGTGAATATGGGTATTTAAGTCAGCAGGTGTGAGTGCTGAAAGAAAGAGACCTGATCAAGTTCAGAAACAGAAAGAGGCACAAGACAGGAAATCAAGAGGAGAGAAATGGAGACATTTCTGGTGGGACAGTAGAGATGATCAAGAGCTCTGGCTTTGAAGTCAGAAAGACAACCATAGTTCTGTTAATTCCTGGAAATATAATATTGCCATTTTAGTTATCCGGCCTGATTCTAAAAATTTATCACATTTCAAGTGTGGATAATGATTTCATCCTCAAGGGGTCGCTGTGAAGATTAAATAGCTCAGCTTGTGCTGTGCACCTAATGTGGTGTTTGGCATGGAATAAGCTCGCAGTAAATGTTGGCACAGTGAGCAGATGGCTTGGAGGAACAAGAACGACTAACAACATGTACTAAACGTTTACTGAATGAATGAAAAACAGGTTTTTGATTAAATCGTAGAGTGATTTTCATGTCTATAACCCCTAAAGATGGGATTGATGGTGGGATGATGTCACCAGAGACAGGTGCCTAATGAAGTCAGGCTGGTAAGCCATTCTCCGACGTGCGGGTGCTTTGAAAGCCAAGGGACAAGCAGCAGGCAAAGCTAACGTTTAAGGCAAGACTAATAGGTCAACCTGGTTCCCTGTCACTGTGTTTGGGAGATAGTCATGCGTCATAAATAAAGATGAGGAATGCTATTGTGGAGGTGTACAATGGATACTTTGGAGACGGTGAATAATTGGAGGATAACGAAGGTAGAGAAATGTGTGAGCAGAGTGTGGAGGATGGATGACGATTGCCAGTGACCAGGGAAGAGCTACAGGTACAGCTTGATAGGGTCAGAGCGTGGGCAACAAGAACCAGAGGAAGATTGGGAGCGTAAGTTGGTATTAAATCCATGGTGTAGCATACCCTGGTGCCCAGTCACAGCACAGGAAGAAATGAAAGACATGTTTTTCTTGTGCACATGTGTTTTACTTCTCGCTGTGCTTTTAATAGACTTCATGGCCCCTGTCTTACTTTAAGGGGTGTAGGAACAGATTAGGTGAGTCTTATTAGTAGGAAACAGTGGAAACGATGACAACATTCTGCTTGAAAGTTGTGGCATTCAAAGGGGAAGATAAATCTGAGCAGAACTTGTCAGGCTTGAGTGTTCATGCCACATCTGCATGTGTGCTAGTTTACTTATTTATTTAAATAGGTAATTTTCTCCTCATCTAAATTTCATTAGAACACTGTGTGTGTGTGTGTGTGTGTGTGTGTGCTTGCTAAGAAGAGAAAAATAATGGGGAAACGATATTGTTCAATTGTAGTAAATAGGTTTCCTGCTAGAAGGTATCTGTGTCATAAAGAAAAAGCATCAAGTCTTGGAGATCTCTAAATTACACGTGAACAAACTCAGGCTTCCTCTGTTCCTGGAAGATTGGAAGAGTTAGCAAGGGAATGAGTTTCTCACGATGTGACTTAACCAAGATCCTTCACCTCATGTCTGTGTTCCACCCAGAATCAGTGGCATATGCCTCTCAAATTAGTAAATGCCATTTGGGAACACATTTCCGTTCATTCAACAAATGTAATGTGTTATCCACCGACTATCTACAAACTAGAACTGGATTGCCAGAGGAAAAGACACTTCTCAAGCAAACTGTGAAGTTCTGTGACAACCCATCATGGTTTGTAGGATCCAAGAATGTTCCCTGGAAAGCTGTTGAATGTGCAAAGGAAAGCCAGGTATAGAGGGTGGTCTGTCAGGAGTGAAGTGGGAGAGTTAAGGTAGGTGTGCTGAAGGCAAAGGCAGCAGATAGAAGGGACTCCAGAGAGTCAACAGAGATAGAGCACCAAGTCTAAACACCCCCCAGAGAGCTTCGGAGACATTGCTATGACCTCTGTTTTCAGGATAGTGCTTTTTACAATATGTATTAATTTTGATATCTTTCTTTTCTTTAAAAAAAAATAGGTTTAAAGCAGAAAACTGCAGCTGAAGAGTTTGATTTCCCCATACCACTAAATGAGTCCTCCAAAACAATGAAGGAAATGAAAAAGGTATGCTGCTCTAAAGGAGAATTAACAGTGTTTAAGGTTTAGACCTCACTCTGTGAATACAGTGTACAAAGGTTCCAAGACAGTGAAAGAAAGTCCATCTCCTTCATAACTTAATTTTCTGAAATGAGGAAATGAAAGAAACTTGCCCCAAAATGATACTGAGCTTGGAAATATTTATTAACTATGAAAAATAGTTCTGATATTTGAAGGTATAAAATGCATTTTAATGAAAAGATAACCTGCCAAGAGATTTCTTTCAAAGCATAACCTATGTTCCACAGAGTATTGCTAACTGCTAATATAAAGCAGCATAGGGAGAAGATCACAGGCTTCATAGGAAAGAATATATCTACACTGGTGTCACATTGCTCTTTCCAAAGCAAAGAACATATGTGACTTTTTAGGCAGGAAGATGACAAAGATGAACTTTATTGCTGAACCCTTCTCACCACTGGTTGCCAAACGTCATGGTAACTCGGGCATTTTGAACATACTTCAGAGAAGTGCTGTGCTCATCTATGCTTGCCATTTTACTTTAAAGAATTTATTAGTTGAGCATGTCACATAAATTCCTGCGTGTTTGGTGTATAGCCCATGCACGGTCTAAAACAGTACTCAGGGTAACTAACACTTTTACCGGATATATCTGAAGTAAGCTGCAGTCTTCCCCTGCACTGAGACCTGCTTCCTTCAAAAGCCATTTTCCTTTGGGTGAGAAGATAGGAACATGGTCAGTGCTTACCTCTAAACATCATGTGCTGTGCCCTGGCGTAAGGGATTTACATGCAAACTCTTCGTCCCATTGCTCAGAACATAGAGATGCTTCTAGATGACATTTAAATGCTTGTCAAATGTCAAACTGCTAAGTAGCAAAAAAAAAAAAGTCTATATGTAGATATTTGATTTTATAGGGTTTTTTTTATTCTATTTTAGTATGTTCATAATCTCTAGTAACTTTGTCTGGCTATCTCCTAGGAGAACTAGCTAATTCTTACCTAGAATAAAATACATTATAAACGAAGCATAAACAGGAATAGAAATTCAGTATTTTTAGTACCTTTTGAAAATTGGATGTGCTGGACCCACTTAGCAAGATTTTGCAGCCATTGTTTTTTGGGTTTTTTTTTTTGTTTTTTGGTTTTTTTTTTTTTTTTTTTTTTTGGTTTTTCGAGGCAGGATTTCTCTGTAGCTTTGGTGCCTGTACCGGAACTAGCTCTTGTAGACCAGGCTGGTCTCAAACTCACAGAGATCCGCCTGCCTCTGCCTCCCAAGTGCTGGGATTAAAGGCGTGCGCTACCACTGCCCGGCTTGTTTTTTTTTTTTTTCAAAGGCAGCATCATCCGGGAGAGGTGGTTTAAACACTACAGGAAGAAGGTCAGACAAGTTAGTGACCCCTGGGGTCATGGACTTAATGGTCCTCTGTGTATTGCTTCACACTAATAACACTGACAAACACACAGGCCAGCAGTCACTCTCAGTTACCTCCATCGAAAGGCCTGGCACACTTGTGCCCAGTGTTTCTTAACGCTGTTTATCTTTTCAAGGTCTTAGTGTGGAAAAAAGTTAGCAAAGTCATTTCCAGAATGATTGCAGAAAATGAAAACTACAGACACAGACTGAAGTGCCAAAATTTATCTAGTGAAGTAAGTTAGCACATTTTAAATTTTGTAAAAAAATTTGAAGTTATATAAGCATTGTATCTCACCTTGTATTGCATTAGATTTCCTTAGCACATTTTAAATTTTGTAAAAAAATTGAAGTTATATAAGCATTGTATCTCACCTTGTATTGCATTAGATTTCCTAACTGCCAATATTAAAATATAGGAACAGTTAAAAACATAAAGCCATACTCAGACAGGGATGTAGGGTAGACCCTGAGTGTGTGTGTGGGTGTGAGGGTGCAGAAGGCAAGCACTGGCTGGAATTACATAGCAAAGAACACACGTATCCATTCAATGTATATTTGGATGTTAGTCTTTAAACACAAATTACAAAACACCCATACTGGTGAAGAGCATGTTAACTGTAATATAAAACTACACCTTCCATACAACTTCTTGCCATTTCCTTTCCGTGGATGCTGCATTCCAGTGTACCTCATATAACAAAGTCTGCCCTTGGCACAATTTCATTCCTATAAAGCAACTCATGAATTTAATCTTGTCCTAAAGCTGCACCAGTGTTTAGTAACGTCTATTATGGTAAAATCATGAAAAGTTGCAGGTTTTTAGAATGGCAGTCTGGATCAGCAGGTACAGGTGCTTACCAGCAGGCTTGATGACCTGAGGTCAGTCCCCAGGAACCACATGTGCAAAGTGAATAGCAACACAAGTGGTCCTCAGACTGCCGTTTACATGCCACCTTCCCCAGCATGTGTGCAAGCACGCATGCACACACACACACACTCACATAGACACAAATACACGAGGTAAATTGATGAGATTTCAAAAAGTTTGAAAAGGAAGGTCTTGACTTTCAAAATATTAGCGGGAACAAAATTAGCATAACTAATAATTAATTGATAAGTCAAAATGGTTGTTTCCATTTCTTCCAATATAGAATATGTCCTGTCACAATGAGTGCTTCCATGAAATCTCAGTACTTAGTGACAACTTTTAATGTTTTAATAAAACAGTAACAGAATGTTTGTAAGTAATACAGTATTGGATAAAAGGCACAACTGTTAGGAGTCATAGCGCGCTGCACGTTGCTTGCAGGGGCAGCATACAGAGGGATGTCCATACTCGGGTACTTCAGTTCACTCTATCTTGTCCAATCAGAATGAGGTTATGTCATGAGGCAGTAGGAAGAAGGAACAGAGTCAAAGTTTCTCAAAGGAAAAGCTGTTTGAACAGCAATGTGCAGAGAAACTGGGCAATGTTCTGCTCACTGTGTGCTGTTAACTTGGCAGTCTTTTGAATCTCAGCCTTCTGTGAATCCAAAGTCATCTGGTAAAAATTATTTGCTAACTTAATACGCCAGGCTTTACAAAATAACATAAATAAAATCTATTTTTGACAATTGTTATTTTACCTTGAGTTTTGAACTATATCACATACTGTTTAATAAAGCTAATATGTTGCAAACATATATTATAATTTTATCTCATAATATGTATTTGTTAACAAAAAATAAGTGTTACAGGTCAACTTGAACTTTTCTTACGTTGTTTCTAGATTGGAGTTAGTACAAGATGAATGTGAATCTTCCTGTCTTCTCTGGTGAGAATCCATTGAGATAACTGATCAGATCTTTTCCTCACTTAGTATCCTGCTTTCTCTAACCTTTGGCACATCCCCATTGTCACTTCCAACCTACTTCCTTCCTTAACCCAGAGATGGCACATAGCACACCTCTTTAAACATTTTTTAACATTTAAATTTTCACTTAAGCCCCTTCTCTATCATGCCCTTGAAACTACTCTCTCCATGATACATGGGTATCATGTGCATGTATATGCACATATATGTATGTATATGTGCATATACATATATAAACATATGTGAGCGTGCAGTTTTTCTTGTTGCACATGACTCTGCTCTGCTTCATTCTCTTTCTCTTGGATGTGCTATCATATGTGACCCGACCTCACTACTCCTCTCTCAGTGTGCTACAGTCTATGTCATGGTTCTCACTCTACACTTTGACTGCATTTTCTGTTCATGTTAAGTTGTTCCCCTTGCTGCCCTAGGAGCAGTTACTCGTCCTGTTATTCCTTCTTGTATTCACTTCCCAACAACTCACTGTTTTTCTAGCCTTCGCTGCTATTTCTATCTTACCCATGACCTCTGACATTTTCAACTATTCCATAGACACATTACTAGTCTATATTTTTATACTGATCATATCATCTCTTCCTTCCCCTTTCTTTTTAGTTGCCTCTGGTTTCCCAACCACATGGCCCCAATTCACACACAGGGGGAGGTTTCATCAGTTTTCTGAGATTTGGGAAGTAATAGAGGGAGGGCCGGCCTTACGAAGGACAATTGGACTTTTGTAAGTAAGAGAATGAGGCAAGAGTGGTATAAGGAAAGTGTATTTTAGACCAGAGCATGAGCTGGGGAGGCATCAGTGAGAGGGTGGGCTTCCTCATTTTTCTTACAAAGCTATTACAAAGTGGAAATATGCAAAATTCTCATGAATATAAGGTAGGTACAATAATTTGTAATTTTGTTTCTTTTCTAGCTTCAACTTAATCATTTTGTAATATTCCAACAACCTTGGCTTTGTGGTTGTATGTTCTTCAAGTGACTAGTAAATTCACCTGCTTCCAGTTGAAAGACATGTACCTGGGCAAATGGCCTAGGCCTTGCATGCATACACAGCCCACAGTTTCCTTGCACCATCCAACTTCTTTGGACAGTGCTGAATCCCTCAGCGAAGTGTCAAATGTTAGTTCTCACAACTACATTACCAAATGGAACGAACATGTTCATAAACTTGACTGCATGACATTTGTGAAGCATGTGGACAAAGCTTTTTGGTATAGTTCAACCTTTGCTTCTGTGTGTGCCACCTGTCAACTCTTCGTGGAAGAGTTTTGTTATATCTGCCAGTGTTCATTCATGTCACTGAATGGGTGTCATGCTGGATAGTGTCCCACTGTTCTAGAACCAGGCAGCTCTAAGAACTTCCATGCAAATGAATGTTCTCAATGTTGTATTTATTGCTTAATAAATTTTGATGGAATATATTAAATCTATTTTGTTTAACAGAACATAAATACAATGTGAAATTTCTTCTGAAATATCATTGACTACCAGGGGTAATATCATGACTTGTTCAGGGTGACCTCTTCATTACAACCTGAGACTACAAGTTTCCAACTTGGGGACATATCTATTATGCTGTGGAAATAAGATTTTCACATTTCCCCCATCTCATCTTCATCAGTCTTTCCTCTGGTCTCTGTGAGTAGGAACATTCATTCATAAATTCTATTCCTGGTTTTTCTTTTTCTTTGCATAAATCAAGGAAGTTTTATTTTATCCCAGGAGTCTTCTCTTGTGGCACTGCATTCTGAAAAATGCATTATGGATGATTCTGCCATCTCATGAGCATCATAACATCACACAAAGCTAAGTGGCTTGAGTCATCACTGAACTTGGCCCCCTGCTGCAGTCAGGACTACCACATAAACCCAAGGCCTAGGAGCCTGCTGCCCATGTAATGGGGCATGCTGCTTCAAACTAAAAAGTTTCCTATAAATAAAAGTAATACTCATTATTGATGAAAACACAGTATTTTGACTAAATAAGACAATGACATTTATTATCATTATTAAGTATCCTGACCTTTGTGTGCTCCCGGTAATCAAATGCAGCACTCTGCCACTGAGCATATCCCCAGGCCTGTGCTGTCCTTCCGTTTGACTGGTGCTACATTAGGCTTGCCCAGCACCACCACAAACAAATGAGCAATGCTTTGTGGTAGGTGGCCTTGGCATCCCTGATGTATATACTTAGTGACCAAAGTGTTGTAATATGACCTGTGATTATATTTGTAACATCTGTTGTGTGTTCTCTAGAGATGTTTCATGCTTAAGTGTGCAGTGTGGAGAGGAAAGAATAGATCTAATGGTTTCAATAAAAAGTTTTGGCAATTGAATAGAGAAGGAACTTTCTCCAAGTAAGTAATTAGCCAAACATTTATTCTGGACCACCCAAATGATTTAAGGCATGTTTTCAGTTATGAGGAAAAATAACGGAAATTTTCAGCATCGGAACTAAATAAAGATTAGGATATTTTCATGGATGATGTAACCTGAAAAAAGATTAGTGTTTTGGGAAAGCCTGGATTCTTATAAATCAGAGGAAGGATAGTTTTGAGATTAGAAAGTAGAGCACTGGGAGAAGAGGGAGAAGAGGGAAGCCGCACTGGAAGAACCGTCTGCTCTAGGAAGGACATGAGGTGAGAACACTACCACAGTGGTAGAACTACTGCCTGCCTGTGAGGCCATTCTTCCAACAAGGTGTTCCTATTAGTCGACGATTGAACTTCACAAGGACATTGTGACAGGCACACTTTAGGGAGCTGAACCTCAAAGACTGCCCACTTCTGTTGCTGACGAACCTCATAACTTTCCCTATTCGCCCTTCTTCCCTCCCTCTCTATCTATACCAGTCATCCATGGTGGTATAATGGCTGGAGATGCACAATCCAAGCATACATACTGTGCATAGTGTAGATATGAGGGTGTGTGGACGTGGGTCTACTTTGTCATGTCTAGGACCCAATGGAAAATCTGAGTCTCTAGAAGATGTGATGATGCCATTGTTGCATAAATTCCTCTGCATGCTCAGAGTCTGAATAAGGGATCCGCTTTTGTACTTGAAGCCAACATGTGTCCATCAAGGAGTAGTAGATATACATTTTCCAGTCCCTGCCCAGATCATGAAAACTAAAAACTTTGACTATTGCATATGACAAAAATAGACTAATGTCTTCGTTTCTTTTCTATTGTCATGAAGCATGACAGCAGACAGGCAGGCATCAGCTGAGAATTTTACATGCTGGAGCAGTAGCTGAGATTTTTACATCCCAATCCACGGGTAACAGGCAGAGAGAGAGAGAGAGAGAGAGAGAGAGAGAGAGAGAGAGAGAGAGAGAGAGAGAGAGAGAGATCTTTGAAATCTCAAAGCCCTCACCTAGTAACCCTCCTCCTCCAATAAGAACACACCTCCTCCTGATGTGGGAAGCCCTTCTGTATATATATTGCTTTTATTGGTTAGTGAATAAAGAAGCTTCTTGGGCCTATGACAGGGAAGAATAGAGCAAGGTGGGAATTCCAAGCAGAGATAGAGGAAAAATAGAAGGTGGAGTAAGGGAGATGCTATGTAGCTGCCAAAGGAGACAGATGCCAGAACTTTACCCGGTAAGCCACAGCCTTGTGGCAATACACAGAATAATAGAAACGGATTAATTTAAGATGTAAGAGTTAGTTAATAAGCATCCTGAGCTAATAGGTCAAGCGGTGTTTTAATTAATATAGTTTCTGTGTGATTATTCGGGTCTGAGTGGCCAGGAAATGAATGCACAGTCTCCTCCTATGTGCTCCAACAAGGCCACACCTTCTAATCTTTTCCAAACAGTTCATCAGCTGGGGACTAGTAAGCATGTAAATGTATGAGCCTTTAGGGGCCATTCTCATTCAGTCCACTACATTCCACTCCCTGGCACCCATAAGCATGTAATCATTTCATAATGTAAAATGCATTGAGTCCAACTTCAAACATCTCCATAGTCTTTCAGTCTTAAGACTAAGAGTCCAAAGTCTCTTCTGAGACTCAAGGTGATCTCTTTAACTGCAATGCCCTGTAAAATCTAAAAGCAGACCACAGACTTTCAGCATACAATGTCAGAGGATATACATTACCATTCCAAAAAGGAGAAAGGGGTGCATAGTGAGGAAATGCTGGACCAAAGCAAGACAAAACCTAGCAGGGAAAACTCCAAATTCTGCATCTATGTCTTAACATTAAAACATTCTTTGGAGCTCCAATTTCTTGCTGTGTTGACTACAACACACTTCTGCTTCTTGGGCTAGTTCCACTCTGTTAGCAGCTCTCTTTGGCAAGTATCCTATGACTCTGGCATCTCCAACATCTGGGGTTTCCAATACAATCCAGGCTACAGCTTCACTCCGTGGCTTCTAGAGGCCTCTCCATGCAGTGCCTCTCCCTGCCAAAAGCCTGGCCTCAGCAGCTTTCCTTAACAGCATAAAAGATTCACAACACCTTTACTTCTCCTGCATCATTTACTCTAGAGCCAGACAGCTTGACCGAAGTTGACAAGGAAACTGCTTGCTGGAGTTTCTGGCCCCCTAGTTCAATTACATATGCATCAGCTTTCTGTTGTTGATGGTTCCCTTCACTGCTAACCCTTGACAGCTCATCAACTGGGAACTAATGTGCAAATACTGAGCCTATGCGGGGGCATTCTCATTCAAACCAGTATATCTAGGGAAGATACAGACAAAAGAACAGGGCAATTTCCAGTTGTCTTTCTACCTCATTTATGTGAGGTGATAATCTCAGCTGTACCCATTGGGGAGGTAGTCTGTCTGGAAACTGTATATTTAATTTCCATAGCACACTCAGTACTATTAAGGACAATGTTTCCAAGCTCCCCAAAACAATATTGGTTTAAAAATTTCAATGAAAGCAACCCATATCATACTATGCTAAAAGCAGGATCGTTTACAGATGGAGTCTCATTCTTGGCCATCTGGCAAGGTCAAGCAATGCTCAAAAGAGTTGGCATTCTTTGCTTCACCCAGACCAGTGCCAATCCGGTATCTATTTATTTACATATTTTAGGTTGTGTTGCTTTTTTATGTGTATGGGTCTTTTGTCTGCACGTATGTCCTTTGTACCACATGTGTGCCTGCTGCCTGAGGAGAGCCAAAGAGTTACAGATGATTATGAAACAACCTGTGGGTGCTGTGAATTGAATCCGGGTCCTCTGCAAGTGCTTAGGGCCCTTTCCCAAGCTTTGAAAATGTTCTCTTTCTTCCACATTAAGTCTGTCCCCACTTGAACTTGTATGAGCGTTGTCCTATAAATATCGTTCCCTTTCTTGGAAGTAGACCCTGATTCTTGAGACCATCAGGGTCCTTCCTCAGCACCAAAGAAATCAGGTCTCTAATTCTTTGAGAAAATGAATCCTTTTTATTAATTTACTCTTTGAAAATTTCATGCATGAATATAATACATTTGGGTCACTTTCATCCCTCCACCATCCTTCCCCTCTCTGTGTCTTTTTTGTCTGTGAACACTTTACTGACTTCTGGGATTGAGTCTTTAACACATGTTTATAATTTTGGATAAGTTGTTTAATCTCTTTGCACCTAAATCTTCTCTTTGTAAACTGAACATGACTAGCACCATAGCAGGTCATCATAAAGACTAGATGAGCTAAAACATGAAAAGTGCTTCTACCAGTACACACAAGTACAAGACATTTACTCTAGTTACTACTAAATGAAAAAAAAACTATATAACCCAGGCTGGCCTCAGTGTTCTTGCCTCAGCTTCTCAAGTACTGGCAGTAGCCAGAAGGGACATTTTTCCTGCTTTATGTTAATTTTTCCATGTATTTTGTCCCAGCAATAATCACTAACATGGCATTCCTATCTACTACTCATTTTTAATTCTTTTGTGTATTTAGGTAGAGTTTCATTTTCATCATCAATATCCATTCATTACAGTGTCACTTTCTAAAGACTGTTACCTCATCACTGAACTGCATTAAGTTTGGGTTTAGTATATGATGTATTAATTTTATTAATTAATTTAAAATTTGTTTTCATCTTCCTGATTTCCTGGGGTTTTGTTGTAACTACTGTTATCTTTTTAATCCATTGCAACAAATACCTCCTTTATTTTTGTTTCTTTTACACTTGAAAGAAGTGATGACATTACTTTGCCTCTGAATATTGCTACCTTTATATGATCATTTTCGAAGTGTTTTACAATTGGTTATTTGGTTCTATGTTTAGTAAAATGGTTTGGCTTTCTTTTCATTGCTAAATTATTAGGTTGTATTGTTGCTATAATGTATATAATTTGTAAGTAGAACTGTGTATATTTTCTGCTTTGTGGAAAACATTAGGTTTTATAGCCCCACATATGAACTATTCCTATTGATAGTCTCTGAACGTGAAGCAAAGTCATATCTGTTATAGACTTATGTATAAACATTGAATCATGTCTGTTACTTACATTATTTAAAACTGTGTCCCTGTCAATACACTGTGTGCTTGACCTGTCGGGAATGAGTCAGTCATGTCCCACTAGCGCCCACCATTGCTCTGAAAGCCTGCATTGAGGCTATGACATTGACATATGGTTTCCCGGTGTCTTTTCTCAAGGGCTTTGTTTTATGGATGAAAAATGACCAAGTGGCCTTATTTAGTATGCTTTGGTTTTAACTTGATGGGGGAGAGTCTTCTGGCTTGTGTTAATTTCATTGGTTAAATAAAGAGACTGCCTTGGCCCTTTAATAGGACATAAAATTAGGTAGGTGGAGTAAACAGAACAGAATGCTGGGAGAAAGAAGCTGAGTCAAGGAGTCGCCATGATTAACCAGACACAGACGCAGGTTAAGATCTTCCCTGGTAAGACACCTCGTGGTGTTACAGGGATATTAGAAATGGGTTGGATCGATATGTAAGAGCTAGCCAATAAGAGGCTGGAACTAATGGGCCAGGCAGTGTTTAAAAGAACACAGTTTCCATGTAATTATTTCGGGTATAAAGCTAGCCGTGTGGGCAGCTGGGTGGCGGGACACAGCCCCGCTGCTCCTATTACAACATTAACTCTTCTTTATCTGAAGTTTAATTTCAAATCCTTATTTCAATGGTTTTGTGTTTGCTTTTTTTCAACCTTTTACACTCAAAGTTTTCTTTTAATTTTTCAAAAAATATTATTTTTCTTTATATCTAGGTGTGTTTTTCTTTCATGTGTGTGGGGGTCCCTCAGAGACAAGTAGAGGGCATTGAATTTCTTGGAGCTGCAATTACAGGCAGTTGTGAGCTACCCAACAGGAGTGCTGGAAATCAAAGTCAGGTCCTCTGGAAGAGCAGCCAGTGCTCTTCACTGCTGAGCCGTCTCCAGCCCAGGACTTTGTTCCCTGACTACATCATTAGGAATCTTTCTAATAGAATGATATTCCTAAAGTAATCCCCGTGAACATGTATTGTCTGAAGTTTGTCACAATTTCTCTGATTTTTGTAATTATTTATTCTCCTCATTGTTTTCTAGATAAACTGTTTTTATAAAAGTATGGAATGTACATATAATTTTTGAATGGCGTCTTCAGTTAGCTTAGTATGTCAAAAGCACTTGGGCTGACATTCATCTCCTATCCTGGAGAAATGAAGAAATCTGGTCCCATGTGCATCACAACACTCGGCCGTCCTTGACCCCCAGCTTTCCTGCATGGTTCTCCCGCTGGTCAGCTTCACCCCAGAAATTTAACTCTGCTCTTGCTGTCACTGATGCATGAGTCCCATGGTTTAAATCCTGACATGCTTTTGTCAGAACTGAAAGCAGGGGAAAAAAATTAATCTAATTTGAGTTTTCCATCCTCGGGGTGCTACCCATGATATGTCACCTGAAAGTAATTATTTTGCATGTATGTACATTTCAAAGGATCTGCATGCTACCGGGACCAGTGTTCCTTTTACCTTAGGTTTTAGTGTTTTGTTTCAGGTACAGGTAAACCCCCATGAAAAGGACAATAAGAGCACTTTGCATATCTCATTATAAACCTTGTTGGCTTGAGAATGTAAAAATCTGATGGGAATCCGAGCCCTTCACACACCTGTTCCCAGGAACTCCCAGAGGCAAGCATAAAAGGAAGCTATGGTTGTGTCATCACTGGGTGCTCTGTATTTAAATGTCAAATAGCAGAAGTCAGAAAGCTATGAAAAGCTAGGATTCTCTTCTTTAAAGGAAGGGATGACATCACTACCTCTAATGTAAAAGGAAAAGAATAGACAGGCAGCAAGTTTTGTCAGGAGTCCTCTTCTGGCTGCCTGGAAAAAGATAAAGAAGGCAATTTCCCAAAGCAAGGAGATGAGCCCTTAGGGTGAGACTGGTCATAACTTAATCCAAGCAGGATGACTTATAAAGAACCTTCCAGTTAAGCGCTAGGGATCCATTCAGAAAGTTATAGAGAGTGCTGGATATACAGTATATTCTTGTATACTGTAAAGACTTGTCACTCAAATTGGTTTAATAAAACACTGATTGGCCAGTAGCCAGGCAGGAATTATGGATGGGGCAAAAATACTAGGAGAATTCTAGGACGAAGAAAGGCAGAGACTCAGCCATCATCCAGAAGCAAGATGAGAATGCCTTACTGAGAAAAGGTACCAAGCCACGTGGCTAAGCATAGATAAGAATTATGGGTTAATTTAAGTTATAAGAAGTAGTTATACTAAGCCTGAACAATAAGCCAAACACTTTATAATTAATATAAGCCTCTATGTGTTTATTTGGAACTGAACAGCTGTGGGACTTGGTGGGACAGAAACTTCTGTCTATGTAAGTTGATCAGAATAAAGTTTTTATGAGAAAGTTTTTTTCTAATTTTGCCTAGAAATTTATAAGTGCAACAAACCAAAAGCCCCATTTTCTTGTTAAATGATGCACTGGTGCCTCTAGTAATAAAAAGGAGTCCTGTCCCGGGCGTGTCTTATAAAGCAAAGCACAGCTAAATGGAAAGATTCCACAAAACATCCGCTGTAAGAAGCTATCCACACCGGAAGGTTGTCACACAGTGCTTTGGGAAGAGGGAGGGGAGGAAAGGCACACAGCAGGCCCCACAATAAGCATGAAGCTGGGAGAGTCTTATGCAAATGAAGACAGTACTTTTTTTTCCCCAGCTGCTCAGACCTGAATAATCACATTGAAACTATTTTCATTACAACACTGTTTGGCTGATGGCTCAGGCATATTCCTAGCTAGCTCTTATATCTTAAATTGACCCATTTCTATTTATCTGTATATCACCACAAGGCTGTGGCTTACTGGTAATGTTCTGGCGTCTTTCTCTTTTGGCAGATACATTGTGCCTCCTTGACTCCCTCTACTCTCTGTATCTCTGTTTGGATTTCCCACCTGGCTTTACTCTGCTAAGCCATTGGCCAAAACAGCTTTATTCATTAACCAATAAAAGCAACACATATACAGAAAAACATCCCACATCAGCCTTGTTCCTTTAGCCCAAGTTGAGATGCAGGTGGATGCTCTTCTCTGGGTTCAAAACCATGGGCAAGGTGACTCTCATCTAAGGCTCATATTGTCTAAAAGGGTTAAGACCTGGGAGCCACCAGTGAGAAGTCGAGAGATGCAATCCTGAAGGAAGCCTGCCTGGGCACTGCATCTACCGCAGGCTCTGTTGTAGACCACACTCAGACCACACTTCCTCCCTGAACACTATACTCAGCTGTGATCTGGCCATTGTCCTCCTAAACTCTCAACAGTTTCCATTACCCAGACTAGACACAAAACTGGGCCCATTAATGTTCCATTACTGCTGGGCCTAAATTCTCCCTGATGATGAATATTGCTGGGAGGGAGAAGCTTACAAGGCCCTATCCCTCCTTAAGGATTTTATGATCAGTTAATAGTTGCCGGGAAATACGTTCAGCCATGTAGCCACTGGTAGGTTCCCCTTGCTCCTGGGAGTAACCTCATGAAACTCACTGACTCACCACCCTAGACTAGGTGGAACTGTTTCTTTTGTCTGATATTGGTGGGTAAATACAAGTTTATTAATCTCCCTAGGAAACATTCACACAACACCTACCCACTGTCTTCGGATATCACCCAGATACCCAGTACTCTTTTTAATTTGACAGCAGATTGCCTCTGACATCTAGAACCATATATGTAGCTGATTGCTTGATAGCTTCACTTGAAAGGCTTAAAGTCATCAGAATCTCAACATGTACCAAACTGAACTCACGGCCCCTACTATGGCCTTCATGTTTGTGTAATTAGGCAAGTATATATGCAACAATCAAATTTTTATTGGACTAGTATTTGGAGGTGGGTCTTTGGAGAGGTGATTGTGTCATGATATTGGGCCTATATCATTCACAGTCTTATAAAAGGTCCCCAAGAGCTCCCTGCTTTTTCTTCCCCTTCTAGATTTTTATTTCTTTAAAAGAAAAATGATATGAGAAGTCAAGACCCTGCATAAGGAGAAGTGACTATCCTCCAAGCATGCTGGCACGACTTTGTATTGCTAACCTCCAAAACCACAAGAAACACATCTGTTAGGACCTAGGCTGTGGTCCTGACATCCTGAATGTCCTAAGGGAGTGTCTACTTCACACCTGCTCCTTGTTCTGCCTTGCACCGTCTAATAAATTGTCCCACCCCCACCAGGATTCAAGCAGATCCTGATACCTCCTTTCTCACTTCTTTTCTAAACACTACTTGATAACTCTTCCTTTCATATCTTCCTCTAATCAGTTCCCTCTCTCCATCATCATGATTCCACTTTAGTCCAATTCCTCTCCCTACCTAACAAGTCTCTTCACAACCATGTTGTCTTGCTGCATTGAATACATTAAAACTCATAAAAATACATTAAAATATGCTGGAAATGCCCAGAAATGGCATTAAGTAGAGTAGTTAACCAGGGGACCAGGTTTCCTGGCATCTCATCTCTCTCCAACCATGGCTAAACTTTCTCTAATAACCCCTGGCTGGTGGGCATAGTATCAACAAGTTTCTCCCAGTGCCATCCAAAGACCTCCCTGTCTCATGAAGAGGTCCAAACCTCTTTGATTCTGAAAAGCAACCTCTTCTAGGGAATCTACCTGGACTTCCAGAAGGGAAATGAAATTTTCCAGATGGCCTAGGTCTATGGCTACTTGAGCACTGAGGTCCTTGAACCTTTTATCCTCCATAATTGGGGCTGAAGTTCCAACTACAACAGAGTCTGTGATACCTAACCCCTGGCATGTAGCACAAATTCTAATTGGTTTTAATAATTAAAACCTGGAGTTAGATATTAGGGTGTGATAGCTGAAAGATCAGAGAAATGAAGCAGCCAGCCACTAAAGTTCTCACCTCTGTGAAATCCTCAAATCAAAAGAGTTGAGCAACTGTATGAATCCTCAGACTGAATGGGCTAGACCCTGTCTCCACTGGCCTTATATTCCTATGTCCATCTCCCTAGTGTGGGATTAAAGGTGTGTGCCTCCCAAGTGCTGGGATCAAAGGTGTGTGCCACCACTGCCTGGCCTCTGTGGTTAACTAGAGGCTAGCTTCAGCCTCTGGTCTTCAGGCAAGTTTAATTGTTAGAACACAAACAAAATATGACCACACCATCACAAAGTGGGAATGAGAATAGGGACAACTCACTGCATGGGGAAGCCCAGAATATAGAAATAGGTGGGCCCTGCCCTCTTCTCCATTATAGATGTGCACCTGTGGTATAGCATGCAAAGGAGTGGGGTCTCCTCCAGGGCAAACAACTTAGAAGATGCACATTTGGTTGAGCCATTAGTGCAAGTGAGCCAGGAAGTCTCTGGGGCCTGGACATACACTCCATTTCCACTACTAGAATTAAGCTGTGGTGTACAACTACAGAACTCTGCATGGGGAAAGCTATCTAGGGGATATCTTGGTAATATTAACCAGGCGTCTTTTCTGCAGAGGACCCCCAGTGTGAGCTTAGACTGGTTTTGCAGTTGTCAGGGCTGGAAGTAGATCTAATTATTTGATTAATTCCAATCCCAACATAATATGGGGGCTTGGAAGACCAGGTACAGTCAACTATTGATGTGGGATGTGCTAATTTATGTGTTGCTTTTATTGGTTGAAGAATAAAGCTGTTTTGGCAATGGCTTAGCAGAGTAAAGCCAAGCAGGAAATCCGAACAGAGATACAGAGAGAGAATAAGTGGGGTTAAGCAGACACCAGCCAGCCTAGGAAACAAAACGTGTAGAAAATGAGGCAACACCATGGCCATGTAGCAATACATAGACTAATAGAACTGGGTTAATTTAAGATGAAAGAGCTAGCTAGAAATATGCCTGAGCCATTAGCCAAACAGTGTTGTAATTAATATAGTTTCTGTGTGATTATTCTGGTTTGGGCAGCCGGGAAATGAAAGTGCAGTCTCTGTTTACCAACAATTTTTAACCTATGTCTGGTTGAGAATGGTTATGAAACTGATAAACTCCTCCCAATATCCTGAACACTGAGGAGCTGGTTTCTGTTACCTCCCTGACTTTTAACCTCACGGTTACCAAAGGAATTCCTGGAGAAACTGGAGTTTGTGAGCTTGTCACAATTGTCATATTCTGGGAGTACCAAGATGTGTCCGTTTGGGTCCGTGGTGGAGATTTTCTTTGGATAGTAAAGTTAATATCTGGGTTCCAGCAATTTACATACAACCCAGCCTCCTGGCTCTGCCAATTTCCCAATAATGACCGTCAGTTTCCTGCCAGACTCTAACATTTATAGATGTGGGGCTGCATTCCTTGAGATTAGCGAAGTAACAGCTAGACTCTGTTGGTTTGGTTTTTTTTTTAATTATTATTATGAAGGGCTCTGTGTGCCTACAGGAGGACTCAGTCTCACAAGCCCTGCAAGCACAATGGGTTTTTGCCCGAAGTGGGCAAAGAAGATTTGCAGGGAGGGGGCTGTCACCAGGACAGACATAGTATTGGGTAAATTGGAAATCTGTTTCTTTATTAGTGGACCAACAGCTCCAGAAGCATACATTTCTGAGGCCTCTCCTCCCTATAGCCTCTGGATGCAACATATTACAGAAGTCCATGTGGAAGGTAGGTCAAGTCTCAATGTATAGATTGGCTATAAGAGCCCAGGTTTCAGTCTTTTATCATTCCCATACCACAGATCTTGGGTCTTTCCCAGGGAAAAATAAGTAAAACAGAACAACCATAGTCATGGGGCCCATGTCAGTCTTCTCTTTAGTGGGTCAGAGGACCTGGTGACGACCCATCTGTCATTCTGTAGCCTTCTTCAGCTGGGTATGGTGGCTCTATGGGGTGACACCAATGACCTTTACCACTGTGAGGATGGTGAGGACTGCAGGGTACAGACCTTTTAACGTTGGATCCAAGCTCTGGTTTGGGATCCTCTTTACCTACAAAAGGTTGCCAGGCTGGAACTTGTGGGCAAGCTCAGACATGGGCTAGGGTATGACCTCCCAAACTGTCTGATGGATAGTCCTCTGGGCTTGCTGCAGGGCCTGTAAGGACTTGAGGATGGAATGGCTCATAGATTCTGCTTTAGGGAGGAGAGGGGAAGGCTTTCCAAGCATAATCTCAAATTATATTTTTGATAACATAATTTGATATGGAGTGCACTTAGCCCTTAGAAGACAAATGGTAGGAGGCTGGCCCAATTTCACTGGTCTCAAAGACTTATTTAGTTTTGTTGTCTTGTTTTGATTTTTTCTAGACTGGGTTTCTCTGTAGCTTTGAGCCTGTCCTGGAACTAGCTCTTGTAGACCAGGCTGGCCTCAAACTCACAGAGATCCGCTCGCTTCTGCCTCCCAAGTGCTGGGATTAAAGGCGTGTGCCACCACCACCCAGATTTTAGTTAAAGTTTCCTTCAAGGTCTACTAATCTTTTCTACCTGCCTTGAACCTGGAGGCCTACAGGTACAATGTAGTTTCCAAACAACATTTAAGACCTTTACCAGGTTTTTGGAAACTTATCATGTAGGCAAGGCCATTGTTAGACTCCAGGGAGAAGGACAACCCAAATCTGGAAATTAACTCTTGGAGGAGTTTCTCGGTGATGACTGAGGCTGTCTCCATTTGGATGGGATAGGCTTCCAGCCATTCGGAGAAGTATCTTTGTAAACTAACAAACAGTTCTACCCAAGAAATGTGAGCTTGATCTCTGTAAAGTCCACCTCCCAGCGTTCTCCAGAGGTGCTTCCTCAGGCGTGGATTCCTTCCTGGGTTCTCCTCCTCCTTTGGGCTTTACTTGTATATAAGTGGCACATCTGGATACAATGTCCTTGGTAGGATGGTCTAATTGAGAGACATAACATCTGGGTCTGAGTAACTCAGCAGTCTAGTTGCCCCAGATGGGCAGCCCAGTGGAATTTGGTGGACATCTGTTTTTAATAGCGGCAGTGAGTCTTCCATCCAACAACAACAACAAAAAAAACCTATCCACTTGCCTCCTGTTTGGCATCCTTCCGGTTCCCACGTTAGGTTTCTTCCTGTGTGAAGGCTGAATGCTGGAGTAATTTAGGGTTAGTCAGGGTAACCAAGATTTTGACAGGCCCCTTTGGTTCTAGGGTCACCATCCAGATGGCCAAGTCTGCTGTCCTGTTTCCGTAGGCCACGGACATAGGCTGTGGTACATGCATACCGACTGTCCATACACACCGTGATGGCTTTGTACTTGCCCCAGCGAAGTGCCTGGGTCAATGCCAGAAGTTGAGCACTTTGTGCTGACATCACTCGATTGAGGGTCTGTGTCCACACCATCTTGCCCAAGGTGACAATGGTGGCCTTGGCACACCCGATTTTATCTTGAGCAAACCCGCTCCCATCCGTGTACAATACCTTTTCCACTTCTCCTAGAGAGACATCTGTTAGGTCAGGTCTGACAGACTGGCCTCATCAGTCACTTCCAGGCAATCATTCAGGGTCAGTACATTGTAGCGGCTGGGTGCTGCCAGGACTAGCACACAACGGCTCACCTAGCTTTGCAAACTCAGGCATACACAAGTGTCAATACCCAACTGCTTCCAGAAAGTCCCCCCTGGTTCTTTGTCTTAGGCAAAGGGATCTGTAGGCTCACCAAGCTATGGCTTTGGGAGGATGTTCGTCTGCCTCCAAATTATACCCCAAGTAGGTGACACGGAGAACACATGGATGGGCTTTCTTGACTGAGACCCAGTCCCCTGGAGACTGTGGTGCCTCTGGCAGGCCATTTTACACTCCTACTGTTTCTGAAGCTGTGAGGAGGCCATCCACATTCTCCAACAGTGTGCTTTCTGGGTAACTTTGCCGGAAAGTCAGGAGGTCAACACTTAAGGTCTCATCAAAGAATGTAGGAGAGTTTTTGAACTCATGTGACAACCTAGTCCATGTCAGTTGGCCCAGAAATCCTCCCTCAGAATCTGTCCATTCAAAGGCAAAAATGGGCTGGACAACAGGAGGCAAAAGAACTTTAAGTCCAGCTCAAAATATATACATGTTTCTCTGGAGAAGGGAACTCAAGAGCATGTAGGGGGATGAATAATTTCATCCCACTTGTTGGCCTCTCTAAGATCCTGCACTGGTTGGTAGCCCTGGGTACCTGGCTTTAGGACTGGAGCAGTTGGGTGGGGGGATCCAAGCAGAATGACAGGGAAGAGGATTCCTGCTTTCTGTAGCCTATTAAAGTCTTTAATAATTGCCTGCTTGTTTTCCCAGCTAATAGGATACTGTTTGACCCATACTGGGGTAGCAATGCTTAGTAATTGAATGATAATTGGCTCTTAGTGGTGGCCAATCTTGGTGGGTAATTCTCAGCCCAGACACTGGAATACTGCTGTGGCAAGTCCTGCAGACATCCCAAAGTTTGGGTGTTATTTTCATGTTCCCACAGTCATTAAGTCCCAAAGAAGTCACACAGAGGTCTACAATAACTACAAACTTTCTGGCCTAGTAGCTCAGACTTCTTATTAACTCTTTTTTTTAATTTATTTATTTATTAAAGATTTCTGTCTCTTCCCCGCCACCGCCTCCCATTTCCCTCCCCCTCCCCCAATTAAGTCCCCCCCCAGCCCGAAAAGCAATCAGGGTTCCCTGTCCTGTGGGAAGTCCAAGGAACCCCCACCTCCATCCAGGTCTAGTAAGTTGAGCATCCAAACTGCCTAGGCTCCCACAAAGCCAGTGCATGCAGTAGGATCAGAAACCCATTGCCATTGTTCTTGAGTTCTCAGTAGTCCTCATTGTCCGCTATGTTCAGCTTATTAATTCTTATAACTTATATTAGCCCATTATTCTTGTCTATGTTAGCCACGTGGCTCGGTACCATATTCGGCGAGGCAGCATATCTTGCTTCTGTGGCTGGGACACAACTAGAGACTAGGACTTCCTTCTTCCCAGAATTCTCCTGTTCTCATTGACCAGCCTCTACTTCCTGTCTGGTTGTCCCACCTATACTTCCTGCCTGGTTACTGGCCAATCAGCATTTATTTGAAATATAATTGACAGAATATAGACCATTGTCCCACACCAGTTACCTGTAGTCTTGTAATAAATCTCTCTCAGTCCAGGGACAGAGGCAGTCTTGTGTGACTAAGAAAGAGCTTGTCATGGTACCTTATCCCAAGTCCACCATCCGGGAGGTCAGCCAGAGACAGAGTCACCTGTCCCATTGCTCCTTGGATGGCTGTCCATTGAGACATCACTGGTCCAAGCAGCTTTGAACTGAACGAGCTGTGCTTCTGTCAAGCAAAAATTTAACAGATTTGCTCTTTAATGTTACCCTGGGTACTCAGGGGGATGGAACCCCAGCCATGTCAGTTCTGGCCCAAATGAAGAACAGGGTGTCACTTTCCAGTGTCCTTTTTACTTTCCGTGAGTGTATTTGTCCTTCTCTGCCCTCTTCTTTTTCTGGCATTCCTGGATGGCCCCTCTGGTATCTCTCTTATGGTCCTCCCTGAGCACTGCCAACTACTGCTTGGATCAATCTTTTATTCTGCTTTTTTTTCCCTACAGAGTCACAGTTGTTATAAACCTTTTAAGCAATCTCCAACAATTTGGACCTATTCATACCCCCTCAATGGTCTACTGGAGTTTCTTTCTAATATCTGGGACAAGCTGTATATCAAAAGCAGTACTGGTTGCTCACTGGTTTTCTGGGGCATCTGAGTCTATGGGGGTAAATATCCATGAAGTGCCACAAAGGCTCTCAAGGAACCCAGCGGGTGATTCTTGGGGCTACTGTATAACCTCATTCACCATAAGACGTATTGGTATATTTTCTAGCAACTTCAATCCTCCTAACAGGTCCTGGTGAGAACTGTCCAGAGCCCCCTTACCTTGGTTAGTGTCGGGATCCCAGTCAGGTTGAACTGAAGGGAAAATCCACTCTACCCAGGCTGCACTGTCCAGCAGCGACCCCTTGCCCAGCTTGGGGTGACTTTTCTACTCTCAGGCTGAATTCTGTCCTGCTCTTCACTGTGAGGAGGGTGCCAGGAGTCTAACAATCATCCCAGGTCAGCTGATGGTTGTAAAAGACTGTCTCTAGGAGAATAATGAGAGCCTGAGGTTTTCCAGAGAGCTGTGGGTTCTGAGCTTTCCAATTATACAGATCATTGGTTGAAAAGAAATATAAACCATGGAAGGATAAGGGAAAGAGGAGGAACGTGTTGGTTTGGGGTTCACTGGGGGTGCCTCCCTTAAAAGGAGAATGGGGGAACCTCTGCCCCAGGGAGGTTCCTTCTAGAGCCCCCAGAGCCAGAATCACTCCATGTGTGTGGAGGAGAGAAGGGCCCTGGGATAGAAGAAACTACCTCCCCGACAGTATGGCCAGGGGATCTAGTTTTCCTTCCTTTGGAATGACCCAGGGCAGCACTGAGACAAGGAGAGTCAGTTTCTTCTGGAAGACTGAGAGAACAGACAGAAGTTTGGGTTTCTCTTGGCAGCCTGGCCAAACCAAGGGGATTCAGGAGCCCAGTGAAAGGACACAAATCCTAAGCCAGGGGAGTGGGTCTGCACCAGAGAAAGCCACTGATCAACATAGGGAAACTGACCAGGGTGGCTGGGATCTCCAACCACCACTTTCCAGACCACCTGTGCCCTCTGTGGGTCCAGGGAACCTCCACTGGGCCACCCAACTTATAAAGAAGAGGGCCAATCAATTTCACAAGTCCAGAGTTCTCCAGGTGAAAAACAGATGCCACAAACTGTCCTTGTCCACAAAACCCTCCATGCACGTCAGCAGTGTCTAGGGCTGCTCACTCCCTTTCCTAGAACCCACAGAACTGACAGTGGCACATTGATGACAATAAAGACAACCAGGGATGGACACCAGCCAGGCTTAAACCAAGAGGTCCAGCGACATCTCTCATGGATCTCATTCAAACAGCCTTTCCTAAGTGACCAATGCAGGAGGTGCCATAAACAGACCCAACGCGTCAAGAGTTTCTGGAGTTCCCTGTTGGAAGCTTCAAGGTCAACAAGAGCAGAAGCAGGAGGAGGTTCTGGGGTGCACACCTGCTAGGAACTGTTCTTCCCAGTGCTATTGGTCCAGGGGATCTGAGACCCCCAGTCTCTCTGGGAATTTCTGTGGCCTACAGAATGTTGTGAGGTAACTCCATCAGAGAACACATGAAAACACTTAAAGTCTTTGCTCTCATTGGTCAGCAGCTTCACGGGAAACTTGCTCAAATCATGGAGCCCCAAACCTTGCCCTTCTTGCCTTTTTATGCACAAAACTCACATCCTACGTGGACACACTTCAATTAGCAAGTTCTATTAAAATAAGCAGAGCTATAGAAGTCAAGAGAGCAAGGTTAGCACATTTAGAGACTTTCCCAAAGCTCTGGATTCTTGTGGAATATTATTTTAAGGTGTGTTACTTTTGTTTTATCTTTGGAACATTTATTTAATGATGCAAAGATGTGTTTGATTAAACAAGATCTCTTCTATAGTGTGGGGACCAAAAAATACAGGCCCATTTCCACCATGTCTGAAATTAGAGAGTTTGGAGAGTTGACAAGTGTGGTTGTGCGTCTTAACTCAGGAGGTGATTGCTTGGTTCTTTTGAAGCTAAGATAGCTGGGTGCCATCCTGATGGGTGGTCAGGATATGCAAATGTACTCCTTTATTTTGTTACTATGAGGTCACCTAGGGAAGGGCGGTCTTCAGAGTACTGACTTAAAGCACCTTAGTTACCTGGACAACAGAATGCTAATGATTTGATGTCTCAGAGTTGACTGTGTGAGTTACCCTTTTGTGTCATGTTAATAAAAATAAATTTGTTGGGCTGGAGAGATGGCTCAGTGGTTAAGAGCACTGCCTGCTCTTCCAGAGATCCTGAGTTCAATTCCCAGCACAACCATCTGTAATGAGATCTGGCGCCCTCCTCTGGCATGTGGGCATACATGGATGCAGAATGTTGTATACATAATAAATAAATAAATAAATAAATATTTAAAAAAATAAATTTGTTACATTCTCCCCCAGTTTACATTGGGTATAAAAACTGTGGAAAAATAAACGTGGGTGAATTTCAGGGTTTCAGTAATCTCTGGATTACCCTTCCGGTACTGTCTTTTGGCTTCTGTCTTGTTATTCTATGCATCTTTGTATTCTTTACTTATATTATTTCAATTCCCACGCCCCTACCCTGTAAGAAATATTTTTGTTGAGGCTGGTTCTGGACACTGTAGACTGCCGATTTGTCTTGTTGACTGTGTCCTTTGCTTTACAGAAGCTTCTCAGTTTCAGGAGGTCCTGTTTATTAATTATCACTCTCAGTGTCTGTGCTGCTGGGGTTCTATTTAGGAAGTGGTTCCCTGTGCCAATGCATTCAAGTGTACTTCCCACTTTCTCTTCTGTGAGGTTCAGTGTGGTTGGTTCTATGTTGAGGTCTTTTATCCATTTGCATTTGAGTTTTGTGTATGGCAATAGATATGGATCTATGTTCATTCTTCTGCATATTGATATCTAGTTATGCCAGCACCATTTGTTGAATATGCTTTCTTTTTTCCATTTTATAATTTTTTTTGCTTCTTTGTTAAAAACCAGATGCTTGTAGATGTGTGGATTGATATCCAGGTCTTTCATTCTGTTCCATTGGTCCTCCTGTTTTTATGCCAATACCAGGCTGTTTTCAGTACTGTATCTCTGTAGTCGAGTTTGAAGTCAGGGATTGTGATGCCTCCAAAAGTTCCTTTATTGTACAGGATTGTTTAGGCTATTCTGAGTTTTTTTTGCTTTTCCATATGAAGTTAAGTGTTGCTCTTTTAAGGCCTGTGAAGAATTTTGCTGGGATTTTGTTGGGGATTGCATTAAATCTGTATATTGGTTTTGGTAAGATTGCCATTTTTATTGTGTTAATTCTA